>NC_088791.1:200245051-200871870 GCF_011386835.1 Chrysemys picta bellii
TGAGTCTGGGTGTCCCCATCTTCAGGAGGCTGGGTGTCCCCATCTTCAGGCCTCCCTTTTTTATCCACAAAGGTCTTCCTCTGTAAAGGGCTACTGCTCTCCCTGACCAGCAGTAGCTTCTGTGTCTCCTCTGCTGTGGAAAGAATGGGGCCAAGAAGCAAAGAGACCAATGGAGGGTCCAAGTTCATTCTGAGGGCCCATGGGACCTGACTATCATGACTCCCCCTGCAGTGGCTGACTATCATCAAGTGCAATCAAACAGGCTTGTGTTATAAATACAGAGATGTTGGCAGAAGTCCACAGAGATCTTGGGAACAGGCAGATCACACATGCTCCATTGTACTCTGTTTCTACATACATACTGGGCTTGGACTTGGAGGTTTTGTGAGGTTCTCAAACTTTTTCAGACATTTCATGTTTTACAATGATGACATCAATGGGTCCAAGCTTTAACCCCAGGTGCCTTAGAGGGGGTTCAAGATGTCATGTTAAGATAATGCACTTTTTTGCATCAACATGGAAAGGACCTATGGTATTTTTAATAGAAAGACTTAATGGATTCATCTGTACTTAATATGTTTACAGTTAATGTCTTGTTTAAACATGCAGGCTATCATACTCATTTCATCCAATAGGTAACTATGACTCTCACAGAAATGTGAGATGCACTGATCTGTTGGAATGCAAATTAATTATAATTCCTCTTTGCCTATAACCAGCATAAAATGAACCACAAGGGAGATGTGAGAATCATTTACTCTCAGGGAAACCAGAGCATGGAAATCAGGACAGTGGTAACTTTGATTTGCAGTGTGTAGGTACTTCGCTTCTGTATTGAAGGAGGAAAGGAGGAGGGCTCATTAGAGAAATGCAATGATAGTCTGATACAGAGGAAAAGCCATTCTGCTGTCACCCAGTATCATCACTTGTTAGGAAATACTGAATGAAGCAAGGGGGGAGGGGGAGGAAAACTTAGATTGGTCACTGCATGGTGCTAAGACTGAGAAGTCAGAAGACTAACATACAGCAGCATAACAGCTGGCAGACAGTATAACCTATTTTAGTCATCATGCTCTTCTTTGCTGCCAAGGCAAATTTGGAGTGATTTCAGAGGAGTTACTTCCAATTTGCACTGGAGAAATTGGGATCAGAATCTGGCTCAAGGGTTACACACATGCATGTTTGCAAATCTAGCAAGCGTCACTTTCAAATATGCCAAATGCTGTGCATTTTCTAATAGCCGTCTGGATTGTAATATTTTTTGATTATCTCCTGCTGTGCTAAAGAGCTGTTCAGGACATTCACACAGAGGTAGGAAACAGGCATTCGAAAACAAAACTTGCAATATTGGGCCAACATTGCTTTATTGTTTTCCAGTATAATAATAATAAATGTAATCTCAAAGGGGCCAAATTCATTAGGAAATTAGTTGGTGGGTTAATATACATTGAAGCATAAATGTGTTGGAAAGAATCTTTCAGAATACTTTACAGGACTTATCTGTCTTCCACTAAAAGATGCAAGGAAGAAGGATTGTCCTCATAAACTGACAGATCTTGTGGATAATGAGCTTTTCCTAAACGTTCTAAGACATCCCATCGCCCTGCTGCTTACTAGAAGATGCACTGGTTGAAACAGCAGCAGTGGAAGATGCGGGCTTTGGTTTTTTGACATTTTTCCAGTGTGACTTTTGGGAAAAAAATCTGCCTCCTTTGAGATCACTGAAACTGTTTCCAACTCTGTTAAGAGGAGGTTACTCTCTGGAATCTGAAAGTAAATTTCTTCTTTGAGTAGTCTGGGGAAGGCCCAAGCACAACATGATGGATCACATGTCCATCTTTTTTTCCTAAAGTGTCTTTCATTTTGACTCTGAACAGTTCTAAGCATTTTAAAGGTTGGGTCTAAGTTTTAGTGTGGACCTCAGAAGATAGGCTGGAATAATTCTTCAGCTAAAGGGAATGGTGCATAGTAATAGCTGTCTCAGCCAAGCAGGCTATAGTGTCAAATGTGTAATGCACCACTCAGAAGGCATGTTTGTCATATGTTGATCTTTAGACACCAAAGATTTGACCTCCTTCCTTTCTGTATCTGGTGGTTTCTCCAGAGGTGGGAGAAGTTTCCCCTGTAAATAGAAGTCAGACCTCACCAGTAATGCTTGAAAATTTGCAATCTGTAATTCCCCCCCCAATTTATACAAGCACTTTGACTTTTTTTTTTCCTGGTGCACAGACTTTGATGGTCTTTCATGGCTACCTCTCTTCCTCATTTTGACTTGGTTTAGAAGTGGAAGGACAGAAATATTACAGGAAAGTTTATTCTCGGGATACTTTTGATCTGGCTCAAACCTGAAGAAATGCCTGGCAGCTCACAAGAAAGACAGTTGTAAAATGTCCAGCCTGATTGGAGACCAAAAACAAGATGATTTGGGATAAGCACCAGAAATGAACCTCTAAATCTTCTGAAGTTCACCAATGATTATTATTATTTACTCTTTATAGAACACCAAATATGTGCCAGGTGCTTCACAGACAGCGATGAGGATAGGTTGCCTGCCCTGAACCGTTTACAGTCTTAATGGACAACATACAGGTAAGGAATGGGAAATAGCAACAATCAAGTGAGAGAGAGAGTAATGTTGATTAGCGTGGCTTGTTCGTTCTATGATTTTTGGTTGAATTGTTACTATTAATCCTATCAAGTTAATATTTGAATGGAGGGAGAAATAGGGTTGGTCGGCCTCAGTGTAGGGTGGACTTTAAGGAGGAAGGGGTGGAAGCATGGTGAAAGGGGTCAGGAAGAGGGTCCAGGTGCTACATAGAAGAAAGTGCAGAGATGGGAATGGAAGAATGTCTCGTGATGCACAGAAGAAATATGCTGAAACCATGTGAGTTTGATTCCGCAATCCACCGCGTATGATCACCGCTTCTCAAACAATTAATAATCCCTTCCATGGTTTACAGGTAGAGTGAATATTTTGTTGTTGTGGGAATGATTTTTTTGAAAGATATTTGTGTCCTGCCAGGTGAAAAGATTTAAAGATAGTGAGATGTGTGGAAAGGCGAAGTGAGGCGGTGTTTCCAAAAAGCATATTTTGAAATATCCATGGGTGATCCAGAGACTCAGATGTTTGGATTCTAGCATTGTGCTTTAGGTTTCTGTCACTTAGGTGGTATAACATGAGCTTGATTATGAAACTACAAAATTGTGTTTGCCTACAAAAAAGTGAAGCCCATCAATTACCTAATCATTTTGCCTGTTGTTCTTCATAGTTGATAGGT
Organism: Chrysemys picta bellii; assembly: GCF_011386835.1. Taxonomy (NCBI): domain Eukaryota; kingdom Metazoa; phylum Chordata; order Testudines; family Emydidae; genus Chrysemys; species Chrysemys picta. The sequence continues at coordinate 200,248,330 of NC_088791.1, forward strand.
CACTTGACTGGATTAGAAGCAATACTATAGCAAATCATATAAGTCACTAATTGGCATTAGTGAAGGAAGACCCCATTTCCATGATGGTACAGTACTCAATTGAACAAGAAACTATTATATTGTCTGTTACTGGCAGATTGCCTTATCACTTACCATTTTAGATGTCTGGAAATAAAGCACATGGGAAATTTTTTTATGAGTGAGGATATGTTTAAATAAATAAATAAATAAACCCATGCTTTTACAAGAAGTTTGGTTTTACGTTAGCTTCTGTGACTCATATAACAGGGGAGCTGTATGCGATGTGAACTAGTCGTTAATCTGCATGAGTCACTACAGCGTGATTTCAACACAATTAGCTTCATTCAGAGCCGAGCTGAGGGAGTGTGGAGTGTTATGGCCACAAAGATTTAGCGGCCTGGAATATTTTATTACATAAGGACCAATATCTCACTGGCCTAAGCTGTTGTATTTCCACTGAAGTCCGCTCCACTGCAATCTGCTGAAGTGGTTTCAAACGTTATACGTTTTGGTCAAAACTCAGTACTGATTGAAGTCAAGGGATTTGCCATAGAGTCTAGTCAGCATTATTTTCATGGATTAAATCAAATGAAACAAACAAACCTCTCGAGTGTTTTCTTCTCTCGACTTTTGAGAGGCTCTGGGTACCTTGCTTGAGTCCAGACCTGAAAATTTGCATATACTCAGTATGGTGCAGCAGGACAAACTCAACTGAACCAAAACTTTCCTACAGTATTAGCTTGAGACTGTTTAAGTTGATTTTTTACTGAAATTTGTTGTGTTTATAGAGAAGTTGTAAATCAAGGTCAGTTATAAAGTCAAAAAAGGGATTGGACATCCACATGGAGAAGTAGAATATGCCAGAGTTGTCATAATTAATTATCATGAATTTTGGAAAGGATATTAAATCTTCTGGTGCTGGGGTTACCTCTTGCACTGAGCTTGCCTCTCCGGGGGAGGGAACTCCAGTTGCTAGGAAATGGCAGGTATTAGTAATGGGAGATTCGATCATTAGAAATGTAGATAGCTGGGTTTGTGATGACCGGGAGAACCGTATGGTGACTTGTCTGCCTGGTGCGAAGGTTGTGGATCTCTCGAGGCATCTAGACAGACTTATGTGTAGTGCTGGGGAGGAGCCGGTGGTCGTGGTACATGTAGGTACCAATGACATAGGGAAGGGTAGGAGAGATGTCCTGGAGGCCAAATTTAGACTGAAATCCAGGACCTCTATGGTGGCATTCTCAGAAATGTTCCCAGTTCCACGCGCAGGGCCAGGTAGGCAGGCAGAGCTTCAGAGTCTCAATGTGTGGATGAGACGATGGTGTAGAGAGGAGGGGTTTACATTCATTAGGAACTGGGGAAACTTTTGGGATGAGGGGGAGCCTATACAGGAGAGATGGGCTCCACCTAAACCAAAGTGGAACCAGACTGCTGGCACTAAACATTAAAAAGGTTGTAGAGCAGTTTTTAAACTAGGAGATGGGGAAAAGCCGACTGCTGCAGAGGAGCATGTGGATCGGACAGAGACTTCTCTTAGGAGAGAGTCTAATGATAGAGAATCTCCAGGTTATAGTCAGGAACAGAGGATGGAGGAGGATAATGTAAGGGCCAGATCAGATGATAAACATTCACATAAAGAATCGGACACATCAGAAAAGGGCAGACAAATAAACAGTGACAAGTTTTTAAAGTGCTTGTACACAAATGCTAGAAGTCTAAATAATAAGATGGGTGAACTAGAGTGCCTTGTGATAAAAGGAGGATATTGATATAATAGGCATCACAGAAACCTGGTGGACTGAGAACAATCAATGGGACACAATCATTCCGGGGTACAAAATATATCGGAAGGACAGAACAAGTCCTGCGGGGGAGGGAGGGAGTGGGAGTGGCACTATATGTGAAAGAAAATGTAGAATCAAATGAAGTAAAAATCTTAACTGAATCCACATGTTCCATAGAATCTCTATGGATAGAAATGTCATGCTTTAATAAGAATATAACATTAGGGATCTATTATCGACTACCTGACCAGGACAGTGATACTGATGATGAAATGCTAAGGGAAATTAGAGAGGCTATCAAAATTAAGAACCCAATAATAGTGGGGGATTTCAATTATCCCCATATTGACTGGGAACATTTCACTTCAGGACGAAATGCAGAGATAAAAATTTTCGCTACTTTAAATGACTGCTTCATGGAGCAGCTGGTACGGGAACCCACAAGGGGAGAGGCAACTCTAGATTTAGTCCTGAGTGGAGCGCAGAGCTGGTCCAAGAGGTAACTATAGCAGGACCACTTGGAAATAGTGACCATAATACAATAGCATTCAAACAGCCCAACACTGTGGCATTTAATTTCAAAAGGGGGAACTATGCAAAAATGAGGGGGTTAGTTAAACAGAAGTTAAAAAGTACAGTGACTAAAGTGAAATCCCTGCAAGCTGCATGGGCGCTTTTTAAAGACACCATAATAGAGGCTCAACTTCAATGTATACCCCAAATTAAGAAACACAGTAAAAGAACTAAAAAGGAGCCACTGTGGCTTAACAACCATGTAAAAGAAGCAGGTTTCAGAGTAGCAGCCGTGTTAGTCTGTATCCGCAAAAAGAAGAACAGGAGTACTTGTGGCACCTTAGAGACTAACAAATTTATTAGAGCATAAGCTTTCGTGGACTACAGCCCACTTCTTCGGATGCATATAGAATGGAACATATATTGAGGAGATATATATACACACATACAGAGAGCATAAACAGGTGGGAGTTGTCTTACCAACTCTGAGAGGCCAATTAATTAAGAGAAAAAAAACTTTTGAAGTGATAATCAAGATAGCCCAGTACAGACAGTTTGATAAGAAGTGTGAGCATACTTACAAGGGGAGATAGATTCAATGTTTGTAATGGCTCAGCCATTCCCAGTCCTTATTCAAACCTGAGTTGATTGTGTCTAGTTTGCATATCAATTCCAGCTCAGCAGTCTCTCGTTGGAGTCTGTTTTTGAAGTTTTTCTGTTGTAATATAGCCACCCGCAGGTCTGTCACTGAATGACCAGACAGGTTAAAGTGTTCTCCCACTGGTTTTTGAGTATTTTGATTCCTGATGTCAGATTTGTGTCCATTAATTCTTTTGCGTAGAGACTGTCCAGTTTGGCCAATGTACATGGCAGAGGGGCATTGCTGGCACATGATGGCATATATCACATTGGTAGATGTGCAGGTGAACGAGCCCCTGATGGTATGGCTGATGTGATTAGGTCCTATGATGATGTCACTTGAATAGATATGTGGACAGAGTTGGCATCGGGGTTTGTTACAAGGATAGGTTCCTGGGTTAGTGGTTTTGTTCAGTGATGTGTGGTTGCTGGTGAGTATTTGCTTTAGGTTGGGGGGTTGTCTGTAAGCGAGGACAGGTCTGTCTCCCAAGATCTGTGAGAGTAAAGGATCATCTTTCAGGATAGGTTGTAGATCTCTGATGATGCGCTGGAGAGGTTTTGTAAAAGAAGCAGTGAGAGATAAAAAGACTTCCTTTAAAAAGTGGAAGTCAAATCCTAGTGAGGCAAATAGAAAGGAGCATAAACACTGCCAAATTAAGTGCAAGAATGTAATAAGAAAAGCCAAAGAGGAGTTTGAAGAACGGCTAGCCAAAAACTCCAAAGGTAATAACAAAATGTTTTTTAAGTATATCAGAAGCAGGAAGCCTGCTAAACAACCAGTGGGGCCCCTTGATGATCGAGATACAAAAGGAGCGCTTAAAGACCATAAAGTCATTGCGGAGAAACTAAATGGATTCTTTGCTTCAGTCTTCTCGGCTGAGGATGTTAGGGAGATTCTCAAACTTGAGCTGGCTTTTGTAGGTGACAAATCTGAGGAACTGTCATGGATTGAAGTGTCACTAGAGGAGGTTTTGGAATTAATTGATAAACTTAACATTAACAAGTCATTGGGACCAGATGGCATTCACCCAAGAGTGCTGAAAGAACTCAAATGTGAAGTTGCGGAACTATTAACTGAGGTTTGTAACCTGTCCTTTAAATCGGCTTCTGTACCCAATGACTGGAAGTTAGCTAATGTAACACCAATATTTAAAAAGGGCTCTAGAGGTGATCCCGGCAATTACAGACCGGTAAGTCTAACGTCGGTACCGGGCAAATTAGTCGAAACAATAGTTAAGAATAAAATTGTCAGACACATAGAAAAACATAAACTGTTGAGCAATAGTCAACATGTTTTCTGTAAAGGGAAATCGTGTCTTACTAATCTATTAGAATTCTTTGAAGGGGTCAACAAACATGTGGACAAGGGGGATCCAGTGGACATAGTGTACTTAGATTTCCAGAAAGCCTTTGACAAGGTCCCTCACCAAAGGCTCTTACGTAAATTAAGTTGTCATGGGATAAAAGGGAAGATCCTTTCATGGATTGAGAACTGGTTAAAAGACCGGGAACAAAGGGTAGGAATTAATGGTAAATTCTCAGAACGGAGAGGGTAACTAGTGGTGTTCCCTAAGGGTCAGTCCTCGGACCAATCCTATTTAACTTATTTATAAATGATCTGGAAAAAGGGGTAAACAGTGAGGTGGCAAAGTTTGCAGATGATACTAAACTGCTCAAGATAGTTAAGACCAAAGCAGACCGTGATGAACTTCAAAAAGATCTCACAAAACTAAGTGATTGGGCAACAAAATGGCAAATGAAATTTAATGTGGATAAATGTAAAGTAATGCACATTGGAAAAAATAACCCCAACTATACATACAATATGATGGGGGCTAATTTAGCTACAACAAGTCAGGAAAAAGATCTTGGAGTCATCGTGGCTAGTTCTCTGAAGATGTCCGCGCAGTGTGCAGAGGCGGTCAAAAAAGCAAACAGGATGTTAGGGATCATTAAAAAGGGGATAGAGAATAAGACTGAGAATATATTATTGCCCTTATATAAATCGATGGTACGCCCACATCTCGAATACTGCGTACAGATGTGGTCGCCTCATCTAAAAAAAGATATGCTGGCACTAGAAAAGGTTCAGAAAAGGGCAACTAAAATGATTAGGGGTTTGGAATGGGTCCCATATGAGGAGAGATTAAAGAGGCTAGGACTCTTCAGCTTGGAAAAGGGGGATATGATAGAGATATATAAAATCATGAGTGATGTGGAGAAAGTGGATAAGGAAAAGTTATTTACTTATTCCCATAATACAAGAACTAGGGGTCACCAAATGAAATTAATACGCAGCAGGTTTAAAACAAATACAAGGAAGTTCTTCTGCACGCAGCGCACAGTCAACTTGTGGAACTCCTTACCTGAGGAGGTTGTGAAGGCTAGGACTATAACAGCGTTTAAAAGAGAACTGGATAAATTCATGGTGGTTAAGTCCATTAATGGCAATTAGCCAGGATGGGTAAGGAATGGTGTCCCTAGCCTCTGTTTGTCAGAGGATGGAGATAGATGGCAGGAGAGAGATCACTTGATCATTGCCTATTGGTCTACTCCCTCTGGGCGCCTGGCATTGGCCACTGTTGGTAGACAGGATACTGGGCTAGATGGACCTTTGGTCTGACCCGGTATGGCCGTTCTTATGTTCTGCTTAACCCAATCTCTATTAATAAAAACAAACATGGAGCCAGAAAACTTACCAGGTTCTGGGGGTGATTTCTGCCTCTTCTGTTTCTGCTGCCAGTTCTGCAGTGGGCTACTCCTCCCAGGGGCGGTGGCGGGGGGCGGGGCATCAAAAAGTTCCTTTGAGTACGGATCCACGATGTGCCGCAGCTACTCTGGCGGCAAAGCCTCCTCAAGGATCAGTTTCAGTACCAGAGTCACTTCGGTAGCCTCATCCGCCTCCTGCTGGCTCCCCTCCAGTCCTATACTGGATTCAGGGGGGTGAGAAGGTTACCATCCTGGCTGACCAGGCTGTTGTGAAGAGCCAGTGGCTCAGTGCTCGGTGCAGTACCCAGCACCCAGTCAAATCCCTCAGAAAAAGGTCAGGATGAGGCGAGTTCCTAGAGGTGTAGTTCTCTTTCTTGGCTTTCTGGTAGTTGATCTTCAGCCATTTAATCTGCTCCTTGCACAGGGTCTGGTGAATCAGTGCTGCTAACTTGTTTGTTATTAGCTGGTACGTGTGGTCATTCCTGGAATGGTTGCTAAAGTTGAACTGTTTTCTCACCATGCACCAGAAATTGACCAAAATCTGGCTGTGCTCCCACGACCAGTTAGCAGCACGCTTGGCAAAGGATGACTTTTTGTTGGTGGCCATCACAAACACAGGGGAAGGTTCACATGATAGCGCTTCGGCCCGAGCCCCAATGCGACCAGGGCTCAAACTTTTCTGGGGTTGAGTCAGACAGAATTGTGTGCAGACGAAAGAGGGGTTGTGCTTGACCCTGAGTCTGGGCCCAGTCTTACACTGCATTTTAGACATATCCTTAGAGATGAGTTCAAATGTTGGAGGTGAGATATCCCATATCTGCCTACTCCATGGTTCCTACACCTTCCTCTGAAGCCTCTGTTCCTGACCACCATTTGAGACTGGATACTGGACTAGATGCATCCTGGGTCAGATCCAGAGTGGCTATTGCTAAGTTCCTAAGTTATCCTTTGAGTCTTTGAATTTTTCAGATTGAAATAATAATAATGATAATAAAACTCCCTAAACAATTATCAGAGCTTCTTTTTTTCTTTGGGTACGTACTAAAATTTTTTTAAACATTGTATAAATTGTTGGTTGGCTGATGTTGGGCGTTAAAGTATGCATTTATTAAATATAACGCTGCCCTCTGAAATTTGACATTTTTCTGTATTAAATATGGCATTTTTCCCCCATGAAAAAATACAGTCTTATTAATGGGACATTAATATGCTAGATAATATTGAGAATGTGGCACAAATTAAAAACTAGGTGGCCCCAATCAAATTAATCATTAATCATTAAACATGCTTGCTTTTAAACCATGTGTAATATTTACAAAGGTACACTCACTAGAGGTCCCTTGTGTGCCCTCAGGGTCTGGGAGCATGCCTTGGGTGAGTTCGGGGGTTACTGGTTCCAGGTCCAGGGTGATAAACATATCCTGGCTGTTGGGGAAACCGATTTCTCCGCTTCCTTGCTGTGAGCTATCTTCATTATCTTCATCTTCATCATCATCTTCCACGTACTCCGAACCCGCTTCCCTGTTGCGTGATTCTCCATTGATAGAGTCAAAGCACACGGTTGGGGTAGTGGTGGCTGCACCCCCTAGAATGGCATGCAGCTCCGCGTAGAAGCGTCACGTTTGCGGCTCTGCCCCAGACCTTCCGTTTGCCTCTCTGGCTTTGTGGTAGGCTTGCCTTAGCTCCTTAATTTTCACGCGGCACTGCTGTGCATCCCTGTTATGGCCTCTGTCCTTCATGGCCTTTGAGACTTTTTCTAATATTTTGCCATTTCGTTTACTGCTACGGAGTTCAGCTAGCACTGATTTGTCTCCCCATATGACGAGCAGATCCCGTACTTCCCATTCGGTCCATGCTGGAGCTCTTTTGCGATCCTGGGACTCCATCATTCTTACCTGTGCTGATGAGCTCTGCGTGGTCACCTTAGCTCTCCACGCTGGGCAAACAGGAAATGAAATTCAAAAGTTCGCGAGACTTTTCCTGTCTACCTGGTCAGTGCATCTGAGTTGAGAGCGCTGTCCAGAGCGGTCACAATGAAGCACTGTGGGATAGCTCCCAGAGGCCAATAACGTCGAATTCCGTCCACACTACCCCAAATCTGACCCGCAAAGGCCGATTTTAGCGCTAATCCCCTCGTCGGAGGTGGAGTAAAGAAACCGGTTTAAAGGACCCTTTAAGTCAAAAGAAAGGGCTTCGTCGTGTGGACGTGTCCAGGCTTAATTCGATTTAACGCTGCTAAAGTCGACCTAAACTCGTAGTGTAGACCAGGCCATAATTTGAAAGGCTAATGTGTTGAATTGTTTTGGCTGGAATGATGATCATTTTATAATTTGTATCAATGAAGCCTTTTTTGTAATAAGTAATCACAGCTTTGCCACCAATAAATTATTTTCAAGCCAAACATTTTTTGTCCGATTCTTCAACCACCAGCCCCGAAAACTCACTCTTCCATTTTTACAGTTAACAATTGTACCTGACAGCCTTTCCATTCAAGCAAAGATCTTTGTTTATCCACCACTGTAGAAGTCAGCTTTTGATTTTATCACAGTCATTTTTATGTATGGATTCTGTGGGGTTGGCATTATAGATTTTCTGATCAGATAAATAAGTGCAGAAGGCTGAAAAGTGACTGGGATGAACCTTGGAGGACAAAGTTTATCTGCTGGAGCATTTCCTGTGAGTACTTTGAAACCTTTCAATCCGGCTTCATCAAAGCACCAGCCGACTCATTTCAGCTCCCAACTGAACAAACAAATTTACTGCTTATCATTGTTGCCACCTCATTCTTTAATTTACTTTTCCTTGGTAAGCCAGTACATGTTAAATGAACAACCTGGTTACTACAAATGGTACTTCCTGATTTTTAAAAATAGGGAATAGTTCACCTGGCATTAAGCTTTTTGTTTAGCATATTACAATACTCTCTCCCTCCTCTCAAAATCCCTATATACACTAGAGTTTAAGTTGTAAATACACAGTGTGGTATATAGTGCCCTTCAAGTTAGTACCACTATATCTCTATTTAACATCAAACATCAAAATAACGTTATAGTTTTTTTTACTATTTTGGGCCTACTCCTTTCTTTCCATTCAGAATTCTTACCTTGGGGCTTATGAACCCAAAGCTTACACTTAGGACTTATGTAGCCTGAGAAAATGAATGATGGTTTAAAAAAATGTTGACTAACCCATTTCAGCAAATGCATTTTAAAATATTTTACCATTTAGAGTAGACTGATCAAGCTAACGTATTTTAAAAATCATTATTTTTGTCAACACAAGTTGCTAATTGGTGTTTATAAACATATTACTCAACATGTGTTTGCTAGGGCTGGTCAAAAATTTTCCATCAAAGCTTTTTTAATGGAAAATAAGGTTTTCAACTGAATGAACTTTTTTTTGCAAAATATACCTGCTTTGTATAGGAAATGTTGACTTTTTGTTGACAAATCAACTCTCCTAAGGTACCTTGGTGGAGTAGCAAGGGGACAGACTGTGATACTTTAGGAGAGAGATGTAGTCCAGCCAGGGAGCCTGGACCAATTAGGCAGATTGGAGCATGAGGCACCCTGGTTACATTTCCAAATAAAACTTTTCTGTTTGGTCAAAAATTATTTGGTGTTCGGCTGAAATTTCTTGGACTTCAGCTGAATATTTTAGACTTTTGATTTTTCACTATAAAGTTGCAAATTTTGTGGAAAAAAACATTTTCCAACAACCTGTAGTGTGAGACACTATTTTAACATGAAAGGTTTCAGAGTAGCAGCCGTGTTAGTCTGTATCCGCAAAAAGAAGAACAGGAGGACTTGTGGCACCTTAGAGACTAACAAATTTATTAGAGCATAAGCTTTCGTGGACTACAGCCCACTTCCGAAGAAGTCCACGAAAGCTTATGCTCTAATAAATTTGTTAGTCTCTAAGGTGCCACAAGTCCTCCTGTTCTTCTTTTTATTTTAACATGTTTCAAAACATTACTGATTTTCCTAGTCTCACATCCTTATTGAGTCACAAGAAAATGCCGTTCCTAAGATTCTCATTGGTAGCAAAAGTCTGATACAACAAGAGGGGAAATCACCTGTTCCTCCCAGAAATTATAGTTGGCATGGTGCACTATGTGGTATTGCTTCTCTTTCAAGAGTCACCTATAAAAGAAGGGAAGAATGCTACATGTTTGAAATTTGGCTTTTATTTTCAGAGTCGTTTGACAGAGTGTTGTGTATAGGAAGTTCTGTGGCTTGTATGGTGTCAGTACTGTAGACAGCTATTGGTTTATCTCATTGTTTGATGGTCATGTTTTCCTGGCTGTGCATGGAGTTTCTTCTTTCTCATACGCTATGTTCTACGTGCCATCTTTCCCTTCTTTCTTATGGCTTGTTTCTCTCTCTCAGTGGGCAGAGCTGGGGATGGTACAGCTGCACTGGAGCAGCTGCCGGTGTGGAGCACTGGCTCCTGGGAGGGGTGGCCCCGCGTTCTGCTCCTTTTGCTGCTGCAGTTCCTGGGAGAGCCCTGCGGTTCCACAGATACCGTTTGATATCCGCATGCGCGGGTATATATTTGTATCTGCGCAGGGCTCTTCAGATACACTAGTGTATACTCTTTATACCAAACAAACTTGAATTTATCACATCTTAGTTTCCCCATTAAAACCACAGACTATGACAAGTAGAGATTGAGGTTTTGTGAACCTTGTGAATTACATTTGGCTTTTGCGGGGTTTACTCAAATTACTTCAAGTTCATAAATGCGTGCAGCTGGGAGGCCACTCCTGCTCCCACCTCTCCCTGATCTCCCTCCCCACTGCCGATGGGAGTGATATCCCCAACCCACACTCCTACCTCCGGCTCTCAGCCTGGTGGGGTCACCTTGGGCTTGACGCAATGATGCCAGCAGCAGCAATGGTGGAAGCTGAGCCATGTTCACGCAGTTGTACTGGGATTCCTGGGTTTGGGGCAGTCTGCCTGGATGTCCTGGGAGCCCAAGCTTCTGAGGAGCTAGGAGCTTGGGAGCTGGAATGTCCCAGGCTTCCAAGATCCTGGCTCCCCATCAACCTGCCAAAATGTTTCTTAGAAATTTTTCTGACTAGCTCGATGGCTGGGATACAGACAAATGGATCCTCCTGCTACTCCAATTACACGATCACATACTATTTTTTCCAGTGGCTCCTGGCCTTGTGTATTGGTTTTTTTAACTTTATAACTCTGTAATAATTAAATTTATAACTCCATAATTTTCTAGAATAAGTCATATTAAATATAAACATTATGTTTATTTTTCAGAGGTTCCTCTCTCCACAAAGCCTCTATGTCAAGAAAACTCCTCTCCATACATAGGAAATTATTCAGAAGAAGGGGAATGATTTGCTTATGTATGTTAGAAATTGCTTTACAATTAAGTACAGATATAGATCAGCAAAATAAGTTCTTTGATCTATTGCTACAAGGAATTCCGTGTAAATACATTTCTTGATAAGAGTTGCTACTGCGTAATTGCATTTATAAACTGCGTAGTGTGCCATTACTCAGGAAATGTATTCACTGATATGCGTGTCTCCAGTCTGCCTCATGGTGAAAGGTTTGCTTTTTCTGATATTTAAAGTTCTTAAATATTTTTAAATAAGGCGATTAAACTTGTGATGGGATGGAACAGTGCACAAATAGAGAAATAAATTGCAGTGTATACAGAACCACTATTGAAATAGAGACAAATTGATTGTTTTGAAACAAATGCATTTGAGATTAAATCACAAAACAAATATTAAAAAGGATTAATCTGAACTCTGACTACAGCTGAGCCTCATCCTTTTACCATGACAGACTCTCTACACTGCAGTTACTGAATTACTCTCTACACTGCAGTTATCAAAAAGTTTTGTTTCTTGCATTCTTATGGAACTTTATTTTAGGATAATTTAGCACTCTCCATATTTGGAGGAAACCTCTTCAAAATATGTACAGTTACCGCTGTTTGAATATCAATTCCTGCTCGCGTAGTGGCAAAATAATACCATTGGTTTCGGTGGGACTCCTCAAATACAGGGATCAGGATTCAGCCCTATGTTAGTATCAATGTATTGCATCACTGCCCTTACTGATGATTGCAGAAGCTTCCACTATTGTTAAGGGTACATAAATATTTCTATTCTAGCCCCCGGGTTCAGTCACTTAGAACTTCCCCAAACATTGCCCTACTGGGCTCAATGTACATGGGCATGGTCTCTGCCGAAAAACAATTTTCTCTGTGTGTGTAAATTTGCGGTACAACTATTTAGTCTTTTTCTTTTTAATTTGGGGAAAGTGGAAAAAAATACCACTATGTTAAAAAGAAAATAAATGATGACCTTTTCCCAAAAAGCTCTAATGCAGAAGCAGCTGGAGGTAAAAAGTGGGAGTAGCATGGGAAATAATTCTCATGGAATACGTGTGTCTTTCAGTGCCCTTGTGAAAATTCTTTTTGATTTGACTGAATTGTGAAAATCTCACTTTGCCAAGTCATGGTACCCGTAATAGGCCCTAGGGTATACTGACCCTTTAAGGTTGGAGGGGGAAGTCTCAGGGTCCAGGCTACCCCATTCCAGGAGTTTTACAGCAGATGGAGACCTGGGGAACAACAAAGGCAGCTCCTGAGGGAGAGGAAGTTGTCCTGGGGTAGCAGTTGGTTTCTCTTTAATGTCTAGGCCTAGAAATCTAGTAGTGTGGGGGTGGGGGCAGGGTTACCTTCTCTCAGACACCCAGGACAGGTTTTGGGAAGGAGGGCACCATATAACTTGCTTTCTCGCACATCAAAAAGGGGAGACATTAGTAGGAAAAAGGCCACCTTGCTGGCAGTGGAGAATACACCTGATCTGTTTGGTTGTGCCTCCAGATAGTGGAGGAGCATTGGGAAAAACCCCAGCCCAATAGGAGTATTTGGTGAGAAGGGGGTGCTTTGGCTGTGAAGGTTGCATTTCAAGCTGTGTTTAGTTGAGAGACTTCACTGTCATTTTGGGCCTGGCTGGATGGAGGTAATTTTAAAGGGCCCACTGGGAGTGGCCAGCTCAGAATTGCATCCTATTACAGTACCATTGGCATGATTTCTTTTTTCAGTGACATTTGAAGCAAAGGTAGGCTGTGCTGTACATGTGTTTGTGGCTAACTAAGCGGCACAGTGAAAAACTTGGTTAAGAAAGCAAAGGCGCTGCAACTAATTTCTTCCTTCAGTCACGCCCATCTCATAAAATGCCCTCAAAATGAGAGAGAGCTCCTCAGGAGGCAGCATTATCCAGGTGATGGGGTTCTGGAGTGGGAGTTAGGAGACCCACGCACTCTTCCTGGCTCTTGAGCAAGTGTCTCTTTGGATTTCTGGGCCTCACTTTATCTGTAATGAGGTGGTAACGATATCCTTCTCTGAAGTCACTTTTAGATCTCTGGGGGGAAAACATTTTTTAAATTTATATTTGATTAAAAAATCTTTTTAAATGTCCCTGCTCTCCAAAATGTTACCTGCTGTTTAGCTGCCAGGTCAGCCACGCTACTGAGCCAAGCTTCTGTCCCTGCAGGCAGTCTGGTCTTCCATCTGAGTCGCTGGGCTACAAGCACTGCTGTAGAGAACCAAGCTTTCTGTGAATGGAAGCATTTCCAAGTTAACTGGATATATCCCAAATCACAGTTCTGGAAAGTAATTTTTAAGGAGGTATCCATTATCGTATTAATTCTCCTGGCCAACAGGACTGTATCCTGAGACAGTCCCAAAACATGTGAGCCAGTTTGGCTCTGGGAGAACAAACATCTCCAACAGCACTCTGTTTTGACAAGGCCCATGCACTGTAACCTATGTAGGACCAGTGTGAATGAAATATAACGTTCTGTTGGATCAGCCTTAATCATAGATCAATAGTAGAGTTTTTAATGTTCTGCAGGGTACTTCCTCATTGGCTACGGATCCAGGATATACAGACGTCTTTGTTCCATTCCTGGGACAGGCAGTCTAAATTAGAGAGTGTCTTTTGGGACCAGGAAGTCATAACAAGCATTGTATGGGCCAGTCTAATCAGCTGAAGTCAGTGGAAAGGCTTCCATTAACTTCTATTGGCTTAGAATCAGGTCCTATCAGAGCTAAATATTATTACTGTTATTCATTGTCTCTTGTGTAGTGACAGCTCCTGCAGAGTGCAGGAAAGAAGTTCTTTACTGCAATGTCACAAGCCATACTTTTCTTTGTGTTTTTCTTTCAAAATACCTTAGGAAATTATATTTTTTTTAAAAAACCTGTAAAAGAAAACATTCAGGTTGTACTGTTAAGCAAATGTCGAGAAATGACAATGTTCAGATTACATGCAGACTCTGATTTGAGCCCCCTTGTGCCTATGCATTATGGTACAAACTCTAATGATCACATACTCTTTCCCAAGTAATGCAGTATAATATGTGATTTTTTTTATATAACCTTGGATAGAAAGCCCTACTAATTATTTTACCCTTATGCATTCTTTATTGTCATAGTAATCCACCTTATTTTTATTGTCTTGGGGTCTCATTCTCATTTACCTGATAGCCCCTCTGACAGCTCTATGTAAAAGAGCAGTTGCTGGAAGACGGGAAGAGGAAGGATGTGTGAGTAGGGGAAAAACCCCTCCTGTAAGATGCAGAGGGTAGATGCCTGAGATAGGAAAGGAGTGAAAGACAATTTGTTTGGAATTTTAGCTCTGATGTTTGTTTCCTCTGGAAGGGGAAGGCTTCTATTTATTTGGCTGAAGAGTCTAACCCAAGCCACATCACTGACAGGTGCCCAGATGCTGGGACAGATTAAGACGATCATCACATAGTGGCTAATAAAGTATTGGAAAGACGAAAAAGGATATATGTAGCTATGTGGAGTAGGAGGCTACAAGAGATCACATCAAGCCACACTTCCCTCACCCCAGCCATACTCATAATAAAATAACACATGCCTATGCTATGATCTGTCTGATGGTTTGAGAAGTACTAGGAGTCAGGGCTCTGAAATTCTAGTCTCAGTCTGCTACTAATTTGCCACGTGACCTTGGCATAACTTAACCTCCACATGTCTCAGTTTACTTATCTGAAAAATAGGTTTTAATCTTACATAGACAGTACCTCAGAGGTGTTGTGAGGGTTGTGTGTAAACCAGTAATGAATCTTTGAATGACAGGTGTTACACAACTGTGAGGTGTTGTAGTTATGATTAATAATAATGTAAAAGGTTGCACTGGTGTACACAATTGTGTGTATGAGGAGGGGGAGGTGATGGACATTGACTGTTTCCTTTCTAGGGCTCTGAAATCCCTATGGCTTCTCTTTAACATGTCTCTTAACCCTGAAGCAAGTAAAAGCTTCTGGAGGCAGAGATACTTGCTAATGAGATAACATGTCCTAGAATCTCCAAGTGGGAGAGCAGTCGTGTTACTGTGTCTATTCCACTTCTGATATGTTTGATACTGATGTGTGACTCAAACCAAATTTGTGTAACCCACAAATTATATTTATATGGGGTAAAACAAGGTTTTTTGGGCTATCCCACCAGGGTGAGATTTAGGCAATCCAGAGTCCTATGTACACCATGATAAGGGGCCCTCTGTGGTTCCTACCTCAATTCCCCACTTCTCAAAGGCAATGGCAATCATATGGGACCCCATTCTTCTCACTAGGAGCAGCAGCAGAGGCACCACTCCCTTTCAGAGAGACAGGGGTAGCAACAGCAGGGTCCCCCAATATTGCACCCCAATAGCTAGGGTGTATGTCTTACGTGGGCAGCAGGCTGAGAACCACTGTGCCCCCCCCCAACCCCTCCACAATCCCTTATGCCTTGTGCCCCCGCCTAGAGCAGGTCCAGGAGCAGAGCCCTGAGTGCTGGGCTGGACAGCGGGGACCTGGACCCCCATGTGGGACCAGGCAGCTGGACCCCAGACCCTCATGCAGGGCTGGGTGGACAGACCCCGGGACCACACTGTGCGTGGCCAGGTGGCCGGACCCTGGGACCCCACTGTGAGGGGCCGGGCAGCCCGCAGATGGACTTGGACCCCTCTCCCCAATGTGGGGCTGGACAACTGGATCCGACCCCTGGAGCTGAGCCCAACCTAAAACCTGGGGGTGCTGTAGCACCCAGGCAAAACTCTAAATCCCAGCATCCCGTACCCCCTCACTGCCCAAAGCTGCTCCCCCAACCCTACCCTCAGACCCACTCTCTCCCACCCCCTGCGGCACGCACCAGCCCGCTGCTGGCAGCAGCACTTCTGCATACTCTCTCTCTCTCCCGCTCAGTCAGACCCGCCCCCTGCCAGACCAGCTCGGCAAATGTTGAATTTTTTTAGCACGCAGCTGGGCTGCAGCTGTATGTAAATTGGGCCGCCTGCGGGCCGCAGGTTGAGAACCGCTGTTCCACACCATTCATGATTTAATAGACCTCTACCATATCTCCCCTTGGTCGTCTCTTTTCCAATCTGAACAGTCCCAGTCTTTTTAATCTCTCTTCATCTGGAAACTGTTCAATACCCCTAATCATTTTTGTTGCCCTTGTCTATACTTTTTCCAATTCTAATATATCTTTTTATAAGTGGAGGTGACCAGAACTGCATACAGTATTTGAAGTATGGTCAAACCATGGATTTCTATAGTGGCATTATGATATTTTCTGTCTTATTATCTATCCCTTTTCTAATTAATGGTTCCTAACATTCTGCTAGCTTTTTGACTGCACATTGAGCAGATGTTTTCAGAGAACTATCCACAATGACTCCAGGCTCTTTTTCTTGAGTGGTAGCAGCTAATTTAGATCCCCTCATTTTGTATGTATGGTTGAGATTATTTTTTTCAATGTGCATTACTTTGCACTTATCAAAATTGAATTTCATCTCCAGTTTGTTGCACAGTCATCCAGATTTGTGAGATCCCTTTGTAACTCTTTGCAGTCTGCTTTGGACTTAACTATCTTGAGTAATTTTGTATCATCTACAAACTTTGCCACCTCACTGTTCACTGCTTTTTCCAGATCATTTATGAATATGTTGAACAGCACTAGTCCCGGTATAGATTCTTGGGGGACCCTGTTATTTACCACTCTCCACTGTCATTTAACCCTACCCTTTGTTTCCTATCTTTTAACAAGTTACTGATCCATAATTGGGACTTTTCTCTTATCCCATGACTACTTACTTTGCTTAAGAGGGACCTTGTCAAAGGCTTTCTGAAAGTCCAAGTACACTATATCCACTGGATCACCCTTCTCCACATGCTTGTTGATACCCTTAAAGAATTTTAATAGATTGGTGAGGCATAATTTCCCTTTACAAAAGCCACATTGATTCTTCCCCAACATACCATGTTTATCTATGTACCTGATAATTCTGTTCTTTACTATAGTTTCAACCAATTTGCCTGGTATTGAAGTTAGGCTCACTGATCTGTAATTGCCAGGATTGGCTCTGGAGCCTTTTTAAAAAATCAGTGTTACATTAGCTATTCTCCAGTCATCTGATACAGGCTGATTCAAGCAATAGGTTACACACTACAGTATGTCTACTAGGTGGGTGGGCTGGGTCTGTTTTCTTCTCTTCCTGCTACACACACAGACTCCTTAGCTGCAGTAGTGTTGATGTTGATTCCCCAGGACTGAGTGGTCTTGGAGTTAGCATCCTATTGAGATGAATGGGGTAGTTCACATTCTCAGAGCTATTGTTTCAGGCTGTCCGTAGACTCAGGCAACCTTGCTGCATCAGTTGGCTCCACTGACATTTTCAAGCTCTTCACAACCACGAGGGTTAGAAACTTTGTAATGGAAGTTGAAATTTTCATGTCATTGCTTAACTCCTGGAGTTGTGGCTTTAGGCATGGGCCTAGAGTGCTTCAATCTGACCCTGTATACCACTACATTATCCAATGTGCAATCTTTGAGTCTACAGATTGGGCCCCAACAATTCTTAAATTACACTGCTCTACAGCCAAAATGCTTCTGAAATAAATGTAGTCAAACTTCACTAATTCTGGGTCACTGAGAACAAAAATGATGCTTAAAATTGTTGATTGGCTCTAGTTGTCAAGATATGCTATTGGGTCAGTATATACGACCCTTGACTTGGGAATGGCGGAGGATAAGTGAGTTATAAAGGGAAGGTATCTCAATTTAAACCAGAAATGACTAAAATACATCTTTGACTGGATCTATGAATAAAGCTATGACTGGGTTTGGACAGTACTTGCTTTTTAGGCAAAACAATGAATGATGCAATCTGAAGCTGGTATTGCGGCATACATGATATGAATTGCATCATGTTATTCCTAGAAGTCATGGGTATCAGCTCTAGAAATCATAGAGTGTCGTGCTCTCTTATTTGTCAGTGTTTGATTTTGCAAAGGGACACATTTCTGTTTAGCCAAAGTGAGCAGAGATGCCTCGTACTTGTGTGAACAGTGCAGATAACTTCTGCTATGTTTGTGGTGAAGTGACTTTTGCATCACAAAAGTGCAGTATAACCACTCTGGTTAAGAAAGCCTATCACCTTTATTTTGGCTGCAAAATTGGAGATCAGGATAAGAGGTGGGCCCCACACATATGCTGCAACACTTGTGCAACAAATCTTCGCCAGTGGTTGAACAGGAAAAGGAAATCTATGCCTTTTGCAGTGCCAATGATTTGGAGAGAGCCAACAGATCATCCCAGCAATTGTTACTTCTGCATGGTGCCTCCAGTTGGGAAAGGTGTGTCAAAGAAGAAAAAGTGGACTGTGCATTATCCAAACATTCCATCAGCTATACGCCCAGTACCCCACGGAGAAGGACTGCCAGTTTCTGATGCACCAGAATCATTCTCACTTGAGTCAGACGAGGAAGAGGATGAAACTTCTGGTCCTGAACCATCAATGTCACAGGACCCACATTTTCTCCCATCCTCCTCCTCTGAACCACACCTCATAACACAAGGTGAACTGAATGACCTTGTCAGGGATTTGGAACTACCCAAGAGTAAGGCAGAGCTGTTGGGCTCCAGACTACAGCAGTGGAATCTCCTGGTAGGTGATGTTAGGGTTTCCATGTTCCATGACCGTCAAAAGGATCTTGTCCCATTCTTCTTCATGGAAGGTGATCTTGTAGTCTGCAACAACATCGATGGTGTGATGGCAGCCCTCAACATCGTTCACGATTCAGATGAGTGGAGACTGTTCATTGATTCATCGAAGACGAGTCTTAAAGCTGTTTTACTGCATAATGGCAATGTTTTGCCATCAATTCCAGTTGGTCATGCAGTCCATATGAAGGAAACCTATGACAACATGAAACAACTTTTGAGGTGCATAAACTATGACCAACATCAGTGGCAGCTTTGTGGCGATTTGAAGGTTGTTGCTCTCTTGCTTGGTCTGCAGATTGGATACACAAAGTACTGCTGTTTTCTCTGCGAATGGGATAGTCATGCAAGAGATTCCCACTACATCAAGAAAGATTGGCCACTCCGACAGTCATTGGAGCCTGGGAGGAAAAGTGTTCAGCATCCACCACTTGTTGAATCAAGGAAGATTTTGTTACCACCCTTACACATCAAGCTGGGTCTGATGAAGAACTTTGTCAAGGCCATTGATAAAACACAAGCAGCTTTCAAGTACCTCCGTGGAAAATTTCCAAGGTTAAGTGAAGCTAAGATAAAGGAAGGTGTCTTTGTTGGTCCTCAGATTCGTGAACTTCTTTGAGATGATGCATTTGACCATGCACTGCGTGGCAAGGAAAAGATGGCATGGAAAGCCTTCCAGTTAGTGGCAATAAATTTTCTCAGAAACAACAAGGCAGACAACTACAGGTTGTTGGTGGAAAACCTCCTCAAGGCATACAAAAGCATTGGTTGTAACATGTCACTAAAGATACATTTTTTGCACTCATCTAGATTTTTTTCCACCGAACTGTGGAGCAGTGAGTGACGAGCACGGCGAGCGATTTCACCAGGACATTGCAACAATGGAGAAACGCTATCAGGGCAAATGGAGCCCATCAATGCTTGCAGACTATTGCTGGACAGTGACAAGAGATGCTTCTTTTAATGAATACAAGAGACAAGCCAAGAAGCGCCGAGTAGACACTGAATAGGACTAAACTATGTACATAATAGTTTTTTGCCTTTTGTTTCATAATACATTTTATTCATATAACCCTTTTGCTGATTTTTAAAGTGTTACATAAACAGGACAGGTGAAATATTATCATGTA
Organism: Chrysemys picta bellii; assembly: GCF_011386835.1. Taxonomy (NCBI): domain Eukaryota; kingdom Metazoa; phylum Chordata; order Testudines; family Emydidae; genus Chrysemys; species Chrysemys picta. Next base: position 200,268,182 of record NC_088791.1, read on the forward strand.
AAGCAACCATAAACACATGAAAAGACCTAGGTTTACAATTTATGATTAAAACTCTACTATCTACACAATATACATAGACATAAAATGTTAAACTTAAATATCCTAGAAACAGTAGCCAATCAGTTGTTTTAATTGTCATATTTGAATTCAGCACATCAAAATACATAATAAATAGCACATTTTATCTCTGAAGCAGACGACTTCTCAAAAATTGTAGACCAGTGTTATCTGTATTACTACAGAGACCAGCTGATGTATGAGGTCTAATAAGCCACCATGCCAGCTTCTCAACTGCATTTTACTGTAATATGAAGAACTAAGGTGAAGGAGGTAATTGAAACCACAGTGGCACTGTGATATTAGTACATATCACTTTCCTACAAGAAATCAGCTCTTGAATGAAGAACAGCTGGTTCAAGCTGAATACAGGCAACACAGAAGTGGTGCTGGTCATAAAGGGGAAATGGTTTGAAGAACTAGCCAAGAAACTGTCTCTCCATTCCATTGGAGGCATACAACCCCCATTTGTCAGAGTGCTGCTAAGCAGCAGGGTCCTGTTTGACTCCTCTCTAAGCTTGTATGTTCACGTAGCATCAGGTATCTTTAAATGCCTTCCTTCACCTCCAAGGTGCTAAGAAGCCTTGCCCCTTCCTAGCCACAGTGATCTGTTCATTTGTCACCTTAAGGTTAGATTACTGTACTTCACTGCATCTGAAGCTGGATGTTAAGATGGTACACAGACTCCAGCTGGTACAGAATGTGGCTGCCCACCTCCTCTATGGCTCAAGTTGCTGTTAACACACTAAGTCCATGCTTCAGTCCCTCCACTAGCTTCCACTCAGTTTCCAATGCCACTTGAAGCTTTTGGTCTGAATTTTCAAAGCAATTAATGATTCAAGCCCCAGTTACATTAAAGTCCAAATTTGGACCTGCGAACCACTGTGACAGTTGAGTTCTTCTGGGACAGTGCAGGACACAAAGCCCAGTATAAAGTATGTGAAAGTTGGGGAGAAAATATTCTCAGTTGAAGGGATCTGACTGTGGAACAAAAGCCCAGAGGAGGTCAGGCTGTCCTTAGGAAATGCTACAAAACCTTCCTCTTTCAGAAAGCCTTTCCCCCATAAGAATGATACACACAACAACGTCACTGACCCAACAAACCCTTACCAACCACAAATGAATGAAAGAAAGAAAATCTAAGAATCAAAAATACTATCCCTTGCACAGCTTTTATTCTGGACAGAGAGAAGTGTCAGAGAATCCATGAAGTCCACTAGGGACTTTCCTATTGCTACTGATTTTACATGGAAGGCATTTGGATAACTACAGTGAGGTGTGGCTGTATAAAACCCTATGATAGATGGTCTGCAGTGATACAAGTATGGAATGCTGGGATCGTACTGGTCAGGCAATGCACCCTGCACCCTGTCCACATCAAGAGCATGTGATACTGCAAATCTGTCCTCTATATTGGGTCTGCTTGAGAGGCTGAATTAGTGAGGGATCTGTGGCATGGGTGATCAGCGCTGCAACGTATTTATGCTATCAGGTGAAGAGTGTGATCCCTTCCTCTGGGGAAAGCTTTAAATTTGTAAATGGAGAACTCTGTTGCTTTGGGGGATCCAGGGTGTGTGTGTCTCACCCCTCTTCCCAGTGACTAGAGCTGGTTTAGGTGTGAGGGTGTCATTTCCCTGTGAGCAGAGCTGCTTTGTAAGGAGAAGCTGTCCCTTGTCTGAGAGCAGACCTGATGTCAGCAGAAGCATTCTGCGCTCCTGTCCCTGAGCACAGAGCTGGGTTGGGAGATTGGGAGATTGTAGCGGCTTGAGGGTATCAGAATCCACCACTCCCTGCGCCCACCAACTTGTGGGCAGCTAGTGCTGGTGCCACACAATTCTTGCTAACACTGCCCCTCCAATGAAGCTAGTGCTGCTGCTTGTAGCACAGTAGTGAATGCACTGGACTGTCTGGCATGCTGCCTGACCTTAGCATTTGGGACAGGAGCGGGAATGCCCTGCAGCACCATGATGCTTGTGCTATGGTTACACGGCCTTAAATTTCATAAGACAGCCACTTTGGAACCCATTCCCCCATATTTAGAAGAGGGTTTTATAAAGAATATTTTTCTGTCAAAGTATGTGAATAAAACAGTGCAGGAAGATGTCGTGACTAACACGAGGCTTTTTTTCAGGCAGCAGATGAAGCTGGTTAGTTTTAGAAAGGAGTAGGAGTCAGAACATTCAGCTTAAGCAGACAGACCATTCCGAGCTAAAATCAAGGGGAAACACAGAGACACTGGATCTAATCACTTGCGTATCTGGTGTCAAAGAGTTGGAATACAATGCTGGATTTATTATTGAAGTTATACATTATACCAGACCATTATCGTTTTATAGTGGTGACCTGTGAGCACTTCATATCAAGAAATAACTTGGAAATGCTGCCCCATAAAAGAACTGTTCCGTCTAGCTCCAGTAATTTTTATTGACTAGCTTTCAGATACTGTGAATTAGCCCAGCATGACTCCTTGTGGCAGGTACCATATTGAGCCAGTATGGAGAACAAAATCCAAGGTACAAGCAATAAGGCTACTGAAGAGCTGGCTGTTTCTGTGCCTATTTCATCTTATTCAGCCTCCAAAAAATAAGTAAATAAAACTCACAAGACCAATGACTTTAGAGATCAGAAAAACCACGTAATCCAGGGGTTCTTAAGCACTTTTTATGGGGTATGCCACATGTTAGAAAAGAGGGACTGGGGGACACTGCCCTTTGCATGTGTATTCAAGTGCAACATATCACCCTTGCATTCAGAATCACGCAGACTTCCTCCTTTCCCACTTGTGATCAGATGTCAGTCCTGTGGCAGCAAGATTAGTCACTTACTTGCAGGGCTGGCTCCAGGCACCAGCATCCCAAGCAGGTGCTTGGGGCGGCAATCTGCAAGGGGCGGCAGTCCGTGTGTTTTTGCCACCCCAAGCAGCGCACCAAATTGCCGCCGCGGATGGTGGGGGCAGTCTGTGTGCCCTTAGGGTGGCACGTGTGTTTCCGCAGCGGCAGCTTCTATGTTCATCTGCCCACGGCGGCAATTCGGCGGCTTCTGTCTTCCGGCTGAAGACAGAAGCTGCCGCCGAATTGCCGCCGCCGCGGAAACGCGCGTACCGCCCTAAGGGCACACGGACTGCCCCCGCCATCTGTGGCGGCAATTCAGCGTGCTGCTTGGGGCGGCAAAAACAGTAGAGCCGGCCCTGCTTACTTGGAGAACGTCAGAGTAGGAAAGTGTTTAGTGCCTTTTTATGTAGCCATTTGAAATGAGGAGGTGAGCAGCCCCATGTGACCAAACAGCTCTCTGAAGACTCTGTGGGCTAGCAAGCCACCATTTGGGAACCTCTGCTCTAGTCCATCTCCTGCCATTAGCCCTGAGTTAAGGAGCATATAGCTCAGATGGTCACAATTTGGTCTCTGGTTCCTCTCGTGCTCCAGGTAGGCAAGTAATCTGTGGCAACCTAATTCAGATTACTTCTCCATCATGCTGGGTCAGCTGTGGTGACTGATGCTTTGGGTAGGGATAGAGTCAGGACTCACCCATTCCCCACCCCTCCCCAACCATTCCTTGCCCACCTGCATGGAAGGGGAAGTAGTGGCTCAATGTAGGCTGTTTTCCTCCCAGTGCTGTGACTTGTAACATCATGTGAGCAGCACACACAAGGGAGTAATGAGGTGCCTTACCACCCCCCACGCTTCTCTGTGTGGGTTCCTCAGATGAGCCAAATTTTTGCCATCATTTTCCTGTTGTTTCTCAAACAAGACTTCAGGCAAGTGGAGGGAAAGAGTTAAGCCTGAAGGCTTCTGGGAGCATCTCACCCAGCTTGATGAAGGCATTTCCTGCCGCACAGCTTTAAGATGGTAATTTATAGCACAGGATGTAAATTTCTCTCTTTTGCCGATTGAAAAGTCAGAGATTCTGGGCCATGTTCTTCTGTGGTACAGCTGCTTTGTCTCACGCTGCTGGTCTCACTCGTCCCTAAAGTCCTTGAACAAGCCCAGGGGTGCATCATTGCAGGGTAAGGATGATCCTCCAGCACCACAGAGCTGATATAGGGGCTCTTATGCCATTCCCCCCTGCTACCAGGATACCCTTATGCTGTACTAATCCCCAGCTGTGCTTTTGGTCCTATGTGGTTTGTTGTGGCCCAAAATTAAAGCAGTCCTCCAGTTAAAAAGTTGAGAGATTTGCATCCTGTGCTGTAGCACGACGCAAAGGGACTGGCCCTATACAGAACAGCTGTAAATCGGGGCAGTGAAAAGGTGAGCTTTAAACTCATGCTTCTGACCTGCACTCTGCAGGTTTGTCGCACTCCAGGACTGGCTCAATAATTACTCTGGGCCCTTGCAAAAGGTGCTCACATGTCCTCGCCTGGGGGTCTCTTAGAGCTGTCCCACCTTGCTGTGCTTTTTAAATTTGGGTTTCATCACAGTCAGACCTTTCTTAAAGCTGCTTAGCTTTTTTCTAGTACACCCACATCATAACTCCAGCACAAAGAGTGGGCTTGTGAAGCAGCAGCATTTTTTTAAAAAACCACAAACTCTGATCTCAAGGCAATCTTTACCTCCCACTTCCTCCCCCTTCACCAGGGGTGTGAGCCGAACTTTCTCTGAGTCATCTCATCAAGCAGCTTGTAAATACTTGAATGCAATCATCAATGTTAAGTCGAAGTAATTAAGTAGAGGCATACGCTGTGCAATGGTGGTTCCCCCACCCCCAGACTTCTCTTTATTTGAGGTGCAGGGATCTTTTCAGTAATGGGATAATCCTATCTCCTTATATCTGTAGCATACTTCCATTGGTGCCTGTCAAAGGTACCTCTCGTTGTAGGAGAGAACAATGAAGTAAGGCCTAATAGATCAGATATGCTTCCTACAGGCAAGATAACACACTAATATCCTGATGGGTGCTTTTTTAAAATGCCTATTCTTGTCTAATCAGATAGTGTGGTATTTTTTTTACAACATCCTCTGCTATTTTTGTTGTTGTTGTTGTTACATATTTGAAAGTTCAAAATTAAAATGCCAGTGTTACAGGGGAATGTCCCTCAAACCTCCTACCTACCAACCTCTGCTTGAGGAGACCTAAGTGCTAACCTGGCCAATGAGCAGATACCATTGATAACCATTTCTGATTAACTGGTCAGAGTGTATGAACTGTAGCTAGCGAAATAATGTCATCTTGTTTTAAAAAGACATCATTTGCTGTGTCTTAGTTACAGGTCAACATTTAAAAAAGAAAAAGTGTCAGTGGTTCTGATGGTGTGTGAAATGCAAACTGTCACTTCTTAAGATGCTCTGGAGTGGGAAAAGATCTGAACATAGAACAGTGATAAAACCTGCTCAATAAGTAAGCATGCATGTCCCCTTGAACTAAATGGCAAAACAAGTCTTGGATAGCGTTGGGGAAAATTCACCCTCTCAGTCAGCGAGAGGCTGATTCCCTGTAAAGGCAGCGTACCATCTACAATGAGAGAGAGAAAGACTAAGGTCAGGTCTGCACTACAGACCTGCATTGGTATAACTACATCACCCAGCCCCACTTATAGACAGCACTATGTCAGTGAGAGAGCTTCTCCTGTCAACATAGCTACCGCCTCTTGTGGAGGTGGATTAACTATGCTAATGGGAGGGTCAGTGCAGCTGCTCCGATGCAGTGTTTTAAATGTAGACCTGCCCTAATTCCTGAGCTGCTTCCTCCAGACAATTCAGAGAGCAGGGTTGACAGACCCTTGAAGATACTAAGTCCAGTTCTGCTTAGCTAGTAGGTCTGATCAGCTTGATATGGGGCTAGTGAGTGGGAAGTAATGGGGCTGAGGAGGAAATCCTAGAAGACCTGCCTCTTTCCCACCCTCCAATCCAAATGGATGTGTCTGCATACAAAGTTGGGCAACTTGCTGTTTGATGTAAGCATGAGACTGGGAACCAGGTACCATATGCCTGAGTTCCAGTCTCAGTGCTGTTCCAAGATCATCTTTGAAACAAAAACGTTCTGTGGCTTTTGACAAGTCACTCAGCTTCTCTGGGCTAGAGTCTGCCATCCTGACTTGTTCTGAGCAGTCCCATTTCACACGCAGTCTCAAAGAAAGTCCACGGAGCACAGGGATTGCAGTTCTGCTTTGCCCTTATGTGAGTAACACAAAATGAAAAGGAAAACTCCTTGAACCCTCCCTCCTCTCCACTGCAGCCCAACGGTAGAGCCAAGCAGAATCTGGCCCTCAGGGCAGGTACTGTGTGAGTTGACTAGTTAATGTTTATCGTGTGCCTCAGACATGTAAAGGTGCTTAATATTAAAGATCTAAGTATACTTCTTCTTATTAATATAATTCTTATCATTAAAACTTCCCTGTAATGCAAATTAAAGGAGACTGTCCTTTCTCAGGGTTACGTAGGCTTTGTCCTCCTGAGAAAGGGTTTGGTGGCACAGCTTATATTGGGGGTGGGGGGAGAAACCTTTTGCTGGTATAGCTTATAGCAACAAAAGGACTGTTTTGACAGTATAATTGCACCAGGGCTTTTGCTGGCATATTAGTGATGTCATTATGGATGTGATTTTTTTTCACACCCCAACCAACGTAGCAATGGTGGCAAAACTCCTGAGTGTAGACCAGGCTTTACAGTATAGAATATAACTCTGCAAGAAGCTAAAGTAATGGATGCTTCTCTGAATAGGAATGTACCACTAGCTGGATTCAATGAGAGTACTCACAGAGTAAGATACTGCTCCAGGTGAGTCAAGGTGGTAGAACTGGGCCTTTAAGCAATAGCTTTCTAGGGTTCCCTAACCTGACTGAGGAACACTTGTGACACTGATCTCTTGTCTCACTGCCCTGGGCATTGGAGTAAACGATGGGGATAATCGTGTTACAAAAATGCTTTCCAACTCACTCCTTTATTTACTTTTTTGATGGTTTCCTTCCACTCCCAGGTAAAGGAATGTAGGTTGTTTGAAGGGTTGATCTGCTCGGGTGTGGCAATAAGTTAACTTGAAACATTGCTGAATGTTTAGTCACTTTTTAATGCATTCAGTAGAAGTTTGGGAATCATAAAATCCTTAGATTCTTAGTTTACTGTGCTTGTGTACACATTATACAGAAATAGGTCTCAAAACAAGCATGCCTCTATAGGCATTCTAAAGTAATTTAAATATTTATTTCTGGTTAAAAACAATTACAATACCACAATACACTCCGTTTAAATTCAGACACCAACTGTACTGGCATAGACCTGAAGCTATTTCTGGAAAACATTATCATGGCAAATCTGATTTTTAAACAAAAATAGGACAGAGGGAAAGCGTGAGTTCCTTTTATTAGGAACATGTCATTTATACACAAATGTCAATTATCTGGGGTCAAACTGGGATAACTAGCAGTGGCTTAGCAAGATGATGCTATTTTCTGGAGTCTGTCCTCTTGTGCTACAGAGTGTGATAACTCTTGTGGTTGAGAAGTGAAGTGAAATCCAATTATTCATGTCTGAATATTGGTGACATCATAGCAGAAGTTTCAGAAGCCTTCTTGAATCTAGTGATCTGCTGCAAACCATCCATCCATCTCCTTGCTGGTCATCCCCTGCTACAATGACCTGCTACCATTCTTTCCATAGTAACTTTCTCAAGGTTATTTCCATCTCTATGCCTGAAGTTACCAAAGTACATAAGTTTGCACCTGTTTATTTTGGACAGCAGGATCTGGTTCTCTCCAATATAATTTCTAAAACAATTGGCATCTTCTTTTTGTGGTGTTTAGATGCTGCTTGTAATTATTAGAACTGGGAGCACTGGCTGTTGGGAGTCTGAAAGGACAGGAAACAGGAAGGAGGGGGGAGGAGTTGAGGAGGCTGGGAGAGTTACAGAGCGTGCAGCTACAGCTTGGAGAAGAGACTTGCACTGTAAATAAAGTTCTGTTGAAGTGGTTAATACTTTGCCTGATGGATACAACATTTTGGTGACGAGGATGGATCTTCTGCCTCTGAACCCATCTGCACCCTTTCTGCAAAGCCCAGGTGAGCCTCCAATTGCTTTTACTGCCTGGATCTGTATGTTTGAGACTTATCTGCTTGCAATCAGTGCTACAGAGATTTCAGACGTAAGAAAGCGTGCTCTGCTAATCCACTGCCTTGGAGCAGAAGGGCAGTATATGTTTTACACTTTTCCCCTTGCAGATGATAAATATGAGACTGCACTCACTGCATTAAAGAACTTCTTTGTGCCAAAAGTGAATGTAGTAGCTAATCGCTACAGATTTCGCCAGCGTGAGCAGAAACCAGGGGAGACTATAATGCAGTATATGGCTTCCCTGAGGAGTCTGATTGTAACTTGTGACTTTGGGAATATGGCAGATGAGATGATTAGAGACCAGCTCATTGAGAAAACAACAATGCTTCAGGTAAGAGAACGCTTACTTCTAGAACTACAACTTACACTAGAAAAAGCGATAACCATTGCTACTCAGATTGAGTCAGCTACAGCTGAAGCCAAATGAGCCGAGGTACAAGAGGCCCAGTCCAGATTGTGAGTCCTTTGCAGAAAAGTCCACTATCACTGCAGACAAACAATTGCAAAAGGAAAACTAATGAAAAGCCACTGAATCAGTGAATGCAAAATACAGTAAAAGCATGCTTTCGCTGCGGATCCCCACAACATCTTGCAAGCTACACAGGATGTCCAGCAAAAGTAGCTCAGTGCAATCATTGCAAAAAGATTGGGCATTTTGCTAAAGTATGTCGCAGTAGCCAGTTCAATCAACAGGTGCATGCAGTTACAATAGCAGATGTTACTATGCTGAGTGTAGACAAAATCACTACTGCACATATTCCAGAACAGATAAAGTGCACTGTAAACGTTTCTGCCATACCCTCAGGCTTTCACAGACAAATGGCGGGGTGCTAAGGAACCAAAGTTGGAGTGTGGTTCCTTTGTTAGAATACGAAAACCTGGAATCTTACGCAAAGTGGACCATAAATTCACAGCTCCTCTTAAAATCATAGAGAAGAAGGGACCTTACACCTATCGACTTTCTGATGGGCGGTATGGAATGCTTCTTATCTTGCACCTGCCTATGCACCAAGAGGAGATTATGCCAATACCCAGTATGCATTGGATGACTTCACTGTAGAACCAACACAACAAGACATTGCACTGGAACCGGGGCTTGAGAGACGGTCTGTTAGACTCAGACGATCACCTGCCTGGACTAAAGACTATGTTATGTAGTATCTACAGTGTTTTCAGTGTAATATTCCTGCCAACAGTATAGTGTCTTGTTTCATATTTGTTCCTGGGGTTAGAACAACAATGTTTATTTTAATTTGGAAAGTTTCTTAAGAGAGGAGGGAATGTGGTGTTTAGATGCTGCTTGTAATTATTAGAACTGGGAGCACTGGCTGTTGGGAGTCTGAAAGGACAGGAAACAGGAAGGAGGGGGGAGGAGTTGAGGAGGCTGGGAGAGTTACAGAGTGTGCAGCTACAGCTTGGAGAAGAGACTTGCACTGTAAATAAAGTTCTGTTGAAGTGGTTAATACTTTGCCTGGTGGATACAACAGTTTTCCATACAGAATATGCACAAGAGTCTTTGCTGGCAGCATATATCAAAAGCTTCAGTTTTCTTCTTGTCAGCAGCATTACTATCCTATGATTCACATCCTAAGACTTTTGGGGAAAAAATAAACTTACCAATCAAACCTGAGTATTTTGAGATGTCACAGTTTTTGCATTGTTGTCCCTCTCTGAAACCAGCTTGTGGTAGTCGTGGTAGTTCTGCTTCTATCATTCACTTCTTGCAATAATGGATTATGTAGAGCTAAACTTTTCTCACTTGTGTTATCAGAAAAATAATCTGATTGTTACTACACTCTGAAGTCTCCTTTCCTTGCTAAGGGCAGAAAGATTCCTTTCGTCCAGTCATCTGGCCAATTTCTATTCATCCGTACTAGATTGTGGCAGATTTGCCACATGAGATCAATATCGCAGTCACCAGTTGCTTTTAACAATTCTGGTGTTACATTATCTACCCTGATGCTTTCCCAGGCTTAATTTTCATAATAGAATGCACCACTTCCTCTTGCAGAGTTGATGGCTCCTGTTCCGTACTCTCTTTTCTGTAGTCCTGTGTTGTAACTCGCTCTGATGAAGGATACACATTGGTACAGTCATCGCTCTACCAGTGTTTTATATCATCACTTTCAGCGAGGGCTCTGCCTTCATGATCTTTTATGTTTGATAGTGGGGAAACTTTTTGATAAGTTGGATATACCCGGGAACATACCTTTTCTATTATTACTGTCTTTGTGGTTCTCAAGTTCCATGTATTTTGCTCTTGTCTTGTCTAGTCAACCTTTGGATCTGTCTGCTCACTTCCTTGTGCTCTCTCCTACATCCTTCGGTCTCCAAGCCATTCTCTTTCACTCTGCACTATTTTTTCGCCAGTCAAAAACCTTCTCCATTAATCATAGTGTAGTCCAATGCTGACTTTTCAGAACACGTGGTTTGGCGGCTTTGAGCACGACCATTTTTATTTTATTCCAAAGTTCATTTGGGTTGTCCTCCTCTTTCACCTGTGACAGTGCCTCAAATCCACTCTGGACATAAGTCTCATAGCTTTTATTGATTCTGGACAAGTCCAGACACAGTGGACCTGCTGAACATTTTTATGTATTTAAGTTTTAATTTTTTGTTAGAGGCTAACAGTTGATGGTCTGAGCCACAGTCTGCACTCAGAAAAGTCTTTTCCATTAGATGCTCAGTCTCTAGCACTGCTATATCATTACATAGTCAGTTTAGTTCTTTATCATTCTGTCAGGTGACCTCCATGTCTCTATAGATCTAGGATGTTAGGGGAAAATGGTGTTTGTAATGACCAGGCAATTACAGCAGCAGAATTCCATTAAATGCCTTCCTCTCTCATTTTGTAAACTCATACAATTGTTTCCCATTACTTCTTTATGAAAGTTTACACCTCCAACTTTCACTTTCAGGTCCCCAGTTACAAGGATAGTTGCTTTGTATTTTAATGAGCGTCTCTTCGAACCATTCATAGAACTCATCAATTGTGTGGTTGTCAGCTGCTGTCATAGCAGTGTAAACCTGTATGATCAATATATTACCTGGCTTTGCTTCAAGGCAAACTGTAGTGAATCTATCACTGATTGGGTTATATCCATGCGCCCACTTTGATGTCTCCTTGGATAAGATAAATGTGAACCCATTTTCTCAGATCCTGAGTAGTACATTGCATATCCATCCATCGCCATGACCCCTACCATTCCTTCGCAGCTCTGAGATTCCCCATACATCTATGACATCTTTCCAGTTCTTTAGTCACAAGGGTGAGCTTACCTTCATACAGACTCCTCACATTCCATGTTCCTAATCTATTTTTTTTAATTTTTTTTACAAAGGTTCAGGTAATTCTTTTCCTTGGTGCAAACATTGGCCACTGAACTTCCTGAAGGATTTGGTACAGCACCATTCTACCCACAATCTGTACTCTTAATGACCAGAACCACCTCCCCTGTATCATTTGTCATGCCTTCTGGCCTGGGCACCTCACCATCCAGCACCATGCATGGATCAATGCTTTCCCCTTGTTCTGCCATGATAATTCTTGTGGGAGAAAGTACAGAAGCTGGTTTTCCATTGCCTTCCCCACTGCCTGTAGCTGCCATGGTTAAACCCATGATTTAACCCTTCTGCGTTTCAATTGCATTTCCTCCCCCCACTTCTTTCCCCAGGCCTTCATCCGTCCAAAGCCATTGGCACTTCCTGAGGTTTGCCAAGTTACTTGAATACTGCTCAGCATCCAGCACTGGCCAGTCACAGGTGGTACTGACTACAGCCATTACAGTAGCAGGTTTCAATGCAGCCTAACCTGACCTGATAGTTGTGAAGATAACCTTCCTGTTGTGAGCGGGATGTAACAAAGACTGTGACACTTGCCTGAGTCTGCTGATAATCTGACAGGTGTGAGCTGTCCCTATTCCTTTCAGTGTGGGGTTAACACTGAAAACTAATGATGATCATTTACATGCAAAAATTTGGACTATTTCACTGGTCAGCACTGCACACAAATGATGATCTTCCCACTCTGCTGTGAATCACATCTGATCCCTATAAAGAGGGAGCACAGCTCTAGAATCCAGAGGAGCCACCATGCTTCATCCACTGTTATCGTGAGAGTTCAGTTAAACTTTGTGTCTGCCATGGAAGAATTTATGGAGGCAGCTCTATTTTACCAGATAGCTATTCTCTGTACCATGTGCTACTCAGGCTCCCTGGTGGATGTCCACAAGGGGAAAATTCTTTTAATTCCTCTCAGAGAAATAGAATGGTCTGTTTTTAGTCAAGTGTACCCATGTTATCAAGAGTTAGTTTTAGAAACAATGGGCCTGATTCTGATCTCGCTTCCATTGATGTAAATCAAGGGTAATGCCATTGAGGTCAGTGGAGATATACCAAAGTATAAGTGCTATGAAAACAGAATCAGGCCCATAGTACTTGCCATTCCAGATCACACAACTGGTCTATGTAGTCCAGCATCCCAACTCTAGTAGTGGCAGTACCAAATGCTTCAGAGGAAGACAAAAAAATACTTGTAATGCACAGTAAGTAAGGGTCATTATTTTATTAAAATCAGCTCAAACTGAGTGCTGGACAATAGCATTAAAATCAAATGGTTTCCCATTTTCTACCGGTAGTTTTGTAGGCACAATTTAGCACATACAATTATTGACTTTTAGGCTCCAACTACCCCCTTTGCAGGCATAATGTGGTAATTGTACCAGTTGTATCTACATTTGTGTACCCACAAAACGGCTCTTGCAAAAGTATACATACAAACTTGTGAGACCACTTTTAAAAATTAGGTCTTTAAGGTCAGATATACAATAAAGGCAAAACAAAAGAGAGCAGCAGGAGCAAAACTTTTCTGACTTCTGTAGTCAAAGGTAAACTGGCTTGCCGGGTTCAGTGAAAATCACCACATTCCTAGTTATACACACCAGTTAACATTCAATACCCCCAAAAGGCCACACAGACATCACTCACTATTACATACCAGCACTGGCTTGGGTACTCAGGTGTACCTCATGCCCTGACTTATCTTTGTATGTGTTGTCTATGAATAATTCAGAACATCTCCAGACAAGTTTACTGTTTCATTCCAAAGGAATAAGTACTGGTAAGAAATCTGATGTGGAAATGTAGAACAAACTACAGTACATAGCTAGTATAAAGCAAGTAAGGTTTCCATGGACACACTCTTCCTGTGATAAGCCATTTTAAAAGAGAAATATAGATTAGAATAGTGGATTTAGAACATTAAAAAGACATTGTTTATTTCTGAAAGCAGCATGCATCTAACCAGTGGCCTTTTGTAATGTTTAAGTCAATCAGACAGGTGTATATAATGAGTGCTGTAGGCAGTTGATCATATTACTGATGTACAATATACTAATCTGTACAGTCCTGGACTGGTCTGAACTTTGCCAGCGTGCTGTGCCAATTAATCAGTATGCACACGATGAATCATAAAACACATTCTGTGACATGCAATAAAATCTTGATATTGCAGGTGTGACAATCAATCAGAGTGTAGATGTCAAGTCACACTGTGCATAACATGCACACACACACGTAGTGAGAGCAGACACCACATTATCATTTTACATTGGGTTTTGTTCAGTTTTCAGCTTGAAAATGTTCTGACCAGCACAGAGCCCTTTGTTAAAAACAAATATAAGTTTTGCAGTCGTGGTTTTTGGCAAGGATCAGATTCCACAGGATAGATTCCAAGGACGGATTGACAAGGAATTTTAAAATGCATTATCAGTGTTGTAAGAAAATAATATCTTCCCACTGACACAAATCCACATTCTATTCTTTTTCTCTCAGCTAATGATATCAGCCTCAGTGGCCTCCATCATGGAAGATACAGCAGATAATAGTCTGCGATAAGGATGCAATATAGTACTATAGTATTTCAGATGGTGGATTTATAATTCAGGAAGTTTGAAATGTGGAAGCAGGCAGGGAGAGAACTAAGGCAGGATCTTTGTTATCTGGGACCCATAGTCAAATGATACCATATTGGAGGAGGACAGGATTCAATTCCTCATGTCCCCGGTGTGGGCTTAGTTCCCCCACTTCTTGGGAATCTTGAATACTGCGAACAGATGTGGTCTCATCTCAAAAAGATATACTGGCACTAGAAAAGGTTCAGAGAAGGGCATCTAAAATGATTAGGGGTTTGGAATGGGTCCCATATGAGGAGAGATTAAAGAGGCTAGGACTTTTCAGCTTGGAAAAGAGGAGACTAAGGAGGGATATGTTAGAGGTATATAAAATCATGAGTGATGTGGAGAAAGTATATAAGGAAAAGTTATTTACTTATTCCCATAATACAAGAACTAGGGGCCACCAAATGAAATTAATGGGCAGCAGGTTTAAAACAAATAAAAGGAAGTTCTTCTTCACACAGCGCACAGTCAACTTGTGGAACTCCTTGCTTGAGGAGGTTGTGAAGGCTAGGACTATAACAGCACTTAAAAGAGAACTGGATAAATTCATGGAGGTTAAGTCCATTAAAGGCTATTAGCCAGGATGGGTAAGGAATGGTGCCCCTAGCCTCTGTTTGTCAGAGGGTGGAGATGGATGGCAGGAGAGAGATCACTTGATCATGACCTGTTAGGTTCACTCCCTCTGGGGCACCTGGCATTGGCCACTGTCGGCAGACAAGATACTGGGCTAGATGGACCTTTGGTATGACCCAGTATGGCTATTCTTATGTTCTTATGTTCTTATGACAAAGATCAAAAATTTGAGAGTAGAGTTCATCTGGGGCTAGGAGGAGTAGAGGTCATCATAAAGGTGGGAGATCACCTGCGGTGGAAGTGGGAGGAATATCCACGGGGGAGAAGGAGGAATCTGAAATGTTGATGGATCTCAGATCCAGGTGGCCTTAATCAACCCCTGGAAGCAGATACAAAAGGTAACATGATTCTTTTGGCAACATGACTGACTGCACATGTGTCAGATGCGTTTCTAGAAATGACAGCGGTTGGGCCTTTTGTCTATCTACATTATCTGGCTATTTCTATTATGTCCATTGCTAGATAAAAATATGGGCCTGCTGTTTCCGGGACTGTTTTTCTGTTTTTTGTTCTGTGTTTCTACAACCCCTAGCACAGTGTGGTCCAGGTCCATGACTAGAGCTCCTAGGTACTATGATAATACAAACAATAATAATATGTACAACTTATTCATTTTACTGTTATCTTTTCTTCCCAGCCCCCTCCATCCAATTTGTCTCTCCTCCCTCCCCTCTCCCCCACCCCCCGTTGTGTTTGGTTTTTGTCCTGACTGAGTTCTCTGGGGCGGGGACTCTCTGACTATATGCTTCCTACTACAAAGTGTCCCTGATCCTAGGCACCAATATCGTACAAATAACAATAGTAAAAATATAAATTTACCTAAATACTAATGCACTTGGTTGCCTTTTATCAGTTATTTGGATAAAACCCCCAAAGCAAGGAAGTTTATAAGTCTTTGCAGTTATCTGCCATGCTAATTGAAAAAGGCCTCATTAATTTCTTCTGGGCCATTATTACATAGTGAATAATGCAGTAAGTCACTAACTATCAGCTCCCCTATAATGTATTCTTGGTTATGGATTGTTTCCCAGCGTGCCTGCAGCAAAGTAGTTTATGTTGCTTTTACTTTGTAATTTGTGCATGAAGAACTACAGGAACATAATTAAAAATAAATTTCCCAATCTAATCTAGCCTCTCATCTGATTCCTCTTTCCATGACTCTTCCCATCTCCACATCCTCTTCACTCTATTTCCCTTCTTTCTTCTATTTTCTTTCCCTTTCTCTCCTTTTTTCGGTCTCTTTTCCCCTGTTTTCCCTTCTGTCTTCTCCCTACTTCCCAACATGTCTCTGCTTTTTTCATGCTATGTGTATCTTGATGGCCTTCTTAGATCCAACTCTTAATACAAATTGGAGTTTCCAGAAATGACAAGTCAACAGACAGAAGGCTCAAAGTAGGATAAATTGTATCAAACAAATATGAAGCTGTGGTGTAATTATAGGTGTTGCATTGACTCATACCTGTTAGCAACAAGCCTAAGACTATCCAAAATATTTTTATTTGGCATCTAAATTAGGCTATCGCTTAGCACCTCTCCACCAGTGAAGTCATACGTCTTGTTTTCTGCAGACCAGTGCCTTCATTCTCATGACACTAATTATCATAATATGGAGACAGAGAGTTTGAATTCTGAAGTTTCATTTCCTTGGGCAAACTTCTGTTTCATTTAATTGTGCTGAGCTCCCAGTGGTGTTAATAGGCATTCTACACTCGTTTTGAGTGCAGAATATCATAGCTAAATACTATGGTGCGGAGTCGAGAGAAGTTTTCTCCTAAGATTTCGGAGCAACTGATCAATGTCACTTCTTCAAGTTTCCTTTCTCCTTGCGACTCAGGAAATTCTATTGTGCCGTCACAGAATGCTAGTTCTTTTCAGTAAATAGGAGTAATTGGCTGCTGGAATGACCCTGCATAAAATACTATCCATCATGCTACACTGGAAGGGATTATTATCTATTATGCAGAGATGATAACTTCTCCATACCTAAGGTTGCCACTACCTTCCATTATAAAGCCCGTGTTTAGCACCCCTATAACTTTAGTTTGGACAATTTATTTGGCTAATAGTAAACATAAAGGGCTGCAGGATTCTGCCTTTAATGAAGAGGATAAAAACTGTACCTGATCCTTTTGAAAAATTGTCATCATTGCTCTTTCACTGGAGTGCTCTTCCTGAACACATATTTTAACCTGATAAATTCAATTCTGACAGACACAATAAAAAGTAGATTAATGGTGTTAAGTTGAAGATCTCTCTCATGCAGCATTGCTCACTTTTAGATTTTTCCAGAGATGTGCAATTCATTATAGACACTGGGCAAAATATACTCCTCTGACTCTCCCAGTAATCCCTTAGCTTTTTCACAAGTGTGTTGGAAGGTTCTCTTTTTGATGGTTTGTAAAATGCATTGAGGTTTTTCATAGATTCATAGATTTCAAGGCCAGAATGCCTTTGCTGTGATCATCTAGTCTGACCTCCTGTATAGCACAGGCCATAGAACTCCCCAAAAATAATTCCTAGATCATACCTTTTAGAAAAGCATCCAATCTAGATTTTAAAATTGCCAATGATGGAGAATCCACCATGACCCTTGGTAAATTGTTCCAGTGGTTAATTACTCTCCCCGTTAAAAATGTACATTTATTTTCAGTCTGAATTTGTCTAGTTTCAACTTCTAGCCATTGGATCGTGTTATAGCTTTCTTTGCTAGACTGAAGGGCTTATTATTAAATATTTATTCCCCATGTAGGTGCTTATAGACTGCAATCAAGTCACCCTTAACTTTTTCTTTGATAAGGTAAATAGATTGAGCTCCTTGAGTCTGTCACTATGCGGCATGTTTCCTAATCCTTCAATCATTCTCCTGGCTCTTCTCTGAGCCCTCTCCAATTTATCAACATCCTTCTTGAATTGTGGACATCAGAACAGGACATACTATTCCAGCAGTGGTTGCGCCAGTGCCAAGTACTGAGGTAAAACAATCTCTCTACTACTTGAGATGCCCCTGTTTATGCAACCAAGAATCACATTGGTCCTTTTAGCAATGGTGTTGCAGTGGGAGCTCATGTTCGGCTGATTACCCTCCATGACCCCCTGAAATGGAAGGTGCTTTTTAGACAAGCAACTAATATGTATTTATGATATTATTTACTAAAGAAAAAGTCTTAGGTGGTACTGATAGGTCTTATGTCCCCAGCTAGAGGGTCGTGTGTGTGTGTGTTTTGAGAGAATATTCCTGTGCCTTGGAGAAAGGGGTTTTCTAGCAGGCCTCCACCCTGACAACTTGTGGGTTCAGATCACAGGCATTGGCTTCTAATTGTCCCGGGGGTGCTCAACCCCTGCTCAGCTCCACCCCCACCCTGCTCTTCCTGCCCCCACTTCGCCCCTCCCCACCTGGTTCCTGCCTCTTTCAGCCCCATCCCCACTTCTTCCCCTCCCTCACAGTGCCTCCTGCGCACCGCAGAACAGCTGATTGGGGCGGGTGGGAGGTGCTGGGAGGGAGGGGGAGGAGTTAATCGGCGGAGCTGCCAGTGGGTAGGAGGTGCTGGGGGGCGGGGAGGAGCTTGGCTGTGTGTTTTCTCTAATTTTTCCCACACATGTGCGGAATGAATTTTGTTATGTGCACCAATATGGAGGTGATATGTGACACATAACCTTCATATTGGTGCACATAACAAAATTCATGTGGTGGGGTGGGGCCGAGGGGTTTGGAGTGTGAGAGGGGGCTCAGAGCTGGGGCACAGGGGTGTGAGGGCTCCAGCTGAGAGTTCAGGCTCTGGGGTGGGGCTGGGGATGAGGGGTGCAGGAGGGTGCTCCAGGGCTACGGTGGGAAGAGAGGACTCCCCTCAGCTCTCTCTCCCCACTGCAGCACCTGGGCTGGAGGGGAGAGGTGCCTTTCCCTGCCACGGCAGCTCTGGATAGGCGACCCTCCCCCAGCTGTGGCAGGTCCTGGCCAGGGCTGGCTTTGGCCACCTCTGCCCCAGCTGTGGCAGGTCAGAGCTGAGTTGGGGCCAGGGGAGGGGCACCCCTCCCCGCCTGGGGCAGGTTCTGTCCAGGCGGGTTCCCTGAGTGCCTGTGCGGTGCTAAAGAGGCTGCTGCATGTGCAGCATACAGGTGCTAAGCACCTGCTAATTTTTTTCAATGGGTGCTTCAGAGTTCAGATGATCAGAGTGAGAAATCTTTTGCCTGACAGGTCCATTTTTTGTTCCTAAAGAAATTCCATAACTGGCTATTGGATTAGCAACAGCTCTCACTTGGATCGTTGTAACCAGCACTAGCTTTTAGAAAACACACAGAAATAGTCACTAATAGAGCTGGTCAAAACATGGAATTTCTGTTCAGCAGAAAATTCAGACATTTGAAATGTTCTTTCATTTTGGATTGTAATGAAAAGTCAAAATTTCCTGCAAAACTAAAATTCCCAAAAAATTTCAATTTAGAAATATCAAAAAGACCTTAACAAAGCACTTTGTTTTGACTTTGTCATTTTAACATTATATTATATTATATTATATTATATTATATTATATTATATTATGATGTGCTTTGATAATTTTTCAACAAAAATGTTGATGAATGTGATACATTCCCATGAAACATTTCAATTTTACCGAGCCAGCATTTTCTGGTGGAAAAGTGTTCAGTCAGAAAAATTTTCAACCATCTCTAGACACTAAGGGGCAAAAGAAATCATAAATCATTCTCTATTCACATTTGCAGATGCTCCCCCCCCTCACCCACACACTCAGAAGCTGTTCATCTGACAAACAGCCACCTTAACCTCCTCTCCCCAGTACACTGAGCATAGCTAAAGGTTGCGGCCTTAATCTTTCCATGCCTTAGTTCTCTGTTGGGAAAGTAGGGAAAATAACACTTCCCTACTTCAGAGTTGTGTTGTGAGAATAAATTAATTAATGAGTATTTTAGATTATACTGTGAAGAGGCTCAATAAGCACCAAGACTGATGGAGAATTAGGCCCCAGGTTTGCAGATAGCTTCTCAAAATGAGCCTGCTTGGTTGAAATCACCACCATTAGAAATATCCTGCTTTTTCACATCCAGTGTACCTGTACATGTAAATAATACATTGCAGGGATTTGGCAGTTCACTGTAAATACAGATGCCTTTTTTTTTTTCAGGTGATGTGAACTTTTAATGATGTTGAAGTGTTAAATATACCAATGATCTTGAAATGACAGAAGTTGTTATAGCCACACAATTACAATGTCCACTGCTCACTACAGAACAAGAGTTGCAGCCTGATCCAAAACCCACTGAAGTCAATGGAAAGACTCCTATTGACTTCAGTGCCCTATGGAGCAGACCTCTAGGGATGACATACACTTTAGTGTTCAAAGAGACTACAGTGCACACTTGTTGTAGCCAGTCCAATTAAAAAAGATTACTAGGCTTGTGTCTACTCTCAGCAGAGAAGCAGAATAGAAGGGTGCTCCAGGTCTGTTCTCATACTGAACCATGGGCAAGTCATTTTGTGCATTCATTTTTATTGTTCTTACTGTTAGGCCAGATTTTATGTCTGCTTCCTCTCTTACCCCACAAAGGGAAAGTATGTGCCAAAATGTTTCCTGTTTTTCATTGCCAGCTGAACTGCAGTGCTCTGGGTGCAACTCATGAAGGTAGCCTGTACATTAAAAAAAAAAAAAAGGCAGTTCCAAATAATGGATAACTCTGACATTCAGCTTCCCTATTCCCACACAGAAACACCGTAAGTGGAAACAAGATTGCCAGGTATAACTGTCTCCCTCCCCCACTCCCCCCAAAATTGTAACTGTTTTGAGAGAGAAAAGTAGTCATGAGTCCAAACCTAAAGGAATCATAGAGAGGGGGCATGGGATTTACCTGGACAAAAGTATTTGCTTTTACACTCTGGCCAAGAAATACCAAGTTAAAGGAAGGAGTTGAAAAAAACATCTAATATTTCAGAATACTTTAGAAGTTGGATGGAACTCCAGGAAGTGTTTTTCTTTCTCTTCTTTCCCACAGCCTTAGTGGTAAGGTAGCATTACCCAGCTTTTAAAAGTATTCTTTACTGATTGGTTGTGCAGCATGCATATAAACACATTGTACAGTTAATTAACGTTCTAAGGAGGTAGTATTTTCCCTTGGTCAAGAACTGAATTCTATCTGTGAATTCTATCTGAATTCTATCTGAATTCTTCACTTCAACTTTTATGCATTATATATTCTTCAACTTCATTCTTTCTAATCTCTGCCTCCTTTTACAATCTAAATCATTTAAATCATTGCTGGTCATTTTCTCCTATAAATATATTATCTTTTTTACCCTACAACAAGGTACAGGACTGCATGTTTAGCTCCACAATTCTCACATGTGCAATACATCCCTCCCAAAATGCCCAACATTTCAACCACTGCTCCTTCTTAAGGGCTAAAACAATGTCTTGTAGTAATAGTTTTGTTTAGAGTTTCCATAGTAATATGCAGATTTGTATCACTGTGAATGCAATGGATTTAAAGAGCAGTTGATAGATAGCTGGATAGCTCAGGAATTCAAAACCTTTCTCTGGTTGATCATCAGTTTAAAGTCAGCTCAGTATGATAGGGGCCAATGATAGCAACTGCTACCATTGATAGGGATAGACTGATAAGTAGAGCTGGTCAAAACTCTGAATTTCAGTTCCATGGGAAATTCCAAAGTTTTGAATCCCCCCTCCCCATTCTGAATTGTAATTAAAAGGAAAATATTTCCATGAAATTAAATTTATTTTGGATCAATTGGAACATTTCATAATGATTTTACTATTTTTTAATTTAAAGTAATAAATATAATAAAAATATAAAAGTAAAATATAAAATAAATGTAAATTTAAAAACAAAAGTTGTTTCAAAATGAAAAAATAAAAAATCCCATTCCAATAAGGTTGAAATGGAATGTTTTGGGGATGGGGGGATTCTAAATGAAATTATGCTGTAGTTGACATGTTCCTGTGGAACTTTTAGATTTCTATCAATTGAAATTTTTCAACAGGAAAATTTTCCATCAGAAAACTTTAGACCAGCTCTGTGGATAGGGATCATTATAATTTGAGAGGTGGACAGTGTGAAATGAGTTGGAAGTTCCTGTTAGTGGAGCCTCCGGATCAAAAACTACCTCTACAACTTGCTCTGGTGAGCAATTGCAACACAGCAGACAGGGACTGGCTGGGCACAGAGACGGAATCACCTACTTTCCACTAAAATGGCTTCTCCATGTCAGGACTGCATGCTGGTGGGAGAGCTTGTGTAATTGCTGCCTTTGCTCAGTCTATTCTTTAGATGAACATAGGCCTTCAATCTTGAGGGGCTATTAATAGATCCCCTTTTATGAGCATTAAATAGACTTAAAAGTCAAGATCTAAAAAGAGCTATGGATGGGAAACTTTGAAAAATATTGAATTTAGAGATGATTCTGCTTAGTTGGGGATTGGTCCTGCTTTGAGCAGGGAATTGGACTAGATGACCTCCTGAGGTCCCTTCCAACCCTGATATTCTATGATTATAGGTGCTCAGATACTATGGTGATGAGCACGGTATAAGAACCTATATAGAATGGAATTATACATGTTATGTGTCTCTCCCTGATCTTTAATTACAAAGATCATTTTGGAGGGAAATATTTTTTTTCCAGACTTCATCTGATTATTTCCCATAGGATATCCTAAGAATCTGCTTATGACATTTTTCCACAGCAATCAATTGTAATATCACAAACAGGATTATGGCATCAGTGGGAATAAGTAGACAGGGCAGACAAACTCATACACATACATAGCAAGTTTTCATATTCCCTATTTAATAAAGTGGCAAAGAAAGAGAAATATAGAAAATATGATACAGTATATAATACATCAGAAGACTATTATCCACGTGGTGTCAATTGATCTTTAGAAACAGGCAGTTTATTTCTTAAGTAATTGTCTCATGAGTTCCTCCAAGCAAGGCCAGAGGGCTGAAACATCAGATGTCCTTATATTTTTCCAATCTCCACAAAAATTAAATTAAACTAAAAAGTCACCATGTTATATGAGCAATCAGTTTCTGCTACTTCTGTAGCAATACATGGAGTGTCCAAAGATGCTGGATGCTAATTTTTGTTTTGTTTACATGCTAATTTCCTTGAAGGGTCACTTCCTACATGTCTATGTAATTCTCATGATAGAATTTTATGAATTTGTATTCTGTCGGTAATATTAGATGAGGTAAGGCAGGGATTGTCTATTACTCGGTTTGTAAAGCACCTAGCACAATGGGGCCTTTCTCTGTCAATTGGCCTGTTGGTGATACTGTAATAAAAAAATATATATATAAGAAAGGCCATTTTCTAAAACCACAAATATCTGATAATACAAAAAACAAAACAAAAAAACAAAATATCCCTTCTGCCTTTAACACTTTGTACTGACTACTGAGAACCTATAAAGCTACAATCCCTTTCTCTAGAAAGCACTGGGAAGTGCAGAGGAATCGTGCAAAACTGGAGATGGGACTAGGGGATCCTCACAGCTCAGCCCAGTATTTATGAGCTACTTTGCAAATAGAGTTGATATGAGGAAAATTGTTTCATAATCATTTTTAAAAATGTAACCAGGTTAGCTAACTGGGTTCCTGCTGAGAGTTCAGTCTTGCCCGGAGACAGACATAACCTATGAGGCAAGAAACGGTGCTAAATCCTGCTTCCCTTTCATGAGAAGCTCCATTGAAATTAATGAGGCTACTCATGTATGTATGAAGAGCAAGATATGGCCCATGGAAAAATCAAAGATGGTAAAAGAAAAGTCACAGTAAACCAATCATCTTGATAATATTCCTTCAAAACAGAGTATTATCCCTCAACCATCTTGGTTTAAAATCTTCATATACAACATCCTTCAAATACCAGACTTTGCCCTGATATTTTTTGTTCTGTATTTTCATGAGCTATAGTTATATTTTCCTCTTGGTATGCCATAGTGTCTGACGTGAAACACATCCAGGTGTGCTGAATGCCCAATAAACCTAATGCAGTTGACTCTCTGTTGTCATTCATCTTCAGCAGGGAGCCAGAGGTAGATCTTCTGTCTCCTACAGTAATTCACCTTGTCAGACTGAGAATAGAAAGAAGAGAAGGAAAAGGGCACCATCTGATTTACATACTTCTACATGTGATATAGCCATCCTTGAGTTGGGTAGTTCCCCTGGTGATCAGTGAGTGTCTTCCTGAAATCTGATCGCTCATCAATTTCAGCAGGGAATTGCTGTAATTATTTTTTGGAAAGGTGAAAAAAAAAACCCACCCCTATTTGGTCCAGATCCTCAGTAGGTGTAAATCACCATAGCTCCATTGAAGCCAAAGAACTGGCATCAATTTATAGCAGCAGAGGGTCTGGCTCTAGCATTTGTATTAGATCACTAGGATATGGGTACTTTTAAAGTGAATGGTCATATTGCAAAATGTAATATTCCTAAGGCTTGTTGAATGGTTTTACTCCTATATATGAACAAGGAGAAAAATTCAACACTAGTTTAACTCCAAAGACCTTCTGTCAGTGATGAATTTGGACTTAGAATTTTATTCCTATGAGTGACGTTACTGCATCTCCCATGTTACATTACAGCTGGCTGAAGGGAGTAAGCCATAGATGTCTACATTTTCATCTTTGAAAAAACATTTCACTCTGGGCCTCATTTGGACCTTCTCACTAGCTGTGTAACACAATGAAGTGACACCACTGTAAAGCCAGAGTAAGTGAGATCAGGATCAGGTCCTCTGTATCCTATAATGACAGGTTTCAGAGTAGCAGCCGTGTTAGTCTGTATCCGCAAAAAGAACAGAAGTACTTGTGGCACCTTAGAGACTAACAAATTTATTAGAGCATAAGCTTTCGTGGACTACAGCCCACTTCTTCGGATGCATCCGAAGAAGTGGGCTGTAGTCCACGAAAGCTTATGCTCTAATAAATTTGTTAGTCTCTAAGGTGCCACAAGTACTCTTGTATCCTATAATGAATTTTTAAAGACTAACTACAAACCACTGATTGGTATGATAGTGGCTATGCAATACAAATGCATAACACAGAATAAGTTTTGTTTTGACCGAGTACTTTTGATATTTGGGCACCGCAGAGTGCTGCACACAGTATTGAGTTAAATATTGTTAAACATGCTGAAATAGCTCGCCCACTAGAATCTTCTACTGTGGACTAGCCCTGTGCAGCTAGACAGGGAAATAACATAGTAGGAGGGAATTAGGACCCTTCCCCCTCTTGTGTGAGCCATCTAAGGACTTCTCAGAATCCCAGCTCTTGCACTTGGGAGTGGGGAATGAGAAGGATGCTGAGACTGAGTGTCTGTGTTCACCTGGGAGCAATTGTGCCGAGAATAGGTGAAACAAGGGCTCCAGGCCTACATGCCAGCCAGCACGACAGGTGGAACACACTGTGGAGAATATGTTTCACCCTGAAAACAGGTGTTACAAATCACTCCCCCCCGGCACAACCAAGGAGTGCAAGGAGGCACTGTGCAGTGCTCCTTACTTCAGACTATACCTGAAGGCACAAGTTAGCCCTCAGAGATGGAATGTTGGCCAAGACACTGGAGTTAGACCTCCCAACTGGCTAAGGAACCATTGTGGGACACACAGAATGGAATAAGGAGTCTAAATTTATGCCAGAAGAAAAATATTAGGGCAGAACATTTAATAATTCAGGATTTATCCATTTAGTATTGATTAATAATTTTCTACAACAGTTGATATTTTGGGTTTAGAAGTCACAACGGTGTCACTTACATATGATGAGACAACACCTGGTTTGTGTGAGGGAGGGTCAAGGCAAGTCTTGAGGGTGTGGTCCTGCTTCCACTGAAGTCCATATGTGACCTTCAAATATGGGACAAGTGAGATCTATGAGGTAATCCCCTACTCTTTTCAGAAGGTGTCATTAGATCTTTAACTTCTATTAGACATGGGCTAAAAGAGCCATCTTCTCCAAAATCAAAGGACACATCAGCTTCAGTAGCGCAGAACATTCCTTCCTCCACACAGGCTTAGTATTACCTTGCAGTGCTAGCACTGGCATGGTGTCCTGATTTTAACTTCAATACTTTGGCCATGATTTTGAAATTCCTACTTAGGCACCTAAGGCGCCCGATTTTCAGAGGTGTTGTGCCAATGGAAAGTTGAAGTCAATGGGAGTGGTGGGTGTTCATCATCTTTTGAAAACTGGGTCACTTAGGCCCCAATCCTGCACCTGCATAACCTTAGGCAAGAGAGCAGTCCTCTTGGCTTCAATGGAATTACCATTTGCATACTTTTAAGCAATGATGTAAGTCTTAGCAGAATCAGGGAATTGTTTTGGTGCTTAAATATAGACTTAAAAGATTAAATTCTCTGAAGAAATAAGTCTCGAAAAGAAATCTTACTGAAAATATTGACTATATTGCAGAAAAGTCAGCAGGAAACAAATGAATCAGCTAAAGCACTGTTAAGGGGCA
Organism: Chrysemys picta bellii; assembly: GCF_011386835.1. Classification (NCBI taxonomy): domain Eukaryota; kingdom Metazoa; phylum Chordata; order Testudines; family Emydidae; genus Chrysemys; species Chrysemys picta. The sequence continues at coordinate 200,294,362 of NC_088791.1, forward strand.
ACTAAATATTATAGTTAAGCTATGAATCATAATAGCCAGGTTCAGCTTCTTATATTCCTACACAGATTTGCTTAGATTTCATCAGGTTATCTGCTGAACTTTTAGAAGTGGACACCCTAATTTAACAGTTAGTTCAAATTTTTCATACTGTGGACTCCCTTTGTATATATGCTGTGAGTGGGCACAAGTAGTTTTAGACACAGCTTTGCTCATGTAGACATTTAAATACCAAGAGCGATCAGGTATTTACATGTCCAAATGATGTCAATTGTGATCACAAATAACTGTGGTTGCAACGGTACATCTGTGGTTATTTGTGCCCACAATTTAATGAGTGGAAAAGGAGAGGCTGTGTGAAAGAAGAACTGGAAACCAAGCCATTAATGTACTACTTGTCACGCATATTTGTAGGAAATGATGCTGAAACATACATTCTGGAATAGCAGGCCTGGTGCTTCAGTTAGTATAGCAAAGAGTGCTTATGCAAGAGACGCAAATTCTAGTAACAAGTGTCATCAGTTTTCTTGACTTCAATTTGAATTGGACTTGTAGGGTGAGATTTTCAAAAGCACTCACTGTTGGTCTAACTCTGTTCTACAAATCCCACCCCTTAAGGCTGAGGGCGTCGTGGGAGCTCTGCTAAACACACACATTGCTCTAACATCATCTCTTCCCAGCTAGAGGGAGCTCAACTACAATCAAAGGGCATGTGGGGATTGGGATTATTATTATTTAATTTATTAATAAGTAGTCCAGGAAAAAGTCTGAATGAAATTCTGAGGATCCTTACTGCTGGGAACCTTTGGCATATGGCTCCTGCTGAGGTTGGGTGGACAGCAGATAGCTCACACTGGTTGCCTGAAGCCTCTACAACATAAAGACAGTCAAAATAAACTTTCTGAAATAATTTACAGGAATTATTTAGGAATTAATGTTGCAATATGAAGGGAGGGATTCTCCCTCCTTTGGAATGTTTTGAGAGAAAATAGATCTCCTGCTGACATTTTCCAAGCCAAATTAAAACAATGTCATACTTTTGTTTGTTTATATAATTTATAGAGGGATGATGAGCCTGTCTGAGCTTGAAGATCAAGGCAGCATTGTTTTGCCCTAGAGTACTTTTCTTGGCATTTCTGAGAATTGATAAACACAACTCACAACCTTTTAAATTCCAAACTACGTTTTGAATGAGAGTCAAAAGATTACTTCATATGAGTTATTGTTTCATAGGAATTATCAGTGATCCATCCTGCAGGTGTGTGGATGAGAGTTGCAAAGGTGCAGGGCTGAGCCACTGATCGGGATGCTGAGCATGTTGTGTTGTTGTTATAGTCCAACGTGAAATAAACTTTGGGAAGCTAGTGCAGTCAGCTGATGGATTGGCAAGGACATTGTGCCCAGCACACAACAGCAGTTTGTTGAGAGAGTTTTCCACTGGAAGCCTGTTTCTGTGTCTGTGTCTGGCCCTCTGCTTTCATTAGCACCTCAGCGCCTCCTCACAGCCAGCTAAAGCAGGGCTTTGGTGTGCCAGGAAGAGTGTCTTAAAATAGTGAAAATGGCCATTGTGCACATCATTGTCATGTACAGGGTTGTACTTCAAATTACAGTGCTCTGATCACACCATCTGGCTTCCTCTGCAGTGTGTGGCAGGCAACTCAGTGCATCTTCCAGGTGCATTAGCCCTACTCTCTCCTGAAACAATGCTGTCCAATGAGTCACTGCGATTTCTATTGAGTGGACAGTGTCAATTCCGGGAAGAGGTCACAATTTAAGATGAGAGGTGACATAAGGGTGTATGATAATAAAGACTGGGAGAGAGTCAGGGGAAGACAGATTTTGTGTTATATGCTGCACTATCCATGGTTGCGAGCGCACAAAGTTCTTATCACCAGTTCTCCGTGTGGTGTTGTGGTATCAGCTTGGCCAACAAAAACAGTGGTAACAGCCGTTTTCTTGTAAATTAATCAGTCGTAAAAATCTGACCCTGCAGCTGTCATTCTGGGGTAGTCAGCATAGATACCTTGTGGCCTGGCCGATTCTAGGGCATACCATTTAGCCCAGACCCCCTTTTACTGGACTTTCCCACATCAGAGCAGAAGATGGGACACTTTTCCAGCAGTCATCCATCTCCTTAGTATCTACCTGATGTTGGATTCTGTACAGCAGACACATGGGATTTTCTGTTGGAAACATTGCTGCTGGAGATCATGAGAGCACTGAGAAACTGAAGGCCTCTTCTGTCTTGTATCACTGACATTCAGAAAGTTTGCGCCATTTTTATTGTATGCTGTAGATGCCATTTTGACTTGGGGAGTTTTCAGTGGGCTAAGAGCTTGAAATGCTCCCAGGTTTTCATTTCCAAAAGGATTGTATATATCATTTATAGTGATATGGGGCTCACATTGGAGGCCTTCACAAATGACATCAAAAGTTAAATTTCCTTATGGGGGGGGGGAGGGGGGGACAGATAAGACTAATACTTCACAACTACTCAGTATGGTGGTGTTACCAGGTTTTTTTCACTGCTATTGTCCATGGAGCCAGTCATCATTTATGTGATTAATTCTTTTGATTTTTCCCCCTGGCTTACATGTTGTGGTAAAGCTCTGGGGCTTTCTCCTCTCCTAGCAGGAACAGTCATTTTGGGGAAGGAAGGAAGAATTTTGGACATGGCTCACCACCATCACTTAACTGACAAATGTTTAATAACTAATGCTACTGTGGGAAGATTAGGAATTTGTATCTAATGGACACAAGATTTCTGTATTATTATTTACCTGTAGCACCTAGTGGCTCCAACCAAGATCAGGACTCCATTTTGCTCGGTGCTCTATAGACACACAGTGAGAGACACTCCCTGCCCTGAAGAGATTCCAAAATAAATACCTTCCTTTTTTGCCTTTTGGAACATAATGGTAAAATAGAATGTAGGCAACATAGATTTTAAAGCCAGAAAGAACTGTTATGATCCTCTAGTCTGACAAAGGGCATAGAATTTCACCAAGTGATTCCTGCATCAAGCCGATAATTTCTGTTTGAGTTTGAGCATATCTTTTAGAAAGGTATTCAATCTCAGTTTAAAGACTTTGAGTGAATCCACCACATCTCTAATACTGTTGTTTGGTTAATTATCCTCATGGCTGAATTTGTCTAGCTTCAGCTTCCAACCACTGGATGTTGTTACACCTTTGATAGGTTAAAGAGCCCTGTAGCAGAAGTCTTTTCCCCATGTAAGTACTTATAGACTATGAACAAGTAATCTCTTCACCTTTCTTGTATAAACTAAATAGATTGGGCCCTAGGAGTAAGAAAATGGCCACTTACTCGACGTGTTAACTTTACAACACAGGTCACTCTGAAAGGTGACTGTAAAGATGGCACGATGGAGTTTTATATTTATTGCGTCTTAATGATTTCTATATTAAAAGCACTCCGTTTGCAAGTAAAAAGCTATGACTAGCTGCCAGATGTAGAAATTCAAGCTGAGTTCTTTCTATCTTGAGTGTCATCATCAGTACTAAATGATTTGTAGGTCAAACTATGAGCTATATCTATGCATTCCCAAAGCCTTCAATGAGCCTGCACAAATGTAACTGATTAAAATTTAGTAAACAGTTCTGCTTATGGTGCTCAAGAGAGAGCAGAGTCCATAGCTCCCTCTTTAGCTGTGTGAATTCTACATTTGTAAATAGGAATAACAGATGTAAAACTTATCATTGTCACTAAAATTGGCAGACGACTCTGAATGCAAAAAGGGACAACTTTGTTGCATAAGAAGAAACTATTTTTACATAATCAGTTTTCAGCATACAACCATGTTTTAAGCAAATGTGTAATTTTCTTTTCCTGCTGTTCTTCATAGAGAGAAAGAAAAGTCTACAACTTAAAGATGTGAACTAGTAAAATTAAAATATAGAATGAATCCGTTTATAAAGAGAACTAAAAATATAAATAGTAAAAGAGAAACAAGAAAAAGAAACAGAGGGGGGAAAGTTATGATTGAGGAGAAAAGCCATGGTGTTTCGTTGCTTTCTTTATTATCTCTTTCCCACCCGCTATCCACCCCCAAATTTAACATTTTTTTTTACAGATAGGCCACAATCCAGCAAATGACTTCAACAGGTACTTAATTTTAAGCATATAAGCATATTGACTTCAATGACCACAGTCAGGATCACAATCTTTATTTCTATACAGCAAATGTATAAATAGATATGTATCTTACTGTTCCTCATTATAGAATATTTCCTTTACAATTCACTAATTGCATTTATTTATTTAGAGAGTTTATACGTCGAGAGTTTATTGAGAGAGTTTATACAAAGGGACCAACAGTAGCTCACTATGTGCCAGGAAAATTTAAAAACATGCTCAAATATACAACAGGTGAGAAGGCATTAAAAATCTGTCCAAAAAAGAAGTGCCAATTCTGAATACAAGTTATTAATTTGTCCTCTGCTAAATCAACTCATCCATAAACACATGCACATATGCAAGAAAAGTCCAGAGAAAACAGGTGAAACTTGCAGTGTGCCCTGAAGGACACCATACCACATTCTCTTCTATCAAGTGGAAGATGCAGCTTCCAGAGTTAAGGATCAGCAATGAGAATGGCCTTCTGTCATGACCTGCAATAGCACTAGACTAAGACTGAGGAGACCTAGGTTCAATTCCTGGCTCTACCATTGGTTTGCCAGTGGTCTTGAGCAAGTGACTTTCTCACTAGATGCCTCAGTTTCCCCCATCTATAAAATGGGGAAAAAATTGTGAAGTGCTTTAAGATCTATGGATGAAAAGAACTATATGAGAGTTAGGTATAATTATTTTCTTCTTCCTATTTGGTACACCTCTACCTCGATATAACGCTGTCCTCAGAAGCCAAAAAATCTTACCGTGTTATAGATGAAACCGCGTTATATCGAACTTGCTTTGATCCACCGGAGTATGCAGCCCCATCCCCCCGGAGCATTGCTTTACCGCATTATATCCGAATTCGTGTTATATCGGGTCGCGTTATATCGAGGTAGAGGTGTATTTTTTAGTGTTTAAAAAAGTTTCCCACCTAACTCTCATAAACCCTGTCACCACCACTAGCATTAATTACTTTTAACTTCTGAAGATGTATTTAATATGTCTTTTTTAAAATATTTATTATAAATATGTCTATATTATAGAGAGATAGTCACCTATTGGCAGTGTATAAATGCAAATCATACTAGAAGAGAGATTTAATACGGATCTTATTCAATATTTATTATTTTAAAAAACTTTGTTTCTTAGATTTATAGGCACATGATTTATAAATAAAAAATAATTCTGGAGGGTGTATTTAATTTAAAGTATTTTATTTTTTATTCTTATAAATCAACTATACACAATACTTTATAGTTGCATAACAATCTCTCTATATAATTTACACCCGAGGACATATATAACATGAAAGTTTCTTTACAGTCTTTAGAATAAATAATGTATATACTGCAGGTGCATTGGTACATAGAATTTTGTGGAATTTATTATAATTGGAGTTCAGCTAACATGTATAAGAAATGCAGGTAGGGTGTTAATTCACAGCTATTCACACTGGGTGAAATTCATCCCTTAACGGAGGGTATACAAAGGCTCCTGGCTTAAGTGGCATTTAGGCAGTGCATAGGCCTTGGGCAGGCTCTATATACAAGGGTAAATTTTACCCAAGGTGAGGAGAGGGTACTCGGACTTACCAGTCTGAAATCAAATTGTGCCCATGCTTTTAGGTTTACTATTTTGCTGTTCTGTTGTAAATTGTATTTTGCATTTTATATAGTTCCTTCCTCTCAAAATACCTTAATATTTTATGGATTTAAACTGCTATTTGGATTATGCAAAGAGATCACATCATGCATCACTCATATGCAGCCACCTCTGAGGTGGAATGGGAAAGCTATTTAACAACAGAGGCAAACTGCACAATTTTTGGAAAATAGTACATCTAATTAAAGCTGAGGGGGAAATGGAGGTACTTTGTTCGCAATGTTAATCACTCCACTTGGAAATGGGCTAGGAAATTGGGATTTTAGCACTCTCTTCTGAAGAGTGCCATGGGTTTTTTAATGAGTACATGTGGTCAAGACTTAAGTATTATATCTCATAGGACCTCCTGCAGGCTAGGCTCCTAAATACCATGTTGGGATATAGGCCTGATACTGACTAGTGTCACCTACTGTTTCAACTGAATACTAGCAGTACTGTTCGCTTTACTGATGGCTGAAGTGTTTGGGGAGCTGATATGTCCAGTCTAAACAGAACGAACTTGTGTGTGTCTCAGCTGCTATACATATTGGTTGAAGTATTATGTATATTCATATTATGCTGGCCCATCTTACTAGGTATTTCCAGAAAAGCCATCATGAATGAATACTAATATATAGACTCATAGACCGTAAGGCCAGAAGGGATCATGATGATCAACTTGTCTAACCTCCTGTACATTGCAGGTCATAGAACCTCACCCACCCACTCCTCTAACAGACCCCTAACCTCTGGCTGAGTTACTGAAGTCCTCAGAGCTTGATTTAAAGACTTCAAGTTACAGATACTCCACCATTTACTTTAGTTCAAACCCGAAAGTGATCCATCCCCCACATTGCACAGGAAAGCAAAAAAACCCCAGGGTCTCTGCCAGTCTGACCTGGGAGAAAATTCCTTCCCGACCCTAAATATGGTGATCAGTTAGACCCTGAACATGTGGGCAAGACCCACCAGACAGACACCTGGGAAAGAATTCTCTGTAGTGATTCAGAGCCCACCTCATCTAGTGTCCCATCACCAGCCGTTGGTGATATTTGCTATCACATAGGCAGATGGGCCATGTGCCAATGTAGGCAATCTCATCATACCATCCCCTCAAGCTCATTCTTTAACCCAGTTAGGTTTTTTGCCCCCACTGCTGCCCTTGGAAGGCTGTTCCAGAACTTCACTCCTCTGATGGTTAGAAACTTTTGCCTAATTTGAAGCCTACCCTTATTGGTGGTCAGTTCATAGCCATTCATTCTTGTGCCAATATTGGCTCTTAACTTAAATAATTCCTCTCCCTCCCTGGTGTTTATCCCCTGTTGTATTTATAGAGAGTGATCCTATCTCCCCTCTGTGATGCTGGCAGTTTATGCCATGGTCCCTAGGCCTCACTGATCTGTGACAACTGGATACATGAAAACCAGTTTAACTCAGTGGTTCTCAACCTTTTTTCATTTGTAGACCCCTAATAAATTTTGAATGGAGGTGCAGACCCCTTTGGAAGTGTATTGACTGTATATATAGTTGAATTCTGTTCAGTCAGTTTTCACTCTAAGGCTTTCGCAGACCCCTTAGACATTGTCCATGGACCTCCAGGGGTCTGCGGACCACAGGTTGAAAATCACTGGTCTAACTCACCTCTATGTTAGCATTGTTAAAATAGATATTAGAGTTTAGACTTCAAGAAATGCTTGTAGGATGCTGCATGTATGAATCTTTCTTATAATATCTTCATCCCAGGGTATAAGGTAATATTTAAGTGTTTGCTCTGTAACTATAAAAATGTTTGCTAAGCCTGTAAACCCCCACAGTCAAGGGAGTAGTATTACCAAGTGTGATATACTAGTTTACAACAAGAGGTTTCATCTCCTCCCCAACAAAAGAAGGCCTATAGACACCAGACATGCCATTGTGGAGCATCCATGGACCAAAGACTTTGTTGATTGCTTCCCTCACACCCACAAAGAGAGTATGTGCACAAACCCTCATCCCATCACAGTTTGAATGCCGGGGGAAGGGAATAAAAAACCCCTCTTAAGGAGAAATTATCATCAGTGTGCTGCTTAGAATTCAGAGAGGTCAATGTTTCTAAGCATAAGCCAGGGATCCCCAAACTGCTTAGCTTGGTTTAGCCCTTGCATATTATAGCAGCTACTATCACCTTTTGGAACCTAAGACTGTCTCATTTGTGTGTATATGTTTATCTGCTTTAACCTTGTGAATAACTCTCATTTCTTTTTTTAGTTAATAATCTTTAGTTAGTATTATAGGATTGGCTATTGGTTTGAGATCTGAGGTACAACTGACCTGGGGTAAGGGTCTGATCCTTTGGGACTGGAAGTAACCTGAATATTGTTAAAGCAGCAAAGAGTCCTGTGGCACCTTATAGACTAACAGACGTATAGGAGCATGAGCTTTCGTGGGTGAATACCCACTTCTTTGGATACTTGACACTGAATATTGTTGTGATTTTTGGTGAAAGAGACCATCTATCACAGAGGCAAGCTTGCCTGGGTAGTAAAATAGACCTGAGTGCTCAAGGGGACTGTCTGTGACTCCATGTTAAGGCTTTTATAGTGCTTTAGGAGTTCACACTCGTTACTTGGTTGATGACATCTAATTATAGAACACTTGGGATTTGTGCCCTGTTCCTTGACAGCTCACCCTGGGATTGGCACTCATGCTTGTGAGCTACTTTAAACAGCTCGACAACCTCATGCTTCCTTTTTGCCAAGCTAAACAAGCCAAGCTCCTTAAGTCGCCTCTCGAAAGGCAGGTTCTCCATTCCTCTGATCATCCTAGTAACATAGATGATCTTGGATGTAGTAATTCCTACTTCCATAGTCTTGTTCCCATTAGCCACCCTGCCATTGCTCCCAAACTCCTCCTTAGTACCCTTATTTAAAACTGAAGCAAACTATTTGTTTAGGTGTTCGGCCATACCTAGATTATCTTTAATCTCCATCCATCACCCCATCTTCAGTGCTTTGTGGTCCCACTTCTTCGTTCCTTGTTTTCTTTTTATTTGTATGGCTATAGAACCTTTTACTATTGGTTTTAATTCCCTTTGCAAGGTCCAACTCTGCTTGGCTTTTAACAGTTCTTATTTTCCCCCTATACCTTCTGACCTCTAAGAAGCAGCTTTCCTTGATGATCCATCCCATCTTCCATTCCATGTAGGCTTTCTGCTTTCTCTTATCTCATTCAGGTGATTACTTGTTCATTCAGTTTAGTCTGCAACCCTTCCCTATGAATTTTCCCCCCTTGCTCGGGATGCAGGCTTCAGATAGTTCCTGCAACTTTGGCTTAAAGTAAATCCAAGCCTCCTCCACATTCAGATCCTTGAATTCTTCAGTCCAGTCTACTTCTCTAGCTAATTCCCTTAATTTTTTTAAAGTTTGCCCTTAAGAAATCAAAGTTCCTAATTGAATGTCTGGAGTGCTAGAAGTCTGGATGAACCTCCAGAGAACTGAGGTACATCAAATCCAGCAAGCAGGATGAGGATGTCTCATTTATAAGGTCTATCTAGCAGGAGAAGACCCACAAAATATCACTTTTATCTTTATTTAGTCCTGGAAAGGCCAGGAAGGCATAGATAGTCTTTGGGAAGGTTGCTTTTCTTCCATAAAGAATTATTCAGCAGTAGAACTGAGCAAACAAGGTGCAGGGTATAATGTACTCTAATGGATTTAGCTTCTTTCTTCTTACAAAATGTCCATGAGCAGATTACAAATTCCTTAAATTTATTTTTTTGTTCAGAATTACTCAATGGATTTATGTGCAATTTTTTAAAACTCTGTGAATTGCTCACAAACAGTTCACTATAAGCATTTGGTATCTGATAGCGGAAAAGTGTTGGTTGGCTGCGATTAGTCACAACAATCACATGGTATTGTTTGTATCTGGACATAACTTTTACAATTGGGAGGAGGGCTTGAGGCAGCCACTGAGGCAGAGGTAGCTGACAAACAGGATTTGGAAACTTTGGAAACTTTTTAAACTTTTCCTTTCTGGGCCACACAGGATTTACCTGTGGAAACATTTGGCTTATTGACTATTCCTGTGACAAATCTTTAATTGCATGTGCATTGCTGCACATTGGAAAAGTCTTAGTAGCAACAAGATGTATCTACCTGTTACACTGTGGATTTGAGAACATCCTGCCAAGAAACTGTTCTCATAGAAGAGTGGATGATGGGTTCATGTTTTAACTACTCTCTGACACCCACCCACTCCACCCCTTCCTCTGGGTTCATGGCCTTGGACAATGAGATGAAAGGTAGTCAATATAAGATGTCAATTTCCCAGACATTATCCTACTTTGTACGCTGCCTCAAGCTAGCGGTGACAAGGCTTCTCCTCAGTAATGAGAATGTGAACTGGGTTGTTGTCAAGGACAGAAAAATCTTTGATTTAAGATTAAAAACTAAATATATTATTTAAGATGATTACAAACAAACCAAACCACTTTTTTTTACAAACAATTCCACATAAAGTTGGATTCTATAAAATGTTTTCTCAAAAAGACCCCATGCACCTGGAAATGAAGTGTAGCAAACAACAATGCTTATTCTGATGTGCTGAGTGCTGCTTGCACTGTGAAACAACAAATTATTTTAATTAGCACAGCAATTCCCTTCCATTGCTGTAAACAAATTGAGTCCCTTCAACAATAAATGGACTAACATTTAACAAAGAAAAAAGTATTCCATGTCTACTTAACACAATGTAGAATGGTTCCACCTTCTTTCCCCACCAGAATATTTATTTACGGTTTCAACATTCCTTTATCGTATGGAATGTTTTTAGCTTAGGGGAAGACAGAAGAATGGACCTGGACTCTTGGAGCATAGATGCCTGAGGAGGGAATCCTGTAACATATGGATTAGTTATAGTTTGAATTATTTGTTGCATTATTTATTTGGGCTGCTCGTTGAAAGCAAAGGCTGTTGGACTATGATAGCCTGATTTAGGTCACAAGATAACGCCCATAGATACAGTTTGGGAAGTAGAAGAGGAGTAGGTTTTCATATGCAAATACTGTGCATTATGTCTGTTCAGCTGCACTAATTCGTAGATGGATACATTTTAAATCTCAATGGGACAATTAAGATCATCTAGTCCAGTGATACTAAGACCACAGTGGTTCAGGAGCAAAATTAGCAATCAACATTGCTCAAAAGAGCTCCAGTAGTGTGAATTCATTGGTTCATTTACTATATTATATATAATTCTCACAGCAAAATGACTGACCAAGTATTCTACACTTGGTTTATAACATAGTGAAAGCATCCTGATTGGTTAGTAACTTAGACTGGGTAATAATTGAATCACACAGTGTTTTTAATATTATGTGTTGCAACAAGTTTCAGAAGACGCATTAAAGAGCCACTTGCAGCTCCTGATCTTCAGTCTGAGTATCACTGCTCTAGTCTGACCTCTGGCACACCACAGTCTGTAGAACCTCACCTAGAGATTCCTGCATCAAGCCTATAACTTCTGGTTGAGCTAGATCGTATGTTTTAGATAGACACAGGGCCGCCGAGAGCGGGTTCGGGCCCCAGTGAAAAAAATTTTCGGGCCCCCCAGCAAGGGCGGACCGGCTAAACAGGGCTGAAGAGAGGGCAGGGGAAGCCGGGCCCCCTTCTGGACCACCGGGCCCCGGTAAGACGACGAGGGGGGTGGGGGGAGGGCAGGGAAGCCAGGCCCCGGGCCCCCTTCCAGACCGCCGGGCCCCGGTAATTTGTACCGGCTTCCCCCCCCTCTTGTCGGCCCTGGATAGACATGCAGTCTTGGGCCTTCCACATCTTGAAATGGAGACTGCACCTTAAACTTTATTTTCCAAACATTTACAAGTAATACTATTCAACCACTTGTAGCTCTCTGTATGGTCTTGGACAGTTGCATCAGCAGTTAACTGTAGAGCTTGTATTTAGCACCTTCATATACTAAAATTCATATAGGAAAGATAGAAGGGGAGAGAGAGAGAGAGAGAGAGAGAGAGAGAGAGAGAGAGAGAGACTTTGACCAAAAATTTATGGAGATGGGAAAACTATAAGAGTACAACAGTTGTTTATTTGAAATTGATACACTAATTTTATATTAATTGTACTAGGCCCACTATACATGCACAGCTTAAGTCAGTTTGAAAATAAATAAAATATTTTTAAAAGATGCAAGATTTATAAAGCTGGACAAATTTTTTGGAATCGTTTATTCATTGTGTGATGGGGCACGACTCACCACTGCAGCGCCTCCTGCTGGCTGTCCTGGGAATTAGCGCTGCGCACTCTTCTGGTAGTGTCTCGCCCACTGTCACCTCTGTTCCTGGACCCATGTTACTCCCAGGACTGTGACATCCTCTTGAGTGACACTGCCCTCTGGCTGTGCCACACTCCATGTCCCCCCTTCCGGGGGGACCTGCAGCCTACTGTCTGGCCACTCCCTTCAATGGCAAACTGCAGTCCACTGTCTAGCCACTTCCTTCAGTGGCTCCAGCACCCTCTTTGCCCTTGCATCAGGGCCTCTGTCTGCAGCAAATGAAATGAACAAATGAAAGAATAATTTGTGAAGGTCAAATAAAATGTTTAATTGTGTGATTTTTTTTTTCATTTTGATGAGAAAAAAACAAAAAAAATCCAATTAATATGATTTTTGGTTTTGTACCAAAAAAACCCTAGTTTATAGACAAATGGACACAAACTTATCCCTCACTTATATCTTTGCACTCCCCCTGGTGTCAATGGATTTGCAAAGATGCAAATAAGAATTTGGCCCATGATCTGAGTTTGCTTGAAAATCCTTTGATAACATCATATGCTCATTTAAAATCACACACACACAAAAAGAACTCCTCAGAACTGTCTATGTGTACAATAGCTAATATAGCAAAACGAAGCAGGGTCTTTCACAAGTTGTGCAGTGGATCTCTTCAAGCTTGATGGCAGCAAAAGTAAAATCCTATCAAGGCAGTAAAAAGCAACATATGAGGCATCTGGAAGAGTGGAATACAGCCCCAATGATGATTCCTTCCTATTAAAAATAACACATGGGATGTGTGATAACACTTTTTCACCTATAATTTTACTGCCAAACAACTCAAAGCTAAGTGTAACTATTCAAGCTAAAAAATAATTGAAAAGGTAGCTCAAGTAAACTCAATGAATTTGCCCTGTCAAAGGACAATCTTAACAGCAATGTTTGCTGGAGTACAATATTGGCTTAATGTGATGGCTCTACTTTATGGAAATTCAGCCTCAGAAAAGCCAAAATAGAAGCTAATTCTAATTATGTCTTCCATAAAACTTGCACCCATACTCTCTACCAGAAATGAGTGACATGCTGTCTATGTACTTCAGATTACTAACCATTTAGACACCAATCTACGCTTTGTCCTCATAATCAATCATTTTTATTACTACCTAAGCATAGCTATTGAATAGATCTGGTGAAAGATGTGTAACACTGAAACAGTTTTGTTAAAAATCGTGCTGATGACACAGCAACATTCTCTCCTTTAGATTAGCCTTAGAAAGTTCCTTTTTAAAAGATTTGTAATAATAAATAAAGTGGATATTTCTCTTCAAAGTCTGAAAAGTGAAATGGAAATCACACTTTTCACTTTTTTTCCTCTGACTAAATATAAATGGCAGACCAAAAACAAAATTCTAGGTCTGAAAATCCACAGATTTTGGAGGTCTAACATCTCAATTCAGAACTGGATCTTTTTTGAATTTTGAAACTAGCCACTATTTTCATTAAGGCCGAACCAAAACTCTAAATCCAAACATCCTGGAACTTTGGTAAATTGGACAAATTGATAAAAATGTGGTGTGAGCCTATCTTTAATCAAAGCCTATAAAAATAAGATAATATAATCACAAGATTAAAATACAGATGGATTAATTATTTATGGTTTAATGATCATTTCAAATGTAGCCATTGTTTTCTGCTTGTGGATTGTTTGCGAACCTGTGTATCCCAATTCATGGTGTTTGCAATTGGTCAACTATTGATTCTGTTTCCACTTTGGATGACTGATGCTTGTAAAATAAGAGAATGATGAATAACACATATCTGGTCATAAATTTTCTGAAGCATAATCATTCAGGCTAAAATCTGTAAAATATTGGGTATTTGTGAACATTTGCACAAATACCTATAATTGTTCTAAATATGTGAAGAAGAAGAAGAAGAATGTTGTTCCCATGATCAGTTCTACTCCAAGGAAAATATTAATATTTAATATTTTAAATATTTTAATATTTTTCAAACTAAGTATTCTATAATGGTAAATTTAAACAGTTCATTAGTAATGTTTCTAACTTCTGGTTAGTAAGCAAACACAAAGAGGAAACTAAACACTCAGTTATTTTGCTCTATACTCAGCTCTAAGACACTAAGAACAATCACAGTGAGTTCAGGGGCTCATAACTAGAGCTGCGCAAAACCTAGTGGTTTGTGTGAACTTTTTGTTTGGTTTTGATCACAATGGGTTTGCACACCTGGAGTTCTGGGGCCCAGACTCTTCTCTCAGTTACATGTGAATAACTGAGAGCAGAACTTGGCCTTGTGTTTGAATGAACCAAACTCTCAAAAATGAAACTCAGTTAAAACCACTGAGATATACCTAGTTTTCTGTCAAAACCTAGAAACATTGTGAACTTTGTGTTATTTCATCACAAACCCATCAACTGGCTCAGGTACACTTGAGAAGCAAGGAACATAACTCAAGTTTCAAGATTACACTGAAGTTCAAACCCAGGCACGTTTTGTGAGGTTTCAGTGGGAACATTTTACACAATGCTATGCGTAAGGGAAAGTGGGTTTTTTTAAATCTTGGGCCACTGACAGGAAGTACTAGTACCCAGCTAATGATCTAATATCTTCAGAACTTAGACAAAACAGAAAATTCAGATGGTAACCAACTGTAGCTTGTTCTATGCTGGTGAAACTAAATGTATGTTGAAAGGGAAGCTGGCACAAGGAATGCTGATGAAATCAATGGCATTGCAAATGGCATTGACATTGAGCTAGCACAGGAGAGGCCCCAGTGATATACAGCCAGCATAGGCAGCTCCCACTGCCAAGCCCTCAGCCCTTGCATATAGAGCTTATTGGAGATGGGGGGGGCAGGATGGGAAGGCACATGCTCTGGCTCATACCCAGCTGGTGGATAGTTGCCTGGCTGGCAAAGGTTAAGGCGCCTCCCATGCTGTTTGAAACTATCATGGCTGGGGCTGGCATAGAGCCAGCCAGAGAATCAGAGTGACTATGTCCCTGATGCCCCTCCTTCTCTCAACTCTCTGTAGAAATGGAGTGCAGCAGAGAATGGAGGCCTTACAATCCCATTCTAAATATAACAGACAATCTGAGATGGGTGACATTTGCATAATTCCAAGGTTATGGGCAACCTATTTCCTCGTGACTTACTCCTCCTGACACTGCATAGTTTGGACCCTGCAAATATTCATATTCACTATTTGTCCAAAATATGGTTTCTATTTGCAGACCAAACTGTTGAGTTTGGAACGATA
Source organism: Chrysemys picta bellii (assembly GCF_011386835.1). Taxonomy (NCBI): domain Eukaryota; kingdom Metazoa; phylum Chordata; order Testudines; family Emydidae; genus Chrysemys; species Chrysemys picta. The sequence continues at coordinate 200,309,673 of NC_088791.1, forward strand.
TTCTTTGTTTTATTTTTTATAACATAAGTAATAAAGTTAAAATCTCACACAAATGACTAGCTGTGTGAACTTGATTATTAATAAAATACTTACCTTTCAGATAATCATGCATACCAAGGTACTTATACAGTATTTAGTATACAGAGAAAAAAATTCATCTCAAGGTTTACCAAAAATCTCCCACTCAAGTCCCTCAGTAGTGGCCAATGAAGGTTCAAAAGCTTCCAGTTTCTACATAAAAAGAGCAATATCTCCACTGAAATGTTATCCCTTAGGGGGCAACATCAGGGGAAAGATAGGAAACTGATATGCAAGACCATTGGTATGTCTTTGATTCACTGAACGGTAAGTGCTGATTCCTACACTAGAATGTATTGAGTTAGAATGTGATTCCCATATAAATTGTTCGTTGGTACCATAATCACAAAAAGGCAAAGAAAGGGAATTTTATAACTTGGGGGGAAAAATCAAGACATTTTTTCCTCCATTTTTCTTACTTTCTGGCAGTGGAAGCTCTGGTTTTAATGTTTTGCATTTAAACAGGAAGAACAAGAGAGTGGCCTTCAAACATATGTATTGGTGGTGCTGCATGTGTCCACCACATTTTTGTAAACACTAAATAAGGAAATAAGGTTCATAATAAAGCAGATAGTGAATTTGTAGGTCTCGATTCTGCAAGTGGACCATGTGTGAACGTAACTCTATTCCTGCACTGAGCCACGTTGAAGTCAATTAAGTTGTATATTCAAATCAAGCTGTGGAAATTTAGCCAAACTGCCTATGCTTTATTTCAGTCCATTCAAAAAGCTGCGGTCTACTCTAAGACTTCCAAATACTGGCAATAAAGCGCTTGTTAACATCTGACAATGTCAAAAGTATCTCATGGAATTTTTCCCTTGGGGAAGCATCTGTTTTCCTGTTTGGTCAAAAACCCCAGTGCTCTATTCTAACTGTAGGCATGATAATAAACAGAAGCACCAAAGGGTTGTCGCAACAAGTTTGGATTGAGCTCCATGTCCCACTTATGCAGTTGGAAAGCCCCAGGGAGGTGATCTAAGGAGACAGAAAGGAAACTGAGGGGTCTTCCACATAATATCTCTTGAGATTTTTCATACAGAGGAGCTCAATAGAGATAAAAGAACCTTCTGATCATGATCGGCACTATTGGCAGAAGCAGCATGCTGATATTAACAAAGAGGAGCTGCATGAATGTTTGTTGTGAAATTTAAATAAAGAAAAGCAGAAATAGAATTTTTACAGAAAATTATGTGTACCATTGAAAGCAACATTTGAGCACCTCCAAAAATATATAATGATTAGCGCTGATTGAAAATTTTCTGACAGAACAGTTTTACGTCAGAAAATGTGGATTTGACAAAATCGTAATGTTTTGTGGAAAGTATCAATTTCACTAGTTTCCACAGGAAATTCTGAAAATGTTTCATTTTGTTAAGGTGGAGACATTTTGTTTTGACTTTATCATGTTGACTTTTATGTTGTTTTAGATTATTTTATAATATGACCTAATGTAAAAGTCAACATGATAAAGTCAAAACAAAATGTCTCCACTTTAACAAAATGTTTTAATAAGGAAATATTTTCAAAATATTTCATTTCACAACAAATTCTGAGCTTTTGACTTTTTGTCCTGATTCAGGATGAAACCACATTTTGAAATTTTGAAATTTTGCATGGGACAGCAATTCTGAATTTCAACCAGCTCCAATAATGATGATTAACATTAGTGAATCACACGGAATTTCTATCAAGAATAAAAGCAACTGATATTTGAACTCAGTTTTGGTTATAATACTGAACCTGTCTGGACCCAATTCATTCCTGATATAACTCTACTGAATTCAGTGGAGATAGACCGGGGCTGAATTTGGCCCATTTAATTTAAGCATCCAGAAAAAAAATCACTAGAAAGTTCTCTTACCCTGGAATGTCATGACACTCATTAAGATAACTTAAAGCATAGCTCCCAAGGATTTTGGGCCTGCATTTCTCAGGCTCTGTCACTCTTCTTTCCTTAAGTCATGGAAAGGTAGGTATTTGAACTTCTCACAAAATAAGCATTTTAAACAGGATAGGTGGTGAGGAGTTGTAGGGGCCTCTTATTCCTATTTATCCTGTTACTTGGAAACATTTGGGAAGGGATGGTTCCAGGGTTCACATTGTATATTTGGAGAATATTTTACATACATGGACAGTACAGACAGTTAAATTTTCTTTTTGGATGCATCTTTTCCATTCATTCAATATATTCTTCTGTGTTTTCAGATTCTTAGCTGTATGTAATCTATCCAAAAAAGACTTTCCATTTTTCTGGGTTTATTTGCGCCTCTAGTGAGAGAGATTAAGGCTTTCCTTGCTCCTGGTAGGGAGTGTTGAACCCATTCAAACACTTTTTTTTTTTAAGTTCAAAGCAGTTTGATTAGCAATAAATGAATCAGTTGATTAATCTTATTGTTTATTTTTGCATGGCTCTTCACTTCCAGATTACAGCCAGATCTGCATGTAAAATGTGGAAATGCCCCAGGAAAGGCTGTTCATGCACTAGCTCTGGCCCACCCAAAAAAGAGCAAGCAGTAGGCATCTCATGAGAGAGAGAGAGGCTCTTCTGGAAAGCTCTTGAGCCCAATCTTGCTGACTGGAGAGATTTTGATTCACATCCATGCTTTTGGCAGCTCTAACCTCGGCTTTAGGAATTGCCATTCTGGATCAGACTCACTAGTGTTCAGTGACCATCTCGTGCCCAGCAGCCTGTCTCTGGCAGTGGTCAGTACCAGATTCTTCAGAGGAAGGTGCAAGAACCCCACAGTAGGCACTCTGCCCCTCACATTGGTCCCAAGGGACCATCTACCAGCTGGACATGTCCTTCCATCACAGATACCATTACCATTGGCAGCCTTAGGGCCTGATTCAAGAAAGCATCCCTACTTAGGACAGCACTTAAGCAATGTGTCCTGAAAAGGGATGGACATAAGCTGTGCTTAAATGCTTCATTGAAATGAAGGCTCAGAAAAGTGAGTAAAAAGGTTTTTACAATATATTTAACTCTTAAGAACACTAATGCCGGATAAAGTGGAAATGGATCAAACCGGTTATGCTATTGGAGGTCAGAGGACACCTAAAACTGCAGAGCAGGGCCGCAATAGACCTTAAACTGGATGAGTTGGAAGTTATCAAACAGGGAGGACAATGAACTCCAAAGAAGTTTTTAAAAAATGAAACAAGGAATATTATTGCTAGTTGTCTAAACTTTTCACAAAAAAAGTTTTATCCATTAAGGATAGGCTAGCCCCTAAGTAGAATATTCTCTATTTATGAAACATAGACCTTTCTTCCTGCATTTTCACTTATAAAAATTTGGGACCAAGATGATTGCAGCTTGCATGCCTTCTTGCCACTTGGAACCAGCCACTCTTTTCTGAATGTTTTATAGATACTGACTCTCGTCACATATTTACAAATGCACATGACACACAGTTGACTCAGCCCTCATTTTTATTCAGAGATCTGGTTGGGATAGAGCATTTGCTGAAAAACTTTCCTGATGTTCTGTCTTTATTTGAATACATTGTTAAAGATGCACCAAAATGACTTACAACAATGCACAAACCGAACTTCTAGAAGAGTCCATTTAATACAGTGAGATTTTTTTATCTCCAAACCAGCTTCTCCTAATTATCATCATTTTTCTTCTATAGTCTCTATTATCAGGGGCTCTGTAGTCACAGGTGGCTCAGAAATTGGTCATATGAATACTCGCCTTTCACTTTTCAATGGATTAATGAGAACATACAGTAACTCTGCCTGTCCTCTTTAGCAGGTTTGTGACATATTATAAGTAAACCATGTTAACTGTGACTCTCTTATAAACTTCTCATTAGGCTAAACAGCATATTTTACTCTCATTCTTTCTTCAGGTTGCTGTAGGAGTGTAACTGATGCACCTTATTATAATTTGAAGTAGAGTGAGTAATCTTATTGTCTCTAGCTCTGCTTTTAGTGTGTGTGTAATCACCATGCCTCCTCATGATGGTATGAGTAACCTCATTTCTCTGACACCTTGCTCAATATTCCCTATTTTTGTTCTTTAACTTCAGCTTCTGTAACTTTTGATTAATACTGTTCAACAGAGGATGTAGGGGGGGAAGGAAAGACTCAAAGGTAGGACAAAAGCACTTTTAGATTCCTCTGCCCTGTAACCTTACCTCTGAAACAAGGTTCAGCTTGACAGTGGGCTGACAACAAACCAATGGAAATGATGCAGCCAAAGTTCACCTGCCTAAAACTACCGCAGTTACATGAACTCAGAACATGATACATTTCTACAGCACTGCTCTGGGGGCCAACTATTGTCTTCTGTTGCAGTACCAGGGCTGAGAACTCTACATACACATCAGAAATGTGTGGGTAAAAACACTTGGTCCTTTCTTCATGAAGCTCAATTTTGAATCTGGCAGTGCATCTGCTCAGGGGAGCAAAGGGCTGTAAGGAGCCCCTTGCTCCCTTACACCGACCTCCTACACTGCCAGACCCTGCACAGTGTGCGGGAGCAGGGTCAGGCAGTGGTCTGTGCCTTGGTTTCATTACACCCCCAGTGTGCCAACTAGCACAGCTGACCCAGCAGGGAGGGGGACTTGAACTGTGCCAGGAAAAGGGCTGATGCTGCTTATTTCTTCCTTGGAGCACGGGGAAAGCAGGTTAGAGTTTTGACTCTCAAAGTGAACGGTTTGGTCCTGGCCTCACTCCTGGGGCAGGGCATCTCTGTGTTGCCCCTTCCTTGGGCTGAATTGTAAGGGTTCCCACTTAGCTCATATGTATGTGAGAGCAATGAGCGCTGTTCCAAACAGTATCCCAAAGTATTGGTGTTGGTTGGGTGTCCTTATTTCAGACAAAAGCAACAGAGAGTCCTGTGGCACCTTTGAGACTAACAGAAGTACTGGGAGCATAAGCTTTCGTGGGTAAGAACCTCACTTCTTCAGATGCACCGAATCTAATGAAGAAACCACGCTGACAGCATTTATGGGTACACTCATGGTAGCTGTAGAAGGGGAAATTGTTGATTTCTTTGGAGCTACGACGACACTCCTGTCAAAGGAACGGAATTGCACATGCTGCTCAGCAGCAGTATCACCAAGAGTTCCAAGGAAGGTTGGTGGCAGAAGGGTAGGATCCACTGTGGCACTATCTGCTGGGGTGCTAACCAAGCTTCTGAGAATGTCCTTTACGTTGACATTTTTTGCAGATGGTACAGAAGATACAGTCTTCTCAGTCTGCTTATTTCAGACAGTAAGTATATCCCTTCCTCTGAGAATAATTACATCTAAATTAATATCCACATAGACCAATTTTAAGCTCTATGCCAGGGCTTCTTCCCTCCCCCGCAGGTTTTCTACTCTGGGTAGCGATGCTGGGAGCATTAGTATTGACAGGGCTCCAGGCAGCCATTGGCATTTGAAGCAACATCTCATCTAACCCTGCTCACAGACCTAGGTGGGCATAGCATGGTGGTAAAAATGCTTGTGGCTCCTGGAGCTTAGTCTACATTAGCTCTCCACATGCTGCTCCTATTGGGGGGCTAATGTAGTGATGGCAATGGTGGGAAATTTTGGGCCAAAAAGCCTAGTGTAGACAAGGCCACAGGCTTGTGCATGGCATGTTAGTCACCCACTCAAAACACTGTGTTATAATTACACACTTATAAACATTAATCAATTTATAGCAGGGCCCTAAGCCTGGGTCCTGGCCAAATTTCAGTTCGGGTAATTAAATTCTGCCTGCCTGAATTCCCTGTGCAGTTAACTGTATTATTCTTCACTTCCTGTATTCAATTGTTGGCCAATGTTGCTGTGCTCTGTTTAGTAGCTGACATGCTTCACTGCAGAAGTGGCTGCATTTTGGTAGGAGATGATGTTATGCCTGCGTACAGCTGTGTTTTTTCTAAAGTGCTTTAGAATTCTTCAGAATGAAAGACCTGAAATGTGAGATGGTATTAATTGTCTTTTTGGCCTGGCTTCGAGCACAGAACTTGCATTGGTGTTCATTGATTGCTGATAGGTTCTAAAATACCAGGGAGTATTATTTAATTTTATGATTTTCAGACTATCATTTGCTATTCTTCTGACTGCATGTGCTGTGTTATTGCTTATTTTCAATTTACAGTAACACTAGAGGCCATGACATGCTTTAGTTCTTGTTTTAGAATGTTCATGACTTTAGCTCCCTCAGTTAGAGAAATATTCACATTTGGTATTGAAGCAGCCTGTGTTTTGCAACACTGGAACATACCTTATCCAATAGTTTTCATCCATACTCCGTCCATCTTCACTAGAGTGTTTTGCCACAGGAGATGAGCAGAGTTGTTCATAACATTTCTCAAATGGTCAATAATAACTCTTTTTGTTTCTGCAATTTGAACTTTGTTACATGTCCTGGGGATAACACAGTTTACCATTTATTTGGAGATGTAGAAGAAGCAGACATATACAATTATCAGTGGGAAAGCAGGTTAAAGATTTGCCAGTAGATCATAGAATCATAGAATATCAAGGCTGGAAGGGACCTCAGGAGGTTATCCAGTCCAACCCCCTGCTCAAAGCAGGACCAATCCCCAACTAAATCATCCCAGCCAGGGATTCATCAAGCCTGACCTTAAAAACCTCTAAGGAAGGAGATTCCACCATCTCTCTAGGTAACCCATTCCAGTGCTTCACCACTGTCCTAGTTTTTCCTAATATCCAACCTAAACCTCCCCCACTGCAACTTGAGACTGTTACTCCTTGTTCTGTTATCTGGTACCACTGAGAACAGTCTAGATCCATCCTCTTTGGAACCCCCTTTCAGGTAGTTGAAAGCAGCTATCAAATCCAGTCTTCTCTTCTGCAGACTAAACAATCCCAGTTCCCTCAGCCTCTCCCCATAAGTCATGTGCTCCAGCCCCCTAATCATTTTTGTTGCCCTCCGCTGGACTCTTTCCAATTTTTCCACATCCTTCTTGTAGTGTGGGGCCCAAAACTAGACACAGTACTCCAGATGAGGCCTCACCAATGCCGAATAGAGGGGAATGATCACGTCTCTCGATCTCCTGGCAATGTCCCTACTTATACAGCCCAAAATGCCATTAGCCTTCTTGGCAACATGGGCACACTGTTGACTATATCCAGCTTCTCGTCCACTGTAACCCCTAGGTCCTTTTCTGCAGAACTGCTTCCTAGCCATTCGGTCCCTAGTCTGTAGCAGTGCATGGGATTCTTCCCTCCTAAGTGCAGGGATCTGCACTTGTCCTTGTTGAACCTCATCAGATTTCTTTTGGCCAATCCTCTAATTTGTCTAGGTCCCTCTGTATCCTATCCCTACCCTCCAGCATATCTACCACTCTTCCTGTTACCCAAAATTGGGCCAGCTAGTAAGCTTAGGGAGGACTAATGACGCACCAGAATTTGGCAGAAAGCAGCACGTTTATTATACTGATAGCTAAGCTCAAAAGAAGAGGGGGGGGGTGTTCCACACTTACACTTGCATACACATGATCCCAGGACAGGCACGGCACTGGAGATGTCAGGATTCTTTAAGGTAAGTGTCTCACAGCGCAGCTATGGATGTGCGATGAAGGGTATGTCTTCCCGAGGCACGATGGAATGCAATGATAGACAGATGGATCTTGGTCTCTCAACATAAATAAAATCAAAGATTATCCCAGAGTCCAGACACTTGTGACACATAATTACAAATACAGTCCAACTAAGACAGAAACAGCAGGAGCAAACAAACAACCTTTCTCAACACATAAGAAGTCAGGCCACAAAACCAAAATTTCCTCAGTTCCCACAAAACCCTAATCCCACCTCACCCAATTAAAAATCCACCTTCCTCCTTCAAACCACCCCATTTTCATAGAATATCAGGGTTGGAAGGGACCTTAGGAGGTCATCTAGTCCAACCCCCTACTCAAAGCAGGACCTATCCCCAGATAGATTTTTGCTCCAGATCCCTAAATGGCCCCCTCAAGGATTGAGTTCATAACCCTGGGTTTAGCAGGCCAATGCTCAAACCACTGAGCTATCGCTCCCATAGCTTTGCATTTTTGTGTAGGGAGCTCCTGCTATGCATAAGGGGCAGAATGGGAGAAAGCCTGAAGGTGTTTGAGGGAAAATTGGACTGATGGGTGATGAAGACCAGCACCACTGGCAGAACAGAAGTGAGAGTCAACAGCTTGGTACCATATAAGACATGAGAGCTCTTTTAAAGATCCTGCCATTGATATAAACAGTACCACTTTATTTATTCTTTTTTAAGAAGGAGAGAAGAAGCTAATTATGGGCCTGCTAAAGCCCACTGAAGTCAGTGGGAGCCTTTCCATTGACTTCAGTGGGCTTTGAATCCAGCCTGATCTGAAGTCAATGCTAACTTATAGGTAATGCTGTGTGGGATTTGTGTTTCTGTTCCTGTGATATTTTCAAGAATTTGAAATTTTCTTGTCCTAAATTGAGGTGAAAAGTCAATCTCTACAATTTTTGCAAATGGGAAAAACTTTGTTTTTGTGTTTGGTTTTTTGTTCAGGTCAATCAAGACATTTCACTTTGGTAATTTTGAAGTGTTTCATTTTGATTTTGACCTTTTTTCTTTTTCAACTTTTTATTAGTGTAGCTAGGTTAAATTTCGAACCAAAAAGTCCTTCCAATACAGAAAAATAAAAAATTTCATTTTGAAAATGCTGAAACGAAATGTTTCAATAATTTGGAAACTTTTATCAAACATTTTTTGAGGCAGGAGATTTGTAGAAATTGACCCTGCTTTGCAAACAGCTTTGTTTTTGACAAGTCAGCATTTTTTGATGAAAAATCATTTTGTCAAAAAAATTCCCGATCAGATCTATTTTATAGGTTATCTGTGGAAGAAGAATGTGATGAATATTTAGCTGCGATCATTTCTTTCCCTATTCTTTTTAACTACTTTTGCCTCTGATGGATAAGAAATAATATATTTAAACAGTTAATATACAAAATAGAACCTCAAAAATTTTGTGCAGCCTGTTGCATAAGGTTGTATCTGAAGTAAGGCTGCTGTGTGTTAGTCTGATTCCTTTTAAATTATACTGTCAGTGTTAGTATTGTTAATCCCTACAGATTGGGCTGAGGTGGGACTTGGAGGGGGCCACATGCAGAATTTGAATCAGCACACTAAGGAGTAACTTCTTTATCAAATAAATATTGCAAACTACAGAAAAATATTGGGGTAGAGAAATTTTTAATGTTTTTTTTTTTTTGGAGCCAAGAAATAGCATATTAGTGGATGCAGTACAGCAAAGAAAAGAAACCAAACAAACAGAGGCAAATGTTGAAAAGTAAGCATGGGAAATGTGTGATATAAAAAAAGGAGGCATTAGAGAGTTTTTCAGAAATAAATGATGGTTCACAGTAAGAACCTCACTTGAAGAGAAGAAAGATAAATGAAAGGTAGTCTGAAAATCACAGGGAACAACTCCATTGGCCTGGCCCAATGCAAATATGCTACCACATGGAGAAATTGTGAGAAATGAGGGGCATTCTTAGCTGGTGGAGCTTAGGTCTGATTTAAAGGCTGGGTTCTTGGAGAAGGATGGCAATCCATATCTATCCTTTTACTAGCTTTTGCCAGTTTAGGGTAGCATTGTCGTGGTAACTGTTCACTTATAGTACTCTGCTGGTTAGAAGGACCACCATGTCAGTCATCTAATACAGACAAGGATTTAAAGACTTACTTAGAAAGAAGAGGGGAGTGGCACCTAGTCAGGGCCGGCTCCAGGCACCAGCAAAGAAAGCAGGTGCTTGGGGCGGTCAATAGAAAGGGGCGGGACGTCCGAGTCTTCGGAGGCAATTCGGCGGCGGATCTCTCAGTTCCTCTCTTCCTCTTTGAGCTGCCGCCAAAGTGCCACTGAAGAGGAAGAGAGGGAGCGAAGGACCCGCCGCTGAATTGCCGCCGAAGAATGGAGTGGCACGATTTAGCTGCTGCCAAAGTACCGTTGATTGGCTTTATCTTTTTTTTTTTCCCCCGCTTCACCGCTTGGGGCGGCAAAAAAGCTGGAGCTGGCCCTGCACCTAATATCTCAGGGACTAGCTTTCAGCTGAAGGCTATATGTAGTGGGAGTGAAGGCTCTCACCATCTTTGAAGGATTGGAACCCACTCAAGTGGTAAAGCCCTAGCATATTTGAAAGTAACTTCACTTACAGTGCACAAAGCCTGGGAGAATTTTTGAAGTTGTGATCACTGTTGAGGAGAGACCAGGACCTAATGAAAACTCCATTTCTTCCTGCCAGGTGGTTCACTTTGTGGCATCATCAGAGGTCTCATTCAGTGCGGAAAATTGTGCTACAAAGGAGTGCAAGGAACATTCTGCGGATGTGCCCCTTGAATAATGAGATGGACAAAATAAATGTGGCCTGATGCAAAAAAACAGCACACTCAAGCAGCAAAAATAAGAAGCCAGTTGCCTACAGTAGTTGAACGCCACATTGCATTTCTTGTTAATTCTGTGCACTCAAGAAAATTACAGTTTTAATGATTTGACACAGGGTTTGCTGCTATGTGAGAAAAGAAAAACATCTTGTGTATTTCCACATTCCAAATGTAAAAGAAAAAAAAATTGTGGGCCAGAGACTCTTCTGGCATACATCTGCCTAGCTCCATTGAAGTAAATGGTACTACTGTGCTGATTCACATTAGCTGAGGACCAGCACTTTGTGATATATGCAGAAACACTAGTGAACATTCATTCATTACAGTGTTTGGATTTTCTATTTTCAGTTTTTAAGGTAATTTTCTCTTAAATATATTGTTGCCTAAAATGTTGCTCTCTTGTCTGCTCAGGTGACAGTATCTTTAGTCATTTAATTGCTCAGCACATTAGTGTTAAGTGAGGCCTTCTGGAGCCATCGTATTGTTTTCGGTGATCTAGATTTAGTCCTATCTTATTCTGGTAATCTAGCATTATGAGTTTTGTTATGTAATGTTACAGTCACAGCTCACTGAGTATACCTCTCTTCTGTGTTTCCAGGCTACCCTGTGTCTATAATGTGTATGAAAGAGTTCAGTATAAAAATTCAATTTAGATTTAACAGCTCCATTTTCTGAAGTGCCTGGCCAAGTTGTTTTGTCATCTTATTACATATTGTGATAGGGTGAGCACCTCATCATCCCTGGAGTACAGGATGTTGTCTCTCCTGCAGGGATGAATTTGAGAAATACTTGGGAAGAGGGGAACAGACAATTTCTGAGGGGCTGAGTCTGAGCCGGGAGTCTCTTTGTGCCTTGGTTCAAAAGTCCCTGAAAATGGAGCAGCCAGGCATAGGCAAGTGAATGTCTCCACTTTCTTTTCATCCTGTAGATATGCTGTGTATGCTGTGAACTCTGCCTGTGAGGGAACTTCCTCCCCAGGACAGGGTGGGCTCTCCAGACTTTCTGAGAGTGAGGGCATGTCTTGCTACAGATGGATAGGCAGCCAGGCTGATGTCAGCTAGGGGGCTGGAGCAGCGGGCTCCTCTCCTGAACATTGGTGGTACATTAATGAGGTCCTGTAGTTCCTGGAGTTTTCATGTGAACTACTATTTATTTAGTAGAATATTTTTCTTTGTTTTTTTTTCTATCAATAAATGGCCATTTACACAACATCGTGGACTTGGAATTTATTTAACCAATATCAGAACTCATTGGTAGAGCTAGTAAAAAAAAGAGCAAAGAAATTCCATAGAAAGTTGTTTCTATTTTGCAATTTTTCTCCATCTTTTAAAAATATTCTCTGTGTCATTTAAAAAAATAAATGCCTGGAAAAAAGTAGGGGAAGGAGAAGATTAGGAAAGAAAGTTTTCTAGAGTTAGAGCAAGCGTGCGTTAGTCATTTTGGGGATGGGATAGCTCTGATTCTGGAGAATTACTCTATCAGTAAGAAATATAAGTGTAGTACTGTAATTCAAATAGAAATGTGTGTGTATATCTTCATTTTACTTCAGTCTGCTTATATTTGGCATTTAAAAATGTTCATCTCACTTCTGTGCCCACTTACTGAGATTGATTAGTCAATGTCTGTACTTTGACCCATCAACCTTTAACCCCCAATCGGGGATATTGCAGTTTATGTATTCCTCATGCCACCTCATTTAAACCAAACTTTGCACCCTCGATAATCTGTATGTTATTCCCTGATAACCAGAAACTTCTATGCTCAAACTCTGTTCACTATTTTTTTTAACATCATCTTAATAAAATTTTTAAATCTATGCTGGTGATCACTTGACTGATCACTTTCTTGACTGGTCCCTGCTGATTGATTGGAGCCTGGTATTTCCTCTGTGTTGTTCTTGCTCATAGCCACTCCTGGAGTATACAGATGCCAGGTAGTGAGATGGATTAGGAGATTATATAAGTGAAACTAGTTAATGAATGAGGCACCCTCTGGAAATAGTAAGCATTTTAACATGAGAATAATAAGCAAAGGCATAAAATAGTGATGCTTTGAAAAAAAAGGAGAAAATCTAGCAGGTAGCTTCTGTAATTGAAAGTTGTCACTTTTCTCTCTGATTGACATCATCTTTAAAGTAGACACTTTGAGACACTCTCAGCACATCTCCAGGGTTTTATGGTTTTTTTAACACTGGCTGATCTTCCTAGCTCTTTCTTGTTTTAAATATTCATTATACACTGAAAAACACCACAGAATATTACAAAGTATTATCTTGCCTGTGGAATCTCAGATATTAGCTTCTGCCTCTGGGGGTAAATAAGACTAATGATTCTGATAATGGCAGGATTATCATCTGTGGTAAAAGGATACTGTGAAAAGTCAGATTGAGTCCCCCTGGGGGAGATTTGCAAAGACACAAATGGCAGATAGACACCTGCCTGCCATTTGCACCTTTGAAAACCTTTCCCTTTGTTTTTTCCAGCCATCCAAACCCAGAACAGCTGTCACCTCCTTCTCATCCCTAAGCTTGTGCTCCATCCCTGAGAGCTCTCCCTGCAGGGCAGACTGTTACCATGGTGGCAGCAGGTAGCCCTGCAGAGAGCAGTGTAGGTATGAATGTTTTGCACAGCTCTAGAATCTTAGGTAGACAGTATAATTACCCAGTCATTCACAACAAAAATGTCCCTTTGTTTTCTCAAAATTACCTTGATTCCTGCTTTCATACTGTGAGATCCTCAAGATGTGTAGCACGAGTTTCTGAAAGCTAATTTGTGGTCAGCCTGTGACTCAAAACCAATTCCTGATTTTACCAACTATCTGCTGCAGACCAAGGGTATGTCTACACTACGGGATTCATCCGAATTTATATAATTCGAATTTTGGAAACAGATTGTATAAAGTCGAATGTATGCGGCCACACTAAGCACATTAATTCGGCGGTGTGCATCCATGTACCGGGGCTAGCGTCGATTTCCGGAGCGTTGCACTGTGGGTAGCTATCCCATAGCTATCCCATAGTTCCCACAGTCTCCTCCGCCCATTGGAATTCTGGGTTGAGATCCCAATGCCTGATGGGGCCAAAAACATTGTCGCGGGTGGTTCTGGGTATATCCTCCCCCCTCTCCAGGGAAGCAACGGCAGACAACCATTTCGCGCCTTTTTCCTGGGTGAACAGTGCAGATGCCATACCACGGCAAGCATGGAGCCCGCTCAGCTCAAGACAGCAGTCATTAACATTGTAAACACCTCGCGCGTTATCGTGCAGTTTATGCTGAACCAGAACCTGCAAAACCAGGCGGCGAGGAGTAGGCTGCGGCAGCGCGGTGGCAAGAGTGACATGGACATGGAATTCTATCAAACCGCAGGCCCCGGTGCTTTGGAGATCATGCTGTTAATGGGGCAGGTTATAGCTGTGGAACGCCGATTCTGGGCCCGGGAAACAAGCACAGACTGGTGGGACCGCATAGTGTTGCAGGTGTGGGACGATCACCAGTGGCTGCGAAACTTTTGCATGCGTAAGGGCACTTTCATGGAACTTTGTGACTTGCTTTCCCCTGCCCTGAAGCGCCAGAATACCAAGATGAGAGCAGCCCTCACAGTTGAGAAGCGCGTGGCGATAGCTCTGTGGAAGCTTGCAACGCCAGACAGCTACTGGTCAGTCGGGAATCAATTTGGAGTGGGCAAATCTACTGTGGGGGCTGCTGTGATGCAAGTAGCCAAAGCAATCACTGAGCTGCTGCTACGAAAGGTAGTGACTCTGGGAAATGTGCAGGTCATAGTAGATGGCTTTGCTGCAATGGGATTCCCTAACTGTGGTGGGGCGATAGATGGAACCCATATCCCTATCTTGGCACCGGAGCACTAAGCCACCGAGTACATAAACCGCAAGGGGTACTTTTCAATGGTGCTGCAAGCACTTGTGGATCACAAGGGACGTTTCACCAACATCAACGTGGGCTGGCTGGGAAGCGTTCATGACACTCGCGTCTTCAGGAACACTACTCTGTTTAAACGGCTGCAGCAAGGGACTTACTTCCCAGACCAGAAAATAACTGTTGGGGATGTTGAAATGCCTATAGTTATCCTTGGGGACCCAGCCTATCTCTTAATGCCATGGCTCATGAAGCCATACACAGGAAGCCTGGACAGGAGTCAGGAGCTGTTCAACTACAGGCTGAGCAAGTGCAGAATTGTGGTAGAATGTGCATTTGGCCATTTAAAAGGTCGCTGGCACTCGTTACTGACTCGGTCAGACCTCAGCCAAACCAATATCCCCATTGTTATTTCTGCTTGCTGTGTGCTCCACAATCTCTGTGAGAGTAATGGGGAGACCTGTATGGCGGGGTGGGAGGCTGAGGCAAATCGCCTGGCTGCTGATTATGTGCAGCCAGACACCAGAGCGATTAGAAGATCACACCAGGAAGCGCTGCGCATCAGAGAAGCTTTGAAAACCAGTTTCATGACTGGCCAGGCTACAGTGTGAAAGTTCTGTTTGTTGAAAACCCGCCCCCTTGATTGACTCATTCCCTGTAAGCAAACCACCCTCCCCCCTGAAATCACAGCTTGCTTTTAAAGGAAATAAAATCACTATCGTTTAAAAATCATGTATTCTTTATTAATTGATTATAAACATAGGGAGAGAACCGACAAGGTAACCTGGGTGAGGTTTGGGAGGAGGATAGGAGGGAAGTAAAAGGCCACTGAAAAAATTCAATATAATGACAGCCTTTTGGTTGGGCTGTCCACTGGGGTGGAGTGGGAGGGTGCATGGAGCCTCCCCCCCCCCGCGTTCTTACATGTCTGGGTGAGGAGGATATGGAACATGGTGAGGGGGGAGGGAGGTTATACAGTGGCTGCAGCAGCAGTCTGTTATCCTGCTGCCGTTCCTGAAGCTCCACCAGAGGCCAGAGCATGTCCGTTTGATCACGCAGCAGCCCCAGCGTTGCACCCTGCCACCTCTCATCTCGAGTGTCCCTCATGACCTCACATTCACTGGCATCTTTCCTTTACTTAGATACCGTGTCCTTCCACTCATTCAAACGAGCTCTTTCATTGCAGGTGCATTCCATTATTTCCGAGAACATCTCGTCTCGCGCCCTCTTTCTCCGCCGCCTTATCTGAGATAGCCTTCAGGA
This sequence comes from Chrysemys picta bellii, assembly GCF_011386835.1. Classification (NCBI taxonomy): domain Eukaryota; kingdom Metazoa; phylum Chordata; order Testudines; family Emydidae; genus Chrysemys; species Chrysemys picta. Next base: position 200,325,254 of record NC_088791.1, read on the forward strand.
CGGAGGAGGGAGGCTTGAAAAATTTGCAGCTGCTGGAGGGATGAAAAAAAGGAGAGAAGTTTTTAAAATGATACATTTTACAGAACAATGCTTATACTCTTTCATGGTGAACAACACTATTCACATTACATAGCACATGTGATTTCAGTACAAGGTCGCATTTTCCATCTTAATATTGAGTGCTTGTGGCTTTGGTGTTAGAGATCACAGACGCAGGTCCAGGCAACAGAATTCAGCTTGCATGCGGCCATGGTAAGCCATTGTCTTTCGGCTTCTGCGCCCTCCTTTCCCACATACCAAGCAAAGCCCGTTGACTGCTGCGGTTTTCCTGTTAACCTTCAGCAGCAGAAAACAAACTAACCCCCCCCTCCCCATCCAATTCTCTGGGATGATCACTTTATCCCTCCCCCCCACCGCATGGCTGGTATCAGGGAAGATCCCTGCTAGCCAAAGGCAAAAAGCTCAGCGCCAATTTCCCCCCCCCCCCCCGTCCCTCTGCGCTTGGCTAACTGCAGGGAAGGATTTCTTTTCAGCCACAGGCAAACAGCCCAGTAGGAACGGCCACCTCTGTCCCCTTAATTAAATTCCTGTATTTCAACCAGGTTACCATGAGCGATATCACTCTCCTGAGGATTACACAGCGAGATAAAGAACGGATGTTGCTTGAATGCCAGCAAACACCGGGACCATACGCTGCCAGGCTTTGTCATGCAATGATACCAGATTACTTGCTACTAGCATGGCATGGTCAAGTGTCCTACCATGAAGGACGGAATAAGGCTGCACTGCCCAGAAACCTTGTGGCAAGGCTTTTGGAGTACCTCCAGGAGAGCTTCATGGAGATGTCCCTGGAGGATTTCCGCTCCACCCCCAAACACGTTAACAGACTTTTCCAGTAGCTGTACTGGCCGCAAATGCATCCCAAGTCCTCAGGGCAAATTAATCATTAAAAAACGCTTGCTTTTAAACCATGTTTTATATTTTAAAAGGTAAACTCACCTGAGGTCCCTTCCATGGGGTCATGGTCTTGGGTACTGGCTTAGGAGGCTTGGGAGGGTGCTTCAGTCAGACTGAGAAAAAGATCCTGGCTGTTGGGGAGAACGGAGTGCTGTGTGCTCTCCGCAAGCTCCTCCTCCTCCTCCTCCTCTTCCCCGTCCGCAGAATCCTCAGGTGTGGCTGATGAGATTATCCCCGCCTCGGAATCCACGGTCAGAGGTGGGGTAGTGGTGGTGGCCCCCCCCTAGAATTGCATGCAGCTCGGCGTAGAAGCAGCATGTCCGTGGCTGACTCCTTTGTTTTCTGATAGGCTTGTCTGAGCACCTTGACTTTCACGTGGCATTGATCTGAGTCCCTATTGTGGCCTCTCTCCATCATGCCCTTGGAGATTTTTTCAAAAGTTTTGGCATTTCGTCTTTTCGAACCAAGTTCTGCTAGCACTGAATCTTCTCCCCATATAGCGATCAGATCCAGTACCTCCCGTACGGTCCATGCTGGTGCTCTTTTTTGATTATCGGCCTGCCTGGTTACCTGTGCTGATGAGCTCTCTGTGGTCACCTGTGCTCTCCTGTGCTGGGCAAACAGGAAATGAAATTCAAATGTTTGCGGGGCTTTTCCTGTCTACCTGGCCAGTGCATCCGAGTTCAGATTGCTGTCCAGAGCGGACACAATGGTGCACTGTGGGATAGCTCCCGGAGGCCAATACCATCAAATTGCGGCCACACTAACCCTAATTCAAAATGACAATATTGATTTTGGTGCTACTCCGTTCGTCGGGGAGGAGTACAGAAATCGATTTTAAGAGCTCTTTATTTAGAAATAAATGGCTTCGTTGTGTGGACGGGTGCAGAGTTAATTCAATTTAACGCTGCTAAATCCGAATTAAAGTCATAGTGTCGACCAGGCCCAAGAGTTTGATTCAGAAAGGTGCTGAGCATCCACTACTTCCCACTGATCACAATAGGAGTTGCGGGTGATCAATAGCCTTGAGATCAGGGCCACAATGTTTGCTAGATCTCTAGTACAGAGGAGTGGGCAGAATTTCATTTTTTTAAAATGATTTCAGTGAATATCAATGTTTGTTTTAAGCATTTTTTCTATTTTTATCTATTTAAATTTTCACACTTGCAGAAAAGTGTGTGTGTGTGTGCGCGCGCGCGCGCAAGCAAGACAGAGAAAAATTATTTAAAGACATATTGTGATTCAAAAAGTTAAAGCTTTATAACTTTTAACACACATCCTGCCAAAATGACATGTCAAAATATACAAAGTAAATATCCTTAAATCAAACGCTAAGAAGTTCTCAAGCAGAATTTTCTTATCTGGCCTGTCTGCAAATGTCAATTATCGATGAAAATATTTTTTCCGTCACCTTGAGTGTTTACAGTGTAATCAACTTTTACTAACATTTATCGGTAAAAATTGAATTCTTCCAAGCCTAAGTATAGAGTTGTTCCTTGATCAAAAGTACTAAGATGATAAATGACCCAACAGGCAAAAAGAAGCCAATCTCGAAATCATTCAAATGTTTCTACTATTTTTATTAGTACAAGAGAAATAGAAGCAAGAGCCCTAGAGTTCTGATTTCATCTTTAACAAAATGTTTTGTGTTGATTGTAATGAGACCTCTATATGGCCATTGTGAATGTAGCAGGTATACCTACAGCTTCCTGAAATCTTCTAATAGATTATAACGGCCGTGATGCTCAAGCTGAGAACAACAACCTGCAATTACTGTAGTGCCATGAAAATATAGAATTGATAAAGTCTTTGCTTAGAACTGATGGGCATTTTGCAGTTCAGACCAGTGCACATTAGAATCTGTTATAAATTATGAAAACAAGCTATTATAAATTCCATTAGCGATATTTGTTACCATTGTGCAGTGATATTCCATGTGACCACACTAAACTAACGTATCTCTGGGACTGCATTACAGAGTACTCATACCAATAGTTGATTGCAATATTAATACTATATAAGTAAGTCAGAGAAAAGAAATTATAGCCAGCAGTATAATTTAGGGATTTATAAAGAATTATTACTACTCTTTATTTAATATTTATATTGGAGTAGCACCTAATGCCCTTAGCTAGGTCAGAGCCCCGTGTGCTAGGCACTGTACAAACATAAAGCAAATGATGGTCCCTGCCCCGAAGAGCTCACAATGTAAATTGCATTCATGATGAAAAATATAAAACAAGAGAGTACATGATTTATGCACATATCCAGATACCGCTCATCTGGTATTAGGACAGGACTGTACACGTACCCCAAAAAGAGGCTAGAAGAGGAGCCTCTGGCCTTGTGCCACAGAAAACAAAAGAGACACCAACAGATATCAGTGATCAATATGTCTAATGTAATAAAACCCTGTCCTTCCTTCCACAAAGCTCCCTTTGTTCAACACACACTTTCTACAAATAGAAATAAGAATGGCTCCTAGCCTGTCTCCTGGAGATCACAGGGACTGCTTGAGATGGTTCACTAAATGCAGCAAGCAGTTTATGCCAGAACTGTACATTGTAATGCTAATAGATGAAAAGATGTTCATATCATGCCTCAGACTGGGGTCTGGGGGCGGGGCGGGGGAACAGCCTGTTTTTTTGTTGTTGTTGCATGAGAGTTCTGCATTTGAGTTTCCAGGTTTGTATGAACTCCAAAACAAGCAAACAAACAAATAAATAAAGGACATGTGAATCAAATATGCCAAAAGAGTACAGCAAAAGTAATATGAACAGAAAGCAATGATTCCCCACCACCTGTGGTTCTGTTTACAGTAAATAATTACCATGCACTGGCCAGCAGTCCTGCAATAATTAGGCCCAACATAATAAGTTAAGAATGTATCATCAGCCTTGGCTTTGAACTTCTCTGCTTTTGTTGATTTCTAATAACTTTACCACTACTTAAAAGCTTTTTAAAAAATAGAAGAAGCCCACCTCAAAATAAACCATAATGTTTCATTTAATCTATAGCATAAACACAGGTTTTGATTTTTAAAAATCTGTGAGTTACGTAATCACACATTTAAGACTATTTAAACTATTGATTATTTACCTATACTGCAATGGGGTTTATCTACATTGTAAATCTTTGGTTTAAAGATACCTTTAAAGAATAAATCAGAGCGATTATGGGCTGATTTGCCAATACAGCTGAGGGATGTGCACACTAAAAATCTTAAGAACTCTTGCTGGACAGGGAGGTAGTTATGACTACAGCTGCATGAAATTTTTTGGCAAATAGAAAATTCGCTGAAAAATGCATGGTGGGGGGAGGGACAGAAACTAATCTCAAATTTGGGTTGAAGTTGGTAAGTAGTTTCAAACAACCGCCCCCCCCCCCCAAAACCCTAGATGGAGCCAAGCCCGGGGAGCCTTGCAGGAGCTGCTGGGCATATTGAAGCCCCATCTCTGGTGCTTAGGTGTGGTGCAAGCTTGCAGGGATGAACCCTGGTTTCTGCTGTGTCACCTGATATCTGTCCATATGGTCGGCGTGCAGAGTCTAGGTCACTCTTCCAGCCCTGCGTTCAGGCTGTGTTTGGGCCTGCTTCCTCCAGCAGTTGCCGAAGCACCATTTGCTCCTTGCCTAGCCCCAGGGTCTTTCTCTCAGCAGTCTCCTCACGCCAGTCAATTGGCAACCAGGTGGCCTGCAACCAATCTCCTGTCCTGTCTTCACTTGGGCAGGACTGAGCTGTGGTTCTGGAGTGACATTCCCCTCTTTCCAGGCAAGGTAGGCTGCAGCAGGAAGTCAAGGTGAGATTTTCTCCCACTCTTCTAGTTAACCAAGCTCTGGGCCAGCTCTCCTCACTCTCTCCTCTGTATGTATGCAGTGTAGTTGTAGTCATGTTGGTCCCAGGATATTAGACAAGGTAAACTGAGGAAGAGCTCTGTGTGGTTCGAAGTGTGTCTCTCTCACCAACACAAGTTGGTCCAATCAAAGATATTACCTCACCCACCTTGTCTCTCTGTCTCCTGTATAATCAATCATGTCTCTTAAGGGCTAGGCCTGTCTTTTCTACATTGCTGGCAAGTGCATGTGGAGTGGGTGTGAACTCTTGGATCTGTGTACTCTCTTTATTTTTTCCACTTTTCTAAAAGCTTGTGCTGTGGACTACCAGCTGGTCAGTTACCAGAGAAACTGATCTGTCAAATAAATTATTCATTGAAAAATGGCAACTTTTTAGAATAATTAATGCAATAAATAGTATGTGACTAACTCTGAATTGGGCTCTCCAAATTACATGCCCATCCATTATGTAATGGAGCAGAAGGCAGGCTCAATGTGTATTCCTTCCCTACACTATTGGCATCATATCAACTGTGTGTTCAGTCTCTATTGGCCATAGGAGGAGGATTACAAAGTCCATTTTTGAGCCGTGCCTCCCAGCCATTAGCCAAAAAGCAATAGGTCATGGGTTTACATGGATGACTGAGAGCAATGTTTGACCCAATTTCTGAAGAATTCAAGGACATGATGTTTAAAAAAAAGTCTAATAATGGTCCAATCCAACTCCCCATGATGTCAGTGGAGTCTTTCTTTTGACTTTAATGAGAGTTGAACCACATCCTAAGGCCACAATTCAACACACTACTTAAACACATGGCTAGCTTTAAGCATGTGACTAGTCCAAATGATGGCTGTAGAACTACTCTTGCTCAAAGTTAAGCACATGCTTAAGTAACTTGCTGATTGAGGGCCTTCATAAGAAACTGGATTATATAAAATGTTGACCTCTCTCCTGTGTTGACCCAGAATGCTTTCAGCAGCAAACTGTTTCTCAAAATGTGTAGGATAATGATGTCTAGTCCCATAGCAGCCTCTTTCACAGAAGGAAAGGGAAAGAAGGAACAGAAAAAGAGAGAGAATTAATTCCATTTAGTAAATAAATTATAACAAGGTTAAATGCATAGGCGCCAACTTTCTCTGGCGCCGGTGGGTGCTCGCGCCCCCACCCACCTCTGGCCCCGCTCCGACTCCACCCTTTCCCCACCCTGGCCCCTCCCCCATTCCAACCCCTTCCCCAAAATCCCCTCCCCAACTCTGCCCCCTCCCTGCCCCATTGGATCCCTTTCCCAAATCCCCACCCCAGCCCCGCCTCTTCCCCCAGCGCGCCAAGTTCCCCCTCCTCCCCCCTCTCTCCCTGCCCCGTGAATCAGCTGTTTTGCAGCACAAGCGCTGGGAGGGGGAAGAAGCAGGACACGGCGGCATGCTTGCGGAGGAGGCGGAGGTGAGCTGGAGCAGGGGAGCATGGCAGGGCCACGGGGAGCTGCCGGTGGGTGCTCAGCACCCACTAATTTTTCACCACGGGTGCTCCAGGCCCAGAGCACCCACAGAGTTGGCACCTATAGTCTTGGATTATGTCTTAAATGACACCACTTTTCCCCCCATCAAATGTTATAGCAAAATTCACTGGGCTTTCACTGTGTCTCTAACCAGTGATAAGAAATTAGAGAACCTGTTTTACGAGTTTGCTATTCTGCCCCTTTCACAAAGTTAAATCTTTATCCTAAGAGGAAGTATGTACAAATGGCATACAATGTTTGGGCCAGTTGGCAGCATTCACAAGTTGCAGCTCATTAACCACAAATGGTTTTCAGATCTTATGGATTCTCATTCAAGAAGCTTTCCCTGGACTCTTGGACCAGCTTCTGCAGTCAGTTACACTGATACAATCCCACTGAAGTCAGTGTCTCATTGTCCTGTTTGCCCCCAATCAGCCAATGTGCTGCTAACATATAAGCATTCCAGGTGGTACAATATTGTGTGTCCCTCTCCTCACTTTTGCTAGATTTTCAGATGGCTCCAGGGTAAAAAAAGGGACTAAATTTTCTTACAGAAAGGAAATTTGGAAGTGGGAATTAAGGATGAAAAAGCCTTTATACTGTAAATTAGGTTGAAATAGAGACAACAGAAGTAAAATTTTAGCAAAAAATATTAAGGGTTAAGGTGGAGTTCATACCATTTTGTGGACTCTCTGCACTGGGATGAATTAGTGTTTCTAATGAGTTTTGCCGAGAAAATTGTTCACTGACCCAGCATACCAGGATGATTGTCATTTAAAAACCATAAATATAAACATTTTCAATTTTTTTATATAATGCCCTGTAACCCTAGCCCCTCCCTGTATTCACACCCTGCTCATTAATGCAATAATATTTTTACAGAATATGCCTTGTGAGGTATCATATGAAAGCTAATAACACACTAGTTAATATCATTGTACAATGTACGTGTTAATGTTATATGTGAAGTTATGAATCCTTCTGTACAATGTTCAGATGTGGAAAAAAGGGAAGAGGTGTTGCCTTATATAATAAAAATGTATACACTTGGACTGGGGTTGAGATGGAAATAGGAGACAGACTTGTCAAAAGTCTCTGGGTAAGCATAAAAGGGGTAAAACAAGGGTGATGTCCTGGTAGGGGTCTACTAAAGACCACCTAACCAGGAAGAAGAGGTAGATGAAGCTTTTTTTAAACAACTAACAAAATCATCCAAAGCACAGGATTTGGGGGTGATGGGGGACTTCAACTACCCAGACATCTGTTGGGAAAATAATACAGCAGGGCACAGATTATCCAACAAGTTCTTGGAATGTATTGGAGACAATTTTTTATTTCAGAAGGTGGAGAAAGCTGCTGGGGAGAGGCTGTTCTAGATTTGATTTTGACAAATAGAGAAGAACTGGTTCAGAATTTGAATGTGGAAGGCAGCTTAGGTGAATGTGATCATGAAATTATGATTTAATGATTAATGATTCTAAGGAATGGTAGGAAGAAAAACAGCACAAAAAAGATAATGGATTTCAAGAAGGCAGACTTCAGCAAACTCAGGGAGTTGGTAGGTAAGATCCCATGGGAAGTAAATCTAAGAGGAAAAACAGTTCCTGAGAGTTGGCAGTTTTTCAAAGAGGCATTATTAAGTGCACAAAAGCAAACTATCCCATTGCATAGGAAAGATAGGAAGTTTGGCAAGAGACCAACCTGGCTTAACCAGGAGATCGTCAATGATCTGAAATGCAAAAAAGAGTCCTACAAAAAGTGGAAACTAGATCAAATTACAAAGGATTAATAAGTAACAGAAGTCTGTACGGACATAATTAGAAAGGCCAAGGCACAAAATGATATTAAACTAGCTAGAGACATAAAGGGTAACAAGAAAATATTCTACAAAAACATTAGAAGCAAGAGGAAGACCAAGGACAGGGTAGGCCCATTACTGTATGAGGGGGGAAAACAATAAAATAGAAAATGTGGAAATGGCAGAAGTGCTAAATGACTTTTTTGTTTCGATTTTCACCAAAAAGGTTAGTAACGAATGGACGTCTAACATAGTGAATGCCAGTGGCAATGAGGTAGGATCAGAGGCTGAAATAGGGAAAAAACAAGTTAAAAATTACTTAGACAAGTTAGATGTCTTCAAGTCACCAGAGCCTGATGAAATACATCCTAGAATGCGTAATGAGATGATGGAGGAGATATCTGAGCCATTAGCGATTATCTTTGAAAAGTCATGGAATATGGGAGAGATTCCAGAGGACTGGAAAAAGGCAAATGGGAAAAGTGCCCATCTATAAAAAGGGGAATAAGGATAACCCAGGGAATTACAGACCCGTCATCTTAATTTCAGGACCCGGAAAGATAATGGAGTAAATAAATAAGCAATCAATTTGTGAACACTTGGAAGATAATAAGACGATAAATAATAGTTAACTTGGATTTGTCAAGAACAAATTGTGTCAAACCAACCTAATACCTTTCCTTGACAGAGTAACAAAACTTGTGGAAAGGGGGGGAAGCGTAGATGTGGTATATCTTGACTTTACTAAGGCTTTTGATACTGTCTCGCATGACCTCATAAACAAACTAGGGAAATACAACCTAGATGGAGCTACTATAAGGTGGGTGCATAACTGGTTGGAAAACTGTTCCCAAAGACTAGATATCAGCAGTTCACAATCAAGCTGGAAGAGTATATCCAGTGGCGTCCTACAGGGATCAGTTCTGGGTCCGGTTCTGCTCAATATCTTAATCAATTATTTAGATAATGGCATAGAGTGTACACTTATAAAGTTTGCAGATGATACCAAGCTGGGACAGGTGACAAGTGATTTGGAGGATAGGATTAAAATTCAAAATGATCTGGACAAACCAAAGAAATGGTCTGAAGGAAATAGGATGAAATTCAATAAGGACAAATGCAAAGTACTCCACTTAGGAAGAAACAATCAGTTGAACACATACAAAATGGGAAATGACAGCCTAGGAAGGAGCACTGCGGAAAGGGATCTGGGGATCATAGTGGATCACAAGCTAAATATGAGTGAACAATGTAACACTGTTGCAAAAAAAGCAAACATCATTCTGGGATGTAGTAGCCGGAGTGTTGTTAACAACACACGATAAGTAATTCTTCTTCTCTATTCTGTGCTGATTAGGCCTCATCTGAAGTATTGTGTCCAGTTCTAGGCACTACATTTCAGGAAAGATGTAGACAAATTGGAGAAAAATCCAGAGAAGAGCAACAAAAATTATTAAAGATCTAGAAAACATGATCTATGAGGGAAGATTGAAAAAATCAGGTTTGTTTAGTCTGGAGAAATATTTATAGAGGGAGGAATCAATGGGGAAACATTCTTTCATTGACTAGCTCTTTATGATCTGATGAACACTTTCTGATGACAGTATGAAACAATATGAAAAAGTAACATGGGTATAGCTGGGTCCTAAATAACTGTGTTTACTAATCATGCACAAACACGTGCGGCCTACCTGTATACATACTGCTTTGCTAACTGGTTTCTGGATATTTTCAAAGCATAGAACACATTGAGCACCACAAGAGTGCTCACGAACTGTTTAAGGGGATTCTACTTTATTCCTATATGCTACGTACTGTTTGTAAGAAACACAACTAGGTTCTCTTTTCATGCCCTGCTTCCCAGTATGAATACACAGCAGGTTTCATAACTGAGCCCACTGAGTAGTATTTCATTGACTACTGATGGCGTAAGCTACTATTCCATATGAGAAATGGTGTCATAGTCTAGTACAGTAATTTCTGCCTGGAAGGAAAAGAGAGAAAATATCTTGTGTGTGTACAGTACATAATTTTGGGAGCTGCATATATACCACAGTGAGGGACATGTAACACACTGCTGGAAATATCCAGAGCTGTGAGCCACTGTGTTACTGCTCTGTCTCAGCAAGTGAGAGATTTGCTAGAGATTAGACAGTGTGCCAGTTCCCTGCCACACCAGTATGTCTTCCTCACCAGCAAACTCCTCAAGGCTTTCCCAGCCCAAACCTTGCCTAGCAGGTTCCAGTGAACTAGAGGTGGTGGTCTTTTCTTGAATAGTTTAAGAAGTAATACAGTCCACAGTTTCCACTGGTATAGAGGGTATTTTAAGGGCCAGGAGCGCCACTACCCTTTACATGGTGGAATCAGAACTACTTGACTATGTCATAGATACTATACTGCTGGCAGATTTTTTTTATTATTGTTGTTTTTGTTACTAGGTCAAGTTGAGTAGGGCCTTGTGCTTTTGGAGTGGGGGAAATCTGAGTTCTGTCTCAGCTCGTGGCCATAACATTCCACATTGCCACAGGGTGCACACAGGACAGCATAGTGGCAGCCCTGACATTCCTGGTTTGCTGTAGTTGTTTCATGCTATTTGAGGTAATCTACAGCAGCTCAGTTGGGATATTTCACTGGAAACAAGAATTCACTGGAGAACAATAAAATATAAAATAAATCTCCGATCTTTTTATGAATGATCTCAGCTCACCTTTTGGGCTTCCGTGCAGTGGAAAGCAACTTTCTCCTCTTATTCTAAACTCAATTTAGTGTACTCCACCTCTTTGTGTAGAATTGACTCATAAAGGCTATAGGAAGGCACTGATGAGTAAAATCAACCTGCAGTGCTCGGTATGGTGCCTGTAGTGGGACTGCTGTTTAGCAGTATTCTTGCTAATCAATTCTCTTCAGTCAACTGAATGTCATATAAGTTATGTAAATAAATGCAACATTAAGAGGATTCTTCACTGATCTGTTGAAGTTATGCTTCTTCCTAGTCCACCATAAAATCAGCAGGCATGTTAACAGATATCCAGTCCACCATGTGCAAATGACTTTTCTTGTTCATTTATCGCTGCAGCTGAGAAAATAGCAGAAACAAGAAACAGTGATAAACGGCGCGCTCTCCCTGAAGAGCATTGGAGGAAATATGCTCATACTAGTGATTATAACAAAGAAGTGTATTATAGAGTCGTGATAATGACTCTATAATTAAGCTTGTAATGTAGCTTCCATTGTCAGCTTTTGAGCAAACCCCCTGCCCTCAACTTTTTGGATAAAAGCCCCTGTTTGCATAACATTTCTCAAGTGTAGTCCTCATCAAGATGGGATTTTTTTGCCCTTTAAATAAATTTGAAGTTGATTGGTCAAGCTGTTGTGATGAGACATTTCAAAAGTGGGTTTTGAGACCGTGTGAAATCTTGGTCCCATTGATTTCGATGGCAAAACTCCCACTGATTTCAGAGGAGCCAGGTTTCACCCAGAGTGCATGGCACCCGCCAGCCCTTCGGGGAAAATAAAAGGTGAGAGTGGTTGGGGGGTGGTTCCGGTGGGGGGAGAGGGACACTGGGAAGGGAATATGAGGGTGAGTGACAAGGGGACTCGGGGAGAATAGAGACGGGGCAACTGTCAGCGCCAGATTCTCCTTTTCTCTGTTTGTGCCAGGATCTGGGGGGGTCTGAGCACCTCTCCCTACCCTCTATATATGCTGGGATCTGGGGGTCTCTTCCCCCAGGGGTGTCTGGGCCACCCTTCCTGCCCCCCTCTGTGTGCCAGGATCTAGAGACTCCCCCTCCTCTCTAGGGGGCTCTGATCCCTTCTCTTTGCCCCCCCTCCATGTGAGCTGGGATGTGGGGAGCCCTGTCTCTCTGGGTGTGTCTGAGCCATACTCCCTGCCTCCCTGTGTGTGTGTCAGGATCTAAGGGACCCCTGCTCATCTTTGAGGATCTAACCTTCCCCCCATGGCCTTTTCATGTGAGTCCGGTTTGGGGGGGTTGCCTTTCTGGGGATGTTTGAGCCTTTCTCCCTATTCCCCTATGTGACCCAGGAGTTCGGATGTGGGGTGGCCTGCCCCTGCCTCTCTGGGTGGGTAGCTCAGAATAGGCATGCTCAGAGCATACACCAAGAACACACTGCTAAGGTGAGGACCTGAGAACAGTTATGCTTGACACAGATTAGAAACTCTCCAGCACAGGAGTGCGGGGGGGGGGGGGTGAGGGGCGGAGAGGAAGAGGGAGGAAACACTCACTGACATGACCTAAGCAGTTCACTTATCTCTGAGATCTTGTTTCAGCCTGCATGCGTCTCCGTCAGATATTCTCTTTCAGCTGAGAACATCTCATTCAGATGAATAGACCACTTCACACATCTCTGAGCCTACAACTTTGAAATCTGAAACCCACTCTGGCCAGAAATCTGAGAATGAATTGTAAACATTTGGAGAAAATCTGCCCTGTGAAGGGATTTTTATTAGGGCTGTCAAGCGATTAAAAAAATTAATCGCGCTGTTAAACAATAATAAAATACTTTTAATATAAATATTTTTGGATGTTTTCCACATTTTCAAATATATTGATTTCAATGACAACACAGAATACAAAGTGTACAATGCTCACTTTATATTTATTTTTATTATAAATATTTGCACTGTAAAAATAAAAGAAACAGTATTTTTCAATTCACTTAATACAAGTACTGTAGTGCAAGCTCTTTATCATGAAAGTTGAACTTACAAATGTAGAATTATGTACAAAAAATAACTACATTCAAAAATAAAAGACAATGTAAAACTTTAGAGCCTACAAGTCCACTCAGTCCTACTTCTTGTTCAGCCAATCGCTGGACAAGTTTGTTTACATTTGCTGGAGATAATGCTGACTGCTTCTTGTTTACAATGTCACCTGAAAGTGAGAACATGCATTTGCATGGCACTGTAGTAGCCAGCGTCGCAAGTTATTTACATGCCAGATGCGCTAAAGATTCATATATCCCTTCATGCTTCAACCACTATTCCAGAGGACAGGCATCCATGCTGATGATGGGTTCTGTTTAATAATGATCCAAAGCAGTGAAGACCAACGCATGTTTGATTTTCATCATCTGAGTCAGATGCCACTAGCAGAAGGTTGATTTTCTTTTTTGATGATTCAGGTTCTGTAGTTTCCACGTCGGAGTGTTGCTCTTTTAAGACTTCTGAAAGCATTCTCCACACCCCATCCCAATCAGATTTTGGAAGACACTTCAGTTTCTTAAGCCTTGGATTGAGTGCTGTAGCTATCTTTAGAAATCTCACATTGGTAGCTTCTTTGCGTTTTGTCAAATCTGCCGTGAAAATATTCTTAAAACGAACAACATGCTGGGTCATCATCCAAGACCGCTAAAACATGAAATATATGGCAGAATGCGGGTAAAACACAGAGCAGGAGACATACAATTCTCCCCCAAGGAGTTTAGTCACAAATTTAATTAACACATTATTTTTTTAACGAGCATCATCAGCATGGAAGCATGTCCACTGGAATGGTGACCAAAGCATGAAGGGGCATACGAATATTTAGCATATCTGGCACTTAATTACCTTGCAGTGCTGGCTATAAAAGTGCCATGCGAACGTCTGTTCTCACTTTCAGGTGACATTGTAAATAAGAAGCGGGCAGCATTATCTCCCGTAAATGTACAAACTTGTTTCTCTTAGCGATTGGCTGAATAAGAAGTAGGACTGAGTAAACTTGTAGGCTCTAAGGGTTTACATTGTTTTGTTTTGAGTGTACTTATGTAACAAAAAAATCTATATTTGTAAATTGCACTTTCACGATAAAGAGATTGCACTATGGTACTTGTATGAGATTAATTGAAAAATACTATTTCTTTTATCATTTTTACAGTGCAAATATTTGTAATAAAAATAGTATAAAGTGAGTACTGTACAGTTTGTATTCTGTGTTGTAATTGAAATCAATATATTTGAAAATGAAGAAAAACATCCAAAATATTTAATAAATTTCAATTGATATTCTATTGTTTAATAGTGAGATTAAAACTGTGATTAATCAGGATTAATTTTTTTAATCATGATTAATTTTTTTTAGTTAATCACATGAGTTAACTATGATTAATCGACAGCCCTAATTTTTATTTATTTTGGAGAAAATGTAATCTGAGTACAGCAAAATATTCCCAGCGGCTCTTGCCAGCTCCAGGGGGCAGAGTTGGGCAAACTACAGCCGCAGGATTGCCCCCCTCGAGCCCCGCGCTGCTCCCTGACGTGGCTGGCATCACGTCCCTGTGGGGGCAGGGAGGAGAAGCAGAGGGCTCCGTCTGTGTTGTCCTGGCTTCCAGGCACCGCCCCCCCCCCCGCAGCTCCCATTGGCCGGGAATGGGGAACCGCGGCCAATGGGAGCTTCAGGGGAGGTACCTGGAGGAGCGGCAAGCAGCATGTGGAGCACTGCGGCCCCTGGGGGAGGAGGACACAGGGACATGGTTCCAGCTACTTCCCGGAGCGGAGCGGGGCTGTGGCCATCAGCCTGCCCTGGCCCCGGTGTGCGCTGCTGCCATCCCGGAGCCTGAAGCCCTCCTGCACCCCGCCCCCCAATTCCCTGCCCTGAGCCCCCTGCCTGCACCTCAACCCCCTGCCCTGAGCCCCCTGTGCATCCCACACCCCTTCTGCACCTTAATCTCCTGTCCTGAGCCCCCTGCCTGCACCCCAACCCTCTGCTGCACCCCAACTCCCTGCCCTGAGCCCCCTGCCTGCACCCCAACCCTCTGCCTGCACCCTAACCCCCTGCTGCACCTCAACTCCCTGCCCTGAGCCCCTGCCACACCCCTCATTCACCCTCTGGGGGCAGGGAGGGGGCAGAGTTGGGGTGTGGACTTCAGGGAAGGGGTTGGAATGGGGGCAGGGAAGGGGTGGGAAGAGGCGGGACCTTATGGAAGGGGTGGAGTAGAGGCAGGGTTGGGGGCAGCGAGGGGTGTGTGTGTCAGTGATGCAGCCCTCGGGCCAATGAACTAGCCCTTATGCGGCCCTCGTGGTCATTTGAGTTTGAGACCCCTGACCTAGACCATCCTTCTATGTTAAATAGTATGTGAATAGTCCCATTGAATTTGAGAGTTTCTAGCATTTGGGCATTTTAAACAATATAATGCTCCAAGGGAAATCTCTAGCACTCCTGAATATCTTATCAATGAAGTTTTCAATCTGGCAGTTTATATAATATTTTGTGACCATAACACTTTGGACAAGCTATGAAAACATTTATTCTCTTTACAATTAAACAATTTTCTTAGTCTAAATCCTAGTCATATAGTGCAAAAATACATCAGATTGTCTATTAATTTATTAACATGTACACAGGATAGATTAAGAGGATGGATTTTTCACTATGATGTAAAAGATGAATTAGCTTGAGGAAAAATCATAGTGATAGGTGATAAAGAGGCTTCTGTATACTGGTCACTAACAGATTTAATAGACGAGAAGCATACATACCAATCTTTCTTTCTCCAAATGCATTCTCTACCATGATTTTGTAGCAGTAAAGCAGAATCAAAACTTGAGCAGGTGACCTAGCAAATACAGCATGAAAGCAATCCAATGAAATGTAGTGGAAGCAGCATAAGCATATGAAAAATCAGGGTGTGACGGAAATGAATGAAGCCTGGTGAAATTCCATAATAATAATATAAAACAGGTCTTCAAAGAGCAGTGTTAAAACCCTTTTAAAGATTATTTTTAGTAAAACCCTGTTAGAGCTTTGACATTTTTCCTTTACTGATGTAGTCCTTTTCCAGTTAGCAGAACACTAGGGATTTTCCTCCTTGTTTTGAGGAAGCTGAAAATAACAAGAGTGTTTAGTTTAAAAACTTTAAAATACACAGCGTATTTTCATGCCATAACATCCTTCCACACTGTCATTAGGGCTAGAGGTTTGTCACAGTAAATCATACAAATAGTCACCATCTGGCCATTGAGGTTGGGGAAGGCAAAAGTCACAAGCGTATAGTTAAGAGTTACAGATCACATTCTTTACATCAAAATAGCCTTTATTTTGCAATACAAATATTTGAAAACGTCTCCCTTGGTACCTGCTAGTTCAGATCCTCATCAGCAACAGTACAGAAATGTGGACAGAGCTGCTGGTGCTTGCTCTTCATTGCTGCTTTCCTGCCTCAGCCTGTGTGAAGGTAACAGTGTATGTGATCTGTATGACATGCCTCTCCATCACCAAAACTAGAGAAGTTGTAGTATCTATGACTCCCCTAATAAGCCACTAGCTCTGAGGCTGAGAACTCCTGCTCTGGCAGTCTTCCATGTAATGTAGTCTTTAATTTTGCTCCTTTCAGACCTTTCCATTTAAATTAATACAGCTGTTTCCCATCCTATCTGCCTACTCACATGCAAAAGTCCTCAAATGGCAAAAGTCACGGATAGTTTTTAAGACCCGTGAAACCTGTGGAATCCATAATTTATGCAACAGCCATGACAAAATTGCAGCTATTATCACTATTAACCGTTATCACTGATGTCAGCCCAGATCTGGAAACAGTGCTGAAAAATCAACTGTAGTGCAGAGCCAATAGTCAAAACCAAATGTTACGGTCCATATTCTTTCTTCAGATATGCACATACACTTCAGAAATGTGAACTTTTGTTTATTTGTGTACAGCCTATAAAACTAGTGATTTAAAACATATTTTCCATAATACAATCCAGTTCCAAACTGGAACCTTTTATCCATTCCCCTTCCATACCCAAACAACTGTTGGGGGTTGGGATATAGTAAGACCCAGTTCTGAGCTACTTGGGGGTTGCAAAAACAAACCTCCAGCTGATGAAACTTTGTAAAGCTAAAATGACTCCTGTTTTTGCCCCATTTCTGTTTTGATCAGAAAGAAACCAGAACCACTTATGGGACCTGAACCTCTTTCCCTGAACATTACCCCATTAGATTAAATAGATCTGTCATGGGCTGGCTGACCCTTTGAGACCAGTCAGGCTCAGCATTGCCCGGGACTATCCCTCAACTTTTTACTTTTCTTTTATTTTAATGGCAAAGCAGACTTGACTGAATAGTTTATAGCCACCACAAAGTACAGTACAATTATTAAATACTTAGTGGTTTATATTCTCTCACTCTGCCCTGTCTTTCAAGTAACTGAACAATGCCTTTCTAATAATAATGCCATTTCCCTGATATTTTTACTAAACAACATAATGTAACTTTTGTTACCTTCAGAGATTTGCCTCAGAAAGCTTTTCTCTTTCTTTATCAAAGCCCTTACACACTCACCAAAGGTTATCAATTGTTTCTTCCACCTTACAAAGTGCACATAGTCTGTCTTTGTGGCTATTTATTTTAAAAAGATTTGTTTAAGTCACAATGTTAGCATTCTAAACAAAATCACTTCATTTTTCCAACCTAGGCCCAGAAGTATGTCATTATCCCCAACTCTAGGGCACAATTCAAAATATCTTCTTCCTCTTTTTTCATTAATCCATAGTTTTGCCATTCCTCTTTTAGATTCTTCTGTGCTAAGCTTTTAAATTCCTGTTTAATCAAGGATATTTCTATGTCAATCCTCTCATTTCTTATAGTACTTTTAGCTGCTTTATCCACCATTTCACTCCCTGTTATCCCAATATGTACTGGGATTCAAGCTGGTGCTGCTGTATATACATCTGTACTAATTCTAACCACTTCCCGCAGCTCCCCTTGGCCAAGAATGGTGAACTGCAGCCAGGGCCGGCTCCAGGCACCAGCCTGGCAAGCAGGTGCTTGGGGCGGCCGCTCCGGAGGGGGGTGGCACATCCAGGTATTCGGCGGCAATTCGGCGGACGGTCCCTCACTCCCTCTCGGAGCAAAGGACCTCCCGCCGAATTGCCGCCGCAGATCGCAATCGCGATCGCGGCTTTTTTTTTTTTTTTTTGGATGCTTGGGGCGGCCAAAACCCTGGAGCCGGCCCTGACTGCAGCCACTGGGAGCTGTGGGGGGGCCGTGCCTGCAGATGGTCAATGTCAGCAAAACGTCTCGTGACCCACAGTCAGATTACCCTGATGGGCCACCTGTGGCCCGCGGGACACAGGTTGCCCACCATTGACCTACAGTCTCTTTTTTACTCTTAAGCTTATAAAATAAACTTAAATCCATGTTTGGATATGTGACTTTCCATCCATGGGTAATTTTCCCATGACTAAAAGTTTTGACTTTGTTTAGCTTTTCCTTGACTTTCAACTTCTGCATCCACACTTTAACTCGAACAGCATGTGGGTTCTAAGATCATGTGCTATAGGTCGCCCATCAAACTCCCAAGTGTCCTCGTATTTGTTTGGTACTTTCATCACTGCAATTCCCATTAACTTGGGCCCAGAAAGTTAGGTCAGTAGTTTCATTCATAGCATAATTGGCATTTCACTATAAGTTATTTGTAGCACATATAAGTGTTGTGATAAATGTACCACACACAATTTGTAGTGCTTGGGTTTGTATTAAATCTAATTTTTTAAGTTCTAATTTTGATGCCACAAACTTGGCAACCAGAGTCAATAACTGCTCTGATTAAGGCTCTGTATCATCAGCAGTCTTTTCTTATCCTCCCCACAGTTAGTCCCAGCAAGATTTTTAAGCAGTTTAATCCTTCCTGTACATTTATCTTTAACATAGTCTACATAAGAACATAAGAACGGCCATACTGGATTAGACCAAAGGTCCATCTAGCCCAGTATCCTGTCTTCCAACCGTGGCCAATGCCAGATGCCCCAGAGGGAATGAACAGAACAGGTAATCATCAAGTGATCCATCCCCTGTTGCCCATTCCCAGCTTCTGGCAAAGTCTATATGATCTTTCCAAAGTGATTTAGTAGCAAATATTACCTCTAGGAATTTAAACCTTTTAACTATATCTATTTGCTGTGTGTACAGATAGTGTTTACATTGCTTTGTAAATTTCCTTATTGTAAAGACAAATAGTTTGTTTTTGGCAATGGGGAACTTGAAATACCACGCACTTCTCCAGTCAGAGGTTTCTCATAATGCCTTGTTGATTCTCTTTTCTGCCACTTCAATATTCCTGCTCCTAAACCACAGAGCACAGTCATCTGCAAACAGCGTGACACTTACGTGACCGGAACGTATTCATTTTGGAAGGTCATTTATCATAATATTAAATAATGTCAGGCTGATAACACTTCCCTGTGGTGTACCATTTTTAACATTCTATGTGTTCGACATAACTTTCCCAACTACGACATACATGGTTCTTTTACTCCAAAAAAAATCTCTAATCCACCCATATATTCTTCCCCTTATCCCTAATGCACCTACTTTGTACAACCCTTGCCTCCCTAACATGACATATACCTTTTCAATGTCTAGAAAGACAGCTATCATGAAACATTTGTGCCTCATACTTTTTTGTACTTCAGTTTCTAATTTAACAATGTAATCAGCAGTGCATCTTTCCCTCCTACACCAGCTCTGCATCTTATCTATAATGTCATTGTTTTCCAGATAGGCAACCAATCTTTCATTCACCATTCTCTCCATAACTTTACCCAGACACAATGTCAGGGCAATTGGTCCTTAGGCATCCACTTTTGTGGATAGTTTTCGTATTGGAATTACTATGCATGTTTCCACCATTCTAGTATCTCTCCTCTTTCCCTTACAGTATTATATAATTCCAGAGAATCTTCAAACTGCTTTCAGAGAGATATTTAAATATTATGTTTGTTTACCTGAAGATATATTCTTGCTGATGTCAATAGCTTTCTCACGTTTTCTACATACAAAACCATTCATTCAGTACAGTGTCTTCATGTTTACCCCAACTACATAACAGTTCATGAGCCTCTTCAGTGAATTGTCTTTCAAGCTGGTGGAAAACTGCACTTTGATTTTCATGATGACTCACCCCCTCGGAAAGTTTCTGCTAGAACTTCTGCTTTTTTGTCATCAGAACTTCTAATTGTTGTCAGTCCCAGTCAGACCTGGGATGTGACTACTCGTGGTCTGAATTCCCTTCATTCTTCTAATTTGCCTGTATATTTCTGATGTCTTGGTATTTTTATTTATCCACCCACAGTACTTCCTCCAACTCTTCTTTGATTTTTTTTATAATTCTTTGTGCTATTGCCTTATTTCCTTTATACATCATTAGATCATCACTAATCACTGTATTTTTTGCATTTGTATAGACTTTGTTCCTTTCTTTAGCTGCCATTTTGCCCCTGGAAGTGAGTTTTTAGTTTTGGGGTATGTCAATATCTTAGAAATGGTTACAGTAGTTGCTTCCATTAGTCCCTTTATTATATTGTCATTAAAATTCTCTATGTCATCACTCATGCAATGATCATTCACAAATTCAGTACATTTACTTGTAAACAGCTCCCAGTTAGCTTTCTTAAAATTCCATGTGGGTAATTTTTCCCTCAACCTCACTGAAGAGCTGGCAACATAAGGGCTAATTAGTGACCCCCAGCTGGGTGTAATGGGTAATTAGAAAGACTGACTCCAGCTGGGGTGAAGAAGCAGGGAGAACCCTACTTAAATAGAACTGAGCACTAAGTAGAGGAAGGAAGACCCTGGAGGGAGGAACATGGGGTGTTTCCCTTCTAAGAAAGGGCCTGAGGAAATCAGGTTGAGTCACTCACAGGCTTCAAAAACAGACTCCAATGAGAGACTGCTGAGCTGGAATTGATATGCAAACTAGATACAATCAATTTAGGATTGAATAAGGACTGGGAATGGCTGAGCCATTACAAACATTGAATCTATCTCCCCTTGTAAGTATTCTCACACTTCTTATCGAACTGTCTGTACTGGGCTATCTTGATTATCACTTCAAAAGTTTTTTTTCACTTACTTAATTGGCCTCTCAGAGTTGGTAAGACAACTCCCACCTGTTCATGCTCTCTGTATGTGTGTATATATATCTCCTCAATATATGTTCCATTCTATATGCATCTGAAGAAGTGGGCTGTAGCCCACGAAAGCTTATGCTCTAATACATTTGTTAGTCTCTATGGTGCCACAAGTACTCCTGTTCTTTTTGCAGATACAGACTAACACAGCTGCTACTCTGAAACCTGTCACAGGGAGCAGTGAAGGAGCCCTGGGTTAGAGCCTGCATCAGGAAACAGAAGCCCACAGGGAGTATAGTAGACTCCTGGGGGCCGGGGGAGACCTGATAAAGGGCCTTAAAGGAGTAGGGAGACCCTCAGGGGTAAACTGCTGGAGTCCCTGGCACAGGGAAGCAGTAGGGGAATCCTGCTAGGGAAGAACCAAGCTAAGAGAAGCTCTGCAGGGTCCAGGAGAAGCAGCAAGAAGCAGAGGACTTCAGTGGAGCCTGAGCAGGTCAGAAACATTACTAGTTTGGGCATTTGATTTGGACTTTAAGTTGGACCTTTTGTTACCCTGGAAGGGGAATGAACTGTTACATGACTTGAATGGAAGGCTGAGCCAGTGAAAACCCAGAGAGGGAGTTGAGAAATGACATTAGCTGGGACTGCCCTCCAAGGAAGTGGCCACCAGGGCTGTATGAGAGACCAAGTTCCCTAACAAAGCCATGACCAGGCACAAGGGGGTGCCCTAAAGGTGAGGCTGCATGTATGCATACAAAAACTGAGATCAGAGCAACCCCTACATAATTACTTGTGGGGTTTTGGATTGTCTCTGCCTCTCTGTAGAACATGGTCCTAGTTTTTTGAAATCTAAATGTTTAGAATCTGAAATATTTTGCCACTAAACTCTATGCGGGTTTAAATATTGCCTAACACTCTGCTGGTGTTAGTATAATTTGTTTTTAAATAACGGACACATATAGTTGACAAATGACAACCATGACTTTGAATTCTGTACACAGAAAGTAAAACATAATTTGAGTTCCTTCCAAAGGAGCTGAGATACTAGTACCCACAATAAGTTTGGGATCAAGAAGCCACATCTGAACTGAAGTTAAGCAATGCGTAGTCTAATTTTGGGGGTTTGTCAAACAAATTAACAATACAGAAAGTGTACTTTATGCATTACTATTTTTAATAGTTTATAGCATTCAACAGAATGAAAACGTAAGGCCAAATCTTGGACTACTTATTTTTACTGAGGTAAAACTCCAGAATTATGCTTAAGTAAGGAATGAGGGGAAAAAACAGAATATGGACTGCATAATTTTCCCGCTATGTTTGAGTAACCATCACGTAGCAGTGATACCTAAAACCATGATGTTAAACAATGGTATCCAGTATATTGCCAGAGAGATAGTGAATGAATGAATGAAATAACACCAAGGGTCAGAGTCACATTGATCCCTGTCTGGATGGCAATAGTGATAGAGGTAAACCGATGGGGCCTGATTCCCCATTTCCGTCATTTATAACTCTGTAAAGTAGGCGAAAAATGCTATCAAATCACAATAGTGGCACTTTACATCCAGCTTTGTACAGGTGTAACTGAGGAGACAAAGTGCAAGAGAATGGAGAACCGGACCATCGATTAGATATAAAATTAATTTCATTGTACCTGTGCGCTCTCGGATATTGAGGATATGGATATTAAGGGCCTGATTCAGCACTACATGAGGCCAGGCTTATGCCAGCATATCAGGATGATAATGGAATGGTGAATCAGGCTTTCTTTGCTTCAGTTCTGTCAGGTATTCCAAAGAGCATAAAAGCTTGTCACCATGGGAATCAAAGAAAGATCCACTAAAAATGAAATGGTAGGGATGTCAGAAACAGGGGAAGATGCGAATCATTGTAGTCCTTGATCAATGCAGTTTTATTGCAACACACTGGACTGAAACTCAACAGAAACTGATTGAAAAGCTGATTTGTTTTTTCCAGTCAAAAGGGGAAACACTAAAAAAAATTGACAAATTAAAATAGGCTGAAAGCTGTTTTTTGAATCTCCTGATATACACTATGAATATTTTGGTAAGCACTGCCTTATTTCCTTAGAACTGGATTCTGATATTCTTACTCTCATTGAATAGTACTTTATTCCTTGAGAAGCCCCTTTGATTCCAAAGGATCTACTTGTCAAGTAAGATACTGTTCAACATGAGTAAGCATATTAGAATCTAGCCCTCAGTGTGTAATAACACTGCATACTTGATGTACGTTACATCACCAGTTCTAGGATTTGTACACTAAATGTTTCATTTATCTAAAAAATAAACACAACACTTTATCAAGTCCAAATAATAGTCTATTACAATTGGAAAAAAATAATCTAAAGTTCCAGAACTGAAATAAAATCTGATTTCTAAGCATATTTATTAGAACAACAACAAAAAATCCAACATGCCTAGTGATTGATAGGGAGAAAAGAATGTGTAAAAGATGTGTATAACATCTGGGATTAAAGTATTGTATGAAAACTACTCTTTGTAAACTGATCTGATGTAAAGAAACTGGTAATATTATACTTTGATAAAACAATAACAAATGGCTTAGCTTAGCTACAGCTGCAATATGTTAGCATTTAGATATTTAAAGTATTGCAAATGTCTTCCTTATGTGATTATTTCAAAATATCAATGATAGAGAAATATTTGGATTACATGCAGCCAGTAACAATGTGGCAATGTTACTTTTACAGTAAATGTACCTGCAGTTTATGAGCAATTGCAAAGTATGACATCAAAATATCTATTTTAAATTTCCTAGCTTTTTATCTAACTAAGGACAAACTTCTGAGAAATCTATCTATCTATATGACTTCACATACTGTAAGTGAAGGCAGATTTGTATAATCTGTCATATTTATTTTTTGAATATAGACTGGTTGGCTTTTGTTGCTGGTAATGCTCAGTGAGGACATTTGTTTTCCTGCAAAGTTAACATTAATGAAAGGAAAAAGTGATATTGCCTTTTTCAAATAAGATTATGAAAAAGCACTTTTGTTTAAATGGGAAAACATTAATAGTCCCCATTTTTCTCACCTGTCCTGCCTGTGACTGCACACACTCCTGGAACCTGGATTTATTACAGGCTGAAGGAGAACATTTTTGTGGGAGCCCCTTGATTTAAAATATTAGCAACACATCACTTGCCCCTGTAGAGCTAGCACTTGGTTTCCCCTGGATGAAACTGGAAGGAACCTGGTCCAAGTTTATCCTATTATGTTACTGAAAATCTTAATAAAGACTTAATTTTTAAAAGGACTTTACAATTTTGGATTATGGTTGGTTAAACCATTTCAGTAAGTGAAAATAATTATACTGCTGCGTGTTTCAAAATACTTGGGTTTAAGAGTGTGGCCTCAGCCAAGTCGTGAAGAAAAATCTAAATAAGTACATCAATAGCTGATCTTTCTAGCATTTCTAATGGCCATTTCATAATGCTCTTTCCCTTCCTCAACTGCATTGGTCAGGACTTTCCTCCCTCTAGTGTAGTATGTATTTGCCTGCAATAGCCTGCACAGAGATTTGGAACTCGTCTGACTCATCCCTGAAAACTAGTAGTCCGGGTAGTTCCAATCCAGAAACATAAAAATGTTTGTCTGCTCTTTGAGGCCCAAAGAACTAGTAGCAATGACAGAGATGTCCTGCAGGGGAAAAGTCCTAGAAACAACTATTCTCAGGAAAAAGCGCAGACTGGGATTTGTTTTGTTGTTAAGTTAACAAAAGGAGGTAATATCTGATGTGGATATAGTGTTAAGAGTGTGGGGAGAACTCTATCTTCCTGAACTGCTCTTCTGATTTTGATTTTCCTCCCCTTCAGTGCTGCTGAGGACTTTGTTTCTCTGACAATTTTTATTTTCTGATTGAAAAGTTGAAGCGAGAGTTAGTTGTTTATCAATCCCACTTGAGTTTTTTTCAGTGGAGACTAAGCAGGTGAGCTAAACCACAGAAGGGAGTTGTGAAGGGTCCACTTCTTCCATAGCCCATAGAGAGAGAGGGGAAAGTATTTAAATTTCACAAGCAGCTGTGCAGTTCTCTAACATTTCCCTCAGGAGAATAATTCAGTGTTTAGTTTAATTTTGCATTGGAAAACTTGATCAAGAGCATTCAACAGCTCCTAACTGAGTTTTTAAAATACAAATGAATCTGTGCCCAGATCAAAACCCAGAATCCAAACATCCTTGCACTTTGGAGAAGTTTGGAGCTGAAATTTGAATCTTGGGCAGGCATTGTCATCCCCCCACCCCCGATTTCTCCGGAGCTCTGCTTAGCTGTCAGGGAGGGAAGAAGCTCCTTCTGTCCCTCTCCTCCGCTGAGGCTAGGGTGACCAGATGAGAGATGTGAAATATCAGGACGCAGGGGTGCCGGCGAAGAAAAAAAAACAAAAAAAACCCAAGAGCTGGCAGCAGAGGAAAAAGCAAAAAAAGAGAGCCGCCAGAGCATAGGACAAATTGGTGGGGGCTGAACACCCACTGGCAGCTCCACGCACTGTCCGTCCCCCCCCCACCAGCTCGCCTTCGCTCCACCTCCCCTTGAGCTGGGGGCCGCATCCTGCTTCTCCCCCCTCCCTCCAGCACTTGTGCCGCCATACAGCTGATTAGCGCAAGCCTGGGAGGGAGGGGTGAGGCGGAGGAGGAATGCGGCGTGCTTGGGGAAAAAGGCGGGTCCAGGGCAGGGATTTGGAGAGGGATCCAATGGGGGAGGGATGGGGTGGAGTCGGGGCTGGGGGGGCACGAGCCCCCTCCACCTGTGCGCTGGAGGGCAAAATATCGGGACAATTCGCGTCCTGACCAAACATCGGTCGGGACACAGGACAAACAAGTAAATATCGGGACAGTCCCGATAAAATCAGGACGTCTGGTCACCCTAGCTGAGGCTGGCAGGCAGCTCCAGGGCACTGCCTCCTGGGTACTAGTGCCCATCGCTGTCACTTGTATGTGTGCTGCGTCCTGTTTCTGTACAACTGGTGAGTGCCTGTGAGGGGGCAGGGCACGAGGTTGCGGGGAAAAGAGGCAGTACCAGAGCGGTAGGGTGAGAAGCTTGCACAGAACCTGCCCACACTCTATCCAGCTCCAGCCAGAACTATTGCCTCTCCCATGTATAAGGAATGAATTCCCACACATTTGTAGGAAAAACAAAACATCCCATTCTGGATACCAGTCCTTTAACTTTTACAGTACCTGCCATCAAGGGGCTTCAGATTTATGATGCACTGTGTTCAATACTGTACTAAAAATCAAAGAAATCCAATTTTTGTCTTTGATGTATTTTTCTGTACTGGGATGCACAGGCAACCAAGTTCTTTCCTTATGTGCAGCCTAGTTCCACAGGCCAATGTATCTTTGTACTTTTAAGGGGTTGAAAAAGCATTGGAGGAAGTTCAACACACAAAGTTGTAGGTTTCTCCCTCCCCTCTCCCTCAAGGATTTTAAATCCACTTCTTAGCAGGCTATGATAGAAAGACTGGCAGAATTGGGTAAAGGCAGGTTCTGTCCATTTGCTGGTTCTCTAGCAGTTCAATCCATCATAAAAGTACCTCACATTTGATTTCTTTTGAGTTTATTCCAAAAACTTAAAGCTAAATAAACCTGAAGTTAGTCCTCATTTTTCTGCCTTAACTCAAACTAACTTCTTTCCCAGGTGGAAAATGTTGGGTAAGCATAGAATGTGTGTGATTCAAGAAGGGAATGAGAACACAGGCCAATTCCTGCTGACAGTTACACCTGTGTAGCCTTATTGACTTCAGGGAGAACAGACTTTTGCACAAGAATAAATTTTGGTCCCTTCTGCTTTTTCATACCTGGTATAAGCAGAATCTCATTCACTTTCCTCCCCTAAACTCTGAGCATTTAAGGGGAAAAAATAAGCAAGGTCTGCTTGATTTACACATGCAAATGAAACAGGAAGCTCTCCCTTCATTCTATACCAGCCTTAAACAAACACCAGACCTGATGTAACAAGGGTGTCACTACAGCAGCCTTGGTTGGACTGTTCTTTTGAAAGATTCTTAATGGTTCTTTTAAGATGCTGATTTTCAATGAAGTCTTTTTGTTCAGGGGGGCAGAGAACACAACAGGGAATATCTCTGTGTTGTCAATTCCTAGTCATTCAAAAGCTGAAAGGCTTTAGATTAAGTTTGTTTAATGTTTGTACAGTGATTTTGAAGAGCTAACATAGTACAGAAGTGCAAAATATTATGACTGGGCAACCATCTAAAGATCTGTGTCACTTCTAGCTGTTATCTTTTTCTTGCAGAAAGCTTAAAACAAACGCAAACCATAGGGGGTGCACACAGAACTCATGCTTAACAAACCTCATGTCAGAGTTGCTGATCACACGTTCTAGAATAGATAATACTTAGTCCTGCCATGAGTGCAGGGGACCAGACTAGATGACCTCTCGAGGTCCCTTCCAGTTCTATGATTCTATTCTATTATTCTAATTGTGGAAGAGCTTGGTGACAGAATGACCTGATGTGGCGAATTACTGGAGATTAACTACACAAACTAGGTATTATCCCACAAATAATATTTGGGTTCAGTGTGAAAACAGTAATTCATTGTCCTAAGCCAGTGCAACCCTGGGAGGCAGCTTTCAGAGTAAGACAGCCTAAAATACGATGCCACCCAATGTAATTTTCCCACTACTACTTCCTCTACTTCAGTGGATTTTACACCTGAGTGGTTTTCTTTTATATAATAATAGCTGGCTGCCTCCCAGACTGCAGTCTGAGTGAGATAGGGTATGTGGTGTAGAGTCCATAGCTTAGGGGAAACACCTGCAGGGCTTGGCTTTGCACTGTGCCATGTGGAGAGCTGAGGGCAGAAGCACAAGGTGGAAAGAGGTGAGCAGGATGGGGAATGTTGGAGTGTTCATCCTCAGAATAGATGAGCACTCCACTACGAAGGAGGCCTACGAGAAGGACAGCATAGCATCTCTTGTGCTACCTCTTACTCAGAAGTATCTGTTTGAAGAATTGAGTGTAGTGAGAGTAGAATAAACTTTTTAATGTAATAAATAATATGTAAAAACATATGTAGATAAATGTTTGACTTCATAATGTTTTTTGCAATATGTAATTCATACTTAGGCCCTTCCCTCTCATTAGCCTTAAGCCCCTCAGAACCTGAATCCGGCCCTGGCTTAAGGAAGCCTTGCACTAACTGTCATGGGGATGGGGAGCCTGTATTACCTTAATTAGGGGCAGCCTGGGCAAAGATTACTCTTCCTTCCCCAAATCACCATGACAACCCACAAGCAGTCAGTGCTAGGATCCTATTCTTTATACTCTCCTCCCCAGCCCCAAAGAACAGTCCCAAGGCAGGGATCCCACAAACCCTCCCCATCTTTAAAACTAGCCTGATCACTTCACAAGTGCGAAAGCAATCTTTAAAAGTGGTTGTATTGTAGGAAAAAAAGTCACCACTGTCTGTTGCTGATGGTGCAACATGCAACAAAACAGGTGCTCCACACTTCATGCGTTGTCACACATTTTTGATGTCTTGTGTCACACACTGGCAGCTGTCAAAGTTGAGAGGAATGGGGACCACCCTGATCAGGTCAATGACATGTTGTCACTCTACCTTCCTCCACCCCCGCCCCCACCCCCACCCCATGACCAAAAGTCTCAGAAAACCAGGAATCAGCCTTTTTTTATTTTTTATGGCTATTCCAGCCTCCCAGCTGGGTTTACATGATGCATCAGCATGGAAGTAAGTAAATCAAAACTGAGAAGCTCACAGAGATATGCTCGTCACTAGTATAAATGTTGAACAATGTAAGAGTTACTTAAATGAGCTAAGACTGCTCTACCCCCCTCTCGCCCCCACCTTTCCAGGGAATGAGAAATTTAGTAATATGCCTGAAAATAGTCTCAAGGAGTGTTGCATGGAACCAGTGAATAAGTGTCACTTGAAAACCACTGAATAGAAAATGCAGTACATTTCCTGATGCTTTGTGGTTTTGTATAAGGTCATCACAGTAAAGATCAAATGGAAAAATTGCACAATGTACTATTTTAGATAGCGGTGCTGGAACTAGGGGTGCTGCCTCACCTCCTGGCTTGAAGAAGTAATAACAAACACCAAATATTTGGTTTCCGTCATCAGCACCCCCACTATAAACATAGTTCCAGCACCCCTGATTTTAGATGCATAAACCCATTGAGCACTAGGCTGCTCCTTAGTGCCATTCTGCATAGTTCTAGGGGGAAAAAAGGACTTTATATCCATAATTCTGTTTTAATTAAGACTTGATCAGTTACTTCAGAAAAATAACCAGTAGAAAGAATGCGGTAATTATCTTTATCTTTGGAAGACAAGAAATTGTGAGTTAAGTCAAAATTTTGAAAAACAAAATGATCACCTGGAAATGTTGATACCACAAACAGCCTTAATTATGATTCTGTATCTCCACGCCAGTCATGATACCTATAATGTATTCATGGATACAGGTGAATATAAGTGGCATAGCTGTTCTGTAGGATTGTTTTGGGTACTATTAGGACAGGCACACTATTCAGTCATATGTTTTTACAGTGTGGTACTTGAGACATATAAGGAGGTAACTAAAGGAAGTGCTGTGGAGTATTACTGCCACTAATACTTTGGAGGCTGGAGAGGTGAGGTGGGTTGTCTTGCATATAGTGGATCTGAGCTAGATTTGATTTTGAAATGTATGACTAAGGGATAATACAGCACATCAGTTTTTCTTGCAGGCAATGTGTGTGTGTGTGGTTAAAGTGGTGGCATAGGTGTGTTAGATCAATAGGGTACATGGGATAGGTGATGAAATAAAACGACTAGAAATCTGAGAAGCTAGTGCCTAATTCAGGGTAACATTTTCCCCAGATTCTGTATAAACTTTTGGAAAATCTATAGAAAAATCCAAGGCAATTCACTCTCAACACACATAAGAAAACACAAATTAACTAGCTAGCAAAGTACTTGTAACCCTGTTAGGAAGTCTTCCATAAAATCAGCTGTTTATTTCACCTAGTCCTACTTAAACCTTCCCTCACCTCCCTGCATTTTCCTTTCCTCCATCAAAATCATTCAGATCACATAGAATGATTTGTTCTTTCTTTCCTTCTAGCTTCTTATGCTGCAGACTAAAATAAAATATCTCGGAGAACATTCAATTATTGGATCATAGCACTACCCATGTGCATAAAGTTAAGCACATGTCTAAGAGGCCTGCAATCCTGTTACATTCCAGTATGTACCAAAGAAAATAGTATATATGAGGTTAATGTTATTTACTAAGTTACCTACACTCAGTTTGGTTATGGAGATAATGTATAAATATAATTTCACCAGCTCAGTTCTAAAGCCTGATGATGTCAGGTAAAACCAAACAGTCAATCGTATATTAATTGAAGCCTAGTTGATTTAGGCCTCATTCAAGAAAGCCTCCCTATTCAGGATAGCAGTTAAGCATGTACTAAAGTCCCATGGAACTTAAAGTGCTGTCCTAAATAGGGATGGATTTAAGCATATGCTTAAGTGCTTTACTGAAAAAGAGAGAGAATATACCATTTTATATGTTAAACAGATTTTGTATTCACATTCTGGTATGGACCATACAGCCCTAAATCCAAAGAAGGATCTTCCTGCATGAATTCTTGGGTTGCTTCAGCTTAACACCTAATTACAGAGCTGGTGAACCTAGATACACTGAAGACGGTTTGAACGGCTGCCTGAAACATCATGGGCAGAGATGCCTTTGTTGAGAGCATTGTGCTGTGATGTGTAATGTGGGTGGATTCCTGTGGGAGGTTGACAGTTTGTGGGAAATGTATGTAGGAGGAACTAGGTCAATAAGACCAGGCTTTTTTATTCTCTTTCTTTCTCTCCTTTTGGGTAATCTCCTAGGGCTTTGCTGCTTTTTTTTTTTTCTTCTGTTTTTGGAAAAAATTAGTTTGATGAAATGAGTCAGATCTGACTGGAAATTCACTAGGGTACAGGTTCTTTGCTCGGAGTACTTTTTTAAGTGCCAGACTTATGTTGGTCAATATAAGTAACAGCTGTAATGTTCTATGTGCATGCACATCATTTATATGGAGGTGATAACCATGTGATAAATTGTGGAGTCAGATGATAAATTAATTCATCATGTACTGTCTCTCCAGCTCTCTGCCCACTAGTCCATCCCTCCTGGGACTTACTCTAACTTTCCAAACACTTGACTAGCTACAGACAACTCCTAATATTTTTGTTTAAATCAACCTGCCAGAGAAATGTTTCCTCCTATTCTCCCTAATTGTGGAATTTTCCCTCAAAATTACTCTGGCCTGAAGCAAAGAATGGGCAAGATTCAGTCTTGCAGCAGTGACAGGTTTTTAGTACATGAACGTGTCAAAATTTAAAGTCCAATAACTCATGGCTCTGCTGGGATAGGAACAGGCGCTTTATGCCATTGGGATGCTGTGAAGCACCTCCTCATTCTCTTCTAACCTCAACAGGGACAGAGATCTGATTTTTCAATTATACTCAATTATAAGCCGGTTCGTTTATAAGCCGATCCCCGCAAGATGAATAAGTAAAAATGGCAATTTTTTATGACTCATTCATAAGCCGACCCTATAATTTAAGGGTCGGCAGAATTTGGCTCCCGGCCCATCAGTATAAGCTGCTGGTGGGCTGAGACAGTTTGTTTACTTTACCTTACGGGCACGGAAGTAAACCTAAGTAAACAAAATGTCCCAGCCTGCCAGCAGCTTACCCTGATGGGCTGGGACAGCAATGGGTGGGGAAATTTGGGGCGGGAAGAAGCTGGGCTTCAGGGGAGCAACCCCTGTGACCACCACCCACATGACCCCACCCCTAACCCGGGACCTCCCCACACAACTCCTCCCCGGGTAACCTCTCCCTTCCCCATCCCTAGCCTGGGACCCCCACACTCTCCCCATCCCATCTCTTCCCACCTTACCTGGGGTGGGCCAGGGGAGGATATCTCTGGTCTAGCCGCAGCTGCCCCGGCAGGCCAGGCAGCGCGGCCGCAGCCTGCCAGCCCCGGAGCTGCAGCTGCTTTGGAGGCTGGGGCGAGAGCAGCATGGCCAGAAGCGGAGAGACTCTGGCCCCGCCTCTTCCCTTCTGTCTCTGCTGGCTGTGCTGCCTCTCCTTGCCCCCTCTTTTTTTGGGGGGGGGGCGAGGGGCTGTGTCCCACCTCTCCCTCTCTATACTCGTTCATAAGCCAACCCCCTTCTCTGATTCTTCCTTTTTTTATTAAAAAAATTCTGCTTATGAAGGAGTATATACAGTATTTTCCAGGTTTCATGTAGGAATTGCCATATTGTGTCAGCCCAGGAACATTTAATCTGGTACATTGTCTCTAGCAGTGACCAGTACCAGATGCTTCAGAGGAGGTTGCAATTGACGAGGACAACTGTGGAAGAATCTGCTCCTAGGAATGTTAGCTATAGTGTTTGGATTTATATCCTTTCAGAAGCAGTTTGATCCTGTCTAATGCAGCTGTGAATGTTCTAATTTTCCATAGAAATGCCCTGGCCATTTTTGTATCCTGCTAAGCTCTTGGCTTTGACATCCTGTGACAAGGAGTTCCACAGGATATGTGCAGCATGAAAAATTTTTTCATCATTTTTAAATTTTCTGCCTTTGTTTCATTGAATGTCCCTGGAATACAGTCTTAAGAAGGCCAAGTAGCCTACTGGGTAGAGCACCAAGCTCTAACCCTATGAGAGCCAACAGTGTCCAGTACCCTGAAGTGCCCTCAGAGTTGCCTCCCTGGGTCACTTCCTACCATCAGTCTCCCTGCATGGCTCCAAGTCCACTATGAGACGACGACAACAACAACAACAACAAAGGGACAACTAACACTTCAGCCCCAGACAGGCTCACAGGCAGTCTTCTTCCTCACAGGGAGGCTTCTTTGGCACCCTTGTTCAGGCTCCCTCAGGGTAGGTCTGTCATCCTCCCGCTTCTCAGCTGAATTGCTCCCTTTTAAAGTTTCCTCTCCAGTTGGAGCATGCTCTGCAGGTCTGGAGGAGCGGGGCTACAGACCTCGGGTCCTGTGTTGGAGGCTGATTCATGTCTCCTCCATCCAATGAAAAGTTTGGATTCAATCCCAAGAAATGGCAAACTTGCTTCTTTGTGCAGGGGCTGAGGCAGCAAGGTAGGGATTAGACTTTGTCCACCAGGCATCACAACTGCTCCCCCCCCCCCCCACACACACACTGTATGCTGTAGGTAGGTGACTTCCTGGGTGGCCAGTCAACCCTTGGTTGGGGTTGGCCATCAACCCTGCCTCCTTAAAAGCTTGTAATACTGCAGTAATATGTTTCATATGCTTGCCCCAACCCTCATTGTAGATAATGATATCATCAATGTAGGCAGCTGTATATGACTTGTGCAGTCATAGCATTCTGTCCAACTACTGAAAGGTGACAGCAACCCCATTTCCCTTCAGGAAATGATTCAACCAGCTGGTGTACCTGTTGCTCTTGGTTTGGCCACATTTTTTTCCTAAAGTCAGTGGAGAAAGATCTTGAGGTGCGGGGGCCTGAGGGCCAAGTTCAGGATTGAGAATAACACGATGAGGAGGAGGCCTTCTTGTTCCTTCCAGGTCTTCAACAGGTTGATGTGATGCACCTGGGTTAACTTCCTTTTTCCAAGTTGCCGGCTCTCATAACTGACCTCCCCCACCCATTTCACTACCTCAAAGGGGCATTGCCAGCAGGCCAGTAGCTAGGATTCCAATGTTGGCAACAGAAGTAACACTTGATCTCTGGGCTGGAATGTGCATAGTTGGGCCCCTTTGTTATACATCTGCTCTTGGTTGCATTGTGCCTTTTACGGATTTTCCCTCATGAACTCCCCCAGAATCTTCAGTTTTTCTCTCAGCTGTATAATGTACCACACCGCAATGGCTATTCTGGAGTCTTGCTCTTCCCACATCTCACAGAGAAGGTTGAGAATTCCCCTTGGCTGCCTCCCATATAATAATTTGAATGAAGAGAAACCTGTGGATGGCTGAAGCAGTTTGTGAACGGGAGAGGGGAGAGCATATGGCCCCAGTGTCAAAGATCAGCGGTCACAAACTTCCTCAATATGCTTTTTAATATTTTGTTAAACCATTCAACCAGTTCATCAGTGTGAGGATGGTATAGTGATGTCCTTAAGCACTTCACCATCGGTAGGTCACATAGCTCCTTCATCAGTTGTGAGGGGAAGTTTGTCCCTTGGTCTGTTAGTATTTCTTTGGGCAAATAATTTTATGAGTTCATTAGTGACAACAGCCACTGTTGCTGACTAGTTGGGAATAGCCTTGGGGTATCTGGTGACATAGTCCAAGACTATCAGAATAAATTTGTATCCCTCTGTCTGGATCTGTAATGGACCCACCTGGTCTATGCCTATCCTTTCAAAGGGTACCTCTACAATGGGTAGTGGTACTGGGGGGGACTTGGGGACTTTTTTTTGTCCTGTCCACTGGCACTCAGGGCATAAAGTGCAATAATTCCAAACAAGGACTAACATTTTCCCTGGGCCCCTTTTCTGAGCCCTTTTATCAGCTGTCCAGGCCTGTCTGTAATTACAGTCCATGAAGGGCAGTCCAATCTGAAATAACCTTGCTGTCCATCTGCAAAACAGTTCCCCACTGTTGATTCTACCAAGTGGGGTGGGCCCATTGGATGCAGCCACTCAGCCACAAATCCCTCTTGGCTAGCTGAGAGCAGGCTCCTCTCTTGGCCTTTGTACCACCCTCCACTCAGATTGGGCATCCAAGTTCCCCTAGATATCCTTGTCTTGGTTTGGGTATTGGGGGTATGCAGGGACTGGGTTGGTGCAGGACTGACTTTTGGTGTTTCTGCCTCAATCTTGAGGAACATCTGGCAATTCTCTGCCAAAGCAACAGCCTTTGCCTCCTACCCCCCCCCACCCCCCCCCACCCGTTCTCTTCCACTCCTTTACATATCTTTTGCATAAGGCGGGAACCCTTTGTTCCTCTGGGTTTCCACCCCCCAACCCCACTGGAAAAGCACCCAGGTTAAAGATGGATTCCAGGTCAGGTGACATGATCACATGTCACTGCAAGACTTCATTACCCACTTGCCAGCACACACATATACAGGAAGACTAACAGGTAAACACAGCCATCTGCAGACAATGGTCCTGGTTAATGGGAGTCATCAAGATTCCAAACCACTATTAATGGCCCACACTTTGCATAATTACAACAGGCCCTCAGAGTTATATTTCATATTTCTAGTTTTAGATACAAGAGTGGTACATTTATACAAATAGGATGATCATACTCAGTAGATTATAAGCTTTGTAATGATACCTTACAAGAGACCTTTTGCATGAAGCATATTCCAGTTACATTATATTCACTTATTATTATGTTTTTATAAAACCATATAGACTGCACAACGTCACACCACCCATCAGGCCACCATGGCCATTCTCTTGAATGTGACGAGGAACTATTCTGGGTCATCTGCAGGGCCTATTTTTGTCAGATTTATCTGGATTGGTGATATTGGGTTGGCATGTCCCCCTCCCTTGGTTAGACTTGCTGCCACCCCAGATGGCTGTAGGATCATCACCTTCTGCTGGATGAACCACTACTGCTGCATCACCATTTCCTTAATCTACTGCTGCTGGGCAGCGAGCTGCCGGACCAGTTAACTCTGCTATTGCTGCTGGTGGTTCTTGAGGTTCTCCCACTTCAGTGGTTTCTCAAAATCCGTATATGGTTTTTTTTCTCTCTCTCTGGACTACTGTCAGACCTGGGATACTGTTATGCCCACATTCTCCACCAAATGTAATAAAGTCCTCGGAGTACCAGATGGCCTACAGTGTAGTGCACTCAGTTTCCAGCCTTGCTTCACATACCTCTAATGTATCCCCTCTTGTTTCCTTTCTAAATTAAACAGTCTCAGTCTTTTCAATCTCTCTTCACAGGGAAATTTTTGCATTCCTCTAATTGTTTATCACTTGTCTCTGAACTCTCTATTTCTGCTTTACCCTTTTCTCAGATGCAGTGACCAGAACTGAAAACAGTATTCCAGATGAAGGCGTATCATTAATTTACATAATGACATTAGAACATTTTCACTGTCAATTCCCATTCTGCTCCTAATGCAGCCTAACATTTCACTTGATATTTTTGGATTGCCACTGCACCTTGAATAGAATCTTTGTCATTGACCCATCAGCAGTGACACCCAACTCTTTTCCTGCATTGTTAGATAGTTTAGAATGGAATAAGGTGGATGAGTCATTCAAATTATTCTTTCTAGTGTGTATTACCTTGTATTTATCAATCCTGGATACTGTGGTGTCCATTCACGTGGCTTTGTTACATTCCCTGAAGTTCCTCAAAGGGTTCTTCAGTCTTAACTAACGTATTTTTTGTCTTTTGCAAATTTTTCCACCTCACTACTCACCCCCTTTTCTAGACCAGTAATAAATACATTAAATAACACCAGTGCTAATCATGCAGAACTGGGGGACATCCCTTTTTACATTATTGCCATGATGAACTGACCATTTATTCCTTCTCCATGGATTTTGTTTCTAATCCATGGCAAAAGTTTCTCTCTCACCCATGACTATTTAGTTTCCTTAATAGCCACTTGGAAAGAACTTTGACAAAGGCTTTTTGATAGGTCAAGTACATTGTCACCTTGTTTATATACTTTCCCTGAGCTCTGTACAGTAGGATTTATAGGCACCCATCCAACAAAACACTTAAGCAACTGCTTAATTTTAAGTATGTGAATAGCCCAATTAACATCAGTGGGTCAACTCCCATGCTTAAAGATAAACAGACGCTGAAGTGCTTTGCTGGATCGGAACTGTGTTAACTAAAGCACCCGCCTTTACAGGCAGTGGGAAGAAATAGTCTCAATAAAACATTCTAAAACTTTCTAAAATACCTTTTCTGTAATATATGTAGTATATACAGAATAGAAGAAGTTGTGGTATAAAGCTTTTTTGGCAGGTGTTTGAGTTCACCTGCATAAACAGCCATCCTAAACTCATGCCAGTAAAACCTTTATGCTATACAATCATTAGAAAGAGAGAGAAGAGAACACATGGCTGTGTCTCCCTGAGTCATTGGAATAAAGTCACAGAGGTGCACATGTAGGCATAAAATCCCTGCCACGTTATAGTAATGCACATAGTTACTGGGACTAGAATATTGGTTTACTTTCATGAGCAAGGATTAATGAATTTATTTGAACTTTTGTGTGTGTGAGTGGAAAATACTATACAAAGTGATATCAAATGGACTGGCTTACATGGCTGAAAACAAAGCAGCAGGCTTGGAAGACCTCAAGAACAAGAAATGAAAATATTTCCTTGTCATTTAAGTTTGTTCACTTGGCTTGTTACACATTTAATGGGGGTCACTTGGAATTCCCTGTAAATTATTTGTGGTTCTTAATTACTCTGATCTAGAAAGATAGCCTCTGAGCATTATGAATAAAGTACTAGGCTTGGGCCTCTCACTATAATAAATATATGTTTAGTTGCGCTGTGTACGTTGAGGTTTTCCACATGTCTGTGTTTGCAGTTAGAGTCGTGGGGTTCTTCATAGTCATGACTCCTATGATATAATCACTGGTCTCGGGGTGGTTTCTACAAAGTTATGGGTTTTGTCGCCCCTTTGCTTAACTTTTAAGCCTAAGTTTATCCTTATTCAGCAAAGCCCTTACAAATGAGCTTAACTTTAAATATGCATTAAAGTACCATTATAGTTGATGAGTAGAGTTGAGCATGTGCTTAAGTGCTGTGCTGGAGCAGTCTCCAGTGAAGCAGTCCGCTTCTACTACAGAGCCCGGGGTGGAGGATTTCAATTGCTGCTTCAATATCACCACAGTAGACCCCTTAAAAATATGTATGAAATGGCTAAAGTTCAGTTTATAATCTTTACTTAGCCCTTGGGGTGGAAAAATGTCAGTTTGATTCAAAATGTGTTAGTGTTTAGTGCCTGGATGTCCCAGCGCACAGGAGTAACATAGAGCTGCTGCCAGGTTTTAGGCTTTTCCAGCATTCTCTGGGGACGGGTGACATCAAGCTTTCTGTGAAGCTGTGGATCTGTAGAACCACAGTCACACAACTCCTGTTGAATAGAAGTAAAAAGGGAGTGTTGAAGGCTGAAGAGCAGTGGATTGATATTTATAATCCTCCCTTTTGTCAGCTGCTACATATTAAGTGGCAGGTTGAGATCACAATGAGGATATTTGTAACTGAACCCAGCAACAACCTCCATCAGCACAGGTGCAGTTTCGGCAGCTCTCTAGGTAAGGATATATTGTTAGGATGGAAGACCAGCGCATTTTGAAGCATGTTTACCAAGAAATGCTGCTACATAGTTGGTAATCACATGATCACCAAGAGCTTTGGTGTTGCAATAAGATGACCAATGCTGGACATAAACTGAATATCTGACCAGATTGTCTTAAGTACCTAGATAGAGATCAATCTGGGTGGTACTTGCTCTGCAAGGAGGTGATGTCCCTTTTGGGATTTGCCTTGATAATCAAGTCCAGTTCTCCCCCACCCCCAATCTCTCTCTCTCTCTCTCACACACACACAAAAGTGTGCAGCAGTTGTGAGAATGGCTGGTGAGGTAAGTGTGTTTGTGAAGGGAGAAGTGGGAGAAGGAGTGGAGTTTGTCAACACAATAAGTAAGCAATTACAGTAAACAATTTATTGGGGTAAGAGTGGAGGTGGAGGGCAGTGAAGGGCAGCAACTCATGTGGTCCTGAAATAGATAACTAAATAAATGGTACATTCATTTCAGTTACTTCAAACTTTCACGTATAATAAACTTAGGGGTAGATCATTTTACAAGATTATTGATCTAGATATGCTGAGGAATATCAACCCTTACACAAGGCCTGATTCTGTGCCTCTCTCCACTGTAATCAGTGGCAAGGCTCCCATTGACTTTAATGGTGCAGGATCAGACTCATAAAGAGGACTTTGCTTTCCCAAGTTTTTACAAGCCACTCATAAGGAGAGATGTACAGTCACAGCATTCTTGAAATTTGAAAAATATTTACGTAGAGCAAGGCTATGACTGAGCAAGACCTAATTCTCCAGATGAGGCAGAGCATTAACCCACAAGGATATCTGTCACTCAGGGCATTTTCATGACTGCCTCAAAGAGGAGAGGATTAATTTGGTGGTCAGTTTTGAGAGGCACATGACCATGGGAATCCACCTGCTACTCTTCCTTCCCACCCCTGGCAAAATGAGTTTCACATACATAGGGAGCAATTTCAATGTACAGTCAGGTTTGCGCAGTTGTAATGCACTTGGTATTTTCAAAATTGTAAATGTAGTATTTTATGGAAAATGCATGAGTTTGAGAAATAAATTAACCTTTGAGTTTGGACAGCTAATAACACCTGAAATGATTAAAACTCAAAGCATTTTTAATGTTCTTTTTACTGCTTGCCTTTTCTTTTTACATTTGATTGAGTTGGAACAATGAAAATGGAATAGTTTAATTTTGTTTGAGTAACTTTACTTCTTATGCATTAGCCCTTTTCTGCGGTATTTTGCTTTGGACATTTCAAGGAAGAATTCTTTTTTCGAACATTTAACTGATTTTTAAAAATAATAGAGTTCTATTGGTGTCAGCTTCTGTAAATTTTACTTTTACAAAATCTTTTTTTTCTTTTTGCCAAATTTGGTCTAGCAGCACATTTTTGTGGTTAAGAGATATGCATCCAACGTTAAATGTTAAAATTGTAGGCTATCACTTCAAATTTACAGGTGTTTCCTGATCCTGCTTGCAGGTCTCTGTAGGGAAGCATGCAATCTGGGTTTACCAGCAGTCATTCAGTCTGCCTCACAAAGAGCCAGCCAACAGCAAGGTGGGGTAAGTTGTTCCTTTTAGGGAGCAGCCTGTTTTTTCTCTCTGCCTCTCAGTTCTTGTGTGTTCAAGTTCTGGATTTTAAGAAATAAAGAAGTTTTACACTGCAAACTTCCGGAAACGGTATTTTATATTTTAATCTATTTTCTCTGTTTCTATGTGTGAACACAATTTTTAACTTCTCATGAACCAGTAGAGAGACAAGGTTGGTGAGGTAAATCTTTTAGTGGACCACTTTCTGTTGGTGAGAGAGGGACAAGCTTTCGATTTACACAGAGCTCTTCTTCAGGTCAGGGAAATGTCATAGCTAACCAGAATATCACAGCTAAATACCAAGTGGTACAGATTGTTTAGCCTAAGTAGGTAACACACACTTCAAGGGACCATTCAAGGTGAAATGGTCTGTTAACACTCCTCCAGTCATGGGGTGGGGAAAGCAGCTGGGATTGGGGTTGTTAGTGGATTATAGATTGTTATAATAAAACGTTAATCCAGTGTCTCTATTCAGTCCATGCTTTCTAGTGTCTAGCAAAATTATGAATTTAAGCTCCCAGGCTTGTCTTTTGAAAGTGTTGGGCAGATTTCCTTTGAGGATGAGGACAAATAGATCAGACATAGTGATCGCTTTGTGAAAAGTGTTCACCCACAGGTGATGTAGTGTTTTCGTCTTGTATCATTTTCCTGTTTGAGTCCATAGTGATTATTTCATTTCACCCACCTCATTATTATTGGGGGAATTTAGTGCATTGGATGAGGTGCATCAAATGATCTCAGAGGGATGTGTAGGACCCAGGGATCTTGAAAGGTGTGTTGTGGGGGGTGTTGAACATGGTAGCAGTGGAGATATGTCTGCAGGTTTTGCATCTGTTGTTCTGTCAAGGTCTGATGCCACTTTGAGTTGGCACGTCCTGATCTGTGGGGACCTTGCTTCTGATGACAAGCTTGGAGAGGTTGGGGTTTTTTTTGAAGGCCAGAAGAGGGGGTTCAGGAAATATTTCTTTCCGGATGGGGTCCCCGTGAAATATGGGTTGTATTTGTTTGATATAATTACTTCAGTGTGGGGTGGAGGTCAGAGGGGGTATTTCTGTATTGAAGCAGGTTCTCTTGGGGTATTTGGGTGACCCATTTCATGATGCAATCTACTTCTCTGGTTGAGTGTCCTTGCTCGGTGAAGGTGGTTTTGAGTGTGTTAAGGTGTGTATCCCGGACTTTCTCCTTGGAGCATATTAGTAGATCCCTGTGCGGATACAAAAATGTAGATCCTCCTCCGATCCACATCCACCAGGATCAATCCGCAAGCTGCTAGCCATCTTTTACCTATATCCGCATCTGCACCCAGAGCAGCGAGCCATCTCACAAGGGCTAGTGACAGGAGGAGGAAGGGAGTGAGTGGAGAGGGCAAGGTCTTGCATGAAAGAGGCAGTGCGAGGGTGGGGAATGGGGGAAGGGGTGGGGGTCTCAAGGAGAAGGGGCAGCGCAGAGAGGGAGGCTGGGGGGAAGCGCGTCACATCACATGCCGCTCCCAGGGGCTTGCAAGCGATGGTACTTGGCAGCAGCAGTGCGTGTTACATCACAGTGGGGAAGAGAAGTGGGGCACCGGGGTCCCGCTCTCTCCAATCCATATATCCAGGGGTGGGCCCTGCTACCTATGACCCAGCAGGCCGGGCCCAGGAGTGTGGCCTGTGCTGCCGGGCCATGGTGGGGACGCTGGTGCTGTCCGAGGGGCCCAAGGTGCTAAGCAGGAAGCAACGTGGCGAGCGGGTGCTGGACAGCCCCAACTCCAACCTAAGGCCCAGCCCCAGCCACTGGCTGCTGCCGCCAGCCTCGAGCGCGCTGCGCATCCCCCCACCCTCCCAGGCTGCCTGAGCCAGACGCAGCAGGCCAGGCGCCGCCAGTGAGTAGAGCCCTATACGGCTGTATCTGCATCCAATCCACTATCCGCGAAAATGGTCCATGGATATCTGCAGATTTGCAGGGCTCTACATATTAGCATATCTGAGTACCTGGCTGTAAATAACCGACTTGGTGATGTGTTTAGGGTAGTTACTGGATCTATGAATGTAAGTGTAGTGATCCATGGGTTTCTTGTATATAGTTGTCTGTAGGGTTCCATTGTTGAAGCTGATCATGATGTCCAGGAAGCTGATGCAAGTGTGAGAGTGTTCCAGAGAGTGTTTAATGGATGGATGGGTGGTGGTTGTTGAAGTTGTTGTGGAAATCTATGAGGGAGTTTAAGTCCTCTGTCCAGAGGATGAAAATATCATCAATGTATCTCAGGTATATCATTGGTTTTGTGATGCATTTGTCCAGCAATTCTTCTTCAAGGTGGCCCAGGAAGAGACTGGCATATAGGGGAGCCATACTAGTACCCATGGCTGTTCTCATAGTTTGGACAAAGTGTGTGTTGTTAAATGTAAAATTATTGTGAGTAAGGATGAAATGGATGAGTTTGCCAATGTGTCTGGGGTGGATATCTGAGGTTTGTCCAGTGTCTTGTAAATATTTGAGGCTGGCAGCTATCCTGTCATTGTGAGGGATGTTGGTGTATAGGGAAGTGACATCCATGGTGGAGGAAGTTGGTTGTGTCCTGGAGGAAGCTGGTCCTTTGTGTGGCAAGTGGTTTGAGGAAGGTTTCTATGAGTCCCAATATTCCTTCAGTGAGGGTGCCATGGCCAGATATGATGGGTCTGCCTGGGTTCCCTTGTTTATGTATCTTGGGAAACATGTAAGATGCATGTAGTTGATTCAGTCAAAGGTATTACCTCATCTACCTTGTCTCTCTAATATCCTGGGACCAACATGACTGTAACACTGTATACATGTATATTTCATTCAGGATTTTACTATGTTTCAATTAAAATACTCTTTAAACATTTCTAGAGAGATCAAGATAGTTAAAGAGATATGATTTTAAAATTCTACTTCTGTTTTAACATATGTGACTTCAGTATATACCTAAACGATACTTACAAAAAGTGCAATGAAGAAGAGGTTTTCCCAAAGGTTTGGGGGTGGGGCTGCAATCCTGCACACACTTAAGCATGTGAGTAACTTTATGCATGTAAGTAGTCCCATTGAACTCAATGGAACTACTCCCATGCATAAAATTATGCATCAGCTTAAGTATTTTCTGGATCAAGGCCTAATTGTGTGAATGAGAATGAATTACATGAATAACAGTTGAAGGATTGGGCCCTTAAATCTTAATTAGTAAAACATATGGTTGGTTGAAACACTACATGGACATTAATGACTTGATGTAGAGATTTTAATAGGAAAAGATACGTTGTATTTAAATATAATTACCCAAACCACATAAACTGGAAAGTCTGTGGGCCATGTTTTTTGTTGATTTATACACCATATAATTCACACTGAAAACCATAACACAGTCTTATTAGCTTCTTGATGGAACGACACATGGAAGAATTAAAATTCTCTCCATTAAACAGCAGTTTGAAGAGTATATCATGCACAGATCAAAAATGTCATGATAAACTAAAATAAAAAAATCATATTCTAATTCTGGTTTTATATAATTCAATTTTT
Organism: Chrysemys picta bellii; assembly: GCF_011386835.1. Classification (NCBI taxonomy): domain Eukaryota; kingdom Metazoa; phylum Chordata; order Testudines; family Emydidae; genus Chrysemys; species Chrysemys picta. The sequence goes on from NC_088791.1 coordinate 200,368,634, forward strand.
TAAAAAACAAGCACACACTATTCACAGTAAACGTTTAGGAGTATGTGGAAGTATACACATCTTATCTTATTTCTACTTTACTAGTTGTAAGAGTATCTTTTGTTTAAAATAAGTTAAATCATAAACTGTAATAAAGATCTATTTTGTTTTTCATTAAGAGGAGAGAGAGAGGTTACATTAGAAGATGTATCTCCACAGAAATAATTTACCTCCTTGCTTCCATCCATTTCATTATTAGAAAAATACATAATTTTGGGGCCATATCTTACTGAGGCAGAACTCCTACTGAAGTCAATAGAAGCACTGCCTGAGTAAGGACAAAAAAATCTAAGCAAATGGATACATAGGAAGACTGCCTGGGTGAAATCCTGACCCCCCTTCAAATCAGTGGGGGTTTTGCCACCCCGCTGAGTGTTTCTAGAACAAAAGCCAGAAATCAGAATTAGTACTTGTTACCCTGTACACAGATGTACATATGTAGTGAATATATTAGGCCTGGTCTACACTACGGGTTTAGGTCGACTTTAGCAGCATTAAATCAAATTAAGCCTGGACACGTCCACACAACGAAGCCCTTTCTTTCGACGTAAAGGACCCTTTAAACCGGTTTCTTTACACCACCTTCGACGAGGGGATTAGCGATAAAATCGGCCTTTGCGGGTCGGAATTGGGGTAGTGTGAACGGAATTCGACGTTATTGGCCTCCGGGAGCTATCCCACAGTGCTTCATTGTGACCGCTCTGGACAGCACTCTCAACTCAGATGCACTGACCAGGTAGACAGGAAAAGACCCGCGAACGTTTGAATTTCATTTCCTGTTTGCCCAGCGTGGAGAGCACAGGTGACCACGCAGAGCTCATCAGCACAGGTAACCGTGATGGAGTCCCAGGATCGCAAAAGAGCTCCAGCATGGACCGAACGGGAGGTACGGGATCTGCTCGCCATATGGGGAGATGAATCAGTGCTAGCTGAACTCCGTAGCAGTAAAAGAAATGGCAAAGTATTAGAAAAGGTCTCCAAGGCCATGAAGGACCGGGGCCATAACAGGGACACACAGCAGTGCCGCGTGAAAGTTAAGGAGCTACGGCAAGCTTACCACAAAGCCAGAGAAGCAAATGGAAGGTCCGGGGCAGAGCCGCAAACTTGCCGCTTCTACGCGGAGCTGCATGCCATTCTAGGGGGTGCAGCCTCCACTACCCCAACCGTGTACTATGACTCCGTCAATGGAGAAACACACAGGGAAGACGGTTCGGGGAACGAGGAAGATGAGGATGGAGGTACTGTAGGTAGCTCACAGCAGCAAGGAAGCGGAGAAACCGGTTTCCCCAACAGCCAGGATATGTTTGTGACCCTGGACCTGGAACCAGTAACCCCCGAACTCACCCAAGACCCTCAGGGCACACAAGAGACCTCTGGTGCATGTACCATTGTAAATATTTGTAAATATTACACATGGTTTAAAAGCAAGCGTGTTTAATGATTAATTTGCCCTGGCAATCGCGGCCAGTACAGCTACTGGAAAAGTCTGTTAACGTGTATGGGGATGGAGCGGAAATCCTCCAGGGACATCTCCAGAAAGCTCTCCTTCATGTACTCCCAAAGCCTTTGCAAAAGGTTTCTGGGGAGGGCTGCCTTATCACGTCCGCCATGGTAGGACACTTTACCACGCCAGGCCAGTAGCACGTAGTCTGGAATCATTGCATAACAAAGCATGGCAGCGTATGGTCCCGGTGTTTGCTGGCATGCAGACAATATCCATTCCTTATCTCTCTTTGTTATCCTCAGGAGAGTGATATCATTCACAATCACCTGGTTGAAATGGGGTGATTTTATTAAGGGGGACATTCAGAGGTGCCCGTTCCTGCTCTTCTGAACAGAAATGTCCCCCGCTGTTAACCACGCGGTGGGGGGAGGGGTGAAGTGATCATCCCAGAGAATTGGGTGTGTGTGTGTGGGGGTGGTTTACTTGGGTTTGTGCCGCATGTTAACCCGGAAACCGCAGCCCCTCCTTTTACATTGAAAACCCATTTTAAATGGCCAACCCAATTCATCCTTGATATGGGAAATGTGCTGCTGTTTGAAACCTTTCCCGCATGTTAAGAAGGTTAAAAAAGCCAAAAGACTGTGGCTTACCATGGCTGCCTGCAAGCCGAAATATGTTGCCTGGGGCACTGCGTGAGTGATCTCTCATACCAAACCGGCAGGCAGAGGAAAAATGCGACCTTGTAATGAAAGAGTGTACCCATTGTTCTCTAAAATGTGTCTTTTTTAACCACCCCTCCCTTCTCCTCCACCAGCTGCAAATGTTTCTCCTTCGCAGAGGCTAGTGAACATTAGAAAGAGAAAACGGAGGACGCGGGACGATATGTTCATGGAGTTCCAGATGTCCTCCCATGCTGATAGAGCACAGCAGAATGCGTGGAGGCAGTCAATGTCAGACATGAGAAAAGCACAATATGAACGAGAGGAGAGGTGGCGGGCTGAATGGCAGGATGAAAAGAGCAAGTGGCGGGCTGAAGATGATAGGTGGCGTCAGCTTGCAGACAGACGGCAAGAGTCAATGCTCTGTCTGCTGGAGCATCAAACTGATATGCTCCAGCGTATGGTTGAGCTGCAGGAAAGGCAGCAGGAGCAGAGACCGCCACTACAGCCCCTGTTTAACCAACAGCCCTCCTCCCCAAGTTCCATAGCCTCCTCACCCAGACGCCCAAGAACATGGTGGGGGGGCCTCCGGCCACCCAGTCACTCCACCCCACATGATTGCCCAAGCATCAGAAGGCTGGCCTTCAATAAGAGTTAAAGTTTTAAAATGCAGTGTGTCCTTTTCCATCCCTCCTCCCCCACCCATCCCAGGCTACCTTGGCAATTATCCCCCTACTTCTGTGAGGAATTAATAAAGAATGCATGAATGTGAAACAACAATGACTTTATTGCCTCTGCAAGCGGTGCTCGAAGTGGGGAGGGGAGGGTGGGGTGGGGTGGTTGGTTTACAGGGAAGTAGAGTGAACCGGGTCGGGGGGGGGGGGTTGGAGGGTTCATCAAGGAGAAACAAACAGAAGTTTCACACAGTAGCCTGGCCAGTCACAAAACTCGTTTTCAAAGCTTCTCTGATGCGCACCGCGCCCTGCTGTGCTCCTCTAACCGCCCTGGTGTCTGGCTGCGCGTAATCAGCGGCCAGGCGAGTTGCCTCAACCTCCCACCCCGCCATAAAGGTCTCCCCCTTACTCTCACAGATATTGTGGAGCGCACAGCAAGCAGCAATAACAATGGGGATATTCTTTTCGCTGAGGTCTGAGCGAGTCAGTAAGCTGCGCCAGCGCACTTTTAAACGTCCAAATGCACATTCCACCACCATTCGGCACTTGCTCGGCCTATAGTTGAACAGGTCCTGACTACTGTCCAGGCTGCCTTTGTATGGCTTCATGAGCCATGGCATTAAGGGGTAGGCTGGGTCCCCAAGGATCACGATAGGCATTTCAACATCCCCAACGGTTACTTTCTGGTCCGGGAAGAAAGTCCCTTCCTCCAGCTTTCGAAACAGACCAGAGTTCCTGAAGACGCGAGCATCATGTACCTTTCCGGGCCATAGAATCATAGAATCATAGAATATCAGAGTTGGAAGGGACCTCAAGAGGTCATCTAGTCCAACCCCCTGCTCAAAGCAGGACCATCCCACGTTGATGTTGGTGAAACGTCCCTTGTGATCCACCAGGGCTTGCAGCAGCATTGAAAAGTACCCCTTGCAGTTTATGTAGTCGGTGGCTTGGTGCTCCGGTGCCAAGATAGGGATATTGGTTCCGTCTATGGCCCCACCACAGTTTGGGAATCCCATTTCAGCAAAACCATCCACTATTGCCTGCACGTTGCCCAGAGTCACTACCCTTGATATCACCAGGTCTTTCATTGCCCTGGCAACTTGGATCACAGCAGCCCCCACCGTAGATTTGCCCACTCCAAATTGATTCCCGACTGACCGGTAGCTGTCTGGCATTGCAAGCTTCCACAGGGCTATCGCCACTCGCTTCTCAACTGTGAGGGCTGCTCTCATCCTGGTATCCTGGCGTTTCAGGGCAGGGGAAAGCAAGTCACAAAGTTCCATGAAAGTGCCCTTACGCATGCGAAAGTTTCGCAGACACTGGGAATCGTCCCACACCTGCAGCACGATGCGGTCCCACCAGTCTGTGCTTGTTTCCCGGGCCCAGAATCGGCATTCCACGCCATGAACCTGCCCCAGTGACACCATGATTTCCACATTGCTGGGGCCTGTGCCTTGTGAGAGGTCTATGTCCATGTCAATTTCCTCATCACTCTCTTTGCCGCGCTGCAATCGCCTCCTCGGCTGGTCCGGGTTTCGCCTTGGCATGTCCTGGCTCTGCATATACTCCAGGACAATGCGCGTGGTGTTCATAGTGCTCATAATTGCCGCGGTGATCTGAGCGGGCTCCATGATCCCAGTGCTAGCTATGGCGCCTGGTCTGAAAAAAGGCGCGAAACTAGTATCTGACGGACCAGGAGAAGGAGGGAGGGCCGAGTGACGACATGGCGTACAGGTACAGGGAATTAAAATCAAGAAAGGTGGCTGTGCATCAGGGAGAAACACAAACAACTGTCACACAGAATGGTCCCCCCAAAGATTAAACTGAAAAGCCTGGGTTTAGCAGGCCGTTGATTTCACGGAGGGAGGGGAAGCAAATGAGTACAGAACAAATCTATTTTTTACATCTTAAGCTGGCAGCCGACGGTGCAGCATGACTGATAGCCTCTGCAGTACGACAACGACGGATACCAATCATAAAATACCATCTTCTACCAAAAGGCAAGGGGCTGCTGCTGTGTAGCAATGCAGCCCCACGTCTGCCAGCCCCACGTCTGCCAGCACCCAGATCGCCCTCGGCCTCTTCTGGGTGCTTAGCAGACAATACTGGGCAATTGGCAGAAAATAGTATACTACGTCTGATAGCCATCATCATCGAGACAGTAGCATGTCTGCCCAGGTGCCCATGATTGACAGCCACTGCAGTATGACGACGACGGATACCAGTCGTAATATACCATCTTCTACCAAAAGGCAAGGGGCTGGTGCAATGCAGCCCTACGGCTGCCAGCCCCACGGCTATTAGTCATGCTACACCGTCTACTGCCAAAAGGCAGTTAGCAGCTGCTGCTGTGTAGCAATGCAGTCCCACGTCTGCCGGCACCCAGAGGACATATGGTGACGGTGAGCTCAGCTGAGCTGAGCGGGCTCCATGCTTGCCGTGGTATGTTGTCTGCACAGGTAACCCAGGTAAAAAGGCGCGAATCTATTGTCTGCCGTTGCTGTGACGGAGGGGGAGGGGCCTGACGACATGTACCCAGAACCTCCCGCGACACTGTTTTGCATCATCCGGGCATTGGGATCTCAACCCAGAATTCCAATGGGCGGCGGAGACTGCGGGAACTGTGGGATAGCTGTGGGATAGCTACCCATAGTGCAATGCTCCGGAAGTCGACGCTAGCCTCGGTACTGTGGACGCGGTCCGCCGACTAGAGCACTTAGAGCATTTTATGTGGGGACACACACAATCGGCTGTATACAACCCATTTCTATAAAACCAGCTTCTATAAATTCGAACTAATTTCGTAGTGTAGACATACCCTTAGAGACCTGACATTAGCACAAAAGATCAAAAAATGAATGGGAAAAGTTGGCAACTTGTATCATTGATTTACTGGTGCTCAAGAGAGTGTTGGAAATTATGATCTGTGGCATTTTATACATAACTTGTTGGCAACAGATTTACCAGAGCTTTCCTACACATCGGACATGGAGATTGAGAAAGTGCATTAGACCATAACCTGAATCCAATTAACAGCTAAAAGCAATTATTGTTAAATTCCTGGGATTTCCAGATAACGAAGGTGTTCTTAGTGCCTCTGGAAGAAAGAGACAAATAAATCATGGCAACTTTATTTAGCAGATGTATTCAGATACTAGTAAGGAAAGGCAAAGATGTTCTCTGGAACTGAAAGCGTGGTTGATGAAATTCAGAGCCTGTGGCTTAAATCCAGAAATGAATCACCTGTCTCCATGTTATTCCTGGGGAAAATCTCACAGGCTTAGCAGAAGAAGCTGAACTTTTTCCTCTTATATATGTTCAGTGGCATTCTGAAAGAAAATGTATATGGATTGGACTACTTTCTTGAACTATTTTCTTTTAATGGATTAATTAATTATTATTATTATTTATTAGAAAACCTTCAAAATATTCTGTAGGTAATGCTGAGGCAAACAGTTTACTATTGTGGTATTAATAAATAAGATAGGAATAAAGGGGCAAGACCACTTACTGGGAGATTCTGTTCTTGTTTTGTCAATAGTTTTTTGTTGCTGTTGTTTGTTTCTTCAGCTTTCACTTTGCTTTTTCACTAGTTACATTGTACATTACATATATATGTTACTAGGCCAAATTCATTCCTCATGTAACTCTAGTGAAGTTAGAGTAATAACTGATTTTGGCTTATTATAACTGTAAGAGTATATATTGCCACTCAAAACTCCATATAAAAACTATATTAAAAGAACATTAAGGTTGCCAGGTGCATCATTCAAGTCAGGAAATGCCAATATATCTCTTAAAAGCAGCAAAGAGTCCTGTGGCACCTTATAGACTGACAGACGTATTGGAGCATGAGCTTTCGTGGGTGAATATCCACTTCATTGGATGCATATCTTTTAACTCTTCCCCATTGTGTTTATGCATTACAGTAGTCTATAATTAAATGGTTATGTACTGTTATTTTTGCAGGACTACTGTCTTATTCAGTGCCATGGTGGGGGATTGTGGAATGACTGAGGCAGCTAAGCAATATTTATTTTTATGTTCATTGTTCAATGGGTGGACTTCATTTCATTCATTCCACAGCATCCAAGTTGCATACTTAGTCGTGAATGAGTCAGGGGTCTCCACACTCAGTCACTAAACACATCTGTCTTGGTCTCTTCATGTTGGCAAATATGTACATTAATATTTTCTGTGCTTACCTGAACTTCAGAGCATGACACTGGGCAAAGAGGCAGGACTCCTTTATGCACCTACCCAATTAATGATAAATTCTATTTAGCTAGCATAGAGAGGCATGCTCAGAGCCAATGGAATGTTAAGAGATCACAAATTCCACTCCATTTATTTTTATACACATTCACTGCCTATTTATACACATTTCATACCCATTTGGAGATTGTCAATGTAAGAAAAGATTGTATTAAATGGTAAAAATCAGGATGCATATACCAAATATGTTCTTACACTTGTATAACTTGGCCAAATCAAATCACACTACCAAGGGGCAGAGGTCGAAGCTTGGGGATTATCCTCATGCTAAATATCAAATTTTTATCCACAATCACTGAGGCATGAGAGTTGTTATAAAAAACAAACCTGAACACATTTGTTTAGAATGTTTTTCTCAAACTTTTTGATAAACTCAAGGTGTGTACTGTTTTTGCTGCTGGCTGCTGAACCCTTGATAACCATGACAAGGCTCTGACCCAGAGCCTAGTGGAGTGGGAGGGCATGGACTCCCCTACCAACCCCCTTCCACATTAAGGAGGATGCGACCCACTAACCATTAGGTGATGCTATCAACTAGCACAGATCATCACAGTGACATTGGTATGATATTAAAATTCACAGTTAATATGAAAGTCAGTTTTATCTCACCTTCAAAGCTTTAAAAAGGTGGTAAAATTAGCTAGAACACCCACTAGATTCATAACAATATAAAAATAGTTATTCTAAAAACCAATATTGTTTCAGTTCACTAACAAGTCAGACAGAATGATTACCTGTTTAGTGTTGTACAAGGGGAGAGATGATATTCCCCATCAAGAAACACATCTATATAGAACTGTGCTCTATAAACCATCTCTGTTTTTGTATTTTTGGTACAATATTTGTATTCATGATAGGGGAAAATAGGAAGAATAGCTTCTCACAAATTATCATGGCCATAAAACTATAAAGCCTGGATCTAGTAAACTTTGTGGCACTCATAGCACAGGGGACTTGTAAAGAGAGAAGAATATGCCATTGAAGTCATTGTAATCCTTTGCATTGGGTCCTACTTTGTCTCTTTCAAGAAGAGTACTAATGGTCTCCCATCTTTTCATTGTGCCTCTCTCAGCATTGTGTCTTCACTTCACTGGGTTTCACTTGCGTATCACTTTTTGTTTGACTGTAACATATTGGGGTGCAATCCAGACCAGTGGGAGGGGGTGTCACGCCTGGCCCATAACCTGGGGTACCTTGCAATGCCTTGCTGCTGTAGCCTTCAAACTGGCCTGCTCACAAACAGGCATCAGCATGCAGGTCACTCCCAGATATGTTTGTGTAACTACAGCCTTCCCAACACACGCTGGCTTTCACCAGCCTTGGACTCTGGGGTCCTGACCTGAAGGTTGGTCAGTACTACTGCTGGAAGCATGTGGTGAGAAACTTTGCTTTGCATCTAATGTAGTTTGTTACCTTAGGTACTAGAAAACATTTTCTCTTTATTTTTCTTGTAACCATTTCTGATTTTTATGCCTTGTTACTTGTACTCAAAATCTGTCTTTGTCGTTAATTGTTTGTTTTATTTAATGCAGTGTGTGTAAGTTCGTGTCCAGGTAACTCCATTTAGGTTGGTAAACTGTTGAGTATTATTCCTTTAAAGGAATAATGAACTTAACATCTCTGGATTGTCCAGGAGAGGGCTGGACAGTATAGAACATGCATTTTGGGGGGGGAAATCCAGGACTGGGATTGTGTTGGGGTCACCCTGCAGAAATAACCAAGGCTGGTAAAAGCCAGCGTGTAATTCATGTGTGTCTGGCAAGTTGCAGTTACACACACAGTCAGGGTGTGACTTGCACACCTGAAGGCTGTTGATGAGCATCCCAGGAGCAACAGCAGCAAAGCATTGTACGACATCCAAGGTGGCAAGGCAGGGGTGACACAGCCCCTCTCTGGTCTGTATTGCACCCTGGAATGTGTCACTGATATTTGTCCTTTATCATCCCTGATCTCTTAATTCATAGATTCTAAGGCCAGAAGGGACCACAGTGAACCATCCAGACTGACCTCCTGTATAAAACAGGCCATAGGATTTCCCTGAATTAATTCCTGTTGGAACAGGAGCAGATCTTTTAGCAAAACATCCCATCTTGATTTTAAAATGGCTAGTGCTGGATCCACGTAGTAAGACTTCAGCGGCTGTGCAGAACCCCAGTAGGGTTTCACCTGCACGAGTCTGCTTATAAGATTAAGACCTTCGATTGTAGATTCCTCAGGACAAGGTCTATATCTTGATCTGTGTCTTTTATAGAGTTGAACATATTGCTTAACAAATAATAAATTATAAGAATCTGCAGGTACTAATAGACTAATATGTCTTAATATGTATGTAACCCTTCTGCCCCTCTGAGTTGGCAGCAACAGGGGCCGGGTTCAGTGTCTAGGGGTTCAGTTTCAATAACACAATGCAACACTGGCTCGCGCCCCCACCCAGTGACCTGGGACAATTACATACCACCCCCCCCGGGCGCCTCTAGGAGGCAATACTTCCCCTCTCGCAAGCACAGAGGCTGAGTGTAGCAAAAAGCCTTTTAATAAAGGAGGGAAACAATGCGGCATTATGTTGGGGAAACACCACAAACAGGATTTATAACACAAACCATGAGCAAAGACCCACCTCCAAGTAAGTTTGGCAGTGTCCTTTTCCCCTCAGGGTCTTAAGTCCAATCACCCCAAAGTCCAACAACCCAAAAGTCTCTGTCCCTGGTCACTGCCGTCCTAGAGTTCAAAAGTTTATCTGCAGAGTCTTACCCCCCCCCAGCCTGGGTGAAAATGGGGGGAGGGACACATGGGGTGTTAAGGGGCACCTTACGTGGTCCGGGGCCGACTGCCCCGCCTCTCCGAGGAGTTCTGCTGCAGCCTTCACCACAAACGGCTCCGCTCCGCCAGCCGTCCCCGCAAACTGCTCCACTCCGCTTGCTGTTCCGTGGGCCACTCCAACCGTCCCACAAACTGCTCCGCACTGCCAGCCGCTCCACTCCACTCCACCAGCCGTCCCATGAATCACTCTAGCTGTCCCCGCAAACTGCTCCATTCCACTCCAACCGTCCCACAAACTGATCTGCTTTGCCAGCCGCTTAGCAATATATCTTTAGGCTCCCCCACTAGTTAACACAGCACTCAGTGATCTTAGCTCAGTAATTTTAGCTCTTTTAGTGATTTCAGTTTGTAGTAGGGGAGCCCCAGTGCTGGTGCACCATTGGCCCAAAGTAAATTCAGCTCAGCAGTCTTTAGCTAGACTTTTAATGAAATCAAAATTAGCTCTGCTATTCAACAGTGGAGAGAGGGGGCAGTGCAATTGGTGTTCCAGGCCCTTAAAAGGGGCCCATACCATTAGGTACACATACCTGTCCCTAACCTTTCTCAATTCATTGGGTTTTGGAACCCATGTCCCTTGTCTAGCAAGTGCTACTTAGTTGATGGTGAGACCCTCTGTCATAAAACAGTTTAATTGTCCTTGATTCACATAATCAGGGTAACAACACTTTATTCCTCCTGCCCCAATAAGAGAGAAACTGGGGATCACACAGCAGCCAAAGTGGCCATTTTGGACTGCCCTGGGCTCATGCTAGGTGGGGTGGTTGTACCTATGCAAACAAGATCAGCCCTTGAAGTTCTTTTCCACACTCGCCATAATTCACCACCAAATGTCAGGGTAAAGCTCATCCTGACTCTGCTTACATGAATAAGTTCCCTAATAGCCTAGTGGAACAGCTGTGTAGCTGGTGTTTTAATTTTGTAGTTTAAACTCCCAGGTTTTTTAAGCTACTGTCTAAATTAAAACTACGGTTCTTCCTTCATAGACACAAATGGAAAATCTGTTAATAAAATTGAGACTAGAATATTATGAATTTGCAGGACAACTAGCTGACTGCTTGTCTTTCAATTTAAAGGGGAAAGAGACAGAATGGACAAATTGCATGATAAAAAAGTGCAGATGGCCTTTTTAACCTCTGATGAGGAGTCTAGCGTAGAAAAAAACCTTTATTCTCTAGTTGATTATTTTAAGAATCTTTGCAGCTAATTCCTCAGGACATGAAGAATTTATGGACTTATTTTAAAATAATACATAATTATCTTAATGAGACTGGGGAAAGTGTGAAACGGAGAAGGAAACGGAGACAAATGTTTTAAAACAATATTCTTTTTACTGGATGAGAAAGCTCTGAATTGAAATTGGCATCTGGTGCAATCTTATACATTTCTTTTATTAGTCAATGTTTCAAGCAAACACATTCTTCCTTAAGGAGAGAGAGAGAGACCCAAAACAAATCAATGTCCCAATACCTCTAAACTTTCAAAATATATGAATTTTAATTCTGTTTCCATTGTCTAGATTTTGACTTGAACTGAATTCAAAGCCCAGAAAAGGGCTTAGAATCTGCTTAGAATCATAGGATGCAAGGGACCTCAAGAGGTCATCTAGTCCAGTCCCCTGAACTCATGGCAGGACTAAGTATTATCTAGATCATCCCTGACAGGTGTTTGTCTAACCTGCTCTTTAAAATCTCCAATGATGGAGATTCCACAACCTCCCTAGGCAATTTATTCCAGTGCTTAACCACCCTGACAGTTAGGAAGTTTGTCCTAATGTCCCACCTAAACCGCCCTTGCTTTAGTTTAAGCCCATTGCTTCTTGTCCTATCCTCAGAGGTTGAGGAGAACAATTTTTCTGCTTCCTCCTTGTAACAATCTTTTACTACTTGACAACTGTTATCATGTCCCCTCTCAGTCGTCTCTTCTCCAGACTAAACAATCCCAATTTTTTCAATCTTCACTCATAGGTCATGTTTTCTAGACCTTTAATATTTTTTTGTTGCTCTTCTCTGGACTTTCTCCAATTTGTCCACATATTTCCTGAAATGTGGTGCCCAGAACTGTACACAATACTCCAGTGTGGAGTAGAAAGGAAGAATTACTTTTTGTGTCTTGCTTACAACACTCATAGAATCATAGAATCATAGAATATCAGAGTTGGAAGGGACCTCAAGAGGTCATCTAGTCCAACCCCCTGCTCAAAGCAGGACCAATTCCCAGCTAAATCATCCCAGCCAGGGCTTTGTCAAGCCGGGCCTTAAAAACCTCCAAGGAAGGAGACTCCACCACCTCCCTAGGTAACGCATTCCAGTGTTTCACCACCCTCCTAGTGAAATAGTTTTTCCTGATATCCAACCTGGACCTCCCCCACTGCAACTTGAGACCATTGCTCTTTGTTCTGTCGTCTGCCACCACTGAGAACAGCCGAGCTCCATCCTCTTTGGAACCCCCCTTCAGGTAGTTGAAGGCTGCTATCAAATCCCCCCTCATTCTTCTCTTCTGGAGACTAAACAATCCCAGTTCCCTCAGCCTCTCCTCATAAGTCATGTGCTCCAGACCCCTAATCATTTTTGTTGCCCTCCGCTGGACTCTTTCCAATTTTTCCACATCCTTCTTGTAGTGTGGGGCCCAAAACTGGACACAGTATTCCAGATGAGGCCTCACCAATGTCAAATAAAGGGGAATGATCACGTCCCTCGATCTGCTGGCAATGCCCCTACTTATACAGCCCAAAATGCCGTTAGCCTTCTTGGCAACAAGAGCACACTGTTGACTCATATCCAGCTTCTCGTCCACTGTGACCCCTAGGTCCTTTTCTGCAGAACTGCTACCTAGCCATTCGGTCCCTAGTCTGTAGCAGTGCATGGGATTCTTCCGTCCTAAGTGCAGGACTCTGCACTTGTCCTTGTTGAACCTCATCAGGTTTTTTTCGGCCCAATCTTCTAATTTGTCTAGGTCCCTCTGTATCCGATCCCTACCCTCTAGTGTATCTACCACTCCAACTAATACATCCCAGAATGATGTTTGTTTTATTTGCAACAGTATTACACTGTTTACTCATATTTAGCTTGTGATCCACTATGACCCCCATATCCCTTTCCGCAGTGCTCCTTCCTAGGCAGTCATTTCCCATTTTGTATGTGTGCAACTGATTGTTCCTTCCTAAGTGGAGTACTTTGCATTTATCCTTATTGAATTACATCCTATTTCCTTCAGACCATTTCTCCAGTTTGTCCAGACCATTTTGAATTTTAATCCTATTGGGGCAGCCCTAGACTAGCTGCCAGCAACTGGCGCCCTAGGCGAATCATGCAATCGGCACCCCCACCCCCAAGGGCAGATCTAGGCTGAGGTTTTTGGTAAACTGGGAAACATTTTGCCCCTTTTTTCCTTTTAATGTTTTTTAAGCATTTTTTTTTAAACAGAGGCTTAATTATTCGGTTTGTCTGTCCGTCCGTCTGTCCAACCAATGTTTCTGAGATCAGATAAAATAGAGACACGAAATTTTCAGAATAGATTTGTACATGACAGCTAGAGATATTTCAGTCCGATTTCAAATAAAAATGCATTTAAAATGTTAATTATTTTTATTACAAATCCAAAATCATCCATTATACTATTCTGCTTTAACTGCCATTACCACCACATCCAATATAGAAAGAAATAAGAAAACTCTTCAATGAACTTTAACCTGTATTTACAAAATACTCAGAATAAAAAACACTCTGTGCTCTTAAAACATGACTTTTCTTGCTTTAAGTTTTGAAAATTCAGTCACTAGTTCTTTTAGATCCAGTTTTCCAGCTATTTCATGCTCTACTGACATTGTGGCAAGTCCAACAAGTCTCTCTTGCACCATTGTTGAACGCAGATATGTTTTATCAATTTTAACATTGAGAAGCTATATTCCCCACTAGCTACGGAAACTGGCAAAGTTAAAAGAATGCACAGAGCTATGAAAATGATTGGAAAACTGTCTGAGTTTATTTTCACAAAGAAACTTCAGTACTTCTTCAGGAATGCAATGTTTAAGTCCTCTTGAAAAAACCTGAAGCTCACGACACAAATCTGTAGCATCAATGTCTTTTGAATTTTCATGAGACAATGCTGACTCCAGTTTTATACAAAATTCTCTTATCTGTATGCTGTTTTCTTTTGCAAGCTGTGGATATTATATAGAAATCCAAATACTGACTCTAACTGCTGCATCTGTTGAAATCTTTTGTCAACCATGTGAATCAAGGACTGTGAAGTAGAAATTCACTTTGAACCTTTGTTTTGGGTTCTGAATGGGTGTGTCTCGTCCTTCATATGAAAACTGTTGTTTCTTTTGCCGAATGCAAACTGGCTCTGGTTCAAATTCTGTTGGAAAATCTATTTCTTCAGCAAGCTCGAGAGAATCTACTAGTGTTCTTTCGAACCCTTCATTACTTCTTAATTCCTCCAGAATATTTTTAGTTTGCTGCAATTTTTGAATAGCAGAATGTATGTTCAAGTTCTTTTCCTGAAGCCTCTTACTAGTGAGGTTAATCTCGAAAAGGATATTATACCATAAAATGAGTGAGTTCACAAATTTAAACTTGGAAAGGCCATTTGCAAGAGCATCTGCATCTGAACGTGCCGTATTGCCAGATGATCCAATAAAGGTAGTATCATCACAAATTTCAATTAGGGCATCATAAATGTTTCCAAGTTCATAGCGAAGAGGCTTCAAAGCATCAATGAGACTCTCCCATCTTGTCTGACTAAGTGGTTTCACAGTTAGAGAATTCACATGGCGAGTCAGAATCTCCCAACTGTGTGTTAAGCCTGAGAAAAACACACAAACACGTTGCAACAGTTCAAAGAAAATGCTTGCCTCCAAACAGCATCTAGCAGCATCATTGACAACCAAATTCAGAGAATGCGCACTGCAAGGAACAAAAAAGGCCCTAGAATTGATTTCCATCATTCTCCTTTGCACACCATTGTCTTTACCCTTCATATTACTCCCATTATAATTCTTATCATAGTCTTGGCCAGGTAAATTTTCAACAGATAATGACATTGTTTCTTGTAGAATAGTTTCAGTCATAAATACTCCAGTAGTCTCCGTCAGTGGTACAAAACCAAAAAAATGTTCCTTTATGAGCACTTCAACATTATCTTCATCTGCAGTCTTTTCCATATCCACAAAAGGAATGATCATCATCATTTGTTCAACATGACTCACATCTGGTGTACAGTCCAGTATTATTGAAAAGTATTTTGCAGAATGGGGAGCTTCTACAATTTTCTTTTTAATGGCATTTGCTAGGATTTGAATCAGTTCATTCTGCATATTTTTTCCTAAGTAATGAACCTGTGTTTCATATTCAGTTATTTTACGTAGATGCTTCTTCATGACTGGATCAAACAAAGCTAGGTATTCAACAAATTTTAAAAAGTTTCCATTACCTGGAGTGTATAATTTTTCACTTCTACCGCGGCCATGGATGCTAAATTTTGCCGACCAAGAACTCTCACTAAAGTAATCAGACACTCTTATATTTGTGGCCAATATTCTTCTTTTTCCTTGATATCACATACATTTTCTTCGTCGATTGTGTTTCCTTTTTTCAATCCTAATTCAAGTTCTTTCCAATTTTGAAAACTTCCAAATGTTCTATACTTCTTTCATGTGAAGAGAGAATTGAAGATATGTTTTTCCAGTCCTTCAAACCATTTTCAGTAAGTGATGTACCGATTGCTTGATTTCTAAACAACTTGCAGCAAAAGCAAAACACAGAGTCCTTCGACACTGAATATTGTAACCAGTTTTGATGAATTTCTTCCCTGTTAATGAGTTTCCTCTTGTAATGCTGAGCAGAGAATTTTCTTTTATCTCTATCCTTGGGGAAGGGAAATTCATGAACTTGTTTGGGTCCATGTTCCATGAGAATTTGCCACACACTGTCATCACATCTGGGCCATGAAGCTGGGTCACCATACTGTAACTTGTTTAGGGTGATCAGATTACATGAACAAAATATCGGGACACACAGGGGGGTGGGGTGGGGGGCAGATCCGGAGTGCTGCCAAAGAAAAAAAAAAGAAGGCCCGACCCAGAATATAGTCAAACGACTGAAGAATATCGGGACAAATGACTGAATATCGGGACGGTCCCGATTTTATCGGGACATCTGGTCACTCTAAACTTGTTTGTAACTTCCTCATCCTTTCTTCCTTCTACTTCATTTACTTCAATTTCTGCATGTGTCTCTAAAGGTGAATAAATTTTCTCCACTTCCATATCAGTCTGATGTCATGAGTAGCCTTCATCTAGAAGTAAGTTTCCATCATCTTGAGTTTCCAAACTGCTTTTTTGTGGATGTGAGCTACCCTCATCTCGAAGTAATATACCTTCATCTTGATGTTCCAAACTGCTTCCATGCGGATGTGAGCTAACCTCCTCTCCAAGTAAAATTATTTCATCTGGATGCTGTGAACTGCTTCCATCTTTATTTGGATTAAAGAGAAGATATTTCAGGAAGGATCCCTGCTGTTTTGCTTGGTCCTTTTCCTTCTCAGCCTTTCATTTACAATACTCAGCTCCTGAGGGTTTTCTTTTTCCTCTTTCTGCAATGGGGCATTTGAATATTGTTATGTACTGTGTGCCCAACTGCAAACATTATAGCATTAAGGATGGCTGACACACCCACCACATGGTTGGCCATATAAACCACATTGCAGCCATCCCAACACGTCTTTTCACTGCTTAAAGGTTCAATTATTAGTAACATACACTCACTAACTAAAACAGTTAGATACAGCATTTACACGGAAACAAAATGACCTTTTTCGACGTTATAACCCGACACCGGTTGTTTGGAAAGTAATCCCCTTCCTCACAGTTACCTGCTTGGTGTGTGACGTCATCACTTTCATAGTCTATTAAGTGTTAATGCTGTTACTTTTCTTTTATGGACCTTATTTATTACATGTGAACCAGTTATAACAAAGAAAAGTTCATAATTATACAGCCCGATAATAACGCTTAAAGATACTCACGTTTTGGATTTATAATGCTGAAAGACATTATTCTTTGACACCAAGAAACACAATTTTCCACAGTATTTGCTCGATTTTTAACCACCTACCTGCAACGTGTGTTAAAATGACCATTTGACATGTATCTACTTGCTATATCTCCACTCTACTTGAATTTCCAGCTATGCAACCTTGATGTATATTCAAGTTAGGTGTCACTAGCATTGCAGCTCTTGCTGCTGGCAGATGTGTTTCATTGTGGCTGAGTTATTGCTTATCAAAATTGCGGAGTAGGTCATCTTGACTCTACGTCGCAAATTGAAGAAAAATTTAGCTAAAATATTATTTATTTTTGCAGTAAATAAAAGATTTGACATATTAATAAATTCTCAGAAATGTAGAGAAATGAATTATAATTCATATTCCATCTATACATGCACGGGAATTGAAATAATGACATCATTATTTTATTTGTATTTTTTCATCTTTTTCTTTTTTTTTTAATTTGATATTTTTCCTCGAATTTTGTGCCCCATTTAACTTGGCACCCTAGGCAATCGCCTAGTTCTCCTATATGGATGGGCCTCCCCTGAATCCTAGCCTCCAAGCCACTTTGCAACCCCTTCCAGCTTAGTATTTTCCACAAACTTTATAAGTGTACTCTCTATGCCATTATCTAAATCATTGATGAAGATATTGAACAGAACTGGACCCAGAACTGATCCCTGTGGGACCCCATTTGATATGCCCTTCCAACTTGACTGTGAACCACTGATAACTACTCTCTGGGAACAGTTTTCCAACCAGTTATGCGCCCACCTTATAGTAGCTCATCTAGGTTGTATTTCCCTAGTTTGTTTATGAGAAGGTCATGTGAGACAGTATCAAAAGCCTTACTAAAGTCAAGATATAACACATCTACCGCTCCCCACCATCCGCATAGCTTATTAACCCTGCCAAAGAAAGCTATTAGGTTGGTTTAACACAATTGGTTCTTGACAAATTCATGCTGACTGTTATTTATCACCTAATTATCTTCTAGGTGTTTGCAAATTGATTGCTTAATTATTTGCTCCATTATCTTTCTGTGTACTGAAATTAAGCTGACTGGTCTGTAATTCTCCAGGTTGTCTTTATTTCCCTTTTTATAGATGGGCACTATATTTGCCCTTTTCCAGTCCTCTGGAATCTCTCCCCTCTTCCATTTCTTTTCAAAGATAATTGCTAATGGCTCAGAAATCTTCTCAGTCAGCGCCTTGAGTATTCTAGAATGTATTTCATCAGCCCCTGGTGACCTGAAGACCTCTAACTTGTCTAAGTAATTTTTAACTTGTTTTTTCCCTATTTTAGCCTCTGATCCTATCTCATTTTCACTGGCATTCCTTGTTAGATGTCCAATCACTATTAACCTTTGTGGTGAAAACTGAAACAAAAAAGTCATTTAGCACTTCTGCCATTTCCACATTTTCTGTTTTTTCCCCACTCATTGAGTAACGGACCTGCCCTGTCCTTAGTCTTCCTCTTGCTTCTAATGTATTTGTAGAATGTTTTCTTGTTACCCTTTTTGTCTCTAGCTAGTTTAATCTCGTTTTCTGCCTTGGCCTTTCTAATTTTGTCCCTACATACTTGTATTTGTCTATATTAATCTTCTGTAATTTGACATGTCTCCACTTTTTGTAGGACTCTTTTTTTGAGTTTCAGATCATAGAAGATCTCCTGGTTAAGCCAAGATTCACATGAGAAATTTAGTGTTGCCAATTACTGTGATGTATCATGAGACTCATGATAATTGATATCGTTTTTTAAAAGCCCAGATCTTGAAGGCTTGTGAATACAAGAGAATCTCAGCTTTCATTTCTGAAATGGTATGTTTCTAGCCCTCCTGTATTTTTCCTATATACAATGTATGCTTGACCTTTTTTAAACAATTATATTTGAAAACTTCAAATTAATATTGTCTGATTTATTTTAAAGCAGGGCTAGAGGGAGACTTTACTTTAGTGGAGGAAGGCAATTGAATTTCTCTCTCCTGATCCTAGTAAATCCTGACAGCAAGTAGCTGCCTTGCTGCACCCTCTCCCAATAGCTGGCCATGTAGTGAACAATGACAAATGAGACCATTCATTAGTTGGATGTTTCTGCTAAGCTGATCAGCTGTGAAATAGTTAATGCTGACATTTAAACAATAGGCAGTCGTTCATGTGGCTGTGCAAACTCATTGTACCTGGAGCCAATGCCAACAGCAAAAATGAAATTTTTCAGAGGGCTTTTTTCAGAACTTGTACAGGAGCAGGAGGGTATTTGAAGAACAGGTTTCAGGAGGGTGTTCTATCCATAGGAACAACATAGAAGAAGTCATCAAAATGAGAGCAGAAGAAAATGAGGGGCAAGTCAAGGCTATCTTTGGTGGAATGGAGAGCATGTGAAAATGACCAGGGGTGAGAACCTGACCCTTGCTATGCCCCTTTATGCCGAGTAAAAGGGCTGTATCACAGTAAAGGGTTCCTAAAAGCCCCAGTTCCAGCTGTGGTATTCCCCTGGTGAAGGCATTGTGGAGGACAGCCATAAGCCTACCTTCCGAGGACCTCCTTGTAATGCCTGGCATAGGGGGCATGCTGGGGCAGGACTAGTGTGTAGCGCACAGCACTGTGGAGATTACAGGCAGTGCTATGGGACATAGGGTAACCCAGGGAGGCTGCCTTAATTTAGACAGGATTATAAATCTTGAGGCACTAGCTGTCCCATCTTATCTTTTCAATGGCTACTAAAAGACAAATTTCTTCTTTGAGTTCTGGTCCCTATATTTGTTCCACATGTGGTATGTGTGCACCCGAGTCTGGAGATTTTAACAAGAAGTGTCTGTTGGCCTGCACATGTGCAGTAGCTCTCCTCATGCTCCCAAGTGAGAGTATAAGCAGCAGTGCAGGTCAACCGCCCCTCAGTTCCTTCATACCGCTGCATGGTCTGAGTCAGAATCAAGTGTCCTCTCTTGCTTCAGCCTTTCAAAAAACCTGTAAATAAGATTGTAAATAGTTATTCTTTAGCTTAGTTCAATTAATTTTTAGTGTAGTTTGTTTCCCCGGACCAGGGACTTCCTCCCCACCATTGGGAACAGCCTTCAAAAACAGTATCTCCTGCCCTTGATCTTTCTCTTTCAGTGATGAACATCAATGCTGCAGCATTTGTTTTTGCTTGTTTCCATTGAGAACTTGCAAAGCTTGTGACCTTCACTTTAATGGAGAAGGCTACAAAGCCCTTCTCCGATCTGGGCTAGGAAGACCACCCCCCCCACACACACACATCAGCCTCACCAAATGAGCAGCGCCCCTCCGAGCACATGCTTAGGAATAGAGCCCCCCTTTTCTAAACTCAAAGACTCTTCCTCCAGGTCCTCCCATGAGAGTTAGGGTATGTCTACACTACGAAATTAGGTCGAATTTATAGAAGCCGGTTTTATAGATATCGGTTTTATACAGTCGATTGTGTGTGTCCCCACATAAAATGCTCTAAGTGCATGAAGTCGGCGGACCGCGTCCACAGTACCGAGGCTAGCGTCAACTTCCGGAGCGTTGCACTGTGGGCAGCTATCCCACAGTTCCCGCAGTCTCCGCCGCCCATTGGAATTCTGGGTTGAGATCCCAATGCCTGATGATGCAAAACAGTGTCGCGGGGGGTTCTGGGTACATGTCGTCAGGCCCTTTCCCCTCTGTCAGAGCAACGACAGACAATCGATTCGCACCTTTTTACCTGGGTTACCTGTGCAGACAACATACCACGGCAAGCATGGAGCCCAGTCAGCTCAGCTCAGCTCAGCTCAGCTCACCATCACCATATGTCATCTGGGTGCCGGCAGACGTGGTACTGCATTGCTACACAGCAGCAGCTAATTGCCTTTTGGCCGATTATTCGCAGCCAGACACCAGGGCGGTTAGAAGAGTACAGCAGGGCGCGGTGCGCATCAGAGAAGCTTTGAAAACCAGTTTTGTGACTGGCCAGGCTACGGTGTGAAACTTCTGTTTGTTTCTCCTTGATGAACCCTCCGCCCCTCCGCTCCCCCCACCCCCGGTTCACTCTACTTCCCTGTAAACCAATCACCCCACGCTCCCCTACCCTCTTCGAGCACCGCTTGCAGAGGCAATAAAGTCATTGTTACTTCTCATTCATGCATTCTTTATTAATTCATCACACAACTAGGGGGATAATTGCCAAGGTAGCCTGGGATGGGTGGGGGAGGAGGGAAGGAAAAGGACACACTGCAGTTTAAAACTTTGAAACTTTAACATTTATTGAAGGCCAGCCTTCTGATGCTTGGGCAATCATGTGGGGTGGAGTGACTGGGTGGCCGGAGGCCCCCCCACTGTGTTCTTGGGCGTCTGGGTGAGGAAGCTATGGAACTTGGGGAGGAGGGCTGTTGGTTACACAGGAGCTGTAGCAGCAGTCTCTGCTCCTGCTGCCTTTCCTGCAGCTCAACCATACGCTGGAGCATATCAGTTTGATGCTCCAGCAGCCGGAGCATCGACTCTTGCCTCCTGTCTGCAAGCTAACACCACCTATCATCTTCAGCCCGCCACTTGCTCTGTTCAGCCCGCGATTCATCCCGCCACCTCTCCTCTCATTCATATTGTGCTTTTTTGCACTCTGACATTGACTGCCTCCACGCATTCTGCCGTGCTCTTTCAGAGTGGGAGGACATCCGTGAACATACCATCCCGAGTCCGCCGTTTTCTCCTTCTAATCTTTGCTAGCCTTTGCGAAGGAGAAATATTTGCAGCTGGTGGAGGAGAAGGGAGAGGTGGTTAAAAAAGACACATTTTAGAGAACAATGGGTACACTCTTTCACATTAAATTTTGCTGTTCACATTACACAGCACATGTGCTTTTGTTACAGGGTCGCATTTTTCCTCTTATAGTGAGGGTCTGCCGGTTTGGTGTGACAGATCACTCATGCAGTGCCAGGCAACGGAATTCGGCTTGCAGGCAGCCATGGTAAGCCACAGTCTTTTGGCTTTTTTAAACCTTCATAACATGTGGGAATGGTTTCAAACAGCAGCGCCCTCATTTCCCATACCAAGGACCCACTGGGTTGGCCATTTAAAATGGGTTTGCAATGTAAAAGGAGGGGGTGGGGTTTCCGGGTTAACATGCAGCACAAACCCAACTACCCCCCCCACACACACACACAATTCTCGGGGATGATCACTTCACCCCTCCCCCCCACCGCGTGGCTAACAGCGGGGAACATTTCTGTTCAGCCGAGCAGGAACGGGCACCTCTGAATGTCCCCTTAATAAAATCACCCCATTTCAACCATGTGACCGTGAATGATATCACTCTCCTGAGGATAACAAAGAGAGATAAGGAATGGATGTTGTCTGCATGCCAGCAAACACCGGGACCATACGCTGCCATGCTTTGTTATGCAATGATTCCAGACTACGTGCTACTGGCCTGGCGTGGTAAAGTGTCCTACCATGGCGGACGGGATAAGGCAGCCCTCCCCAGAAACCTTTTGCAAAGGCTTTGGGAGTACATGAAGGAGAGCTTTCTGGAGATGTCCCTGGAGGATTTCCGCTCCATCCCCATACACGTTAACAGACTTTTCCAATAGCTGTACTGGCCGCGATTGCCAGGGCAAATTAATCATTAAACACGCTTGCTTTTAAACCATGTGTAATATTTACAAAGGTACACTCACTAGAGGTCCCTTGTGTGCCCTCAGGGTCTGGGAGCATGCCTTGGGTGAATTCGGGGGTTACTGGTTCCAGGTCCAGGGTGATAAACATATCCTGGCTGTGGGGGAAACTGGTTTCTCCGCTTCCTTGCTGTGAGCTATCTTCATTGTCTTCATCATCATCATCATCTTCCGCATACCCCGAACCCGCTTCCCTGTTGTGTGTTTCTCCATTGATGGAGTCATAGCACACGGTTGGGGTAGTGGTGGCTGCACCCCCTAGAATGGCATGCAGCGCCGCGTAGAAGCGGCATGTTTGCAGCTCTGCCCCAGACCTTCCGTTTGCCTCTCTGGCTTTGTGGTAGGCTTGCCTTAGCTCCTTAATTTTCACTCGGCACTGCTGTGCATCCCTGTTACGGCCTCTGAGACTTTTTCTAATATTTTGCCATTTCGTTTACTGCTACGGAGTTCAGCTAGCACTGATTTGTTTCCCCATATGGCGAGCAGATCCCGTACCTCCCGTTCTGTCCCTGCTGGAGCTCTTTTGTGATCCTTGGACTCATCATGGTTACCTGTGCTGATGAGCTCTGCGTGGTCACCTGTGCTCTCCACGCTGGGCAAACAGGAATTGAAATTCAAAAGTTCGTGGGGCTTTTCCTGTCTACCTGGTCAGTGCATCTGAGTTGAGAGTGCTGTCTCAACGGTCACAATGAAGCTCTGTGGGATAGCTCCCGGAGGCCAATAATGTCGAATTCCATCCACACTACCCCAAATCTGACCCGCAAAGGCCGATTTTAGCACTAATCCCCTCGTCGGAGGTGGAATAAAGAAACCGGTTTAAAGGGCCCTTTAAGTTGAAAGAAAGAGCTGGACTTGTCCAGGCTTAATTCGATTTAACGCTGCTAAAGTCGACCTAAACTTGTAGTGTAGACCAGGCCTAAGAGACACTCTTATGGGTACAAGGACAGATTCCCATTGAGGACTGTCCATAAGAATTGCGCTCCTTCCCCAAGCCCATTGATGTCAGGTGAGTCCTTATGCACAAACCCTAAGGAACCAGCTCCACAAAAAAAAACAGGTTGGAGGGTGAAGTGCATAAGAAGAAGGATCCACTGGTTCCATCGGTGATTCCGGTACCAGAGCACAAGGACCATTATCCACTGGTTCCATCCACAAGTGCAGCTCCAGACTCTGCAGCATTGACATGTCTGCCCAAAGAATGCACCAAAACCAGAGGTGCACCATGTCTGTCGCTGCTGACAATTGGAACTCCCCACACACTGGGGTGCACAGAGACCAATGCAACACTGGAGGATATCTTCCTTCCCAACTACAGACTCCCCTCTTCTCTGACCCAGCCCTCCTGAGAGCCATTACTACACTGGAAGATGATACTACTTCAGTGCCCCAGTAACCATCTCACTTACAAATGTCAGGCAGGATTTCCCTGGTACCAACGGTGCCACCATTACAACAGGAGCAATTTTCGGATTCACGCTAATCTGATGAGCTGGTCTTTCCTTCATCCCCATGGAAAGAGCCAAGCAAAGATAGGTGATCCGAGACTTACGATCACTATCCTTATGAACATGACCCCCCCTAGAGACCGATGGATCCCCATCAGGTAGCCCTCAAATTGTTGTCCCCTCTTTCTGGTCCTATTGGGGACTGTGAGATTCCTATACCAGAAGTCTGAGACCACACAGGAGTCTTTTCACTCCTCCATCTTGTGCCAACAGCTGGTTCTATCAGTGTATGAGGAGGAGAAAGATGATGAACAGGAACCGCAGGTACCAACTGTTCCAATGGGAATCTCCTCTTATTCCCCAGATGTGGCAATCTCTCTTTCTTCACCATCCTCACCAGATGACCATAAGCAATACCAGGACTTACTACAAAGAGTGACTAGTGATCTCCAGATATCTCTGAAGGAAGTTCAAGATCCACACCACCGACTGTTGGACATTCTGCAGACTCATGGCCCATATAAAGTAGCTCCCAGTTAATGAGGACATATTGGAGCTAGTGAGATTGGTCTGGCACACCTCAGCATCCTATGTCCGCACACCTAAGTGGGCTAAGAAGTGCTATTTCATTCCAACAAAGGGAGCTGAATTCCTGTTCTTCCATCCTGCTCCCAACTCGCTGGTGATGCAGGCTGCTACAGAATGTAATAGGTCTCAATCCCTGAGCCCTGTCAAACAAGGGCTACATGAGACCTGACCTTCTGGGGAGAAAGGTCATGTCCTCTGCAGGCTTGCAGTTCCACACTGCCTGTTACCAGGGATCTGCTAGCCAAGTGTCACTTTAATAACTACTCTAGGCTGGTGGCCTTTCAGGACAAACTTTCCTCTGAGGACAGGGCCCAGTTCCTCTCCCTTATAGTGGAGGGCAAGCTGGTGGCGAAAATGGCTCTTCAGGCTGCAGGTGATGCATCAGATACTGCAGCTGTTCTCAACTGGGGGGTCCATGAGCCGTTTCTGGGGGGCTTCAAGTCCCAAGCCCGGCTCTAGCACTGTGGGCTAAAGCCCTGAGCACCCCAGGCTCACAGGACTAAAGCCTGGTGCCCCGTGGGGCAGAAGCCCCGAGCACCCAGCTCTGTGGGGCAGAAGCCCCGGACTCCCGCCTCTGGTAGCTGAAGCCCAAAGGCCCCCTCCTTGCTAGGCTCTGGAATTTTTATAGCATGTTGGGGGTGGGGAGGCTGAAAGAAAAATGTTGAGAACCCTTGAGATACAGTCTCCACAAGCTTAGCTGCTGGTATTGTCATGAGGAGCGGGCTGTTGTTGCAATCCTCAGTCTTCACCAGGAAGGTGCAGAATACTGTAAAAGACATTCCCTTGGAGTCCAACCTCTTTTATGAGAAGACTGATGTTCTCCACTCATTAAAGGACCCAGGGTCTACCCACCTCCTCCTGGGGATCTACACACCAGCCCCAAGGAGAAAGCACCAGGGCAGACCTTTAAACGAACACCGCTGCTGCCACCGCCGCCTCCTTCTCATGCGTTCTACCACCAGTGTTCTGCTGAGCCTCCCTGCAAGCAACAGAAGGCTCAGAGGCCCCACTTTCTGGCCCCCTCAATGTGACCCATTCCCAGTTTACTGCTAGGAGCCACTTTTGATGTTTTATCTCTTTATCTGCTTATCTCTGATGCCACTTGCCCCTTCTTCTGTCACTTTTGGAGGCTGTCTCGCTCTATTTGCCCAGCACTGGGAGCTAATCCTAATAGACCATTGGGCCTTGGAGATTATACTCCAAGAGCAATACTCCATAGAGTTCATCCCCTCCCTGGTCCCCCTTCAGGGAACCACGCTAATGAGGTAATTCTTCAATAGGAAGCCTCTTTTACACCGAGAGGCAATAGAGTGCGTCCAGCCTCAGTATCAAGGAAGAGGGTTATAGTCTCTATATTTCCTAGTTCCCAAAAAAGGCAGAGGGTGGAGTCCCTTTCTGGATCTTCGGCAACTCAACATCTTCTTTCAGAAGTCAAAATTCAGAATGGTCATGTTGGCATCAATAATCCCCTCTCTCAGCGTGAAGGACGCATATTTTTATATAGACATTCACCTCTCCCACAGGATGTTCCTCTGGTTTATGGTGCACTGGGAATACTTCCAATTCCGAGTCCTCCCTTTTGGACTAGTGAAAGCACCCAGAGTGTTTACAAAAGCTCTCTCCCCAGTGGCAGCCCAGATGAGATGTCAGGACCACACAGTCTTTCCATATCTCAATGACTGGCTCCTGGTAGGTCGCTCTCAACCGTAGGTGAGATCAGCTATTCAATACCTCATTCAAAGTCTCACTGCCCTGGCGGTTTGCGTGAACAGAGAAAAGTCCATTTTATCCCCCACGAGGACAATTAGCTTTATCGGGACAGCGATGGGCTCTGTTTCTGCAAGAGCCTTCATCCCCGAAGAAAGGTTTCAAACGATGCACAACCTAATTTCTTTAATTTCTGGCAGACCAAGCACTACAGTGTGGATATACCTATTATTGCTAGGTCATATAGCAATGTATACTTATGTAACACCCTCTGCCAGGCTTCATCTACGTTGCATATAGGCCTAGCTCAGTTCAGTCTACTTGCCCAACAAAGACTGCATCAACTCCAGGATGACTGTCCCCACCAGGATCATCACCTCCTTCATCATCACCCAGACAAGATACAAGTGGGAGCTCCCTTCTCCACTCCCACTGCCACTAATGTAACAGACGTGTCCCTTCTGGGGTGGGGGCCCACCTGAACAGTCACACTGCACAGGACACATGGACCACAAATCAACATCCTGAAGCTGTGGGCAGTTCACCTTGCATGCAAGGCCTTCCTCCCATTCATTCACTCCCTCCACATCCAAGTGATGTCAGACAATATCATCACCGTGGCCTCCATAAAAAAATAGGGAAGAGAGAGAGCCATCTCACTTTGTCTGGAGACGGTCAGACTTTAGAACTGGTACATCAGGCACAACATCAGCATCCAGGCAGTATTGAAAACAAATAAATACATTGTAAAAACAATAAAGTGAAAAGTCAAAGTTTGGACAGCTGGTTGAGAAAGAGAGAGAGAGAGATTTTGACAGCCAGAGAGGCATGAAGGGTAATTTGATTCTTTGATTCCCAGAAATAAATTCAGGATTGTGGGTTGGTTTTTTGTTTGGTACTGGGCAGGTGCAGCTTCTCCTTTTGAAAAGAAGGGACTTTAAATTCAGAGAAGAATATTGAATTCCTCACCTCAATAATCCTTAACAACAACTCATTGACCAACTGCACCTATCCAATAACTTTCTTCTGGGGGGATTCTGCACCATTGTGCAATGCAGAATTTTGCAGAAATTAACGTGTGCGCAGAATTTCCTTTTCCCCATAAAAATGGGCTGCAGTGCTGCTAGCCACCACTAGGGGCCACTGGACTCACCAGAGCCCAGCTTGCATATAGAAGACACTGATGGGGCAGGGGGAGGGAGAGGGAGCTAGAGGGTTCCTGGCAGCTGCAGTTCCCAACATGCCCTGACGGAAGGAGAGGGTGGCGCACAGAAAACTCCGTGTAAACCTGGGACTGAGCATCAGGCTGTTTCTCCCTTGGATCCCTGGGCTCGGGGCGGGGGGAATATCTGGGCCAGGGAGGTACCATGGTTGGGCTCTGGTCAGGGGGACGGGGTGCGGTTATCTGGGCTGGGGGGCCCCTGTTGCTGGGCTCTGGGGAGGAGGGGTTGTGGGTGTCTGGCCCCCAGGCTGGGCTCTTGGGGCATGGGATGGGGGGGAGGGGAGCAGAGAAACAGGAACTGGGTTGTCAAAGGGGTTTCTTTAACTCTCTACTCCTGGGGGAATTTTGTGTGTGTGTCTGTATTCTTACAGACATACTTGCGGACAGGTATTTTGAAATAAATTACCAAAATAATTGAAACTGGTGTGATTACATAGTGTTATTTTGACAAATAAAATTTGCAGAATTTTAAAATATTGTGTGCAGAATTTCTAATTTTTTGGTGCAGAATGCCACAGGAGTAATATCTGCCACTCCATGCAACAATGAGAGAGAAGTACACTAGCTTGATGTTTCTGCTGAAATGTTCAACAGTGGAAATAGATAATATTGACATTTAAATGACCATAATTAGGCATCAAAACTAATACTCTACTGAGATGAATGGGAGCAGTTTACAATCATTGTTAGTGCTATTGTTTTAGGCTGTCTGCAGGCTTGAGCAATCTTCACTGCATTGGTTTATATTCAGTTCACATTTGGAATGTTAGCTTCATAACCATAAAGTTTTGTATCTACAGTATTATGTAAATGAAAGCTTAGATTCTGGTGCATAAACATGCAGTAACATTTTAAAAATCAGCAATTATACATCTATTTACATGGCTGCATAGTCATATTTTACATGGATGGAGCTGCTACTGTGATCCTTGTTATAAACCAATGTTTCCCAGCTTTTTGCTGGTGGAGTCCTCTCTTGCAGAGATTGGATGGCACCCATGTCCCCGGTGCCCCTTTAGGCAGTACCCCAGCACAGTTGCTACCACCTTTCTTTCTGTCCACTTGCTCTCTGTGCCTCGGTTCTTTTTTCCTTATCTTGTTTTCTTCATCTCTGTTTTTATGTTTCCTATTTTTTAGTGTTTTCTTCTCATTTTGTGGCTTCCTTTGCCTGTTTCCCACTCAGGAAAAGGATACTTGGCCTGGGGATGTCCATTGGTGGGCCTTTATGTTTTGGCAGTTTAGGCCTTGTCTACATGGGGAAACTTACCAATGTTACTATACCTGTATAAATACACCACTATTGTTATGCTGGTATAACTCCCCATGTTAACACTTTTATTCAGAATAGCAATGGTCTTTTTTTAGTTTAGCTTATGTTGAAAAGCATTTCATAATTATTCCTTACAGCATTTCTGTAAGATACGTGCATATTCTCCCTCATCTTACAGATGGCTAAAGTGAGGCACAGAGAGTTTAAATGACTTACCCAAAGTCACTCAGCAAGAGTGCTTCAGTCAGGAATAAAGCTTAGGTCACATGAATTTTTTTTATAGACAATACTTCTTCCTATGTTTTGTGACTTATTTAGCACTAACCCACATTTTAAGATCCTTTTAGTATGTATTATCTTGAATGATCTTCGCATGCTCTCATGTGGCATTTCCCAGAACACTGCAAAGGTACTACAGAAATCTTTTTACCTGCTTTTGTGCGCACACAAAATCTAAGCCCATTGTAGTGTACAAGTATGATACACTGAGCCACATTTATCCCTGGTGTAACTCCACTGACTTTAATGGAGTGACACCTGGGACTAGTTTAGCCCACTACATCTAAGTAAAATAATGTAGGTTTCAAAACCACATTTTCAACACATGCGTTTTCCACAATGGAAACAGTAACACCTTTAATCACTAAATTACAGCACTTGAATGAAATAAAAACACAAACAGTTTGCGTGTAATGAAGATAGTAAGTGGTAAACTACCCACAGATTTGATGGAAGAGTGTTTGTTACTGCTGAGGAAGATGGTCTAGCCCTTCAAAAGAATAATTTAGTAACCTATTAAATTGATCAAAGAAATTAAATAAAGCAAATAGTGAACATCACTGCATAAATTAAAAGTATCAGTGAAGATAAGGTTCAATTAAATGAAACTCTGCTCCAAACCTTCCCTCCCTCTTCCTTAGTTTCTCAGGGGATAGGATAATATTCAAACATACTCCTATTGTTTTAGTCCTGGATTGGATCCAAATCTCAGGCCTTGTTTTCAAATCCAGTTCAGATATGCATCAAGATGTAAAAAAATCTCCTGTGAACAGCTGTTCTCATGAGATGTCAGCTCAAGATGGCAGAAATCTCACAAGAACAACAGGCATTATGAGATTTCCACCTTTCAAAACTAGTGAACTTTGGGGCCAAAATGTTCACTCTGGTTTTTCACGTTTTGCTTGAGACTTTATAAATAATGAAACTATCTTCAATTTGGCATAATAAAACTGACATGATGCTAACTTGACATAACAAAATTGTAATTGCTCTGGTCCAATCTTTAGGCTGTTTTCTCTATCCACTAAATATAGTTATTTGTTTTCACATTCATTTCTGTTTGGCTTGAGACATGATATTGTAAATGAAATATTAAATGTATCAGAGCTGTGCAGCAGAATTTTATTCGTACTTTATGTGATCTATTATGAACTGTAAAAACAAAACAAATCAGTAAATGTATATAATTCCTCAACTTAAATACATAATGGAAAATAAGGTAAATAAAAATATACTTGACAGTAAATATGTCCACTGGGAACACTCCCTTGTGTTTTACTTTATAGTAGCTAAACATTAAGTCAGACCCTTAACTTGAATTTAATGTATTAATGCAATAACAATCAAGCACAAGGCATTTCCTGGGAATTAATGACTGACTGGGAGAGTTGAAGGACCAAAGTGAAGCCAAGGGCTATTAACCTCAGCTAGTCATTAATTCCCCAGAAGATGCCCTGTGCTGAGGTTGTTATTGCTGTTTATAATCGTCCTATATATTAAAAAATATAAACATTTTCCCTGCTGTCCCAGCATTTCAAAAAGCTGCATGGGAAGGAGGCATTTAAGTGATACCACTGCTGCACTAGGCTTTTCTGAGAAATTAAAAGTGATCAGCAAAATTAAAAAGAACCAAACACAAACTACTTTAGTAGTAGGATCTGAGTTCCCTGAATAAACACTGTGTCATTTGAGAACTTCAGTACAATAATTTACACATCCTGGGGAAACATACATCTACTGCTGCTATCATACTATTGCCCCTTTATCGAGCATTAGCGTATATATCAAGGTCCTTCCAGGTTAATTTCCCTCTTAGAACAGATATCAGTGACATAGAATCAGGTATTTTTGGTGGATTTTTCCCACAGGGTTTATTTATTTGGTACTCACCAAGAAATCCCTATGGATAACTACACAAATATTAAATAAACTCCGATCAGAAGGACAGTAATTGTTGGCTGATAGATTCATGGGGCCAGATTGTTTGCTGGCCCATGGATTTTAAACCAGAAGGAACCATTATGATCCTCTTATCTGGGTTCAGGTCATATGTACCCTATACATGTACTCCTGTGTCTATATCTTAACAAACCCACCATCATATGTTTACTACTGGTTTGTTTTAAAGGTCATCCTCTCATTTTGGATGGTTGATTAATTATGTTTATTACATAAACCAGGGATCGGCAACCTTTGGCACCCGGCCCGTCAGGGTAAAGCTGCTGGCAGGCCAGGCCGGTTTGTTTACCTGGAGTGTCCACAGGCATGGAACCCCGCAGCTCCCATTGGCTGCAGTTCACCGTTCCCGGCCAATTGGAGCTGTGGGAAGCAGTGGCTAGCACGTCCCTCGGCCCACGCAACTTCGCGCAGCTCCCATTGGCCGGGAATGGCGAACTGTGGCCAGTAGGAGCTGCGGGGCTCTGCGCCTGCAGACGCTCCAGATAAACAAACCGGCCTGGCCCGGCCCCCCAGTGGCTTTACCCTGATGGGCAGGGTGCCAAAGGTTGCCGACCCCTGAGCTAGTCCCTTGTAACTTGGCCAACCAGTTTTTAGTAATTGTTCCATTCATCTTATAATTGGCAATAAAATTGTCTTATAATTCCACCTCTTACTGGAGCTTGTTTAAAAATCACTCATTGCTAATAACAAATGAAAACTCAGCATGTGGAAATATATGAAAAGGATGTTGAACCATGTATTGGGGTATTTAGTGGCCTTGATATTTTTGTGCATCTGTAAAGTAATTGTAACATATGAATCCGTGATTAAATGGAGGCAATAAAGTATTTTCAACCCAACAGTTGACCTCCCTATAAAATTACTATAATCTAGTGAAGAATATCCTCTGGATTAATATATTTAAAATATAACCCTCCAGCACTGATCAAAAAAGCCACCATTTATGAAGGGCCTACACAATTTAGAGCTCTGTTACTGCAGAGCCTGACCGCCAGTGATGTATCATTAGTTAACTAACACGCTCTTTTCCATGAACTATGCTTATATCATCTTTGAGTCAAGGAAGGAAATGAAACAGAACCATTGTTGCACATGATACATAACAGAGCAGGAAAAAAAAATCAGTTCTTGATTGGGAATTGTAAAGGACAAAACTAGATAAAAGCCTAAACCAAGCCCCCAGATTCAAGCATCACCAGACTTTGGGAGAATTTTGATCAAATCATGATCTGATCCTCATGGCTGATGCCTTCTGATCTTAAAAGGCCAAACATCTCCAGACATAACTGATAGGGAAAAAATGCTATTTGCAAATATACACCTCTACCTCGATACAACGCTGTCCTCAGGAGCCAAAAAATCTTACCGCGTTATAGGTGAAACCATGTTATATTGAACATGCTTTGATCCGCCAGAGCGCATACCCCCCCCCCCCCGGAGCGCTGCTTTACCTCATTATATCCGAATTCGTGTTATATTGGGTTGCATTATATCAGGGTAGAGGTGTATTAAGAGAGTATGACAAACAACAGAGAATGAAAACAACCTAAAACTAAGAAAATGTTCTTCAGTGCCTATTTGACGTGTCTATTAACCCAAAATGAATTTCATGACAGTGATGTATTTTATAATTTGAGCTGCCATGCTCAACTATTATAGTTCAACATTCTATTAGATCATCTTGACTTAGTGTTTTATATTCTTTCCTACCACACAGTCTCATCAAGTTTACATCACTTTGAAAATGTCTATGGAAAAGGCAATGAGTGTTAAATTCAGAAATATTAGTCATTGTGTGAGTATTGTCATTAATAATTTTCATACTTTGGAAATTCAGGGCAAATTACAGAAAGAGTTTTGAGGGTTTTATTTATATCAAATTAAGCAATGATGGATTTCTAATAATGCTAACATAATATTTGGGATTTCCATAATATCTGCCCTTCCAGGACCTGTAGTACTTTACAATCACGGATTAGTTAGTTAAGCATCCCACTACCCAAAGTATTTAGGTCATTATTACTAGTCATCAGAAACAGAATGTGCAAGAGTCCTGACTTCTAAACACTAGAGAACACATTCAGTCAATTAGTAGAATAGCGTAGTATACACCTCTACCTCGATATAACGCTGTTCTTGGGAGCCAAAAAATCTTACCGCGTTATAGGTGAAACCGCGTTATATTGAACTTGCTTTGATCCACCGGAGTGCGCAGCCCCGCCCCCCCAGAGCACTGCTTTACCACGTTATATCCGAATTCATGTTATATCGGGTAGCATTATATCGAGGTAGAGGTGTAGTTTTAAATTATCATGGCTGAAGAGGTGGTAACAGAGTGTTGGGATTAGGGATTCTAAACAATTTCCTTCCCAGTCAGAGAGGTTATAGAAGAAGTGAAGACAGCACACTGCGGGAGATGTTTTAAAGAATTGCAGTGATTCGTTATAATGTTGGCAGTTAAATATTTAGTATGTAGGAAAATATATAGAGAATTAATGTGGAACACAGTTTTCAGACATACACACTATCTCCATTACTATTACTGTGAATGGTAATCATAGCAGTGTAGGGCTGGAAGGGACCTCGAGAGAACATCTAGTCATGCCCCCTGTGCTGAGGCAGGACCAAGTAAGGCTAGATAATCTCTGGCAGGTGTTTGTACAACCTGTTCTTAGAAACCACTTGGGATGAGGACTCCACAACATCCATTGGAAGTCTATTCCAGACCTTAAATACCCTTATAATTAGAAAGTTTTTCCCAATATGTAACCTAAATGGCCCTTGCCGCAATTTAAGCCCATTACTTCTTGTCCTACCTTCAGTAGACATGGAGAGCAATTGATCACAGTCCTCTTTATAACAGGCCTCAAGATATTTGAAGACTATTATAAGGTTCCCCACTCAGTCTTTTTTTCCTCAAGACTAAACATGCCCTTTTTTCCCCTTTAACCTTGTCTCACAGGTCTTAAGATACGCGTATACCAGGAAAATGCACTGCATTAGAAAAACATGTTAACTAACGCTAAGTTAAACACAGCTCTTAGTGTGGCTTAAGATAGCAACATTTCAAAATGTATTAGCTGGTCATAGAATCATAGAAGATTAGTGTTGGAAGAGACTTCAGGAGATCATCTAGTCCAACCCCCTGCTCAAAGCAGGACCAATCCCCAACTAAATCATCCCAGCTAGGCCTTTGTCAAGCCGGGCTTTAAAAAACTCTAAGGATGGAGATTCCACTACCTCCCTAGGTAACCCATTCCAGTGCTTCATCACCCTCCTAGTGAAATAGTGTTTCCTAATATCCAACCTAGACCTCCCACACTGCAACTTGAGATCATTGCTTCTGCTTCTGTCATCTGCCACCACTGAGAACAGCCGAGCTCCATCCTCTTTGGAACTCCCCTTCAGGTAGTTGAAGGCTGCTATTAAATCCCCCCTCACTCTTCTCTTCTGCAGATTAAATAACCCCAGTTCCCTCAGCCTCTCATAAATTATGTGCCCCAGCCCCCTAATCATTTCCGTTGCCCTCCGCTGGACTCTCTCGAATTTGTCCACATCCCTTCTGTAGTGGGGGGACTAAAACTGGATGCAATACTCCAGGTGTGGCCTCACCAATGTCGAATAGAGGGGAATAATCACTTCCCTTGATCTGATGGCAATGCTCCTACTAATACACCCCAATATGCTGTTGGCCTTCTTGGCAATGAGAGCACACTGCTGACTCATATCCAGCTTCTCCTCCACTGTAATCCCCAGGTCCTTTTCTGCAGAACTGCTGCTTAACCAGTCGGTCCACAGCCTGTAGCGGTGCATGGGATTCTTTCTTCCTAAGTGCAGGACTCTGCACTTGTCCTTGTTGAACCTCATCAGATTTCTTTTGGCCCAATCCTCCAATTTGTCTAGGTTACTCTAGACCCTATCCCTACCCTCCAGAGTATCTACCTCTCCCCCCCAGTTTAGTGTCATCTGCGAACTTGCTGAGGGTGCAATTAATCCCATCATCCAAATCATTAATAAAGATGTTGAACAAAACTGGCTCCAGGACCGACCCCTGGGGCCCTCCGCTTGATACCGGCTGCCAAGTAGACATCGAGCCATTGATCACTACACATTGAGCCCGACAATCTAGCCAGCTTTCTATCCACCTTATAGTCCATTCATCCAATCCATACTTTTTGAACTTGCTGTCAAGAATATTGTGGGAGACCGTATCAAAAGCTTTGCTAAAGTCAAGATATATCACATCCACTGCTTTCCCCATATCCACAGAGCCAGTTATCTCATCATAGAAGGCAATTAGGTTGGTCAGGCATGATTTGCCCTTGGTGAATCCATGTTGACTGTTCCTGATCATCTTCCTCTCCTCCAAGTGCTTCAAAATGGATTCCTTGAGTACCTGCTCCATGATTTCGCCGGGAACTGAAGTGAGGCTGACCGGTCCGTAGTTCCCTGGGTTCTCTTTCTTCCCTTTTTAAAATATGGGCACTATATTTGTCTTTTCCCAATTGTCCGGGACCTCCCCCGATTGCCACGAATTTTCAAAGATAATGGCCAATGGCTCTGCAATCACATCAGCCAACTCCCTCAGCACCCTTTATGCATTAGATCTAGACCCATGGACTTGTGCATGTCCAGCTTCTCTAAATAGTCCTTAACCTGTTCTTTCACTACTGAGGGTTGCTCATCTCCTCCCCATACTGTGTTGCCCAGTGCAGCAGTCTGGAATCTGACCTTGTCTGTGAAGAGTGATGCATAAAAGCACTGAGTACTTCAGCTTTTTCCACATCATCTGTCACTATGTTACCTCCCCCATTCAGTAAGGGTCCCACACTTTCCCTGAACTACTTCTTGTTGCTAACATACCTGTAGAAACCCTTTTTGTTACCCTTCACATTCCTTGCTAGCTGCAACTCCAAGTGTGCCTTGGCCTTCCTGATTACACCCCTGAATGCTCTAGCAATATTTTTATACTCCTCCCTAGTCATTTGTCCAAATTTCCACTTCTTGTAAGCTTCCTTTTTGAGTTTAAGCTCACCAAAGATTTCACTGTTAAGCCAAGCTGGTCGCCTGCCATATTTGCTATTCTTTCTGCACTTCAGGATGGTTTGTTCCTGCGTCCTCAATAAGGCTTCATGGCTAATCCTAGTGTCCTCCAGAACAAGGTAGCATGTCAACCATTAACCACATGTTAACCACAACCAGCTAACATGTTTGTGTAGATTAATACACAAAGAATGCAGCTTCCATTTAAATGTATAACAAGACAGGAGACTTTCAACTTTGTTGTAAGATAAGCTCTCTTTTATTTTGTAGGGAAAAACATTTCTTTTAAAAACAATGGTAGTGGTTTTAAAAATGATGTACAGTGTGGAATGAATACAAAAATTCAGTTTTTAAATCATTTGGCTATTGAGTTGACATCTTGTCCAAAGTCTCTTGGATGCTCCAAAAACTAAATGGCATGTTGTCTGCACTTCTTAGCATATATGCAACATGCCTCAGGTGGCACATGACCAGGATTCATCACCAAATTTTGGTCCGTTGGTTGGATCATTAGCTCCCCTGGCCCGGGCTGGGTACTGACGGAGAATGGGAAGTTCACACTGATCCTTGCCCCCCTTGTCTGCACTAAGAAGTTATTTAGGCCCTGCTGAGATCTACTGATTGAAGAGTATTGTGAAGTGATTGGGCAGACTATGACAGAAGGCCATAAAATATTGAAAACATTCTAAATAAGCATTTAATTTAGAAGCCAGAATAGTTAAGAACCTGCCATATATGTTCCACAGGCAGAAATTTTAATGGCCAAGAGTTGAATTAGAATAATATTATTAAACAGTGGTGTCTTTCTTGAATTGGTACTCTCTCTTGACATTGGATGAAATGCAATCGCTGTTGGTATGCCTATATCAGTTATGCAAGGATGATTATTTGGACTATAATGGAATGGAGAGATCAGAAACATTGAGCAATAATAATAAAAAAACCTCAGAAAATTAAAAAAAGCAGGAGAGGGGTAAGGAAAATAATCTTCCTCTCTTCCTTGAAATATGACTGGAGTGTTGAAATCTTTGAAACAATGTCTTTAGAAGGATTATAATTTAAAATCAAACAGACAATTTCACTGAAGTCTAGTCTCTTAACATTCTGGTCTAGTTTCTGAACTTATAACTAAATATGTAACTCACATACTTGTTTTAAAAAAAAAGAGTAATAAGGCTTGAAAGATCCTATTAATAGAAGAAGAGTAAAAATTTGACCTGAGAGGAAATATGCAGTCTGAGAAGATATCAGGTGTTATAGGCAAGTGTTAATTTGCCTGAGGGATTTCAGATCAATGAAATCCTTTAAGGGGAAACTTGATCTGTGGAAACTGACCAGCCTTCTTCTACAGGGTTGTCTAGCCCCAGAGTGGAGCACAGGCCTTGTACTACACTTCGTTAATATCTGGTGGTGTAAATATGTCCTCTTCCTTCCACCTCTACCCAGGAGTGACCATTTCTCCCATCATTACCCACACAGTGCCCTCCCAGTTGCCACTAATTCATACCCTACTTCTGAATTTTCTGTTGAGGGACTTGACCTGTTATTGACCTATGCAATTCACTGAGATGAATTTTCACCCTTCATGCATGAACAAATTAATAGTTTTAAATATTAGATGTTAGAGGAAAATTAATGGTTTTTAACGAGAGCATTATTGTTATTTTGGACTGGTATAGTTATCTTCCTTTTCTTTAGCCATCATCTCAGAGCTCATTCTGGCAACTTAACTGACTACAAAACTGGAAACTTTATTAGGCGATTCAAAAATTTAAATGTATCCTCTTCAGCTTATGTTGACTTTCACAGTGAATAGCAAAAAGAGCCAAGGTGATTGTTTGGAATTAGGACTATTTTTGAGCTGCTCACAAGGGATATGATGATATATAGTCCATAGGGGTTATGTAATGTAGCTTTCTTATTACCATCGTAGCATCATACTTCTGAATTTTAAATATTTTATACATTCTTTTTATACAATATCTTAGTAGCTAAGTGGCAATAAGTAAAATGACTTCCCAATGAAGAATTGTATAATTTAATTTACTTGTAAATGTTTTTTTCTTACTTTAATTCTATTACTCATGGTTATACTTCCATACGGTGCCCTAAATTTCTCTTTGTCTTTGGTGTGTAAGCTCTTCAAATAGTTCTAAAAATTAATAGGCATCACTATCTTCCCCCAGTCTTCTCAACTTTATTGTGCCAAATTCTGCTTTCACAGTGGTATAAACTGACTTAAATGGTGTGGAGTTTGGCTCATTACATGTGCTTAGGAACTTGTACAGGAATTTGGGATGCAGAACTTGTGCTGGAATTTGGGGTAAAGAAAGCAGCAAATAATTTCTCTTAGTAGTAATTTCTAAATTCTATATGTAATTATAATTTGCTGCACAAGTATTTGGGGAAACAGAGCCCTTTATATTTTGGAATGGGAACTGTAGGAAATAAAAGGTCTAAAGTAAAGGTTGAGAGGTATAATATACATGGCAGACAGCAAATATCCTGCTAGGTATATTTATCTGGAGGTACAGACAGAGGCAGCAAGTGACAATTGAAGCAGGAATTGAGGAAAGAGGAAAGGAAAAATAGAATGACTGGAGACACTGATATTGTTGAGGCTTGGCTGAAAAATTAGAAGGCTGTCCAAGCTGGAGAGAAGAGGAAGAGGGACAGATTTAAGATGTTCTAAATCCTCAATATTTTTTGGGAAGTAAGCAGAATTAGCCTATAGAGGATGGCTGGAAAAGGAAATCAATCTAGAAAAGCCAAAACCAAGCTAATAAGAAAAGAAAAGAAAAGAAAAGAAAAGAAAAGAAAAGAAAAGAAAAGAAAAGAAAAGAAAAGAAAAGAAAAGAAAAGAAAAGAAAAGGAGGTCTAACTGCATCTGTCTCCACATGGGCAAGAACTGGGAT
The DNA here is from genome assembly GCF_011386835.1 of Chrysemys picta bellii. Lineage (NCBI taxonomy): Eukaryota > Metazoa > Chordata > Testudines > Emydidae > Chrysemys > Chrysemys picta. The sequence continues at coordinate 200,407,670 of NC_088791.1, forward strand.
AGAGTTTCTCAGTAGGAAAAGTGGCGATTGTAGTGAAAGTCAAAATGAAGAGCAAATTAGCTTAAACAGTCTGAGATGATGAGAACATTCTTTGGGCTAATTCCTCTAATTCCTAGAGATTGCTTGCAGATCAGATGTTAATATGTGAGACTGAAGAAGAGGAACTGAAAACAAGGTGAATGCTGCAACAGACTAGACAAGGAATCACTGGGTTGGTTGCACTGAATAGGTTCTGGGGGAAGGAATTACAGTTCTGATTTAACACTGTACAAAGTAAATGGATGCTGAGGTGGAGACATTATATCAGTAGGAGTGTTGAATCACAACTCATTATCTGGAAAACTGAAAATTCTCACCACTGAAGCAACTAAACAATTGCAGTATAGATTCTGGTGGCATTGGTGAAAGCAGAAAGGAGCCTTTTTTGGTGCAAATATGAAGAAAGTGGAATTAACTACTTGGTTTTTGTTTTTGCCTACACTATGACTCCCTCCCAGATTTAGAAGAAGAATGGTATTTTATTTGACTTCTCAATTTGGTTCTGAATTATTTTAGCAACATAATTCATTCTTTCTTTCAAATCTGAAATGCTGGTAAGAAGAAGCAATGCTATCTGAAAGAAACATGATATTCTTTGCACAGACCTGATTTTATACAATTTTCTGCAGCTCAAGAACTCCAGGCAAATAGGGTAGTGTTGTATTAGTAATGAAGTGGCCAAATGCTTGTTTACTGTATTTGAGAATCAGAGTAAAGATGGAACCTCCACCTGGTTTCATTTAAAATATCTAGATTTTAGGGAGGCTTCATGTAAGACCTGAAAGATTGTTGACTTTTTATAAGGAAGGTAAAACATGGGCAGACAACATGGTTCAGTGAAAGAACTTGCTTCTACAGATTCACTGCATTTGTAGCAATTATAACTATGACACTTTCAGACAAAGCAATATATATATATATATATATATATATATATATATATATATGTGGACTGAATGGAAAATGGCCTAATACTTCTGGATTGGAGGCACGTCTGTATTGTCCCTACTCTATAGCTTTTGTTTAAAGAGATGCAGCTCAACAAGCCAAAATGAAGACACTGACAGACCTAACTCCAGGTAATTACTGAATTTCCAAATGGTACTCATTAGTTTATAAAAAATTTAATACACACAATGAAATTTTAGTAAAAATTCAGTTGGAGAGAAAAATTGGAAAACCTGTCCTATTTGGGACACACTGGATGGTATTATAATTTTATGTAGATACATTGACAAGAGGTCAAACTTTAAATCTAAAGTCAAGCACCTTATGGCTTTTTTATTATTTGTTTGAATTTAAAAATTCTGATATATTTTGAAACAATTACCTTTGTAAGCAGAATTATAAACTCAAAACTGAATGATGGTCATATTATCCTCTTCTAAAACATTGTACCATTAAACAGTCAGGTTGTTGCATCCTGAGAATGAAAGACCAAAAGCATTTGCCTGTTAAGAGTAGGGTAGAAATGTTATTTCAAAGTGTACAAATCAGTTACTGTCCTTTTCTCAATAAGACTATTCAAATATTTTTCTTGTAAAGATGCTTTATTTGGCTTTGATCTTTTCCTATTTAAAACGTGCTATAAATATGCTTACAGGTTGATTTTTTAAAAGAAACAAATACATATTTACACTATACCAATATTTATTTGTATCTATGGATAAATGTTTGAAAGATAATAGAAAAGATTCTAGTTTTATGAAGCCAAGGATTTTTAAAATGGCTTTCAAATAAATGAAATTTCTACATTTCATATTAAAAAGTATTATTGTTTTAAGCACATGCTACATTTAGTCTGATAAATAAATACTTCTTATCCAGCATTCATATTATTTAGAATAACCAGGTTAACAGCAATTTTTGGAGTTCGCTTCTCAGGCTAAAAAAGAGTACCCGAAAACTAAGCGAATGTTCAGCAGACTAGACAAGGGTCAGAGGGTTAACAGTGATTCTTTTAGCATGCTTCACAGTATAAATAGATTTGTAAGAATGTATGGATTTTTGTTTTCAGATTCATTGGTTTTAAAAAATATAGATCCTAAAATACAGGATTAGAGTAAAAGGTTGGTAAAACATAATTTCATCAGACAAAAAACCCTGCCCTTGCCAAACTTGAATATATAGTTGGGATGGGTATTAAAATCATGGATTTTTATTTTATAAAGCCAAAAAACAGAATTCCATATCAGTCAGTACAAACCTATAATAATGCAGTAAAAAGAATTATTGTAACCCAGTTGGACTGCTGGGTCATGCAATTATATTATTTTGAAGTCAGTTTCACAGTGGATGTAATCTGATCTATAGGAAACAAAGACAAATAATTTAAGTAAAATAAATACATCATTTATTTCTAAAATTTTAAACAACATACAAAAACCAAATCAGTGAACTATTCTTTAATAAGGCAGGGGGCAGATCCTGAGCCAGTGTATAAAGTATGAAAATTTACCCCAACTGAGGTTCTCCTCCATTCTCCAGCTATAATTACAGTAATCTTTTTTTTCTAGATTTGTTTCCAAATGTTAAAAAAAAAAGTCCATTTAGTTAAGTGGGTAAACATTGTGTAAAATCTGATGACTTGCAGCTATGACATCTTCCACCATCAGATGCCTGAATGTAATCAAACACTGGACTTTGAACATGTTCCTAAAAGCTATGTACATGATTTTTTAAAAATGGGCTAAGTCCACTTGTTTCTTTTAATTACATTTCAGACATGCATTCCCATGTCCTGAAGTGCCTTCCGAAACACAGCGGTTCCTGTCGGGTTTTCGTTGTTGCTTTAATGATATAAAGATCTCTGAGGAAGGAAAGATGGGTAGTTAATATATACATTTAACTTATTTCATCTTTTGGATTCGTTTGCCTTGCCTATCGAGCCGGAGAGTGGCCGTGCTGCTGGCAAACAGAAACTGGGAGCCAACGACCACTTATCTTCTGCCTGGTCAGTGAAAAGACACCAGTACCCACAGGCAGAGACGTGTACTGGGGAGCACACAGAGCTCAACTTCCTCTGCTTTGGCAGGGGCAATCTCTGCTGCTCTCAGCGCCCCTTTGCGGGGGGTGCAGTAGCTGTGTTGCGAGAAAAGTGTTTCGGGGGGGGGGGTGAGTCTCCCCGCAGCAGGGCTGTGGGTGGCTGCGTTGGCACGGGCCGGGGGCGCGGGCAGGTGGGCTGGCCGGAGGGCGCGGGCGGCGGGGGAGGAAGGGGAAGAGGCGCGCAGCAGTGAGTCAGGTGACCCTGTGTGTGGCAGGTTGGGCGGCGGGGGCGGCCACGCCGCGTGCAGGCGGCAGTAGCAGCCGGGCTGGCGAGCGGGCTGCGCCCCAAGCCGCGGCGGAGGCGCCGGCAGGGACTGGGCCATGTGATGCAGGGGAGGGGGAGGGCAGCGAGAGGAAGAGGAGGTGGGGGAGGAGCAGGCGGGTAGGTGCTGCTCGCTATAGAGTCGCTGGGGCTCCGCCGCCGCTGCCGGGGAGCGGAGCCGGGCAGCAGCCGCGGGAGAACGTGCCAGCGAGCCGGGCTAGGGGCAGAGCCGCCGCCGTCCCTCCCTCCCTAGGAATCCCAAGCGGCCGGAGGGTGGAGCCGCGGCCCCCGGAGCGAGCTGCTCCCCCGGCTGTGTGGCGCGGGGAGGAGGAAAGGCAGCGGCGGCAGCAGGGAGCCCGCGCTGCAAGGAGCCGCCGCCGCTTCATCCTGCGGCACCGGGAGGCAAAGAGGAGCCCGGGCGTGCGCAGGTGGGCAGCGCCCGCGGCCGCCGCACGGCCAGCCCCTGCCCTGGGGCGCGCCGGCTGCTGCAGGGCAGCCGCGTGGCTCCAGCGTCCCCCAGCCCTTTGGCGGGTCTCTGGTTGCACGCGTGACCCTCCCCTTTCTCCCGGGGGGGCTCAGACACAGGGTCACCTAGTGCTGAACGTGTCTGTTCCCAGCTGGAAATAGGGGGGTGTGTGACAGAGAGACGCATCATCTCGGAATTTCAGTTTAATCTTTTTTAGATCTTCAGATTCATCCCATATGTATGTGCCTTTCAGACAACGTGCGCGCGCGCGTGTGTGCGGGTGTGGGGAGTTATATATATATTGGAGTAGTTTCCTTGCATTGCTTACTTGTCATTTAGTTACTTGTATTAAGGAATTGATAATAGCCAAGCTGTGCAATGAGGGTGCCGAAGGTGGCTGCATGTGTACGTTTTGACAGGAGAACGATTGGCGTTTTTAGTGAGCAATGTGGAAAACGCAATTCCCTTTGAGGTGAAATTTTGGCTAGTAACTTCAAGGGAGGCAGAACTAGGTGCAGTGAAGGATTTACCTGGCTTTTCATATTATGCTCTGCACGACACAATAAAGCACCATCAGACTTTTTTGCTTTAGAGAAATTTGGTGGCAAATCATGTTTAATCTCTGTTTGGCATAAATATGTTTCTCTTCAAGTTTGTGATTTTTTTATAGATGTTTTGATCATATGCAACACAAAAAGCTTTTATGATTTCAGATTTTAAATATGAGAACAGCCGTTGTCATGCATGTGCTCGCAGTGGCATGAGGAAATGATTTAGTTTCAGATAGTTAATGACTTGATAACATTTTTCCAGGTAGAGAAGTACTAGAGAGAGTGGTCCTACAGTTACTTGTAGACAGAATATCAAAAATTAATAAGTGGAGCCAAGAGAGTGTGTGCACATGCAAAAAACCATGATCTTTCAAAAGATGATTTTCCCTTGAAACTCACTCAGTTGCTGAATGAAACAAATATGCTAAATACAAATAGGCTTTTGCTTTTACAAGTTAAAATATTCCTTTCCCCCCGAATATGAGATGACTGTGAGGTCTTTAAATACCCAGCTTGCATTTTTGTTTGACTGGTATGTAAATGCTTGAATCTGGAGAATGTGGCATTTTGGAGTAAAAGTTATTTTCTAATTTATTACAGTACATTTAAAATGAACTTTTTTATACAATAAGAAAATTCCGGGGTTCAACATAATTTAATTTTCAATAAACATCTAATTATTTCATGTTGTCAACATTAATTTTTTGTGCATATCATTACAAATTATATCAGGTAACCAAGTTATCCATGAAAAGTACATTTTTGTAAAATGGTGATGTTTAAATGGAAGTTGGGATAGTCTTATATTTAATTGAAAACGAAGTACAGATATTTCTCTGTGCTTGAAAAAGTTATAGTATTGCCTTTCAGGGTTATAAAGTATCCATTAAACAGCACAGAAGTAGATGGTGGGATACAAGGTTATTGGGTTTTTTAGTTTTTTAGAGTCTTTAAATATTCCATTGAATTAAATTATGTTGGAATCATTTATTTCCTTACCAAGAAGTTTACACATAACACAATATAAGTATTTTAATTGTCCTGGTACAGATGAGAACATTTTACTAGTATGGTTGTGTAGTAAAATAAACGAGATTAAATGTTTTGTGATGGTAGGCTTTACAGGCATGACTAAATTCTCCTATATAACTACAGGTGGCAGTGTAGAAGCCAAGAACAAAAACTGACAGAAGTTACTATTCTCTATAAGAAAATGAAGAGAGTGTACACATGACTAATCACAGGAACCTGAAAAACCACAGGTATGTGAAGTGATTAATCTAACTGCCTGTGATACTCCGAATATTTACTGTATCCTGATATTACTGATTCTTTAGATATTTTTGGACTAAATTTCATTTGAGTTATCTGAAGCATTCAAATCAAGATCCTAATCCAGATGGCAAAAAAAAAAAATCTTATGAAATAACTAAAGTAGAAAAAATGATCTGAGGTGGTTGTGAGGAAAAGAGGGTATTTCAACATCTTTCCCCAGTTTATTTTGCTATAAAGAATTTGAACACGGTAGTACTTTAAATAACTTGATTTCTTAAATAAGTACATGGCCTCACATTGGTCGTACTGTCTTTTTTCCTAAACCAAATATGACTTCTTTTAACTAAAATAGACAAATTTCAGTTATAATGGGAAGTTTCAATTTCTAGGTGTTCTAGGAGTCTTAGTAGTACTTTTAAAGTTTGTGCAGAGTCAAAAGCTTTAGACGTGAGATAGAGGAACTTCAAAGATGTTTGTCCTCAGATTGTCCAGAAGTGGTGTTAATCTTGTAGTTAAATATAGTATTTTAATATTTTAAAAAATAAAATTAAAATGTGTATTAATACACACAGATGACAGTTCAATAAAAAAAAATCAATGACGTGATTCAAAATACATGTAGTTCTCAATAATAAATAACATCACTCATCTTCCATGATAAGGTTACTAATAAAATACCAAATCAACAAATATCTAAAAATAAGCAGTTCTAGTAGAGGTGCTGCATGGAATCTTTTTGGGTATTGTAATAAGGGGGAAATTAGAGTAATTAGCAATGAATTCTGGTTAGTTAACAAAAATGGAATAAAGCATATATCCTTTCCACAAGACTACCTCTGGGTCTTCAATGCCTATAGAAACTATTCCCTGGGACCAAATTATCTGAATATTTTGAGGCTGAAAGAAGGTACAGACCTGTGGCTTGAACATGTGTTATTTAGGGCAATTTGTAATGTAAGGTGTGAATTTATATCAATCTAGTTATACCCAAAGAACTCCCACATGGATACTCTTATTCTCATCTAAGAGGGCCTTCTTTTTGTTTAGCTTATGTTGCTTTGAAACTAAACTGAAATAATCCAGTCTTATTCCAGAGTAAGAGGTCCACATGGAAAGTTAAAGTAATTTAACTGTACTAGTATAATTGTACCAGTATAACTTCCCATGTAGAGAAGCCTTTCGATTGTCCTTACCTCAAAAAGCTTACAATCTTTTTGTTGGTGGAGTGCCTAATACCATCAGATTCTGCTTCGTAAGTGGGGCTTCTTGGTGCTGTCGCAATATATGTAATTGATAATATCCTACACCTGTGATAATTCTGTAGAACACATGGTTCTAACACAGTTACTAAAAATTAACCCCCACAAAAATATTAAAACAAACCTAGAACTTAAGAAGAGTTATGCTGCAGAGACCAGTTCTCTCAATTATTTTCATGGGATAGCCAGGCTAACCCTGGCCACCTTTTGAGTCAGCAGTTTGCCAATCACCTCCACCCCAAAGGGAGCATTTAACCTGTAGCTTACAGGAAAAGGGAAATTAGCTAAATAAGATGAAAATCAACACAACAATAAGTATTGTGATCCTGATTTAGCAAAGCAGGTAAGCACATGAGTGCTTTAAGTACTTAAGTAGCCCTATTTCAAAGCAAATGGGACTACTTGCAGGCTTTATGTTAAGCACATGTTTAAGTGCTTTGCTGAAATCATTAATTCAATCTGGTACCAACTTGTGTAGATGAGAAAATGGAAATATATATTTATATTCATGTCAGGAATGTAAAATTCTAGTAGGTTATTCTATGATAGTAAGTAGTCACAAAAATTAAGCATAATTTATAATGTAAGAAGCAGTAATTAAAGATTCATATTACAGAGTTTTTGCTATGCTATGTGCACCTAGTACTGTACACGATGAATTATTATCAATAATTAAACTAAACTATAGTTGTAAAATTCTCAAAGTATATTTTGTGGTATATAACTATTGCTTTTTGTGTATGAGAATTCACAAAATTCAGCAAATTGTAATGAGTCAGTCTGCCACTAGTGCAAATTGGTGAGGATCAACTGTATTTGCACTGCATTGGACTATCTAAATTGGATTTGATAGTGGCAAGTAGTGCAAGCTGATATGAAATGAAAATGAATAAAGCCTTCACTATGAATCAGTTAATCGGTATATGGCTTCATTCCCTTTGCTGTACACCTCTGACTGCAAGATAAAGTAATCATGATTGTTTATCATTCTCTATAAAGCAAGAGAAACAGATGAAAACTTCAACATGTCTTTTGTTGTTTCATGTTGTATACAATATAACTAATAAAGAATAACTTGGTTCTGACATTTGAAAGCTACAGTTGTAGTGTTAGACTTAATTTAACTTAGATTTATGATTGATATGGTATAAATCAGAATGTCTTGGTAATAATAAAATATATAGAAATGTTTGCTTTAATTGGAGTTACCCTTATAAATCCATCATGTGTCAATGGCACAGTAAATCTCATATCTTTGTAGCAGGGAGAACCATTTCATGATACTGTGTTTTTTAATTGAAAATTCATTGCTGTCCATGCATTCTTTCTTCTTGTCATAAGTGTCTGCACAATGAATCATTTGATGGCTATCATAAAGATAGTTAAAGTCAGCATTACAACTGCTATGGAATCATGCTAGTATGAAATAAATGTAGTCATCTGTTATGGTACTGTGGTTTTGTACAATAACATCCTATATTCTTTGTGTTGCTAGAACTTTTATGGGATTGCCTTGGAAGTGTTACTCAGGGAGTGGGAGAAAAGATCAGCTTCGTGGGTCATTGTTAATGAACAGTGCAGTTGAGCAGTATAATTGCTGACATTCAGGAAGCCTAGCTGAACGGTGGAGAAAAGACTGCAGACAAGCATTTTGGAGAGAGTATGCTGCTTAGACCATAAGTTTCAACCAGTGAAGGGCCACTACTTCAGTTAAGAAGTATAAACTTAAATATAGACTGGTTATTAAGGATCAAAGGCAGTTTTATGTGAGACATGTAGAATGTCTTTGTTTCTACAAGAGGATGAGGGCTTGAGCTGAAGTCTCTGGCAAGTGAAAATTCCAGATGGAATAGACAAAGAGTAAGAAGATGGAAGCATATAGGATGGAATTGAATAGTGTGTTTGGAGGCATACAACTAGACACCCTAGTCAAGGTAATACTGCGACAGCTGGAGCACCACTCAGAAGAAGAGAAAATAAAATGTGTATCCATCTCAATTCTGTGCATAGGTCACCAATGCCAATTTAATGGGATAGCTATTCCATGTGAAGGGCCCACCTTTTGTGAGAGGTGGTCATTCCAGTGCCCAACTTGTAGTACACGTTCCTGAAGCAGGCACTAAAGCAGAAGGAAAAATACAGCCTTCAGCCATGACACAGCACTGAAAAGCATCCTTACTTAATGAACGTCTGTAAAGCTACAGCAAGTTAAAGTGCACCACCTAAAATTTTGACCTAGACATCCTGGTAGATAATGGAATGATCAGTGAAGAAAAGGAAAGTATTGAAAGGGACAAGAGGCAAGTGATCCTGATCTGTGAGTCCTTGGTGACAGCCTGACAGAGCCATGCCCTCAGAACAGGGGAGAATCTGCTCTTTTCCTTATGTGTGTTCAAGCTTACAGATTTGACAAACAAAGAGCAAATAGCGTCCTGAAAAAGTCTGAGAAATTTCCTTTTATTGTAGCTGCTTATTTACTAGAACTGGTCACAATTTTTCAACCACCAAGGTTTTTGTAAAAAAATGGCTTTTTCTGAAAATAGAATTTTTTTGCAACATATTGTACATGTCAATACATTTTTAATGAAAATGCTCACTGGTTTTTTATGTTTTTGTTTATAATTTTTCTTTTCCCTTACCGCCTTCTCTCCTTTCTTGCTTTCTCCCCCCTCCTCCCAAATCATATTTGAAAAATGAGGTTTTATTTTGAAAATGACTGGAGGGGTGAGGAATAAAGAAAGAGAACCTGAAAAATGGGAGAAGAGAGGGAATCAATGATTTACTGATGAAATATTTCAAAAACACCAAAAGCTAGTCCATTTTGAATCCTGTCAAATGAGAACAACTTCAAAATTTTCACAAAATTCTTTTTCTACGTTTGACAATCTCTATTTACTTTTCCGGAAAAAAAATTACAGTATTCCATTAAGTGTGGTGTCTTTCAGGATGTCCTAGCCTTCTTCCACACATGTCAACATTTTCAAACTTAAAGTTAGGCACCCAAATCCATACTTTTAGGGTATGTCTGCACTATGATGTAAGCCCAGGGTTAGTGGGTCTCAAGTTAAGGTCCTGGGTTAGCGCAATTGCAGCGTAGACACAAAGGAGGTTAGGCTTGAGGCCAGGCTCAAGTGCAGGCTTACATTGCAATGTAGACATACCGTAAGGCACCTGAAAAAGTGACTTGATGTTTCACAGGTGTTGAGCCCATCTGCAGGTTTCATTCTACAATCTTTCAATGTAAAGTGTAAGGCCAATAAATGGCCAGTATATCTTGAAGTGGACTGTTCAAAGATTTTTATAGCGAAAACAAAACATATATTGGAAAAGCAACAGAAATAGTGTGATATGGTAATGAAATAAAAACAAATATGTTTTTTGACAGATGCATTGCATCATGGACTGGAGAGGTGGTAGCTTCTGTAGGGCCCTGGAGACATCATACCTAGAATATTGCATATAATTCTATGTACCTCATGCCCAAAATTGTTTATTGACAGGAATGCTGAGAAAAACAGTGAAAATTACTAAAACAGAAAGATTGATTTATTAAGAATAAAATAGCTAAGTATGTTCTGGCTAACAGATGATTGAGGTGGTAGATATGAAAATCATGTAGAAGTATTTGAAGGGTATAAATGTTAAGAAGGGAGAAGAATTGTTCATACTGGTTCAAGCAACTAATGAATGAAGTTAAGGAAAGGAAAATGTAATCTAGCTAGGAGGAAAAATGTCCCAACTGTAAAATTTTTAGATTCTAGAATATTTTGACAATGAAAGCACCTTTGTTAGTCACTTAGGGTACGTCTATACCCAGCCGCTAGTTCGGCGGCTGGCAATCGAACTTCTGGGTTCGACTTATCGCGTCTTGTCTGGACGCGATAAGTCGAACCCGGAAGTGCTCGCCGTCGACTGCGGTACTTCAGCTCGGCGAGAGGAGTACCGCGAAGTCGACGGGGGAGCCTGCCTGCCGCGTGTGGACCAAGGTAAGTTCGAACTAAGGTACTTCGAATTTCAGCTACGTTATTCACGTAGCTGAAGTTGCGTACCTTAGTTCGATTTGGGGGTTTAGTGTAGACCAAGCCTTAGATGACTAGACCAAACAGTATAGAATATACTGGAGGGAATGAAGCAGACTTTGCTAAATGTCTTAATTTTATTCTTCAACTTCTTTTATTCTAAGATCAAAAGGCAATATTAGCTAAGTGAGTTTTCAAAGTTTTCATAAAGGAGAACTGGATACTTAAATTCAGTCAGTCCCATAGAGCCATTAGTGAACAAATGTTTTGAGAACTACAGCACGTACACCTCAAAACTTTCATAAGCAAGTTAAGAGCTTTATTGTAACTTGTGCTAATGAGAATTTTTGTAATGTTGCATCACAAATTTTCCTTTTAGTGACGAGATAAGCTCTTTTTACAGTGTAGAGGGATTATGTTGAATTCACCAATGTGGATGGTCTTTTGTTTGAAATAAGAAACTAATCCTGTAATTCACGGTACGCCCAAACTATTCCTTGCTTCAGTGGAAGAGCAGGGTGCATAAGGAATGGGGGCACAGGCCCCAAACAGCTAGCCTGATTTAGAGCCAGATGATGGTCCTGTGACGGTTCTCGGTACCCCAGGGCTTTCATAGATTCATAGATTCTAGGACTGGAAGGGACCTCGAGAGGTCATCGAGTCCAGTCTCCTGCCCGCATGGCAGGACCAAATACTGTCTAGACCATCCCTGATAGACATTTATCTAACCTACTCTTAAATATCTCCAGAGATGGAGATTCCACAACCTCCCTAGGCAATTTATTCCAGTGTTTAACCACCCTGACAGGAACTTTTTCCTAATGTCCAACCTAGACCTCCCTTGCTACAGTTTAAGCCCATTGTTTCTTGTTCTATCCTTAGAGGCTAAAGTGAACAAGTTTTCTCCCTCCTCCTTATGACACCCTTTTAGATACCTGAAAACTATCATGTCCCCTCTCAGTCTTCTCTTTTCCAAACTAAACAAACTCAATTCTTTCAGCCTTCCTTCATAGGTTATGTTCTCAAGACCTTTAATCATTCTTGTTGCTCTTCTCTGGACCCTCTTCAATTTCTCCACATCTTTCTTGAAATGCGGTGCCCAGAACTGGACACAATACTCCATCTGAGGCCTAACCAGCGCAGAGTAGAGCGGAAGAATGACTTCTCGTGTCTTGCTCACAACACACCTGTTAATACATCCCAGAATCACGTTTGCTTTTTTTGCAACAGCATCACACTGTTGACTCATATTTAGCTTGTGGTCCACTATAACCCCTAGATCACTTTCTGCCGTACTCCTTCCTAGACAGTCTCTTCCCATTCTGTATGTGTGAAACTGATTTTTCCTTCTTAAGTGGAACACTTTGCATTTGTCTTTGTTAAACTTCATTCTGTTTACCTCAGACCATTTCTCCAATTTGTCCAGATCATTTTGAATTATGACCCTGTCCTTCAAAGCAGTTGCAATCCGTCCCAGTTTGGTATCATCCGCAAACTTAATAAGCGTACTTTCTATGCCAATATCTAAGTCGTTAATGAAGATATTGAACAGAGCCGGTCCCAAAACAGACCCCTGCGGAACCCCACTTGTTATGCCTTTCCAGCAGGATTGGGAACCATTAATAACAACTCTTTGAGTACGGTTATCCTGCCAATTATGCACTCACTTTATAGTAGCCCCATCTAAATTGTATTTGCCTAGTTTATCAATAAGAATATCATGCGAGACCGTATCAGATGCCTTACTAAAGTCTAGGTATACCACATCCACAGCTTCTCCCTTATCCACAAGACTCATTATCCTATCAAAGAAAGCTGTCGGTTTGGTTTGACACGATTTGTTCTTTACAAATCCATGCTGGCTATTGCCTATCACCTTACCACCTTCCAAGTGTTTGCAGATGATTTCCTTAATTACTTGCTCCATTATCTTCCCTGGCACAGAAGTTAAACTAACTGGTCTGTAGTTTCCAGGGTTGTTTTTATTTCCCTTTTTATAGATGGGCACTATATTTGCCCTTTTCCAGTCTTCTGGAATCTCTCCCGTCTCCCATGATTTCCCAGAGATAATAGCTAGAGGCTCAGATACCTCCTCCATTAGGTCCTTGAGTATTCTAGGATGCATTTCATCAGGCCCTGGTGACTTGCAGGCATGTAACTTTTCTAAGTGATTTTTAACTTGTTCTTTTTTATTTTATCTGCTAAACCTACCCCCTTCCTATTAGCATTCACTAGGTTAGGCGTTCCTTCAGACTTCTCGGTGAAGACCGAAACAAAGAAGTCATTAAGCATCTCTGCCATTTCCAAGTTTCCTGTTACTGTTTCTCCCTCTTCACTGAGCAGTGGGCCTACCCTGTCTTTGGTCTTCCTCTTGCTTCTAATGTATTGATAAAAAGTCTTCTTGTTTCCCTTTATTCCTGTAGCTAGTTTGAGCTCATTTTGTGCCTTTGCCTTTCTAATCTTGCCCCTGCATTCCTGTGTTGTTTGCCTTTGAGTCCTTTTTATTTTGTAGATCATGCAAGATCTCCTGGTTAAGGCAAGGTGGTCTCTTGCCACATTTTCTATCTTTCCTAACCAGCGGAATAGCTTGCTTTTGGGCCCTTAATAGTGTCCCTTTGAAAAACTGCCAACTCTCCTCAGTTGTTTTTCCCCTCAGTCTTGATTCCCGTGGGACCTTACCTATCAGCTCTCTGAGCTTACCAAAATCCGCCTTCCTGAATCCATTGTCTCTATTTTGCTGTACTCCCTTCTACCCTTCCTTAGAATTGCAAACTATGATTTCATGGTCACTTTCAACCAAACTGCCTTCTTTGAATCACCTTGTTACTCCCCTGCCTCCATCAAGAGGATGCTTAACTGTGTGTCAGCTCCCTGAGACCACGAGTTTGTTAGCCACCTAAACAATCTCCTGTGAGCTAAGCCGCCCCTTCCTTTGCCTTGCAGATTAACAATAGGTGTACACTAGTCCCCGAGCCCTTAGAAGTGTTCCCCTGTAGTGTCCAGCCCCTTATCCACAGAACACTTGCAGAAATACCAGGTCTGCTGCTTTCCCCAAGGGAACAGTGTGCACATCAGCTTAAATGATTCATCTCCGTATCAGCTTCTTGTGTAATACCACAGCACTGAGATTTATTTGTAGTGTAAACAACAAGTTTATTATCAAAGGTTCAAGAGATACAGAGAAAGGATAATGAAAACAAAAGGGTTACATATAAAACAAAATCATAAAATGATTTCTAAATACTAAACTTAACAGACTAACCTTGTCTATAAAGAAATTTACTTCACCCAAATGTCCTTTGCAGCATTTCAGCCAAGGTTGGTTGTGATAGCAATGCCTGATTACTTCCTAGGGGCAGGATAAAGGGGTGTATTCCTTACCTTCTCCTTGTATTCCCCAAAGTTCATTGTTTGTAGCCAGAATCAGGATAACCCCTGCATTATTCTCTGATGTGCTCTCCCCTGTCGATTTTATATCCCCCGCCCCATTGACTTTGTATGTAAATGCGGCTTCCCGTGTGTTGGCTTACAATACTTAATTTACATGTCTACACAGAGACAGGTGAATACACATCTTTGGCAGAAAACCTGTTTGTCAACTCTCTTGACATAGACCTTAGCAACATACACCTCTACCCCAATGTAACGTGACCCGATATAACGCGATAAAGCAGCGCTCGGGGGGGTGCGGGGGGAGGGTTGCGGGACTGCAGCCGCGCGCTCCGGCGGATCAAAGTAAGTTCGATATAACGCTGTTTCACCTATAACATGGTAAGATTTTTTTGGCTCCTGAGGACAGCGTTATATTGGGGTAGAGGTATATTTTCGGTATACATACATAACTCCTTGCATAGCGTCTGTACATACATTTCACAATGATGTAATGACCTGCATGACCCCGGCTTTCATTTAAGACCTCACATGATATTATTTGGTGAAACAGAATGTACATAGCAGGATCAGGATTTTCTTGTAACCCCTTGCCAATTGGCATTGAAGATTTTCTTAGGGTCACAAGTCCTCTTTGAGTGCTTTGAGAGGGTTGCCATTGATTTTAGGGGGGCCAGGATTTATGCTTAAGAGTCCATTTAAAAAAAAAAAGTAAAGATTTAAAATGAAATATTATACTGAATAAAAGCACAAGAAAAGAATATTCATGGAATTTCTTGTCAAATAAAAATTGAAAGAAATAAACAACTTATCTATTAAGAGGTTATGGTTTCACACTTATTTGAAACCTCTCAGCATCATTGAGCCCACATGCACCAGCCAAATGCATCTCCATTATGCAGAATTTCTCCTAATATTGTGCCAATTAAGTAACAGACATTGGTGTTCACTGTCATTAGATGAAATTCAGCTCCTTGGGCGATGTACCTATTAAGCAGACTTCCTAATTAAAAATGTCTTGATTAAATGGAATGGACTGTACTATATTAAGCTTCTGTGTGTGCACTAAATCTTTCTTAAGATCCATAGGCTTACTGTGTTTCACTTATTTTTTAGATATACTAAAATGTTCTTACTAGGCAAGTAGCTTGTTTTATCACCATTGTTTTTTGTCTCTGAAATGTGTTTATCCATTATAGCTCATTATAAGAAGGTTGCTTAATACAGTAAAAAAAATCTCCATTTTGAATGGAGTGAGTGAAATTCTATTGCTATCCATTACTCAAAACTTGTTATATTAAGTTGTCTTTGCTTGAACATGTAATTGTAAGAAACTTCACTAATCGTAATTCAAAATAGTACCCAGAGCTCAAAAATCTTAGCAGTACCTGCTAAACCAAGGGTGAAGAATACTTGCGATGCCACACACACCTATGCCATGCCCTGTTCCTGCCACCCTCAAGAGCCCCCCACGTGCAATTCAAATGATTAAAAATGTAGTGCATTACTTTTCTAACTTATTTACCTCCTCCCCTTTATTCTGTTTTTCTGTTCCTATGTTGTTTTCTACCTTTTCCACCTGTATTTTCTACTTCTCATCTCCCATTTCTCCTCCCACATTCATACTGTTTGATGCCTTATCTCTTTTCTAACTTATCCCATAAACCCCTTTTTCTTTTCCCCCCTCCACTCCTCAGATCCTGAACACACACACACAGCCTTTTAAATCTTACCAGCACAATACATCTAACATCTACCCAATCCCTCCCTTCCATTCCCTTCTGCACAATTTCTATTGAGAATTACTATTTAACAAATTATAGAACCAGGCAAGTCACTGGCTTCATCACTTACCAGCTCTGGTCTTCCTCTGAAGTTTCAGGAAGGTTTTATCTTGTTTATTCACATGGATTATGAAATTTTTAAGATGTAAACTCCTGTTAACCTGGTGTGCAACACTTCTGAACAGGACAGTCTCCGTTCACTAAGGCTGTAGTGCAACTGCCATTGCTACTAGGATGCCACAACAGTTTATCTAGATTTGGAATCAGCTGAAAATGTAGCTTGTTTATTCTGTACCAAGCACCTTGATCAGTCTCAACTGCATGTGATTTTGAGTTGCAGCTAAATCCAGGAACAAAAGCTGGTTTTGGCTAATATATTTCCTCATCCAGTTCTAATTTGATTAAATTCTGGGAAGACCATCAGTTGTCCAAGCACCACAGTTTGAATACTGTGGGTCTAACTGTTAAGACTTGGGTTCCATTCCCAGCTCTGCCACAAACTTCACATGGGATTGTGGGCAATCTTAGTTTCTTAATTTCTCTTTCCTCATTTACTACCATTAAAAAATGGGAGTTCTTTACTTCACTAAATAATGGTTATGAATTGCAGATAATAACAGCTAGTGGGAAAAGGTAAGAATAAAACTGCTGACTCCTAACCTTGTGCACATTCTACTAGGCCAGTGGTTTTCAATCTTTTTTCATTTGCAAACCCCTAAAATTTTTTGAATGTAGGTGCATAGTCCTTTGGAAATCTTAGACATAGTCTGAGGCCCCCAGGTTGAAAACCACTGTCCTAGACCCTGGAGGCATTGCAGAGGGAAAGGTATCAGAAGAATTGTGATCTCTTATTTCTGGAAACTTTTGGAACGTTGTCCAGGCTAGCACAACGAAATTCAAGGGACTAGGCAGTTCACTGTGAAGCTACGTAAGTACTGCATGCATACATAGAACGCCATTTCTTAGGTGCACATTTAGGTCTGAACCTGCAAAGATCTACACTCATTTTAACTTAATGCATTTGAGTTGTACCATTGAACTCAATGGGATGTGATAACTCACATGTTTAAAGATAAAAATGTGCATACTTTTTTGCAGAATTGGGTCCTTGAACTATATTGCATGTGTTCAGTATGTGATTTTTCAAACACCCAGGAGTCAGGTTTTGGTTTGACAGTTTCCTCTGGACTAAGTATGTGGCCTTATCACTGAGGACTTCTTCTTTGCCAAGCTGTAACTTTCAAACCTCAGCTGCAGGATCGTACCAAAAACCCAAAACTAAACCGCCTTCAAGAATTTCTTAAAATGGGAAAGATTGTGGGGTTTTTTCCTTCCCTTAGTTCCTCATCTCAGTAAAATAATTTTTGGGGGGGGGGGATGAGGGGAACGTTTGAGCGATCACCTTTGAGTAGAGACCAAGCCTGGAAAATTTTAGCCCTAAACGTGACTGCTTCACAGTTAAGAACATCTGAAAAAAAATTGGTGCTGGTGTTTTCTAATTACAGTTTTGAGACTTTATGTAGCAGTCACTCCAGGAAGACTGATGTAAGCCTTTATTCAGCAAAGTACTTTACTTTGGAGCCAGTGAGAACTTGAAGTCAGTTGGACTACTAATGTGCTTAAATGCTTTGCTGAATTGGTCATAATACCTGATCGTTTGAAATAAAATCAAATTCAAAGTAATTATTTAATAGTTTGTTAGGAGGAGATATTGAGAGAGGTCCCACAGGAGTATCTTCTTGGTTCAGTTCTATTTATTAATTCATTTAGTGTCTTGGAATACAGTGAAGAATGTTTGGTCTAATCAACTTCTGGACAGTACAAAGCTGGAAAGGATTGCAGATACATAGGAGGCTAGGATTAAAATAGAGTACGGTTGTGATGCCTTGGGAAATGGCCTGATGTAAATAATATAAGGTTCAATAAAGAAAAACAAAGTGGTTCAGTTACTGTAGGAGGGAATAATCAAATTTACAAATATTGGGTGACAGAATAGAGAGAGGTAAATAGGTGTCCCCTAGGGTCTGTACTGGGACCAGTGCTATTTAAACTAATCATAAATGATCTGGACAAAGGGGTAAACACTGAGGTTGCAAAATTTGCAGATGATACAAAACTACTCAAGATAGTTAAGTCCCAAGCAGACGACGAAGAGTTACAAAAGGATCTCTCAAAACTGGGTGACTGTGCAACAAAATGGCAGATGAAATTCAGTGTAGATAAATGCAAAGTAATGCACATTGGAAAACATAATCCCAACTATACATATAAAACGATAGGGTCTAAATTTACTGTTATCTCTCAAGAAAGAGATCTTGGAGTCATTGTGGATAGTTCTCTGAAAACGTCCACTCAAAGGGAATCATTAAGAAAGGGATAGATAATAAGACAGAAAATATCATATTGCCTCTATATAAAGCCATGTTACGCCCACATCCGAATACTGCATGCAGATGTTGTCGCCCCATCTCAAAAAAGATATATTGGCATTAGAAAAGGGCAACAAAAATGATTAGGGGTATGGAACAGCTTCCATATGAGGAGAGATTAATAAGACTGGGACTTTTCAGCTTGGAAAAGAGACAACTAAGGGGGGGATATGATAGAGGACTATAAAATCATGACTGGTGTGGAGAAAGTAAATAAGGAAAAGTTATTTACTCCTCCTCAGAACACAAGAACTAGGGGGTCACCAAATGAAAGTAATAGGCAGCAGGTTTAAAACAAACAAAAGGAAATATTTTTTCACACAACACACAGTCAACCTGTGGAATTCCTTGCCAGAGGATGTTGTGAAGGTCAAGACTACAACAGGGTTCAAAAAAGAACTAGATAAATTCATGGAGGATAGGTCCATCAATGGCTTTTAGCCAGGATGGGCAGGGATGGTGTCCTTGGCCTCTGTTTGCCAGAAACTGGGAGTGGGCTACAGTGGATGATTCATTCCCTCTGGGGTACCTGGCAATGGCCACTGTCAGAAGACAGGATACTGGGCTAGATGGACCTTTGGTCTGACCCAGAATGGCTGTTCTTATGTTCTTAGTGGCTAGGAAATAGTACCACAGGCATGGGTCTGGAGGTTGTAGTGGAGGTTAAACTGTGTGGGAAGAAGGAAGCAAATGCCTTATTGAGTTGTACTAACAGGTGTTTCATGAGTAACAGAATCAAATTGTAATTTGTAATTATTGTAATAATCACTGTAATTATTCCACTATACCCGTGACTGGGTAGGTCACACTCGGAGTCCTGTGTTCTGTTCTGGCCACTACATTCCAAAAAGACAAACGGATTGGAGAGAGATCAAAAGGTCAGCACCAGAAATGGTAAAAGATTTAGAAAATAAGACCACCTAGGAAAGGTTAAGTGTGGGGCATTTTCAGTCAAGAGAAAAGATATCTGTGGGGAGGCATAACTATTAAATATGTAAATAGATGTTGTAAAAAGAACAAGTATCAATATCTTTCTCAAAATACTTTATATATGGCTTCTGTTTCTTGTGTAATAAACTATGACTGACTTCTATTCTCTGGTCTTTCTCCCCCTTTTTTTCTGGGGTATTAGGTTTCTTGGACTTGGCCCTCAAATTGTCCAGGTTCAATCTGTTGTTGATTGTGCGATATTTTATTCGTGAGATTCTGTGGGTTTTGACCAAAAAGAGAGAGATTTCATACTCAAGTTGCATAAAGATATAGGACAGAAATGTCCGTCCCTGCTTTCACCAAATATTTTTTTAATAGAAGAGAAGCTTCCTGACTTTTGATTGCGTACCTGCAAATGTAATGATGTTGGGAAAGAAACCCTGCTCTGTTGGTATTGAATCTCAGGTTGCTGTTTTGCTTGTCTTACTATTTTGGCCTCTTGGTAGCACAAAAAATTAATGTTATGTCCTCCCTGTCATGGCCACCTCAGCAGAGTCTGATATGTCTCCCCCAAACCCCACATACATTAAGCTATTTCCCGTTTTCAGTCTCAATATGAATGGTACCCAACTTTCTAAGAATCTTACAAGCAGTCTACTTTTTTGCTCCTTCCATTAAACTGAGCACACAACTATTATATAAAGAAACTGATTTTTCCACAAATTCTACCTAGTATAAATCTAAATTACATACTTTATTTGATAATACACTTGTTGACATTTGATTACTTTCTTTAAGCCTGGTTGCATCGAGATGTCCATTGCTATAATCTGTTTTTACAGCAGATCAGTTTTACATTCCAAGTTTGTAACTGTGGATGTCTTTTCTCTCCTTTAGGCATTTATTATCTATTTTCTGCTTCACTAATAGCTGTATAAAGCCCAGCATGGCTTTGCTTTATGAGGCACAGACCAGATGATTGGCATAATAAGGAAATTAGAATTGGCCAACCAACCAGCAGTTGGTAGCTCCTTTTGCAGTTGTTTTTGAAAGGGGAGAAAGCCAACAGCTCCTAAAACTGGTGGCAGTTGAAGTAGTCTGCCACTGCTTCCCAGTCCCTGCTGCTGCTTCTGTCTTTGAAGTGAGTGGGAAAAGCTGTGGAAGGAGAATGGCTTCTTTCTTGTTCCTACAGCTGATACCTCTGCCTCCTGAAGAAGAAGGGAGAGGTCCTAGAGAAGAAATGTAGTTGCTGCCGGCCATGTCTCCCCAGTCTTTGCCATTAGGGGAAATAAAAAAAAGGGGGGGGGGGAAGGGTAAAATGAAAAGTTATGTTAGGAGTTTTTTGTTTTTTATTATAGGGTGTTCATATAAATATATTGGCTTAAACTACCAGTGTTCTCCCCTCCTCCCCCGAAGAAAAACTCACGCTTGAGTCACTCATCAATTGTTAGAGAAGTTTATGCCTGGGATTATGGACACTAAAGAACACAAATCAATAATTCAGAAATAAAGGACAGTGTCTAAAGGCACATCTCTGTTTCAAAAATAACTGGGCTGTAATATATTTGCTAAATTGAATTGCTGCTTTCATACTGGAGTAATTTTGTTTTTAAACGTGCTGAAATACTTACCTGGTTTTAACATGTAGACAAATGTATAGAATTGAGCTTTCATTTGAAACCTGCAATTGTGAAAATACCTTGGAATGCTACTACCACAGGAACCAAACTAGAGTAGGACTATTGCGTCCACGGTTGGTATCCGAATACAGGAAAATTCAGACCTTCATTTTATCCCTAATTTGGTTCCTTGTGGGTATCCCATCAGTGGGACTGTACTTTTGTTCCAAGTCTGGAGATGTTACAAATTCAGCAGCACTAGTGTTGGGCTGTCCATGAACAAGTAATGAGATCTCAAAGCTTTCCTCTTTTTCACATGTTAGTACTGAACTTGCTTACATTGTATTAATAGTATTAATTATTAAAGATCTAATATGCTGCTATAGGTTTACAAGGCATTTCACTGTAAATGATAATATGGAGACATAAATTAGAGCAAGACACTTTCCCTATCCTGAAAAGCTTATTCAATAGAAAAGACAAAGGCCAATAGATGAATTAAGAGAGAGCTGTGGATTATTAGTGGTTAGTGTGTATGGGTGGCTTTATTGAGTACTTTTTTGGTTCCTTTTTCACTTGTTTTCAGTATTTCCCCTTATATCAACAGCATTTGAAGGCACGTGTATTTGAATTATACATTTGGGATTCTTTTATACTCTAAGGCTAAATTCAAACCCAGTGTGTTTGATTGTAACTTTTATTGTTGCTTGTCCTTTGTATAGACATCATACAATTCTCCTGGAAGCAGCTTTAGAGAGAGAAATCTGATTTGATAAGCCATTCGTCTTCATAATAATTTTTAATGTGGCATGGCTCAATGCATCATTTGAACTTTTTGATGCAACTTTATTTAATGTCGTACCCAAAACAAGGGTAAGGAAGGATGGGGTGGGAGTGGGGGAATTCCTTCAAAAAGAAGTACAAGTTGGGGGAAAGAATACTAACAGACAATGATTAATTAGAATGTGGTACATGATGAGGTTTCTGTATCTTCTGTTGGTTTGAAATGAGTGCCACATGGACAGAAATAGTGTGGTAGATCACCTTCCTAACTTACTGAACCATGATAGCAGGAAATAACTTACCATGGGGAGTTTACCTGGCTAACCACAACCTTTCACTAATATGTGTATTGTGTCCTCACACACACACATTCTGAAAAAAACCCCAAAAAACAAAACTCATATGTCACTGATGGGAAAGTGAAGGGAAATTTTGTCTTAATTTGTATGTAGGAGACCATGTCAACATTTGCATGATCTTCCCCCAATTACAGAATGAATACAAAATATTTCATAGACGTTTAAGAAATTATTTCATAATTTTTTTAGAAATATAAGTTGGCTTTGGAAATGCTTAGCTTCCCCACTACTAAATGTTTACCAAAAATATATTTTGGGTATATTTCTTAAAATAGGAAATAGTCAAATAAAGGTTTAAATAGATTTTCTTTTTTTAATTTTGAACTTTGAGTTGGAGTCCAGTAGCATCATTAGGTTCCTTTTAAAAGTTTTAAGGCTAGAAGGGACCATTGGATCATGTACTCTGACCTACTTTGTAACACAGGATGTAGACTTTCACCCAGTAACTCCTCTATTGTGGACAATAACTTGTTTGACTAAAGCATATCTTTCAGAAAGGTGTCCAGCCTTGATTTGAAGATTTCAAGAGGTGGAGAATTACCACTTTGCTTGGTACTTTGTTCCAATGGAACAAATTAAATTCAATAAAGACAAGTGCAAAGCACTACATGTAGATAGGAAAAATCAACTGCACATAAACAAAATGGAGACTAATAGACTAGGCATCAATACTGCAGACAAGGATCTGTGGGTTTCAGTGGATCACAAATTTATTGTGTGATGTTGCAAAAAGGCAAATATAATTTCAGAAAGATGTGAAGAAATTGGAGAGAGTCCATCAGAGAACAACCAAAATGATAAAATGTTTAGTTAACATAACTTATGAGGAAAGGTCGAAAGAATTGGGCATGTTTAGTCTAGAGAAGAGAAGGCTGAATGGGGACATGGTGATCAACTCTGTCAAAATCTGTGAAGAAGATGGTGATCAGTTGTTTTCCAATTCCAGCAAGTAAGGGACAAGAAGTAATTGGCTTAGTTTGCAGTAAGGGAGATTGGCTATTGGAAATTGTTTCCTAACTATAAGGATAGGTAAACACTGGAACAGGCTTGCAAGGGAGGTTGTGGAATCTCCATCACTGGAGGGTTTTAAGGACAGGTTAGAAAACACCTGTCAGAGATGATCTTTTTGTACTTAATCCTGCCTCATCACAAAGTGATGGACTATGTGACCTCTTCCAGCTCTACATTTTTGTGATTCTGTTAATTTAATTTTTACCTTATTTCTAATTTGAATTTGTTTCACTTTGACCTGCAATCATTGGTTCTTGTTATGCCTTTCTTGGGCACATTAAAGATCCCTTTAATACTCTTTGTTTTCTTCCGGAGAAGGTACTTAGACACTGTTATCAAGTCACCTCTCAATCTTCTTTTTGATACACTAAACAGATTCAGCTCCTTAAGGCATTTTTTATCCCTCAGATCATTTTTGTGTCTTTCTGCACCCTCTCCAATTTTCCAGTATCCTTTGCGAAATGTGGACACAATAACTCTGTGCAGTACTCCAGTATTGGTCTCACTGAGGCCAAATACAGGAGTAAAATCACCTCCCTATGTTTATTCTCCTGTTATGTATCCAAGGGTGTCATGAGCCCTTTTTGCCAAAGCGTCGCTCTTGGAGCCCATGTAAAGTGGTTTGTCTACTATGACCTCTAACGCCTTTCAAGGGTACAGTCCCCCATTCTGAAGGTGTAGCCTGCATTCTTTGTTTCTAGATCAATAACCTTGCATTTGGAAGTATTAATACACATTTTGCTTTTATATCTGCATGGTTTTTAATACACAGTCCAGAACGCTGAGAAATACGATTTGATGTAGCATACATTCACTAACTTATAGTGTGTCTAAAAAATTTGCTTCAACTTTTTAGTCACAGTCATGTTGATTGGGCCATAGAAGTGTCTAGAACATCCTCTAATTTGGATATTGCCCGTGATGTTCACTTTACTTATTAAAGTGAATGGGATCACTAGGGAGTAAGGTGATGAATCTGGCTCCCTGTTAGCAAGGTAGAATGACAGTGGCCAAATTAATGGGACTCCAGCCTGCCACTTGATAAGACTTGCCACGTGCCAGAACTTCCTCTTTCTTTGTCATCAGCAAGTTGCTTAGGTTCCAATAAATGTTTCATTTATTCAAGATAAATGAAACATTTATTGGAAAGTTGAATCATAGATGGCTAAAAACTAGCTTTTATTTATGTTGCAAGTATGAGTTTCAATAAGTCTTTTGTCATTTAAGCTGTACAGGTGTGGCTTTTGGCATGTAATTTTAAGCTCTTCGCTTTTTCTTCATGCAGTGAAGTGAAAACTTTTTTTCAGTAGTAAAAGTTCTTAATAGCTTTTTTCATCTTGTGTATTTATTTATTTATTTATTAAAACACTGAACTCTTTAAATCGCTTATATGCAGATGAGTTGTATTTGCATTAGGGGTCCAAATGGCCTCCATGAAGTTGATAATCTGGGGGTGGAAGTGAACTCACAATGCCACAGAGACAGGAAGATAGGAAGCAGGTTTTCTTCCTGGAACAGGTATTGTCACAGAGCTAACTGCATCTCTATCCCTTTTCTGCTCTCCGAGTGCACCCTCTGAGGCATAAGGCTTTTTACCTGTTCTGGACTGAAATTTTTATTTTTCCCACTCTTAGGCCAGGATTTGGGCACAACAGTTCCTGCCCACTGTTTATAACCAAATAGGCTTGACCAGATTCAGTTGCTTGCTTGAGTCTCTCTTCAGGAGCCTGTGATCAGCAGTGTTTTTAAAACAAGTGTATTTATTACCAAATGAAACAAAGGTTTAGAGAAAATTATTTCAAAACAAATAAATAGCCTATATACATAATTAGATTCATTTAATCTTATGCTTCACTACAAACTAAGTTAGATGGGCTTTCCTCTTAAGTTACAGGAAAAGAATAGAGTCAGGTTACATACTTTTAGGAATCCCAGCAGCTCTTGAGACTGAAGGCTGGTCTAACCCAGTGGTTCTCAACCAGGGTTCATGTACCCCTGGGAGTACGCAGAGGTCTTTCAGGGGGTACATCAGCTCATCTAGATATTTGCCTAGTTTCACAACTGGCTACATAAAAAGTACTAGCAAAGTCAGTACAAACTAAAATTTCGTAC
Organism: Chrysemys picta bellii; assembly: GCF_011386835.1. Classification (NCBI taxonomy): domain Eukaryota; kingdom Metazoa; phylum Chordata; order Testudines; family Emydidae; genus Chrysemys; species Chrysemys picta. The sequence continues at coordinate 200,433,003 of NC_088791.1, forward strand.
AGACAATGACTTGTTTATACTGCTCTATATACTATGCACTGAAATGTAAGTACAATATTTATATTGCAGTGATTTATTTCATAATTATATAGTAAAAATAAGAAAGTATGCAATTTTTCAGTAATAGTGTGCTGTGACACTTCCGTATTTTTATATCTATTTATTTTGTAAGCAAGTAGTTTTAAAATGAGGTGAAACTTGGGGGTACACAAGACAAATCAGACTTGTGAAAGGGGTACAGTAGTCTGGAAAGGTTGAGAGCCACTGGTCTAAACTACAAAGTTAGGTTGTCTTTAACTATATCACTCAGGGCTGTGAAAAATGTAATGCCCGGTGGAATGTAATTAAGCTGACCTGAGCCTTGTGGTAGACCCCGGTAAGTTGACGGAAGACCACCTCTCAGAAAGGTGGATTTAATACAGTGACGGAAGAACCCATGGTGCCGCCTTAGTGTTTCTAGTGTAGACACACCCTGAGTCTGTTTTCTCTCTTTCAGGGAAGTTAGGTTTTTCTAACCAACGTCCACCTCATGACCCAAACTGTCCAGTCTCCCTGTGTGACTTTGGCCCCTGGTTACCAGTCAACTTTGTTACAGTGTCTAGATTTTAAGTTTCTTTTCGCTCCCGTGTAGGTAGCTCCATTGAATAGCAGTTAGTTACTCCGTTCTTAATGGCTTGCCATCACTGATCTTCCGACAGTGGAGGAAACTGTATGTTCCCCTCTGACGTTCCAGTCCTCCATCTCAGAAATCCAGTATATAAGCTAAATATGGGGGGGTTAGAGATCAATATTCATTACCAAGCATCCCTGAGTTTATCACAGGCATCAACCCATTCATTACCCTGGATTTTAGTGGGATTGTGGGACTGTCTTACGTGATCTGCAGCAGATCTTGTTGCTGTCTTGAGTTTCTCTTTCTTGGGCTTCTTAAAACAGCACTGAGCCACTTGTGAGTCAGATAACACCCCTTCTTGTGGTCTGGTTTATTAAAGTAACATTGCAGTTCAAATGTCAACTTAAATCAGAACAAATCTTCTCCACTCTACAATTTCGTCAGCCTCGTGCTGGGTTTAACAGTTCTTTCCAAATCCCAGGTCCTGCTGCCTGGTGCTGTCTCAAGCCTCTTCCCTCGTAAGGCTTCTGCTGCTGCTCCTCATGACAGGTCACTCCAGCCAGGCCTTTTCATCTGATCCCCTTTTGGGTCTTCTGTGGGTCTGTCTCCCCTTTCTCACTGATGGAACAGACTCCCTCTTATAGGAAGTCCTGCCAATGGGCTATTCTAAGGTGATCCTGATCACCTGACCCACCACAGGTCCAAACCTAAATCTATCATCTGGGTCTAAGAAATTAAGCACATGTGGGCCAGGCCCAACTCCCTTTAAAAGGCCAGCCCACCCTGTAACCCCGATTATCCACTGTGTCCCCAAATCTCAGTGAGAATGGCAGGGGTAAGTGGTGTCACTACAGGAGGCTTTGATCTGCCCAACAAGAAAGTGGAGAAAATCTGGCACAGGCAAACAGAATTCTCTTTTTCACACTGCATGGTTTGGATTATGGTTCTCTGTGGTCTTAATAAAATTGCATCTTAAGCTATTTTGAACAATTAAGACATCTATATAATCAATCACATTGGTCAAAAAGGTAGGGGAAATTGTGAAAATGGTCAGGTTCCCTTCTCAAATTTCAGAGTTTTGGGAATAGCAATCAACGTGGGGCCGACTCTGGCAATCATCTTTATGGGTTTGACTCCAAGCCAAAGGATAATAGCCCAGTATCAGAAAGACTTGTCACAGAGAGCTTTTTATAAAAGGGAAGCTGTTCAGTTCCTGTATCAGTTTACTGTTAGATGAACTATTTCTGGGAAAAGATGGGTGATACAAAGCTATGTATTACAAACTCTTAACTTTTGGAGTGTTAAGCCCACATCAAGATAAAAAGTCCATATTGGTGTTGGGTTATGCTATCGTGTCACTCTGAGGGTAAAGTGTATATTGGGAATTTCTCGTTAAAATCCTATTTGGAAAGCCTTTTAGATTGAATGTTAGAATGTGGATTTTCCGAGCAGCCTAAAATTATTCCACTAAATAAAGACCAATTTAGTTAAACTCTCCAAAAGGTCGGCTGAAGTAGCCATGCAAAGGGAGGCCACTAGAGGGCTGATCATGGAGAAACACATACTAACAGAATTCCAGCCCCATTCTCCATATTTCAACTTAAAATATGAAAATGCAAACAAGAAACTATGCTTGAAATGTTTAATTTTCCTTAGTGACAAGTTTCTAAAAAAGATAAGAAAAAAAACTGACTCCAACACAGGAAGTCCTAGACTTCAATGATGGCGCGTGTGTGTTTGTTTTTTCTCTGAACACATATAAGCCAGTCATAGCAGTTGCAGAAGAAGCTGCTGAAGATTTTACTACAAAGACCTCTCCAAGCACTCAAATACTGCTTGCAGAAATCTGTGCTGAAAATCTAAAGACTGGACAAGAATTACTGCAGTCTATTAAAACTTTACTCTAAAAACTACTACTGCAAGAATTGTGGAGCGATTGAGGTGAGAAGATCTTCTCTCTAAAGGATTTTAAGGCCTCTGCTAGCAGAAAACTTCAAATTATTTAGAAATACTTTTGAATATTTTCATAACAAAACAGAAGACCTTTCCTCTTCAGGATATTTATTAATACCCTTAATTCCTTTCCTCCATTTACTGGTCTCTCTTTGGTTTGTTTTAATTTTCAGCTGTAGAGATGTGTGTATTTTCACTTTAAATTTGGGTATGAAGCCCTTTCTCCTCCCCTGTCTTCCCGCAGCCCCAAATTTGAGTATGAAATAATCTTCCCTCATAAGCTACAAATCTAATCACAATAATGCCAAAACAACATTCTACCAAACTATGGAAGATTTCCTGAATCTCCTCATTCTTCTGCTATCAGCAAATATCTTTGAAGCCCACTGGCAAATTATGTCCCTGACCCCCCTTTTAGTGCTTGTCCACATAGAAGATGATGACTTGCTATTGCTAGTGGTTGCTCTGTTAACTCAAATAGCAGAGGCCTGTGTGATGAATCTAAAGATTTCAACTCTGCTGATGACCCACATGGGCACACAATTAAACACTGACAAATTTTAAAAGTGCTTGTATACAAATGCAAAAAATCTAAATACTAAGATGGGGGAACATGAGTACCTGTTATTAAATGAGTATATTGATATACAATTCATCACAGAAACCTGATGAATTGATGGTAATCGATGGGACACGGTAATACCAGGGTACAAAATATATAGGAATGACAGCGTTGGGGGGTGGCCACTATAGGTGCAAGAAAGCATAGACTCAAATATAGTAAAAATCTTAAATGAATCAAACTGTACCACAGAATCTCTATGGCTAGAAATTCATGCCTGAATAATAAGAGTATAGCAATAGAAATATACTACCAACCACCTGACCAGGATGGTGATGGTTATTGTGAAATGCTCAGGGAGATTAGAGTTACTACAAAAACAGAAAACCCAGTAATAATGGGAGATTTAAACTATCCCCATATTGACTGGGAACATATAACTTCATTACGGGATGCAGAGAGACAATTTCTAGACACCATAAATGACTGCCTGGAGCAGCTAGTCCTGGAACCCACAAGGGAAGAGGCAGTTCTTGATTTAGTCCTAAATGGTGCACAGGGTTTTGTCTAAGAGATGTAGCTGAACAACTCTGTAATAGTCACTATAATATAATTAAATTTAACATCCTTGGGGGTGAGGGGATACTAAAGAAAACTACCACCGTTGCATTTAACTTCAAAAAGGGAAAGTATATAAAAATGAGGAGGCTAGTTAAATGGAAATTAAAGGAACAGTTGCAAAAGTGAAATGCCTATAAACTGCATGGAATCTTTTAAAAAGCACTATCATAGAGGCTCAAACAATTTGTATACCCCCAATAAAAAAAACAAAACTGTAAGAGGACCTAAAAAACACCACCCTGACTAAACAACAGAGTAAAAGAGGCGGTTAGAGACAAAAAGGTATCCTTTAAAAATTGGAAGTCAAATCCTGCTGAGAAAAATCTAAAGGAGCATAAACTCTGACAGGTCAAGTGTAAAAGTATAATTAGACAGCCCAAGAAATAATTTGAAGAGCAACTAGCAAAAGACACAAAAACTAATAGCAATTTTTTTTTTAAGTACATCAGAAGCAGGAAGTCTGCCAAAAAATCAGTGGGGCCATGGATGATGGAGGTGCTAAAGAAGCACTCTAAGAAGACAAGGCCATTGCAGAGCAGCTAAATGAATTCTTTGCATCAATCTTCATAGCAGAGTATGTGAAGGAGAGTCCCACACCTGAGCCATTCTTTTTAGATGACAAATTTGAGGAACTGCCCCAGATTGAGGTGCCAGTAGAGGAGGTTTTGGAACAAATCGATAAAATAAGCATTAAGTAATCAGGACCAGATGGTATTCATGCAGGAGGTCTGAAGTCGCTAAAATATGAAATTGCAGAAATAGCAACTCTGGTATATAACCTGTTACTTAAATCATCCTCTGTACTAGATAACAGGTGGATAGCTAATATGCCAATTAAAAAAAAAAAAAGGCTCAAGAGGCAATCCTGAGAGTACAGGCCGGTAAGCCTAACAGCACTAATAGGGAAACTGGTTGAAACTATAGAAAAGAACAGAATTATCAGACATATAGATAAACATGATATGTTGGGGATGAGTCAACACAACTACTGTAATGGGAAATCATGTCTCGCCAGTCTATTAAAATTCTTTGAGGGTGTAAGCAAACGTGGACAAAGGTGATTCAGTGGATACAGTGTATTTGGGCTTTCAGAAAACTTTTGAAAATGTCCCTCACCAAAGGCTCTTAAGCACACTAAGCAGTCCTGGGATAAGAAGAAAGGTCCTATCATGGATCACTAACTGGGTAAATAGAAGGGTCCCCCAAAGATCTGTACTGGGACAATACGCTGATCAGCATATTCATAAATGATCTGGAAAAAGTGGTAAACAGTGAGGTGGCAAAGTTTGCAGACAATACAAAATTACAGTCCAAAGCTGAGTGCAAAAAGTTACAAAGGGATTTCACAAAACTGGATGACCGGGCAAGAAAATGACAAGTGAAATTCAGTGTTGATAAAGGCAAAGTAATTCACATTGGAAAACATATTCCCTACTATACATATAAAATGATTGGGTCTAAATTAGCTGTTATCACTCAAGACAGAGATCTTGGAGTCATTGTGGATAGTTCTCTGAAAACATCTGCTCAATGTGCAGCAAAAAACTAACAATATTAGGAGCCATTAGGTAAGGAATAGATAATACGACAGAAAATATCTTAATTCCATTATATAAAACCATGGTACGCCCACATCTTGAATACTCCATGCAGTTCTGGTTGCCCCATCTCAAAAAAGAGATACTAGAATTGGAAAGAGTAGAACTAGAAAAAGAGAAGGCAAGAAAAATGATTAGGGGTATGGAACAGCTTTCATATGAGGAGAGATTAATAAGACTGGGACTTTTCAGCTTGGAAAAGAGACGACTAAGGGGGGATATGATAGAGGACTATAAAATCATGACTGGTGTGGAGAAAGTAAATGAGGAAGAGTTATTTACTCCTCAGAACACAAGAACTAGGGGTCACCAAATGAAATTAATAGGCAGCACGTTTAAAACAAACACAAGGAAGTACTTCACACAGTGCACAGTCAATTTATGGAGCTTGTTGCCAGGGGATGTTGTGAAGCCCAAAAATATAACTGGGTTAAAAAAAGAATTAGATAAGTTCATGGAGGATAGGTCCATCAGTGGCTATTAGCCATGATGGTCAGAGATGCAACAAATGCTTTGTGTCCCCCTAAACCTGTGATTGTTACAAGCAGGGGAATGGACAGCAGGGGCTGGATCACTCAATAACTTGCCCTGTTCTGTTCAATTTATCTGAAGTATCTGGCACCGACCATTATTGGAATACAGGATGCTGGGCTAAATGGACCATTGGTTCTGACCCAGTATGGCCGTTCTTATGTTAATATGATTCCACATGATGGAATTTCTGGTTTTTCTGTTTGATTTTTTTAAAAACCTAGGAAATCACACACACAAAAACTATGTTAAAAGAATATTTAGGTTGCGTAGTCAAGGATTGAAAAGTTAAGAAATGACAGAATTAAAGTTTCCTTTATAACATTAATTTGGCCCCTTTGAATGCATGCATTATGATACTGTCATTGCAAGATCAGACTATATTTTTTCTCCGGGAAGCCTGCCTGAACTGAATGGCTGGAACTGAGGAAATGGGTCAGGATTAAGTAGTAAAGGAAGCTGTTGCCTGTACGACCCCTGCCTCACTTGTTGCAAAAGTTGGAATGTGTGTAGTGAAATGAGGCAGGGGATTTCAGGAAGAGGAAGACTCTCATGGCTAAGGTATTTGAATGCTGCCCTGGAAAATTGGATTGTATCCCAGCCTCTGCCATTGAGTTCGTATGTGGTACTGGACAAGTCACTTAAACTAAAATTTTCACCGTTGGTAACTGTATTCTTCATTTTCTGGGTGCCCAGTTTGAGACATCTGAGGCCATGAGAAAATTAAAACAGGGTTTGGGCAATGTGCAGTAAGTCATTCATTGTGTGATCCCACACCTTATAAGGATAAAAAGGAATATTGAGTAACTACCCATTTAGTGAACATGGGCCTTCCTGTTCATTGAGTGATGCAGAAAAAACAGAATGTGATCATTTAATTTGACATTATGCATACACAAAAGGGGGCCGAATTAATGTTGCATGGGCAACCTTCATTATGCCATTTGCTAACTTTTGACTTTGTAACCTTCATATTTTACCATAATTACTTAAAATTTTGTATATGTATGTGTGTATGTGCATATATATAAAACGTTGGTATTTTCTAACATGATGCACACTTAAGTAAAGAATTGACAGATTTCAAGGAGGATGGATTTTTTTCAGTAGAATTGTTAATACATGGGCCTTCTCTCTCTTTGTTTAGTTTTTAAATACAATTAAAGGCTCCAGTTCAGCAAAGCACTTAGCAAGGCACTTAACTGGATGCTTGAATTGGGGCAAGAATTGATAAACTTGTATATTGTATGATGGCACATGCTAATACAAACAATATATTCACAATGTCTAATATTTATCTTCTAAACCTGGACAGGTCATGTTGCTTCTGTGATTTATTTTTATAAGTTGCAGAGTTACAGTATCCATATTTATTAGTAAGAGGTTTTTAACCTCTATTTTGCAAGATAATTTAGAACATTCCTCCCATATTATTAGAAAATTTAAAGAAATTGTATAAATAAATTATAAAATATAAATCCAGTAGATTTATTGTGGGAGCACATTCCCCTCATTCTCCAAGATATACAATGTACATCACTGAGCTCACTCGAGGACTATTTGTTTCTCATTCCCAAGTCATCAACACTTTATTCCGTCTCGGTGATTATTGGATCAGTTACTATTGCTGTACAGGTTTCAGTTATAGCTGAGCAGAAAAATGAAGAGTTCTAAGATATTTCAGAAAAAATATAAAGGAAAAAGTAAACTCTGGATAGACTAATGTTGATACAGTAGGTTGTCCCCAATTTATGGGGAAGTGCTTAAATAAAATCTAAGGGATGACCATCATAGGATCGTCACTTTTAAGAAAACCTTCAGACTCTTTACCAATTAGAAAAATATATATAATATAAAGAGAGGTGAATATTCATTACATGTTGGCAATTAGCCTCTGAAAATTTTTTATTAAAGAAAAAGCATATGAATGAGGTATAAGAGAGAGAACTTCATTCTTGGCAACTCAAGAAAGAATAAACTATAATTAATGATCTATTGGATAAATAAGGTGTATCTGTAATTTGCAACATTAATAAAATGTTCACCATTTTGTTATAGGATTGATAGAATTTGATTTTTATTTGATAATTTTGATGGACAATATAGATGTTTATTTTTAAGTATTTTTTTATTTGCCTCTATTTAAATGTTCACAGTTGTAGGAAATTATGGAGTGTATCGGATAATAGAGGGGGTCAGACAATAATTATTTAATGACAGTAGATATTGACAATCAAAAAGTTAAAGCTTTATAGCTGTTAAAATACAAATTGTCAACATCACATCAAAATATACAAAGTAAATATCCTTAAATTAAACTTGAATAAATGCTCAAGCAGCATTTTTCTTACTTTGCTACCTATAAATGTAGATTATCATTGCTGGCAATATTTTGTGTGTGTGTGTACGGTGAAATGGATGTTTACTGACATTTACTGATTAAAAAATCTAATCCTTCCAAGCCTAGTTATATACATCTGAATCTCAAATATCCATAACAGGAATCAAATACTTCGGTTTGTTGAATTTACTTATCCTTACACTAGAAGAGAAATTGGAGCTAACTTTTTTTAACTCCTTCAGAAGTTTCTAAAGCTATATTTCATCATGGCTCAAGGAAAGCACCTGGGCCAGTTCATTTTACATTAAAATTTTATACTCACCTTCATAAGTATAGGTATGAGATTTTTGGCCTGAAAGACTTAAAATACATAATTGAAAAATAAACACTTCTCAACAGTTCAGTTCAGCTCCTCTCCTGACATTCTTTTGCTTTCTTAAACCAAATAAAGAATCAACAACATCCAGTACTACTTTGGTGAATTAAAATGATAAAACTTGTCTCTCAGACCAACAGAAGTTGGTCCAATACAAAATATTACTTAATCTACCTTCTCTCTAAACCTTCCAAAAAAATTCACCTTTAAGGCATGAGAAAATATTAACTAAATGTTCAAGATGGGAGCGTTGTTATGGCAGGGAGGGATTTATTAGATAGTAGAATAAACCATAAATGAGACCTGTTGGACTATTGAGTCATCTGAAGCCCAGACCTTCAGAAGGCTTTTGATAGGGTGGAATGCAGTCTCCTTATAAAACTAAACAAAAACACAAATGTGTATGTTGCTTATTTATAAGAAACTTGTGGCTAGAATTTAACAAATGTATTGCCCTGTTTCAGTTGGGTAGAGAGAACAAGCACAGTTGTTCACTTTCCTCCTTGTTATTTATGATCTTTGGTGTGCAAAGGATTCTAACTTGAAGTAATGCAATAATATTGAGTATATTCATTGATGGAGCTCAACACAATATTTTTTGGTATGCCAGTGATGTCCTGTTCCACTTAATCTGTTATAATATCTGAAGTTTTATCAGTCTGAAAGATTACAAAATTAACATGAGCATAAAAAGAATTGTTCCTCTTTGAACAGTGATGAAAAAGCCGTTGAAAACAATTTACATTTTCTTTAAGAGACTTAGGTGTGAGTGTTGCTCATAAAACTGAGTTATATGCCTCTGTCAGGCAAAAAGTAAAAAGGACTTTAAAAATGGAACAACTTCCCTTATCCTTCTTGGGTAGAAGTAAGGTTAAAAGTCACTGTATTGTCATGCTTCCTTTTTCTGATCCAAGTAATCTACAGTACCTAATTTGTTTAGCTCCTTTTTCAAAAACATTAGCTGTTTATGGCTCCAGAGAAAGTAATGCATGATGATGACCAGAATGAGATTATAGTCATACAAAGAAGTTGGTATTATGCTATGAGATTTTCAAACCTATTAGGAGTCCAGCTGGTTCCACTGTATGATAGGCCTAATTCAGAACCTACAGGATATAAACCTAGTTAGCTGAAAGTTGTGGAAGAATAAAGTGTATTTTAAAATAGATAGGTGCATAGATTTAGAAGGTGCCTGTAACACCATATGTGCTGAGGCACTTTAAAAACAAACTGGGCATGCAAGAATAATTTCCTGAAATCCTTTTGTGGGAAAACTCTTTAATAATAACAGGGATTTTTAAATGGTATTTCAGGTTCTGAGAGATGGAAGGTAGATGACATTGATTTTATAATTTTAAATAAAATAATTTAAAATCCTTTCAGCAGCTAAAGACGCAATTTTGTCATCTAGCTACAAGTTTTTACTCGTACCTACAAGTACAATATTGGACCACTTCAATCTTTTGACACAGGGCTGTTTCCCTCCATTTCCTTTGAATATATCACTGTTAGTTAACAGGACAGAATACTTTCATCAGGTCACTGCCTGTCTCTTGTGTTTATACAGCACATAGCACAGTGTGACCCATCCTGCATGGGTTGTTCAGGCACTGCCACAGCACAAAGAATAGTAATAGATTAAGCACTACACAAACTTATTGAAAGACCTGGGGTAAAATCCTGGCTCTGTTACATCAATGGCGAAAATCCCATTTGCTTCAATGGGGACAGAATTTCACTCAGAGAAGCAGTCATAGACTAAGAATATATAAACTTAAGCAAATGTGAAAGATGAATTTAATTAGTATGAGCTACATTTATTTAACATATTCTCCAAACCCATTGACCAGATGTCCCAGCCTAATTGCACTACCAACAAGAGGGAAATCAGTGGGGGAATTTGCTCAATATCTTAGATGTCTATTCATAAATGCAAGGAGTAAGGGAATAAACAGGAAGAACTCAAAATATTAGTACAGAAGCTAAATTATGACTTAACTGGCATCAGAGAGAGTTGTTGGGATAGGTTTCATGACTAGAATATTTGTACAGGGGGTATAGCTTGTTCAGGAAGGACAGGCAGGAGGAAAAGGGAGACGTGTTGCATTATACATCAAGAATATATACACTTGTTCTGAGGTACAGAGGGAGTTGAGGCAGACCAGTTGAATGTCTCTAGGTAAAGATAAATTAAAAATAGTGGTAATGTTATGGTAGGGACTACTATGATCACCAAATCAGGAACAGGAGGTGATGAAGCATTTCAGAACAAATAACAGAAATATCTAAAACATAAGACATGTTAGCAATGGAGGACTTTAACTACCCAGACATCTGCTGGAAAAATAATATGGCAAAACATAAAATTTCCAATAAGTTAGTGGAATGTAATGGGGACAACTTTTTGTTTCAGGAAATGAAGGAAGCAACCAGGAGAACTGCTATTTTAAACTTGATTCTGAGAGGAATTGGTAGTGAATCCAAAAGTTCAAGGCAATTTGGGTGACAGTGATCATAAGATGATAGATTTCATGATTCTAAGGCAAGGAAGAAGTGAGAGCAGCAGAATAAGGACAATAGACTTCCAAAAAGCAGACTTTTAAAAATTCAGAGAACTGGTAGGTAAATTCCCAGGGAAGAACATCTAGGGGAAAAAAGGAGTTCAGGAGAGCTGGCAGTTTCTCAAGGAGACGATATTAAATTCACAACTGCAACCTTTCCTGATGTGAAGGAAAGATAGGACAAATAGTAAGAGGCCAATATGGCTCCACTGGAAGCACTGTAATGACTTGAAAATCGAAAAGGAATTCTGAAAAATGTGGAAACAAATTGTGAAGGAGGTGTACAGAAGAATAACACACGTATATAGGGACAAAATCAGAAATGCTAAGGCACAAAATGAGTTATGCCTTGCAAAGGGCATAAAAGGCAATAAGAAGAGGTTCTTTAAATACATTAGGAGCAAGAGAAAGACAAAAAAGAGTAGGTCCTCTGCTTAGCGGGGAAGGAGAGCTAAAAGCTGATTACATCAAGAAGGCTGAGGTGTTTAATGCCTGTTTTGCTTCAATCTTCACTTGACCAGATAATCAACACAATTAATATTCACAACAAGGAGGAAGGAACACAAGTCAAAATAGGGAATTAATAGGTTAAAGAATATTAAGATAAGTTAGATGTATTCACATTGACAGGGCCTGATGAAATTCATCCTAGGGTACTTAACGCACTAACTGAAGCAATCTTGAGAGAGTCCAGAGGAGAGCAACAAAAATGATAAAAAGTTTAGAAAATCTGGTCTAGGAGGAAAAGCTAAAAAAATCTGGGCATGTTTAGACATGAGAAAAGTCAAGGGGGGGATGACAAATATGTAAGGATTGTAAGGAAGAGGACTGTGATCAATTAATCTTCATGTCCACTGAAGGTAGGACAATAAGTAATGGGTTTAATCTTCAGCAAGGGACAATTAAGTTAGATATTAGGAAAATCTTTGTAATTATAAGGGCAGTTAAGCACTGGAATAGGCTTCCAAGGGAGATTGTGGATTTCCAGTCATTGGATGTTTTTTAAGAACAGCTTGGACAAACACTTGTCATGGATGGTCTACATTTACTTGGTCGCGCCTCAGTGCAGGGGGCTGGACTTGATGACTTCTTGAGGTCCTTTCCAGTCATATGTTTCTGTTATTCTACGATCCACTGTTTCCCTGATGCCCCCCGTACAGAACTAGATTCAGGTTTAGTGTGTGGGAGTATGTGTGTGGTTACTTAAAATCTGATGGTAATAATTTCATTATAACAATATGTAAAGGGAAAAATCTGGGGAGTTCCAAAACATGGTTAGAATGGGAGAATTCTTATTCATTAACACACTATACCAATAAATACATGAGTACCAAGTTATGTCTTGATTCATGATCTTTAGTGGACTGAAAAAGCAAACATATCTGAGATAACCAAATGGTATAGAGTTAATACAGAAAATGCTAGTTTTAGTATATATGCTGTGAAATTATGTAAAGCTACTTAAAAAAATCCAAACAAGCTTAGGAAAATGTTCAGCAAATAGTAAAAATACTGTTGGAATAAAATGAAAAATGTCCATTGGCTCCAAAGATGAGTCTTTTGAGAATCTTGCCAGAATTGTCTCCTTTTCATAAACAGAGATTTCCCACGTTTTCTTTGACAATTTTATGTATTGTATTGCAGTGGAAGTCAGAAAAGTTCATTATAGTACTGAAGGGATTTCAGAAGCTTCATGGTGCACCATCAACAAAGGGTTGGTTTTACAAATTGAGGTGTTATAAGACTTTTAAAAAGGTAGGAATCCTTGATTTAGATACAATTCTTGACTAGATGATATGGACTTTTCCTTTGATTGTACTCCCTCTGGGCCTCATCCTGCAAAGAATTACACATGTGAGTAGTCTTAATATGACTACTTACATGAGTAAAGTTAATCATATACATAAGTCTTTGCAGGATCATCCTCAATAGCCCCAGTCCTTCAAATACTTAAGCATGTGCTTGAATTTTGACTTAATGGGACTTCCTGCATGCTTAAAGTCAAAGCACGTGCATATTTGCAGACTCAGAACCTATGTTTGTAAAGCTGAAGTCCTGTTAGATATAGCAGAAATCTGTGATACTCCTTGTAGGTAAAAACATAGCCATGCAATGTGAACTAAATGTTTAGATGTAGGTTTAGTGATAATGAGAGGATGTAAACACTTAATTGCAGATTTTACTAGTTACTTAGGGAGACTTGGATGCATTACTCTGTAGCAAATGAGAGATACAGGTTGGATACTGATATTTCAGATGTCAGGCTACCACAGACTAATTTTATAATTTAAATGCTTAAAGTATTTATTCAGAATATATATCATGTTATTAGTCTTGTATGAAAGTATGAAGCTGAATAGTTGGTAGTTTACAGGCACATTTGTTTTGCTAAGAGTTGCCAAGAAGAGGTCGATAGTTTGGAACAAGGATATCTGTGGTTGCTATGTGCAAAAACCTAGAACAAGCCAGCGGGAAATAATATCAGGGTGGGAGAGTATTGCTATGGTAACCAAGTATTTTATTTTAAAGGCGAGATGGATAACACAACAAGGATCAGTGAGACTTGGGTAGCAAAGTATTTTACACAAAATGGAGAAGACTAAAAGACAGCAATTGTGTTGTGCTCTTAACTGCATTTTGTTTGTTAGTCTCCAGCTAAGAGAAATTTCTGTAAAGTAGGAACAATTTATGCTGAAGCAATATTACAAAATATATTTTGCTTTTATTTTTTTAAACAGGAATGCTAGAACAGATTCCCCCCCCCCTTTTTTTTTACTCTATTTATAGAAGGAGGAAGATTTTCTTTTTAATTTGTGGATATGGGTGAAGAGTTCCCTTTTTCAAAAATGCAAATTGTGAATATTAAACCATATGCCAGATCTGTGCATTTAAATTATATTGTAAATGTGAGGTGTTTTACAAATAGCTGAATAATAATAATAGGCGCCTCAGAGGGCCTGATTCTGATCTCCCCATGACTGATTTGACTTTGAAAATCAGAGGTGCAAGGACATAAAAGCTCAGCTCAGTTCAGCTGCAGCTCAGAACTGGCACTTAAATTTCCTTTGCTGTTGGGGTAAATCTTCCTCTTCTCCCCCACTTGATGGAAACAGGGACTGAACTAGGCCTCCAGGCCTAACGGGTTGATCTGTACTCTACTTACCTTCTCTAGTCAGCTGCCTCCGAGCCAGCTACTGAGCAAAGGCAACAAGAGGAATCTGCAGCAAGGAAGGGGTAGGAATAGGGATTGAGCAGTGGCTGTTTACTGTGCAGTTGGAGAGGAGAGCCAGTGAGGAAATGTAAAGGCAGTATTCCTGGACCAAGAGAGAGGCAGATGCAATAGAAAAATGTCTTATTTTTCTTGTGTTTGTTTATTTGTCTGCCAGCTCTTCAGTCCCAATGCCCTGTTAAGCTGCATGGTTTGACTGTACTGTAGTCCATGAAGTAACAAGATTCTAGTTGATGGAATTCCATTCATAAGACAAAGTTTTGAGTTAATTAGCCCTGTTAGAGATGGGGCTGGTAGCTCTGCCTAAATGTAAGGCTGTCTGACACTTCCCATTATAAGACCCTCTTTTCAATTGCTTAAACATTGCCAAACTTTAACCACGCAGGCTGAAATTTTTTCATGCCAAGTGTCTGCCTCAGTAGTGTTTTCCCTGCCCCGTCTCCTGAAAAAAAAAAAAAAAAAAAAAAAAAAAAACAGGTAAAATGGTTCAGAGGAAAAGATTAGGGAAAAATATGTTTTCCCAAGGTTAAAAAAATTTGCAACCATTTTCTTAAGAAACTCTAGCAACCTCATGCATTGGAACAGGGACTTGAAACTTGCTAGGAAGGTGCTTGTGTCAGGGATGTGCCTTTTGACATCCCTGTGAAAAAAATCACCCAAATTTGGCCTAAATATAAGCCTTCGAAAAATTGCAGTTTGAACTTGTTCAGTAGAGACTTGTTAGAGTTTGGCAGCTAAATTCTCCAAGGCTTGCATCTGCAGTGAGCATTCTCCAGACCAGGGCTACAGGGGCTGAGCAGGACTTTCACAACAATTAGTGCTCCTGTCTGCTGTGGGTCATTGTGATGCTGAACACAGGAACTGAGAGTAGGGAGGGTGGCGCCCAGGCAGCGTGGAGGAGGAAGCTGTCTGGCCTTGAATATAAAGGTGACAAGAAGATGAATCTTGGAGAGGAGTGGAGGAGGCTGAAGGGGTGACAGTGTTAGTAGACTGGTACTAGGAGTTGCCAGAGGGGGACAGAGGGAGGGGGAAGGACTGAAATTGGCTGGACAAAGACACTGAGACTGGGACAAGGAGCCTAAGATGAGAAGTCTGGGGAGGGAGAATGGGAGCTGGGCAGTAGGGAAGACTTAGACATAGAGCCCCAAGAGGGAACCCGGGACTGCCTGTGCAGGGAGACTGGGACTGAGATGGGAGGCCTGAGGGGGTGGAGTCTGGGACTGGGACATGTAGCTGTGGGATTGTGAGGAACTGGAGTGGAGGAATACGGAACTGTGACAGTGACAGACTGGAGGGGATGGGGCCAAGGGGGTCTGGCTTATTGGAAATAGGGGCTAAAAAGTCTGTGATGACTAGAGCATACTACTCTCCAGAACCTTGAATGGAACCCAAGATTCCTAAATTTCTCCATTCCTCTGCTGTCAGCACATATCTGGTAAAATCGTTCTCCTCTAGCGCTGGTCCACTGGGAGGATGATAACCTACAGTTGCTATCAGTTACTCTGTTAGCTCAAGTAGCAGATATCTATGCGGTGGCTCTAAAAGGTTCCAGCTCTGCTGATGACTTATGTAGGTGTCAGTATGGTTCCACATGATGGAATATTTATTTTCAGCTTGCTTTTTAAAAACCTAGGAAATTAAACAAAAAAAATCTACATTAAAATAACATTATTAAGGTTGTAAAATCAAGCACTCAGAAGTTAAGAAACGGCAGAATTAAGTTTGCCTGTAACATGTTAATTCACATATACATTATGATATAGTATTTAATTACATGATCACATGGTACTTTTTCCGCAGGATGCCTGCCTCATTCAATGAATAGGATGGACCTACTCTGGGGATGAATCAGTTATGCTTAGCGAGCAAGGCTGCAGTCTGTAGGACTCCTGTTTGTTTTAGAAGTTGGAAGGTGTTTAGTGAATGAGAAAGGGAATTGCAGGAAAGAAAGGATGACCTCATGGTTAAGATGGCTGTATGATGCCCTGGAGAACTGGATTTTATCCCAGACTCCCACAGTGTTCCTATGTGGTGCTAGTCAAGTCACTTAAATCAGGATTTTCACATGCTGTCGTTAATTATATGTTCTGCTTTTTCTGGGTGACTAAGTCTGATTTATAAAAGTGCTGACCATTCACAGTTGAACCTAAAGTCAATGGGATCTGTACTTAAAACATATAAATTACTATAGAATGCTAAATATTCTGAAAATCAGATCCTAGGTGTCTCATATTAAATACCCAAAATTAGTGGATACTTTTGGCCTTAATCTGTCTGTGTGTCAGTTCCCCATCTGTAAAATGGGGATAAACCCTTCACCCCCAATCTCATTAATTAATGTTGGTAAAGCATTCAGATAGAATAGGGAAGAGCACCATAGAAAGCCTGTGAGGAAATAATTCTCTGTCTTCAGAGCAGTAACTGAGGCATGGGGCCACCCAAGGATTAAAAAAAAAATGAACAGCTGCTGAATAAGTGAGCACTACCCATCTTGCACACTGAATGAGGTGGGGGTCCTGTGGAAAAAATAGTTTGTGATTGTGTAATTAAATACTGTATCATAATTCATTCACACAAGGGTAATCTCAATTTTGTTGCACTGGTAATCTCAATTTTGTCGCACTGGTAATCTCAATTTTGTCATTTTCTAATTTTTAAGAGCTTAACTTTTCAACCTTTATAATGTATTCTTTAATGTAGCTTTGTGTGTAACACATATTTAGACTTCCTAGTATTTCTTGAATCACGTAGCCTTTTCCCTTACAAAATACAGTGTATGATCTCAAGAGATTCCTCCGAAGTATTAAATTAAATTATTGGCACGTGACTTATACTACTTATGCAGGGACCAAAATTTAATTCTCATGGTTCAAATAAATTGAGTAAAATTGGTTACTAAAAGCTGGTTGTCTGGACTATTTGTCATTCACATTTTGACTACTCCGTATTTATGTTCATTTAACTAGCAACCTGTCAAGACGTAGATTAGAAGTAGTAGAGTTTATCACACACTCTATAGGAAACATAGCTTTCAGTCCTAGTATTTACATATGGTGAATGGATTATATTTAGTTAAAGATTAGAACATGCAAAATTTGCACACAGCATTTGTAGGGCTGTCAACCCCCACTTACGTAAAACGTTCTGGCTTTCATTCAGTTTGTCAAGGTTCCTCCTTTTCTTTCTCATTCCCAAGATTCCCAGATAAAATAGGACTTGATTTAACTAGTAACATGCTAATGAGAAACATTGGGCTTCTAGCCATGAAAACTGTGAACAAGCTATTTGATTGAATTTTAATTAACATCTCCCATTCGTAAAGGAACAAGCTTTTGAAATAATTCTTTGAAAATTTTGAGATAGAAATTAGTGGTGATGTCTCTAAGACCAGAAAACTTTAACTTTGAACATTATAAAAACACACATTAATTTTATGTAATAAGGTTAATTTTTTAGATACAGTTCCATTACATTGTATAATTGGAGTTGTAATTCTCATCCAGAATTTTGATGCTTGTAAATTGTAACACTTAAGTTAATAATTTGGGTCCAGATAAATCTGTTTACCTAGACAGCCTGATTGCCAGTATTTGGCCTGTGTACACGTGGGTCATCTGTGGAATTTAAGTCATGAGCTGTCTCACTGAGGTAGGTAGTATTGAGTGAGAAGAACAGGTAAGGGGCCCCTAAAAACCCATTTTCTTCTCTGTCTTCATTCCGTCTCCTTGGCATCACTATATGACTTTCCCTTTGAGTTTTTCTGGCTGTGTAAGGGTCAATATAAAAATGGTAGCATAGAAGAAAACAAATATTCCTTCAAACAATTATGGGACAATATTTGTTCCTGGATTCATGCACTTGGAACTTCCATTCACTTTCATGGGAACTGTGTATCCAGTCCTGAGAGCAGAATTTGGAACCTTATAACCAAACATTTATGTAGTTGCATGGGAAAGAGGAGTTGCTTTTTTTTTTTTTAACCAATATTTATTTTCTAAGTATTCTTAAGATCTTTTCAGCTGTGGTGTTAAGACTTGTACGTAGGGAAGAATTAGAGCTTTCTCAGGCTGAGATTTTTATTTTGGGTCTATCATGCAAGATCCAATGTCACACTAGCAGTCTTATAAGTTCCTGTTCTTCTTTGAGTGCTTGCTCATGTCCATTCTGTATTAGGTGTGTGCGCTCATCACATGCACCGCTGCCGGAAGTTTTTCCCTCAGCAGTATCTGTAAGGGACCGGCTCTGGCGCCCTCTGGATTGGTGCCATATCTGCAAGTTCTTCAAACCTAGGATGAAGAAGGAGCATGATATCTGTCTAAGAGCACTCCTAATGGAGTCAGCACTCACTCCACCACCAAAGCAGCAGTCAGACTCCGCACCAAGCACTGTGCCGCCATGCGCAGTGCTCCCCCGGTGCCGTCCATGAAAAAGACTGGGAGGGGAAGATCTCCTACCTCCTGCAAGGGAAAGGAGAGGGCAAGAGATGAGCTAAGACCCTTGTTGGGCAGCTCAACATCCCCCTCGGGAAGTCAGGCCCCAGCTCAAGTCGCGCGCTGTAGCCCATCGCATGCCTTGCCTCCGACTCCAGATAGCAGTGCAGGCCCCGGCCAGCTTCAGGTGCTGTTGACGCCCGAAGCCCTTCAAGTAGCTCAGGAGATCCTGACACTCCCAGTGCCGCCCTCACCGGCTCCTGCAGTACCCCTGTCTCAGGGAAAACCCGCGTTGGGACCTATGCATGTGTCCTCGCCTCACCAGTATCATTCCCCATCGAGAGGGACGTCCTGCCAGTGTTCGCCACAGCCATCATGCCTCTGGATGGGAGAGGCAGGCTCAGTGAAGCTGTCTTTGGTCCCCACACCAGAGGCACCAATCAAGGGACTTGAAGAATATCTCACCGGTAGATTGGCACGGACCCTCTAAGGCACGCGGCAACCAGGAAGAACTCTGGGATGGTGGACCGACCGCAGGACAGTCCTGGAGGAGATTCTGTTCAACAACCCCCCTCACTCCACCGAGTTGGTGTCGGACGCCTTGGACCTCGGCCGGGGTGCGCATCTCGGCGACCTCCAGACACGAGGGATGTGGTCCCTGGCGGAGGCAAAGTTGCACATAAATGTCAAAAAGCTCAGAGTAGTCCAGCTGGCATACGGAGTCCTCCTGCCCCACCTGACGGGCAAGGTGGTATGAGTCCTGATGGACAACACAGTTTCGATGTTCTACATCAACAGGCAAGGGGAAGTGCGCTCGTTGGCTCTCTGTCAAGAGGCACTCTGTCTATGGGACTTCTACATCAGCCTCGGAATCCATCTGGAAGCTTGTCACCTTCCCGGCATCAGGAATACGCTGGCAGACCAGTTCAGCAGGGACTTCTCCTCACCACGAGTAGTTGCTCCATCCAGAGGAAGCCTGCATGATCTTCCAAAGGTGGGGAACTCCCCAAGTGGACCTGTTTGCTACCAGAGAGAGCAGGAAATGCCACTGGTTTTGCTCTCAGCAAGGTCTGAACAAGGGCTCCCTCTCCGATGCCTTCCTCCTGTCGTGGCCAGGGAGCCTGTTGTACGTGTTCCCTCTGATTCCACTCACCGACAGGGTCCTGGCAAAGATCAAGAGTGACAAAGCGCAGGTTGCCATGATCGCCCTGGCGTGGCCTTGCCAACGTTGGTTCGGCACGCTCGTGAGCTTGTCAGTGGCCCCTCCCTGGCCCCTGCCCAACCGCTTGGCTCTGCTGTCACAGGACCACGGCTGCTCCTACACCCCAACCTTGGGTCCCTCCACCTCTTGGTATATATGCTGCATGGCTGAACCCGAAGGAACGGACCTGTTTGGAAGGAGTCCAACAGGTACTCCTGGGGAGTAGGAAGCCCTCAACCAGACTGACTTACCTGGCCAAATGGTCGAGGTTTTCCCACTGGGCGTCCGAGCATGGCATTTCTCCCTTGCGTTCTTCCATACAGGCTGTCCTGGACTACGTGCTCCATTTGAGGAACCAGGGCCTGGCACACTCTTCCATTAGAGCACATTTGTGGCCATCTCCACTTCTCACCCGCCAATCCAAGGACAGACAGTGTTTTCCCATGACATGACTGTCAGATTCTTGAGAAGGCTCGAGAGACTCTTCCTGCAGGTACGGACTCCTGTCCTGCAATGGGATCTTAACTTGGTCTTCTCTAGGCTCACCAGCCCACCCTTTGAGCCACTGGGTTCCTGCTCCCTTTCCCACCTGTTGTGGAAGGTCGCGTTCCTGGTGGCGATGACGTCGGTGAGATGGGTCTCTGAAATTAAAGCCTTGACCTCAGAACTGCTGTGCACAGTTTTCTACAAAGATACGGTTCAGTTGTGGCCCCACCTGGCCTTCCTGCCAAAGGTGGTCTCCATCTTCCATATGAACCAGGACATCTTCCTCCCAGTGTTCTGTCCCAAACTGCACAAGACCAATGAGGAGAGGCGTCTTCATGCCCTGGACATCTGGAAGGCCGTGGTTTTCTACTTAGAACGTGCCAAGCCTTTCTGAAAATTGACTCAACTCTTCATCGCTACAGCGGATAGGATGAAGGGTAACCTGGTGTCCTCGCAGAGGATTTCTAATTGGATTATCTCATGCATAAGGACCTATTATGACCTGGCAGGGGTTCCGCCGCCACCGATTGTCAGAGCCCACTCGACTAGAGCACAGGTGTCTTCGGCGGCCTTCCTGGCGCACATCCCTATTCAGGACATCTATAGAGCCGCAACATGGTCCTCTGTTCACACGTTTACTGCTCATTATGCCATCACTCAGCAGGCCAGAGACGACACTGGGTTCAGCAGAGCTGTGTTGCAATCTACACGTCCGTGAACTCCTATCCACCTCCAGGGGTACTGCTTTGGAGTCACCTAATATGGAATGGACATGAGCAAGCACTTGAAGAAGAAAAGACAGTTACCTTTTCCGTAAGTGGTGTTCTTCGAGATGTGTTGATCATGTCCATTCCACAACCCATCCTCCTTCCCCGCTGTTGGAGTTTCGAGCAAGAAGGAACTGAGGGTGGGGGGAGCCAGCAGCGGCCCTTATATCACGCCCTGCTGGCGCCACTCCAGAGGGCGCCAGAGCCGATCTCTTATGGATACTGCTGAAGGAAAAATTTCCGGCACCGGTGCATGTGGCGAGCGCACACATCTAATGTGGAATGGACAAGAGCAACACATCTCGAAGAACACCAGTTACAGAAAAGGTAAC
The DNA here is from genome assembly GCF_011386835.1 of Chrysemys picta bellii. NCBI lineage: Eukaryota > Metazoa > Chordata > Testudines > Emydidae > Chrysemys > Chrysemys picta. The sequence goes on from NC_088791.1 coordinate 200,454,604, forward strand.
TGTCTTTTACTTATTTTTGCAGTACCAGTTACTGAAAAGTTTTCAGTTAGCTGGTACTATCAAAATAGATATTAGGTTTTATACCTTGTTTCCACTTACATAGATTAGTATAGTAGCATAGCATCATATTTACTTAAATAGTGCATTACGTATAGTTTTATTGTATTAACATAGGTAGCATCACCTTGTGATGGAAGATTCATATGTTTCTCAGGTGCAAACGACATCTTTGTCTCTCTATATGAAGGGAAGGGCACACTGAAAAAATTTAGGGCTCTCAATCGCAGTTAATGCAAGCGATTAATGCAAAAAAATTTGATTAAAAATAGTTGTGATTAATTGCAGTTTCAATAGTGCTATTAAACAATAAATACCAATTTACATTTATATTTTGGATGTTTTTCTACATGTTCAAATACATTGGTTTCAGTTACAACACAGAATACAAAGTGTACAGTGCTCACTTTATATTATTTTTATTACAAATATTTTCACTGTAAAGAAAAAAAAAGTAATAATATTTTTCAGTTCTCCTCAATCAACGAATGTCCTGCAATTTCTTTATCCTGAAAGTGCAATTTACAAATTTAGATTTTTTTTTTTTACATAACTGCACTCAATAAAACCAAAACAATGTAAAACTTTAGAACTTACAAGTCCATTCATTCTTCTCTCTTATTCAGCCAATCGCTAAGACAAACATGTTTGTTTGTATTTATGGGAGATAATTCTGCCCGCTTCTTATTTACAATGTCACCTGAAAGTGAGAACAGGCGTTCACATGGCATTGTTGTAGCCAGAGTTGCAGGGTATTGATGTGCCAGATACTTTAAATATTTGTATGCCCCTTCATGCTTCGACTTGTAGGTTTTAAAGTTTTACATTGTTTTGTTTTTGAGTGCAGTTACGTATAAAAAAATAATAATTCTACATTTGTAAGTTGCACTTTCATAATAGAAATTGTACTACAGTCCTTGAGGGGAACTGAAAAAAAATACTATTTCTTTTGTTTATCTTTTTACAGTGAAAATATTTATATTAAAAATAATAATATAAAGCCAGCACTGTACACTATTTTGTATTGTAATTGAAATCAATATGTTTGAAAATGTAGAAAACATCCAAAAATATCATAAATTTAATTTGGTATTCTATTATTGTTTAGCAGTGCGATTAAAATTGTGATTAACTGTGACTATTTTTTTATCTCACATTTAATTATGATTTTTTTTTTTACTCATTTGACAGCCCTAAAAAAATTATTTGGGATTTTGAGCCTATAGCTTGGGTGTGCTAAACTTCTCTTGCTGGTCTTTGTGGGAGTCACAAAATGCCCTTGTTGGTGAGCCTACCATAAAAATATGAATAGGACTCTGGGCACATTCCGCCCACATCTCATTTGAGTAAATGAACAATCAAGCCCCATCACAACATTGACACTTACATCTGATGACTTGTTCGCATATTTTGTGTATCAGTTAGGTTATTTTTCTGACCCTATTGCCAAAAGGTCTAGCTAATAACTCAATCTCTAAAATGTCAGACATGATGATGGAAAAAGGGAAAATCACATGAGAGAGTTAACCACAGCTTTTCCTGTGGGTCTTGCTATCAAAGAATATGCTGCTACTGGTTCATCAGTCAAACCCAAATTAAAAAGAGAACGCTGCTGCAGTCACTGCTTCTGCTGTTCTGCATGTTGTTATTATGGGACCATACAATAAACACATGCTTAAACAACTTCAGTATTTATAGTTATAACTGCAAACAATATTTTTTAAATCATTTTTGTCAAGCTTCTCTACATTCTCCCTTCCCAACCCTCTCTTCTTGAAATGCCAAATAAAGCTAGGGGGCTTCTTACATTGTGAGGATAATGAATAAAAACATGACAGCATTGCACATGTAGTGGAAGTGCACTAAGAGTTAATTTACCTATACCTTTATAATTCTTCTCCAAAAATAATTCTGGTATTTCAAAGGGACAGGAACAAACCTAAGCATCTCTGAGTCAAGGAGGGATAATAAAACCTAGTTAATCAAGTCTAGTGGAATGAAAGTAAAAAGTAGAAGGTGCTGATAATGACATAAAAGTTCACCTCCGTTGAAGTGTCACCCAACTTCGCTCACCTTTTTAAAAGATATGCTTATATAGGGAGGGAGGGGGTTAATTTACAACCTTTCCTGCTACAAAGTGCAAATTACTTTCATTTTGCTAAGCCAGTCCCCAGTAACTACACCTCATTATTTCCTCTAAATATAAACTACTTTAAGTTACTATTAATTATTTCACAGATACTGTGTAATAGCATAAAGTCTGTGGCTAATTCCTGTGTTAATGTTGCATTCCCTGCTCCATGCAATACTGCTTTGGCACTGAAAAAACAAGAACTGAAAGAGGTTCTAGAAATAAATTGCTATAGAAGATTTAGGACAGTGTTCATGTTTAAAATGTTGGAAAACTATTGTGAGAGAACATGTCAGACACACCCTGTCTAAAAGTCTGTAAACATTCTATGTGTATAACTTGTGTACATTAATGTACATCCAGGAGCTGAGATTTGCAGCACCATTCAATCAGACTTTTAAGTATCTTTTTAGTTAGAATATAATTCAGAAGATAGATCCATGTACTTCAAAACTTCACCATTATGGTCAGAGATATAATGCCTGGATTTTGAGAAAATTTGGTTTGCTTCCATTTCTTTGACTTTTTATCTTGCTTGGGCAAAAACTGACTCTTTGGATATAGTGTTCATTTTTGCCCTGTTACATGTTAGACTGCATATGCTTAAAAGTGGTAGTCATTTTTGTTTAGAACTATAGTGTGCTTTTAAGACACTGCACTCCTCAGCAATCCCAAGAGTATAGTGGAACTGTACTAGCCTTTAAGAAGATGCAGCACACACTACCTTCTTTTCCCAGCTATCTCTGTCTGCTATGGAGGTAGCAAAATCCTCATGAAGTCCTTGTACACCTCTACCCCGATATAGCGCTGTCCTGGGGAGCCAAAAAAATCTTACTGCATTATAGGTGAAACCGCGTTATATCGAACTTGCTTTGATCCGCCAGAGCCGCAGCCCCCCCCCCCCCCCCCCCCCCCCCCCCCGGAGCGCTGCTTCACAACGTTGTATCTGAATTTGTGTTATATCGGGTCGCGTTATATCGGAGTAGAGGTGTACTTCAGGAGAGGAAGAGACACATTTTGCCCAGCCCCTGCTTATGTGCAAGGCTCCTTGAATTCTTCATTTCCATCCATCTCCAGATAGAAGTAGGGGTCTTTTTTTGTTTGTTTGTTTGTTTTTTGTTTAAGCTGCCACTATTTCTCTAAAGCCATTTATTTAAGGCTATTGCTCTTCAAAACATATATTCATAGATTCCAAGATAAAATGGTCTACTGTGATCATCTAGTCTGACCTCCTGTGTAACTTAGGCTGTAGAACTTCCCCAAAATAATGCTAGAGCATAGCTAGAGCATAGCTTTTAGAAAAGCATCCAGTCTTGATTTTAAAAATTGTCTGCGATAAAAATTGTCCGTGACCTTTGATAAGTTATTCCAATGGTTAATTACTCAGTGTTAAAAATTTACACCTTATTTCCAGTCTGAATTTGTCCAGCTTCAACTTCCAGTCATTGGATTGTGTTATCCTGCGGTTCTCAAACTGTGGGTCGGGACCCAAAGTGGGTCATGACTCCATTTTAATGGGGTCACCAGGGCTGGCATTAGACTTGCTGAGACCTAGGGCCAATGTCCCACTGCATGGGGCCAAAACCGAAGCCCTTGGGCTTCATCCCTGGGTGGTGGGGCTGAGGTTACAGGCCCCCTGCCTGGGGCTGAATCTCTTGGGCTTTGGCTTTGGCCTCCCCACTCAGGGCGGCGGGACTCGGGCAGGCTCAGGCTTCAATCCTCCCTTCTGGGGTTGTGTAGTAATTTTTGTTGTCAGAAGGGAGTCTTGGTGCAATGAAGTTTGAGAACCCCTGTGTTATGCTTTTCTCTTCTAGACTGAAGAGCCCATTATCAAATATTAGTTCCCCATGTAGGTACTTATAGACTGTAATCAAGTCACACCTTAACCTTGTCTTTGTTAAACTAAATTGATTAAACTCTTTGAGTCTATCACTATAAGGCATGTTTTCTAATCCTTTAATCATTTTCGTGGCTCTTCTCTAAATCCTCTCTAATTTATCAATATCTTTTATTGAATTGTGGACACCAGAACTGGACACGGTATTCCAGCAGTGGTTGCACCAGGTGATAAAATAACCTCTTTACCATCTAAGGATTACAGTATCCCTTTTGGCCACAGCATCACACTGGAAGCTCATGTGCAGCTGATTATTCACCCCACCCTCAAACCTTTTCAGAGTCACTGCTTCCTGTCCTGTCAGTGTAGCATACATTCTATGTGTATTTTTACATTTAACCATCTTAAAACACCCAGTGTTGGCTTGCACCCAGCTTACAAAGAGATCCAGATCACTCTGAATCAGTGACCTGTCCTCTGTATTATTTAACCACACCCCTGATTTTTCTGTCATCTGCAAACTTTTCCAGTGATGATTTTATATTTTCTTCGAGATCATTAATAAAAGTGTTAAATCATTTAGGGCCAAGAACCGGTCCTTGCGGGACCGCCCCCCCCAGAAACTCACCATTTCAGTGATGATGCCCCATTTAGAGTTACATTTTGAGACCCATCAGTTAGCCAGCTTTTAATCCATTTAATGGGTGCCAATGTAATTTTATATCTGTCTAGCTTCTTTAATCAAAATGTCATGCTGGACCATAGACAAAACTATTACTTTTATCAAACAAACTTGTAATCTTATTTAAAAAATTGTTAGTTTGACAGGATCTGTTTTCCATAAACCCATGTTGATTGGCATTAATTGTATTATACTCCTATCATTCTTTATTAATTGAGTCCCATATCATCTGCTCCATTATCTTGCCCAGAATCAATGTCAGGTTGACAGGACTGTAATTACCTGGGTCATCCCATTTACTCTTGTTAAATATTGGTACAATATTTGCTTTTTTCCAGTCTTTTGGAACTTCTCTGGTGTTCCAAGACATATTGAATATCAATATTAATGGTCCTTCTACATTTAGGTAGTGAATTAATGATCCAAATTCTCCACTGATGTAAATTTGATTCAGCAGCTATCTCAATAGACCTGCACCAGTATGCTTCAGAAGAGAATTTATCCAGTATGCTGATTCTAGATGGATATTTTGAAGAAGGCGAGTTTTGAAAAATTTGAATATTTCTGCCACATTTGTCACTCCTGTGGTGCAAGCTGAAAATTCTAACGTTCAAGCCTCCCCACCAATTCCCAGAATTGTTGTAATAGCCATATCACATTTTATTTCTCTCTCGCTCCCCCTGCCACTAGTTTACCAAACCATTAGTAACTATTTGTCATAATAGGACCTTTGTTATAGTAAACGGCTCACTCTGAGCTGGCTGAACTATATTAGTTATATATCAATAGCCGTGTTACTTTCTTTTTTTCTTGTTTTAATTAAATAGTCCAGTCCTTCTCAGTTCCTAGAGGACTCTAGAAACTAAAAATGTGTTCTGCTGCACAGGTTATTCTAGCTACTAAAGAAGATTTGCTTATTCCTGTACAGACTTGTAAGACTAGCTTTGAGGGGAGGGAAGGGTGAAGTGTCTGCCAAAACAGAAGTCTTCCAGCCCAAATCATATTCGGGAAGCATCAGCCTTGAGAACAGGATACAAGAAAGAAATATGCCCATCTGGGTAGCAATTGCCTAAAAGTCACTAGAAAAGTATCTACAGGGACTGGGGAAACAAGCTGACCAGTTAAAAATATTCCCAGAAGACTCCGTATGTCTTATTTCATTATACTTCTTTAGACAAGTTTTAATTAGTGTGTCTACTATTATCAACACCAGGAAAGACCTTATTAACTTATGCTCAGTGTCATGATTTCAGCCACAGCTTCTACATCTAGAATTTGTTGTGCACACCAGTTTTAACAAATTTGCTACCATTTAATCAGACACATGCTCAGCATGTGGCACGTATGGATTGAAGTTGGAAGAATTGAATTTGAGTTCATCCAAGTATTGTACTGTACCAAAGCTCCTGTAGAAAAAGTTAGTTACTAACATGTCACTGCTTGGGAAATGGACAAACATGAACAACAGTACCTTGCTGCACTGGCATAAACTCAAAAACTTGTTTGTTATTCAGGACTTCTTTAGTTTACAAATTCTTGTGGCATGAAATCTGGTTCATGGTTCACTCCCAATTTTTCTTAGTCTTGCACCAAATAACACTTACAATTCTTACAGGGTTAAAGTTGGTTTCTGTTTGCAGTGATATTGAACTGTGTGCTACTTCTTAATAATTTGTAAGGCCTTGTCTACACTACGAGAGTAGTTCGATTTTACTTGCATCGAATTTTTGTAATCGATATTGCAAAGTCGAACGTGTGTGTCCACACTAAGGACAGTAATTCGACTTTGTGCGTCCACACTAACGGTGATAGCGTCGACATTCGAAGCGGTGCACTGTGGTCAGCTATCCCACAGTTCCCGCAGTCCCCTCTGCCCATTGGAATTCTGGGTGTAGCCGGCAATGCCTTCTGGGTAACAAAATGAGTCGAGGGTGCTTTTGGGAAACTGTCGTCATCCGTCCATCACTCCCGCCCTCCCTCCCTGAAAGCGCCGGCGGGAAAACAGTTCGCGCGCTTTTCCAGTCATTGACAGCGCGGACGCCACTGTACTCCGAGCATGGAGCCCGCTGCGACCATCGCTGCAGTTGTGGCCGCTCTCAACGTCTCGCAGCTTATCATAAAGGTTTCCCTGAGGCAGATGCAGAAAAGTCAGGCAAGGAGGCTACGGCACCGCGGTGATGTCCTGAAGTCTGAGAGTAGCACAGACCTGTCAGAAAGCAGGCGACCCAGCGCCGAGGACATCACAGTGGCAATGGGTCATGTTGATGCCGTGGAACGGCGATTCTGGGCACGGGAGACAAGCACTGAGTGGTGGGACCGCATAGTGCTGCAGGTCTGGGATGAATCCCAGTGGCTGCGAAACTTTCGCATGCGGAAGGGAACTTTCCTGGAACTTTGTGAGTTGCTGTCCCCTGCCCTGAAGCGCAGTGACACCCGGTTGCGAGCTGCACTGAGTGTACAGAAGCGAGTGGCCATAGCCCTGTGGAAGCTTGCAACGCCAGACAGCTACCGGTCAGTCGCGAACCAGTTTGGGGTGGGCAAATCTACCGTGGGGGTTGTTGTGATGCAAGTAGCGAAGGCAATCGTTGATGTACTGCTGCCAAAGGTAGTGACCCTGGGAAACGTGGAGGCGATCATAGATGGCTTCGCAGCGATGGGATTCCCAAACTGCGGTGGGGCCATAGATGGAACTCACATCCCTATCCTGGCACCGGACCACCAGGCCACCCAGTACATTAACCGAAAGGGATACTTTTCCATGGTGCTGCAAGCACTGGTGGACCACAGGGGACGTTTTACCAACATCTACGTGGGATGGCCGGGCAAGGTTCATGACGCTCGTGTTTTCAGGAACTCTGGTCTGTTTAGACGGCTGCAACAAGGTATTTACTTCCCGGACCGCAAAATAACTGTTGGGGATGTGGAGATGCCTATAGTCATCCTCGGGGACCCAGCCTACCCGCTAATGCCCTGGCTCATGAAGCCCTATACTGGCGCCCTGGACACTGAAAAAGAACTCTTCAACTACCGGCTGAGCAAGTGCAGAATGGTGGTGGAGTGTGCTTTTGGCCGTCTCAAGGGGAGATGGAGAAGCTTACTGACTCGCTGTGATCTCAGCGAAACCAATATCCCCATTGTTATAGCAGCTTGCTGTGTGCTCCACAATCTCTGTGAGAGCAAGGGGGAGACCTTTATGGCGGGGTGGGAGGTTGACGAAAATAGCCTGGCTGGTGATTACTCACAGCCAGACAGCCGGGCGATTAGAAGAGACCAGCGGGAAGCGCTGTGCATCCGGGAGGCTTTGAAAGCAAAGTTCCTGAGTGAGCAGGGTAACCTGTGATTTTATAGTTTGTGTACTGAGAAGCTAAACCTGCCCCCGTTTCTTTACCCAGGTAATGTTGACTATCCTATCCAGTTACATACCCCCTTCACCCCCCCTCCAACACACGTGTCGAAATAAAAATAGTTCTACTTTGTTAAAGCACACCGTTTTCTTTAATACTGTTTTCGCGGGAATTTTTTAAAACTGGGACGCAGACTGTGGTGCGGGGCGGGTCTAGTGTTGTGATGCGAATGCAGCTTCTAAACTCAAGGATTGACAGGCTCCGCTGCGGTGGGATGCTTGTTTCAACGGAGCCTGTCACCCCTCCTGATCGGGACTGTGTGTATGGGAGGTCTATTTGACTTTGTGGCAGGGGGAGGACGGTTACAGATCCCATGCTGTGTGGCTCTGTGATCCTGTCTAAGGACCGGCGCTTAAGATCTGTAACTGCCCTCCCCCGCCACAAAGTCACAGAGCAACCCACCCCCCCCAACATTACATCAAAACAACCTCCCAGACTAACCGGGGCAACTAGTCACTGCATCACTGCACTGTGTATGTGCCCTGCTGCTGTGCCTGCCCCCGACTATGTACCCTGCCAAAGGAGACTGTCCTGTCCAATTTCCAACCCCCTTTCCCCTCCTCCTCCAAAAGAACATGATTGAAACAGTAGTTAACAGAAACGAATTTTTTATTATCAACTACACATGGCATTGGGAGGTGAAACTTGGACGTGGGCTTGTGTCAGGCGGGAAGGAAAGAACTTTTCAAATTTTGGGAAATGAGAGCCTTCTGCTACTAGAGCTCTCTGCAGGGGTGGAGTGAGAGTTAGCAGGGACTCTGCCGCCTCTCCTTCTTTGCACTTTGGGTGAGGTGGGTATGGGACTTGGTGGCGGGGGAGGGCGGTTAGAGATGGACTGCAGCGGGGCTCTGTCCTCCTGCCTCCGTTCCTGCAGAACATCCACAAGGCGCCGGAGTGTGTCCGTTTGCTCCCTCAGTAGTCCAAGCAGCGTTAGAGTCGCCTGCTGGTCTTCCTGACGCCACCTCTCCTCCCGATCCATGTTGGCTTGGTGCATTCGGGTCAAGTTCTCCCGCCACTGGGTCTGCTGTGCTGCCTGGGCTTGGGAAGAGGCCATAAGCTCAGAGAACATGTCCTCCCGTGTCCTCTTCTTCCTACGCCTAATCCGCGCTAGCCTCTGGGAGTGTGATTCCAGGCTAGGTTGTGAGACAGTCGCAGACGGGGCTGTGGAAATGGGAAAAAGGGAGTGAATTCCTCTGAAAGATAAATGTAGTTGTGAACAAAGAACATAGTCTTTCTCTGTGAACAAGACCATGCACAGCACCTTTCACATGCGCACTCAGCACAAGGTCGAATTCTCGGCCTTCGCATTCTGTGCCTGGGGTCTTGAACAGCACATTTGAGAAGCGAGGCAGCACAACGGAATTTCTGTTGCAGGCAGACATGGTAAGCCGTACACTTGTGGCAGTTTAAAACTTTTATATTACCACTGGCCTCATTTCACATTTAAATCAATGTCAGTCCCTGCTGCCAGCAATCCGGCAAGCGGGAACTCTGCCCCTGTCCCACCCCCTCGCGGCTGTCCCCGGGAACGATCCCTTTCGGCTGCCCCTCTCCCGCCTCCACCGCGTGGCTGCAAACCAGCGGTTACAGTTCTGTAAAGGAACGGGAAAGCAGTCCCAACACTAACATTCCCCTACCTAATTAAAAGCAGGTCACCATGGCCGACATCACCCTGATGAGGATCTCCGAGAGCGACAAAGAGAGAATGCTCCGGGAAAGCCTCCAAAGACCAGGGCCGTATGCCGCCCTGCTGTGCAGAGCAATGATCCCCGAGTACCTGATAATCTCGTGGCGCGGCAACGTGTCGTACTTCGGAGGACCCAATAAGGCCGCTCTCCCCAAGAACCTCATGCAACGGCTTTCAAGTTACCTCCAGGAGAGCTTCATCGAGATGTCCCAGGAGGATTACTGCTCTATCCCCGCACATATAGACCGCATTTTACTGTAGCTGCAGTAGCAGGGAATACACAGTAGAGCGGCTTGTGCAGGACAATCACTGAAAACCGGACATTGCTAGATTTCTTTTCAAAACTTGCACTGCCCCTTACTAAACCGTTAAGCGCCTAGGGCACACTAATCATGAACAACCCATTCTTTTAATTGTTAATATTCCTGTTTTGTTAAAAATAAATGTTTAGATGTTTACAACACTTACTGGCTGATCCTTCACCAGATTCTGTGTCCGGGGTAATGGCTGGGGACGCTTCGTAGGGGATCTCTGTAAGGGTGATGAAGAGATCCTGGCTGTCGGGGAAATCAGCGTTGTGAGAGCTGCCAACTGCCTCGCCCTCCTCATCTCCTTCCTCATCTTCCCCGTCCCCTAACATGTCTGAGGAACCGGCCGTGGACAGTATCCCATCCTCAGAGTCCACGGTCACTGGTGGGGTAGTGGTGGCGGCAGCACCGAGGATGGAATGCAGTGCCTCGTAGAAACGGGATGTCTGGGGATGGGATCCGGAGCGTCCGTTTGCCTCTTTGGTCTTCTGGTAGCCTTGTCTCAGCTCCTTGATTTTCACGCGGCACTGCGTTGCATCCCGGCTGTATCCTCTCTCTGCCATGTCTTTAGAGATCTTCTCGTAGATCTTTGCATTCCTTCTTTTGGATCGCAGCTCGGAAAGCACGGACTCATCGCCCCACACAGCGATGAGATCCAAGACTTCACGATCAGTCCATGCTGGGGCTCTCTTTCTATTCACAGACTGCATGGCCATCACTGCTGGAGAGCTCTGCATCGTTGCCAGTGCTGCTGTGCTCGCCACGATGTCCAGACAGGAAATGAGATTCAAACTGGCCAGACAGGAAAAGGAATTCAAATTCAAATTTTCCCGGGGCTTTTCCTGTGTGGCTGGTCAGAGCATCCGAGCTCGCACTGCTGTCCAGAGCGTCAACAGAGTGGTGCACTGTGGGATAGCTCCCGGAGCTATTAGCGTCGATTTCCATCCACACCTAGCCTAATTCGACATGGCCATGTCGAATTTAGCGCTACTCCCCTCGTCGGGGAGGAGTACAGAAGTCGAATTAAAGAGACCTCTATGTCGAACTAAATAGCATCGCAGTGTGGACGGGTGCAGGGTTAATTCGATTTAACGGCGCTAACTTCGACATAAACGCCTAGTGTAGACCAGGCCTTAGTGAAAAGAAGGAAGGGTGATTTTGTGATTGAGGCACAGGACTGCGAGCCAGGAGATCCACTTCCTGGCTCTGTGGCAGAGGTTCCCTGTCTGACCTTTAGCAAATCATTTAATATTCCTGTAAACAGATAACTTCCCCACTTGTAAAGGGATAATTATATTTGTCCCTAATACAGAGTGTTGTGAAACTTAATTCATTAATATTTGTATAGTGCAGGGGTAGGCAACCTATGGCACGCGTGCCAAAGGCAGCACGCAAGCTGATTTTCAGTGGCACTCACACTGCCTGGGTCCTGGCCACCAGTCTGGGGGGCTCTGCATTTTAATTTAATTTTAAATGAAGCTTCTTAAACATTTTAAAAACTTTACTTTACATACAACAATAGTTTAGTTATATATTATAGACTTATAGAAAGAGACCTTCTAAAAACGTTAAAATGTATTACTGGCACGCAAAATCTTAAATTAGAGTGAATAAATGAAGACTCGGCACACCACTTCTGAAAGGTTACCGACCCCTGGTATAGTGCTTTGAGATTCTCAGATGGAAGCGCTATATAAGGGCAAAGTATTTATTATTATTATTTATTTATTATTATTACTATTCCTGTTCCAGGATAGAAAATGCAGTTGAGTAAAACCTCTTAAGTTCAATATTTCCTAAATGTTGATATTTCTGTCATCATAATGAAAGCTTGATGTAGGCTGTTTTCCTCTAGCTTGCTTTGTAACTTCCATTTCTTTCTGCTCATAAACATCAATGTCATGAGGTGTAATTGGTCCAAATGCTGTTTCTGACAATTACTAGTTAATATTACTATAGAGAAATGAAGAATAGTTAAGTATTTAGAGGAATTTGGGTGTGAAAGGGGTATAGCTTTAGGACAATTCATGAAATAGCTGGTTCCTTTTAATACTAGGGCTCTTCCTCCCCCATGAATTATTCATTTGACTGCTTTTGTTATAATGGACAGTGTTAAATCTGTGAGGCTGTTCTGAGATAGCTTTCCTTTGTTGAAATGCTGCCTATCAGCAGCTACCATTTGTTTTGGAAACCAATATATATTGATAACATTTTGAGAAAATGACAGGTTTCAGAGCAGCAGCCGTGTTAGTCTGTATCCGCAAAAAGAACAGGAGTTCTTATCATATGCATCCGAAGAAGTGGGCTGTAGTCCACGAAAGCTTATGCTCTAATAAATTTGTTAGTCTCTAAGGTGCCACAAGTACTCTTGTTCTTTTTGAGAAAATGTTTCTCTACCCTCTCTTCTTGGTGCTCACCCTCACCTCTATTACAAAAATATGGCATTCCACTGAATACTTTAATTTTCATGTTTAATGGTTAACTTAAATTACATGTAACCATGCCAAATTCAGTATTTTTGTTTATATAAATGTGTGCCAGGGAAACATTGAATAATATTGATGTTTGTAAATAAATATATATATATAGTTTTTTTTAAAGCTGACTCTTCTTTTAACAGTTTTTTTCCCCAAGATGAAGCATAAAATAACCACTGAGCCTACAGAGAAATGGTATTCTTTGTGATATCTAATATCAGTCTTTCATACTTCAAGTATGGACTTTCCTAAGCAGAAATTCCAGTGCTAATGGTTGAGGATTTCCCCTGGCACTCCCCCTTCTGACTTTGACTTAAGGTAGTGAGTCTAGCAGGGCACATTAGGGACAGTCCCTGTGCAAAGTGGGGAATTCAAGGCTGGGGGCTGCATGGTACTGTTGTGAATGGACAACAACATGTGCTCAAGTTCTTTCTGAAGAGGGTGATAAAAAGTGGCATTTCCTCCTAAACTGGTATGTGTGTTGCTGTAACGCCTTGAAGCAATAGATAAGGGAAGGAGAGGGGAGGGAGTTAAGCAGTGAGCAGATGGATGAACGATTAGATCATTTGGATTAGGAATGGGGTTTTTTTACACTGAACTCTCTCTTTTCTCATTCCTTTCTGATCAGATTCTCTATATACAGAGAGAGTTGAAGCTGCTTAAAATAGAGAAAAGAAACGTCGTAGCTGGATTTAGTTGCAAACTATGAGTACTGAACAAGACAAAGGTTAGAATTGAAAAGTATATGTGGTTTGGAGAATCTGAATCATGCAGTATTACTTTCACTTTTTCTAGGCTTCTATTTCCTATGAACAAACCATAAGGGAGATAGAAGTTCTGATTTAGATAATGTCTTACAGTCTTTGGAATAATACATTCTGTTGAAGGGGGAGTTATTTACATAAACTATAGGCTGTATGAACAGGGAGTGTTTAATGCTTTTTGACGTTAAGCAAGTCCATTTGCTGTGGATGTCAGCTTTCTTTCTCCCCCCTTCCCTCAATATTATTCTTATATTTAAGAAGAAACTTTATGTAAAATGAAAACACTCATGGGATCCCCTCTTTTCCTTTTTCCTGTAGCTTAGCTCAGACCATTCTCTCTGAGCATGGTAGTGGTACAAAGTGTGTGGTCTTTCAGCTCTGACTAATGCATTTTGTGCTGTGTGACTGAAAATGCCTCATAGCCTGCCAGGGCTGACTGAGGGTTGTGGAATGTGGTGCCTTTTCTCTGTTTCTCTGGGTTTTTTTGTTTTTGTTTTTCTTTCTCTCCCCCCCCCCCCCCCAAAAGTGTATAGGCAGCTTGTTGAGAAACCTGAAGATAGGGGGAAATGCTTATATGTTGTGGAATGTGGCTTCCCTTGGGAGACCCCGCGGGGCCAGTCAGGCAGTGAGTGAGCAAAGTTGAAGAATGGAAAGGGGAGGGGGATTAGAGAGAGAGAGGAAGGAGGTGGGAACAGAGGGGCCCATTTCCCTTTTTTCTGAAGCAGTGACAGCTGGTTCTGTCCTGACTCACATGACAAAGTGCTATGGAGACTAGTATTTAAGCTGAAGCCAGCTAGCAAAATGGTCAGCTGATTTTTTTTTTTTAGGCTTTAGTCAGGTGATCAGCTGATGACTAATCATTTAGCCCACTGAGAAGGTACTTCAGAACACAGGTAAGGGTGAACCTATCTACTCTGATGTAGATTTTTGCACAAAAAAAGTTTGGAAAATGGCTGTATTTGTTTTTAATCCTGACTGATTTTTGGCATACAGCGTATTCAGACCGTCTCTTTCAGTGCTACCACTTTTGCTGTTCAGACTTGTTCAGTATTGTTAAAATCTGTCTTTAATTATAATTCCTACAAAAGCTTTATTGGGAAAAAAGACCTATTGTATGTTACTAGATATAGTTCTGGGTATTGCATGAAAATTGCATGCTATTACATTTTTAATAACATTACTTGCTGTACTGCACGTTTGTCAGAAACTCGTGTTTAGAGGGGAATTCCCAAATACTTGAATTTTGAGTCATTAAAAAAAATTACAGGAACAGTGTGACAATTTAGGAGAAAACTCCATTCCTTCTTAGGAAGATGGGTTTTTTATATATATTTGGGGTTGAATGCCTCTCTAGAAATAGAAATTGCCAAGCATTTAAGCATGTAGTGAGAGTGTCTTTCCACCCATTTTGGAACACTGGAAAGCATCCTTGTTCCTTAGTTCCCTTATATGATGACTAAAAGGGGAAAGCCTCTCATTCACTTCAGTGTCTCTAAAATGATGAATGCAAATAGCTAAGTATGTGACAGATGAACAAGTCAATCTTGGGATGAATGCCTCATGGGCTAGATTTCTCTTGTGCTTTATATCTGAGTCCTGTTGGCCTTATGCATAGTTATTAGATTGTATTCCTTAAATTTTAAATTTAACTGTATACAATGTCTTCTTTACTATTTCCCTCACTTTTTTTAAAAAAAGTGTGTGCTGCACCATCGATCACACTTTTTTAATTTTTTTAAGTTTAAGGAAAAAACCTTTACGAAGGCACCAGTCAGCTAGATTTTTCACTGCCTAGTGTACAGGCACCAGAATGCATCAAGTGTGAAAGTGAGTGCAAGCACCATTTAGCATAGTGAATTTTCACACTGTATCAAAATTACAGAAACACCTGTGCTAAATACCTTGATCCCTTCCTTTAGTTTTCATTCCTTATCTCATGGAGGTGACCAACTAACCAGTCAGTTGTGATACAAAACATGTAGTCAGATGGATTTGACATCTTAAACAATCAAACTGCAATGGGTTTTTCAATGTATTTTTTTTTTTTACCTCAGTATTTAGAGTCTGGTATTTTAAGAATAGTCAAAATTGGTAGTTCCTCCAAAACTGATTTAACAAAAGCCACTGAAGAGAGGGGGGGGAGTGGAGTGACACACTACAGTTATGTGACAGATGGCTGTTATGATATCAATGTGTTATGATATTCAGGAGTTATGTTGTTATATGCCAATATGAACTCGATATATGCCAGATAATTTTTATGCTAATTTATGACTGCCATATACCTTTCCAGTCCAAACCAGCAAGGAAAATGCCCAATGAGTCTTAGGTACTTCCATGGGACTTGTGACAGGCTGCAAGATTGAAAGACATATGGGGAGATTTTTAAAGGCATGAAAGGCAGTTAGGTGCCCTATGCCCACTTAGGCCTTTGAAAATCTCCCTGCACTGTCCTTAAGTTAAGAGAGACTTTGTTTTGTAGTTAATATTTCCATACTTTACTGGGGATCTTATTCTTATCTAACTATTTATTTTGTAATACTAGATCAGTTATCTACCTGAGGCAGGTTGGAGGGTTATAACAAAGAGGATAAAAATGATCATATTCCCAATTTCTCGTGATGTTGCCAATAAAAGTTGCTTTTATTTATGAGAACCTGGCTGGGGTAACGGAATTTGTGATGACACATGATGTTTGGATGCCTCAGAGAAACTGAAGTCTAATCACTGAGAAAGATGGTTTAGCATGGGGTAGTGGGTAATCATAAGAAATGTAGTGGTGGTTCCATGTCCATTAACTATTAATCCCCAATGGAGTTTTTGTGTCTCATATAAATGTAGATATGTGCGTTTGTTGTTTACTGGTAAATTGGTTACAGATGGATGTCTACTGAAATATTCCAGACATGTCCTATAAGAGAGAAAATAAAGGTTCCATGAGGCAGCATGACAAAGGGTAGCGGGTGATCAGTGAAGTGCACAGACCATGAAATAACATTGATGAGCAAAGACAGATTTATCTAAATGCATTAAAAGATGTGTAAAAGTGAGTCATCTTCTTCCCACCCAAAGCATATGGGAGTACAGCTATGTGCTGCCCCCTCAGTGTGCCCAGTGCTATAGAAATCCTACTGGAAGTCAGTGAGGGTTTTGGGTGCCTAAGGAATCAGGCCCCATGTTTGAAAGTAGACAAAGTTCGTATAACCAATTCTGCCTCTGCTTAATCCTCACCAAAGTGATGCAAATTCTATTAGACTTCATGTTCTCCTCCTTGGGGGAATTCCTGGCAGGTGGACTTGTCTATAGGTTGTGTGTGTTGGAGAAATTCTTTTGGCACACAAGTATAAGCAAGACTGCACATCGTTATATATGTCAACTGCATTAGTAATATAAGAACAGAAGTGCAAATCTAGAAATGGGTAAACATGAAGATATTTCAAAGGGTTAACAATTTTTCCTTGCTGTATTTTCTTGTCTACTTGGCTTAAAGCTTGTTAGTCATTGTAGGTTGAATTTTGAACTATGGTATGTTTTTAATGTCCTGATTGTCCATAATCTCAGATTTGTTAGGTTATCGTCCCCCCAAATCAATCTTGCAACTGAGTAAAATTTAGGTACCACATTGTATAACTTTTATTCATGTTTTAATATTAATGTGCCTGTCTGAAGAGAGCTATCCTGCTTGAAGTATTTCCGGTGAATGATGTTCTTTAATCTTCGATTTTAAAACTAGAATACAGCTTTTAAAATGTTTTACTTTTATCTTGTGGTTTTGGACACTTCAGTTCAGTTTTCTGTAACCTATGTGTAATTATCAGGATTACTTTAGTTTAAAATTATTTGATTTTAAAAGAACTTGTTTTAAATTGAGAAACTGAGTCTATATAAATATATATACACACATACATGAGGCTCTTGGTTTAGATTCACATTAGAAGTAATGGAGAAAATGTTTAATAGCTATATTGAGTAAGCACATAGTTTGTGTTGAAATAATTTCTTAATCCCTTTCTATATGGAGAGATTCATTTTTGTACATAGAAGCAATATAACATTTTTAATATAAAAAACCTCTTTAAAGAGTCTCTCTTTACATTGGGATGATTTGTTTTTGTTTCTGGTTATTGTAACAAGTCAAGTACTACTTCTGTTCATATTGTTGTCTAAATTTAGCTTGGAGAATGTCCAATATAAAATATATGCTCCTCAAGGGCCAGATCCTGTAATCATTGATTACAGTGGGAGCAAAACCTGGTCTCTATGTATGTGTCTTTTGAGGGGGCAACTTCTTGCAAACACCACTTGTATTTGAAAGGAAAACTATAGTAATGTAGGAATGGACGATAAGCTCATTTTGATAAAATAAGAATTAACTAAAATCCTTTGTCCAACATTTAAGTTGAATGTTTGTTTATTTTAGTTGAAAAATGTTTGGATAACTTTTTACCATGATATTTGTGAAAAGTCTGCCTCTATCTCTTTACTAGTTCCAGAAAGGTCTGCAAACAGAAATACCAGAAATCTGGGTTGAAATTTCCATTCCAATTTTCTGGACCCGAAGAGTCATGATCAGATATTTTGGAACAATTTAGATAAACCTCTAAACTTTGTTGCGTTTATCCAAAATGAATCAAACCTATTGGAGGCTTTCCTATCGCCATGCAGTATTCTTATTTTTTAGTTTTTAAATCCCTTATAAATAAATATTTTATTTTGAACACATAAATCCATTTTCTTTACGTATTAATCCTGTTGGCTCTATTAAGGTTAATTAAATGTGCTTAATTATTTTATCTTTTTCTTGTCAGAGCTTCAAAAATAACTAGTAAAAGTGGAGTCAATCTCCTAATTTTTTGAAAAATAAGTATTTTGCCCTCTTTATACCTTTGTGGAAGAAAGTAGAACGCCATCTAGCGAAGTATTTGCATTACTGCAAAGTAAAAGCATTTTATTTTATTAAACTTACTTCTAAATTTACATTGAGTGAGGTTTGAAATGTAATATTTAAAATTAAGCCAAGAACTTTTAAAATTAGTGAGGATCTATGTTCTAGATTTCTAGTCAGTTTTGGGATTAAATCAGTGGCAGTTTTAGCAATTTAAATGTTCTTTGAATTTAATTTTTACCACTTTTTCCACAGTGGTATGTATTATATCAACATCTTGTATGAAACTGTATCCTGCATGATCCTATAATATCCTAAATGGAGTATTGAGTTACATGTAAACTTTTATTTAAAATGTATTTCACAATAAAAACTGGCACTTCCATACTGAAACAATGAAAGATGTCTTTTAAAGAAATCTGTTTATATCTATTGCTATACCTCATTACTACTCTTGAACCAAAATTAAGATTGATGCAAAAGTATACCGAAGGAATGTCTTTTAAGATGGATGGTAGAAGAACAAACAAGTTTTTCAGTTATAAACTCCCAAGAATGTACAGGACTGTAACGTATTGTACGGCCCTCTAAAGCTTTCTAACTGAACAGTTTTAAGTTAATGTTTAACACCAACACGTGTTAAACAATGTCCGGATTAATTTTGTTCTACCCCTTCAACATTTGAGAAGGGAAATACTTAAATAGCAAAATATAATTAGCAAAAGAAAGTTCTCTTCCTTACTACTCCATCTACACTTACGGGAGTAGGAGAAAGCTTCTGAAATGATGATGAGCTCTGATATTTAATCATTGTTTATGACAAGCCATTAATTAGAAGTGAGAGACTAATTCCTGCCACAACATGCTTATATTTCAATGGAAAGTACTCATTGCACAATCAGTTACGCAGTCAGGATACTCAGTTGAGTTTGGGAAGGAAAAAATGGAACTGAATTTAGTATTAATAAATCATACTTCTGCAGCACCCTGGAAATGGAGATCTTTTCTTGAAAATCTTAAACTTTCCGTAATGCTACTCCATTTGCATTGCTTGTATAGGATTTCTCTTTGTTCCCTTTCCATTATTTCCACCTGTCATGGTATGCAACACCTTGACACAAGTTACAGTAATAATAACAACACTTGGCTTTTACATAGTGCTTTTCATCAGGAGATCTCAAAGCACTTTACAAAGGAGGTCAGCATAGTGTAGACTGCTGTGGTTTATGTAAACTGAGGTAAAGGTGGACTCGGCAAAGAACAACTCCACCAAACACATAAGGTGTCCTCCCAATGTCTAAGTACTGTACACTAGGGCAATATAAATTGTCAGTGATAAAGAAAAAAAGATGTAACAATGAATGTATTTTCTGACCTGTATGCTAAGGATTTCAACAAGCATAAACCCATTCCTCAAACTGCTTATCCTCTGTAAAATGTTTGGGCCACTTGTAGTCTCTGGGACACCTGATCTCAAACACTGTGTGACTTATAGAAATAACTGGAAAAAGTTAATATAATCTCACTGACATTTTGATAAGAAAGGAGATCAATATAATACTGTAAAATACTTCTCTTGATGTCTGTCTTTTTTTTTAAAAGTACTCATATAATAGAATTGTAGGACTGGAAGGGACCTTAAGAGGTCTTCTGTCCTTCTGTCCTGTCCCCTGCACTCATGGCAGACTAAGTATTATCCTCTAGACCATCCCTAGTAGGTGTTTGTCTAACCTGCTCTTAAAATTCTCCAGTAACGGAGATTCCACAACCTCCCTAAGCAATTTATTCCAGTGCTTAACTACCCTGACAGGAAGTTTTTCTAATGTCCAACCGTAAACCTCGCTGGCTGCAATTTAAGTCCATTGCTTCTTGTCCTATCTTCAGAGGTTAAAGAGAACAATTTTTCTCCCTCCTCCTCGTAACAAACTTGTAATAATGCCCTAGGATGGGGGCATTATTGATCATCCTACACTTAATTTTCTTTAATGAAAATTGTATTAATGAAAATGGCCTACAAAAAAAGAAAATGATACTTCATATGCTATATAAAAAGAGTTGAAAAGCACTATTTTTTCCTTGAACTTTTAAACAAACTACTGCAGTCATTGAGATATTGTTTTCTCTTGCTTTCATTTTAGTAAATGCATTTCTTAGGATGCTTGGTTGAAATTCATATCACTGTTAACTATATAGTTGGCCTTCAGTGAAATACCAGTGATTTCTGCTTTCAATGTAGTTCTGATTTATTTTGATCTGAGACTGATGTTGATTTGAATAGGGAGATTCAGAAAATTTCCAGTACTCGGGATTGCAGAATTCCTCCACAAAATGAGATTTGTGTGTATGCATACATGCTACATGCTTAATAATGTAAGGCTGAACAAGAGTGTAAACACAAATGAAAAAATATGCTGCAAATGAAATGGTACAGCATCAGATATCAATATTTACTCTATGCATTCAGACCACTGCTCATGTTATGGTAAAGTTCTGACTCACCTTCTTACAAGGAATTTACTTTTAACTCTTCTCTTTAAATATTGGTAGTTTGTCAGAGTCAGATCATTTTCATTTTAATCTCTTTTTGAAGGAGAGAACGGGGAAACCCCCAAAATAGGGACCTATTCTACATGTTGGAGCTGATTGAGATGACATCTTAATAGAGGTGATGAGAAACCTCGCACTTAGGACC
The DNA here is from genome assembly GCF_011386835.1 of Chrysemys picta bellii. Lineage (NCBI taxonomy): Eukaryota > Metazoa > Chordata > Testudines > Emydidae > Chrysemys > Chrysemys picta. The sequence goes on from NC_088791.1 coordinate 200,475,528, forward strand.
CTTTTCTAAATCGTGTTCCAAGTTTTTAATCAAGCTGAACATTTTGGAGCTATTGTTCCATTTAAACTTAATGACAGAAGAAACAATACAGTTTTGACATGCTAATATAGTTTGTATAAATATAATATACTGCATGCATACCATTTTTCAAGCTCTTGTTTACCTAAGGAACCTTTTTTATAGCAAATTTTCCATTTTGTTGCATTGGCAAGAACATTTTGTAACAAATTCTGAAAGATGCAGGGATTCAGAATTTAAGATTTTTTAAAAAAATTGATTTATTTATTTTGAGGGGAGGAGGTGGGATTCCACTTGCTTCTCATCATTTTTACAATTCCTAAATACCTGGGAGCTCATTTGATACTACTATTCAGGAGCATAACAAATGAGTTCAAACATTTCATCTTCTGCTATTGTGGCTTAATGAGTATGTCAGCCTGAAATTTGTGTACCTTCATCTGTGTAGGAAAAATTGTTGCTCTTACCCAAATAAGACAGGGCTGCTGCTCGCTGTTCAGGAGGTTCTTGGTGGGAATTGTTATTGTATAGCTTAATGTATGTGCTCTTGCTCTCTCATATCAATCCATAGGAAGATGGCTCATGATGAGAGGCCAAATCCCAAAATTGACTATGAAAATCTTCCCCAAAATAAGCAATTCTATTTAATTGCATTTTGGATGCATTTATGCTGAAACTGTGCTACTGGATATGAATAGGTCTATATCAAACCAATTAGAGATTGAAGAAAATAAGACAATTTATTTTCTCCCCTAGAATTTAAAAGGGCACTTAGTTTGAATTTTGTATTGACCATTTTCACTAGTAGTAAATATATAAATATGAAATATATGCCATGTCCAATTATACTTTAACAATTATTGCCCCTCGTCAACTTCCTCCTCAAAAAGCTGTCTCATTTGAATGTAAACTTCAAAGTTAAAGCTCTGCAATGTGAGATTTTGCATAATGTCAATTACTTTAGCATGCCATTGGGTATCTGATACAATATTAGGTGCCAAAACTAAATATTTTTCCTTTTAACTTAAAGTAATCCTTTTACAACTGTTTATAAGGATCTTTTACTAATAAAGATAATGGATAGATTTTGTTCCAAGGTTGTCAGAAAAGACTTAGCCAAAGTAAAGAACTATTTCTTAGCAACAGGAATTCTGCTCAGCAAGTAAAATTGGATTCTTTATTAAAGATTAGCTGAATTGTTAATGTAAGCAGTTGTCATGCACAAAACTTCTTAATAGAGAACTTCAGTGTTAAATACTGATTGCTTTCATAAGTGTATGTGTGTATAAATATACTATAAGCATATAGGTTACCAAAGAAACTGAATGTGCCTTTAAGGGAGGTAAAGTTTAAGCACTGTACTAAATAGCTAAATAGTTAAAGGTGTTACCAGGGAGGAGAATTACATTGAAAGACCTGTTGTTTGGAAGGGGAGGGGAGCAGGAAACCCTGCTGGTGTTAGAGGAGAATGGAATGTTTAAAAGAACGGGGTTTGTAATTTCCAGGATAAGGGCGGTTTCTGCAGTCTGGTAGAGCTGTGGGAAGCACTGACTCCATTAGACAGCCCACTCACAGGATATAACGGGGAAGTATGACCAAGTGGGTAGAGGTCACAAAAATGCTGCGTGGTACGCTGGCTACAGACTTCTCGGGGGCCACTGTGGTTGTATATCCTGAATTTCCATCGCCTAATGCAGTAGGTTTGTAAAGAAGGGCGGATTGCAGGATGCTGGGTGTGTGGAGTGCGTAGGCAGCTGTTCTTAAACGACAGTGGGTGGAGATTACAGCATTTCATCTGCTTTTCCTCTGACACCTTTTAAAGATACAGCCCACAATGTTGTTCAGGGGTTTGTGCCAATTGCTGCTAGTAATCTTGCATTAAATCTAAAAACTTATAGTTTGCCTCAGTGTAAAAATAGAAATAATTTATAAGCAAAAACTATAGGTTGTTCGAACATTAAATCTTAACTCCTATGCAGAAATGAAGTACTTTGGTTCTCAAATCCTTTCCATTGCAAATTAACTTTATTCATGTTTTATACATAAGTACTTTCTGGGGAAAAAAGCTTTAAAAGTAACATGTTGGGGTAAGATTTGTCCCTTTTTAGTTTCATTCAAAACTTCACAAATTATCTTTTCTTCCTTTTCAGTTTTCTTCTCTGTGTCTTGGTGTAGTTATGAATGTATTCTGTGTGCAGTATTTTTTTAAAGTATTTGTCTCAAAAATGGTGAACAGCTCGTTCTTACTAGTGTCTCTTTTTTTCTCCCCTGAAGCACATAGCATTTCTCATTTTAAAGGAGTAACAAGAATTTGCCTCTAACTAGAGGAAATATTCTTCCTATTTAAAATACTTTTCAGATATAAGTTTACCCAATATTGCTGTTCGTTATTTTTGATCTCTAAAATATTTGAAAGCTGTATTAGAAACTAATAACAGAGTATTTTATCCATTATTTCTGTATCACTGAAATGTTTGCAATGCACCATGGATTTGAGAAAAGTGAAACTAGGAATACAAATGATTCTGTATTGTTTTGTTTTTTAATGATAGTTCACTCAAGTCTACCAAAATGGAGAATAAAGTCCATTTAGCCAGCTACTAGGCAGACAACCTGAATAGCTGCCAACTTATAAATGTTAATGCATATCATGACCTCTCTTGAGTAATAGTGGATGAGTGTGTTATGCACAAGGGGAGAGGGAGGGTATTCTAACAACTCCTGTAGAATTTGTACTGCGTATTTTTAGGGAAGCACATATTTTAAATGTGTATGTTATAACCAGTAAGTGTGTTAATGCTAGAAGCTGTTGGTGAAACCACACTTATTTTTCTATGGAAAATGTAAAAACAAAATCAAAAACGTAGAGATGGATTTTTTTCTTGATTGTACACCGGTGCTGTTTTCTTTGAGACCTGTACGTTTCCCACCTTTCCTGAAATTCAGGGGAAAAGTGTACAAAGAGCATATGCCTGAAGTGTGATTTCATATTAATACTCGTATTAAAGTATTAAAATGGCTGTTCTAAATACAAGATTACAAAATAGCATGGCATTTTTGTAGTATTTAGTTTATTTCAGTAATCTTGTTTTGTGTATGTGTTTTGTCAGTAGGTAGCCTGGTGACACATGCTGCTCCTTTGGGAAGGCAGTGAAAGAGTCACCTTTTAAGAGAGGAACTTGTACAAGCAATAGGAAACTTACTTCTGAGGTGGAGCAAGTCAGACTTCCTTACTTGAGCAGGGCATTGGTTGCCAAAGAATTTATGACAAAGGACAGAATTTTCAGAAGTACCCAAGTCTTTTGTACTCTGCCAATGAATTGCCATTTCTTTGACATTTGGAAAAGGAAAGTGGTAACCATTTATATATGAGTTGAGGTATCCAATATGTAATTGGAGTGTCACTAAACTTTCATCAGGCTCCTGCATATTCTTAGTTTTCATATAGCAGCAAAAACTTTGAAAGCTATTGTTGGTTATTGGAAATATACAGATGCTGTGAAATGGCTAGACATTTCACAAAATACACCGTTACTTTTTAGATACTAAAATAAACATTCATCATTGAGGTGAGATTGCAAAACTCATCGGGGATGTAGTATTTGTGTCGGAGTAATGTCATACAGTAAACCTAAAATCTGAGCTCACTGAAGCTAAGCAATCGTTACTGGCTATAGACATTGTATTAGCAAAATAATATTCTGTTGGACATTGGGATTTCAGATATATTACAGCTAACTAGGGAACAGTATTACATTTAAACATCAGGACAAGCTTGTTTTAATAATTTAATGAACATACATATTTAAAGAGAAGACTTTTATGGTGGTAAACTGTATGTCCAGCATTCTTCCAAGAATGTCTAATATATGTCGGAAACAAATCCCAGTGCAGTGAAATCTCTAGAGGTGTCATCTGCACTGAAAGCAAAAGATTCTTGAAGTGTTGGGATATATTTTGCCTATATAACTAACCGACTTTAGTTCACCTGCATTGTTAGAAGATAGATGACAAGTAGGATGGAAATAGAAATGTATTTTAGTTAGAGGCATAGGTTGTGGGTGGGGTGGTGTTTTATAAACTGTGTGCCTTCAGGATTATTGATACGGGTGAATGCTATGTATTACCTTGATGCATTTTACTTTTACTTGTTGTATGTCTGCTATTCAAAGGCTTAACAATCCTTATACCTGGAACTGCCTGACTTAAGTTTATATACCTGGGGGTAGAGTCTATGGGCAGTATTGAATAAACTAGGATCTGTAGGGGGTTGTCTAAGGTGGCACTGTTCAAACTACCAGCCAAATGAATGCTTCAGAGGATTTATATTATTTTGGTGTGCTGTCTCCAAAGGTTTAAAGAGCTAGTCAAGACTATTCATTTATCTTGAAATACAGTGAACTAGGAATATTACAGAGGGATGGAATTAGGCATTTTTCTTCTGTTTTTGTTTTGACTTTTTACCATCTGTGGTACTACTTTGACTAGGGACACCAAGCTAGACAGAGAGAATGGTGACTACCTGGTGGAAAAAAAACAGAAAATAGTATAGTCATTCTTTTACTCCTAATTTATCCATTATTCCACAGATTTATTTTCCGATTAGACAGCTACACAACTTTTTCACATCTCTTGTATAGTTGTATATTTTCCGGAACCTTAGATTTTAATTTCATGTATATTCATTGGATGAAATGATAAAGTTGTATTAAATGTTGTGGCTTTGTTAACTTTGAAGAACAAGTAAGATCTTGTTCAGTAATGCAATTTAAGGTAATGCAATCCAATATTTTTGCAGATATCCCTTTTTAGCAATCATCTTAAAATATGGATCTTTATAGCATTGTAGGTGGTACCTCTGGGACAGCCAGTAACATTTTCAAACTAATACTTTGGTTTCAAAGCCCAGTGCTTGCCACTTTATCAAACTTGACACAAACTCAGCTTCTTTAGCCACTGCAATCATGCTCAAATCTCAGTGAAGGTCCCACTGTCACCAGAGGATCCAAATGTTGTACCTAGATAAAGGTACCTTAGTGGTAATCTTGAGCCAAACCTTCATCCAGTAAGATTGGGCTCATCCATGGTGGGGTGCTTCTTCCTTATTTGCTAGATGATGATGATGATCTATGTCTCTACAACTCTTCCCCTTGTGCCTTGGAGAGACCCACTTGCTTTTGAAGTACACCTCTACCCCGATATAACGCTGTCGTTGGGAGCCAAAAAATCTTACCGCGCTATAGGTGAAACCGCGTTATATTGAACGAGCTTTCATCTGCCGGAGCACGCAGCCCCACCCCCCGGAGCGCTGCTTTACTGCGTTATATCCGAATTCGTGTTATATCGGGTCGCATTATATCTGGGTAGAGATGTATTGAAGAAAGAGCTAATGGACTCCAACCGTAGCACACAGGACTCATGCCTACCAGGTTGGAATGACCAGTTGCCCTGAACAAAACACACTGCCACCCCTGCAGTCACCCTTTAACACAATTGCTTTAAGATTCAAAATCGGTGAACTGATGCATTTTACTCCACTGAGCCAACAGCTAATGTTATCTGATAATCCATACAAATTGCACTCAAGGAAAGTTGTCAATTAGGTGAGTGGGAAGAAGGTCTTCCTGACCCCATTAGGCTAAACCTTGTACATGTAAGTGAGCATTACTGTTCAGAAGACTTTAAATATGCCAAATAATCAAATCCACTGGCTTCAAAGTTTCCCTCTGTAAGAAGTGGAATTGGGGGCAGGAAATGCTTGGTGCGGTTGTAAAACAGTAAGTGTTCCCTCTTCCCACCCATCCCTATCTTCCCCCACCCCTCAGGCAGAGACCACCCTTGGGCAAGTGAGATCCTTGGTTGGAGCTGAGAACCCCATATCAATTATTTTCCCCTTTCATGCACACATGCTAGTGCACTGTTGCTGATGAATGGGCTATATTTTTCATTTCTTGCAAGGGAAAGAACTGATATTTTTTATTTTTTGTTTTAATAAGGAAGAAAATGCAAATATTATATGGATTCTGCAAACTTGAGCACCATAATTTGACAGTATCTCTTTAAAAGTTTTGAATTCTACGCAACCTTTTAACCCTGGACATTCTATGCCTCACTACGTCCTAAGTCACATATTTCAAAGGTAGATCTGTGCTTTACAAAGTAGCACTCAGATATGCATTGATCCACACACAAATGGATTTTTCTATGTACTCTTGTGTGTGAATACAGTGTAGGTCTGTCAGTTTAAAAAATTAAGTTATATATTTTTAAATAAGTTAATTGGATAGGAAGTAGTGTTTATATTTGGAGCCAACAAACTAGGCATTTTTCATACACATACTGTTAGAGGGAGCAAAACTATATTTTCAGAAAAGTTGGTTTGAGCCATGGGTCTGTTTAAATGTATTGGTATTGTAGTATTGTTGTGGCAGAATTTATCATAACTTCTCTTCTTGTATTAAGCAATATAGTTCTTTAGCTATAGCAAACTTGAGACTTGTCTTCCTTTTTTAAAATAAAATCTTTACTAAACTTTATGAAAGCCACAAAAAATACAAAAAGATGTTGAGATAGATAATGAACCAAGAACTCATGCCTAATGTACAGTACCCCTATGGAACCCGAAGGAAAGAAGTAAGGCACAGTATATTACTGTACATACAGGATACTTGCATTGAATGTGAAATTCAGGTGATTGCAGATATTGAGGAACAATTCCATCTTGTCATGCCTCAGGGAATAACATCTCTCAGATTTTCAGTTCAAGAAATTAAGACTTTAAGACTGAGCACTAAGTCTTATGCAGTGTCAGCCCTAACCTGCTTGAACTGTCAATAGTTGGGAGAGGAAGGGTTCTGCCATCTCCGTGCCATTTCTCAGTATACAGAGATGTACACAGAATTACTACCGGTTGTATATTCTAAACTTTTTGTTTAGGTCATTAAAGAACAAATTTGACTAAACTCCATGATTTGTATCTTCTGAAATCATTTTAGAGATTTTGGTATTATTTGGTTTTGATACACTTGTTTACAATGTTGTGTTGGTTAGGATTCCACATAAACAAAATGCAAACATTATTGCTAGTACTCACAGTGCTGCTGCATACTTGCGGTTTAGCTATTGCCAAATATTTCAATGTATAGCCACAGACTCGGTCTGGGTGGCATAATCAAAAACAAAGTCTTTCTGTTTCTATGATGACTTGTTTTTTGAATTAGGAGCATTACTGACTGTATCATTTAAGTCGAGAGCCGTGTGTGTGACTCTTTTATATCCCAAAGTGGCAAAGTACAACATCAAAAAACAGATCTGAATGTATCTTCTTAGTTAGAAGAACCCCACAATATGATTGCCAGTGTACAAGATACATGGAAAAGACTGTCTCTGCCCCAAGAAGCACCAACAGGCACATATAAGACTTACTGCAACCAAGAGGAGGCATTGACTTGATTTTGGGTTGTTTACTTTATTATTACTCTTTCCCTTTCTCTCTTTCACCTATTTGCATTTAATGTTGAGGTAGAGAAGGCATTTGACACATGAGTTAGTCTGTCTGGACCTCACTAACCAATATGAGTCAAATGCTTTCTCCCTTCATCTCAAATAAAGGGAGGCATACCATAACAGGGTACAAAACGTATCTTTCAACCTAGGAACTCTCCTGGAACATGCTTAAAACAAAAGTTCAAAATAACAAGTTTTGCAAATGTATTTTGGTACTTATATTTGCACTTCTGCCCATCAACCCCCCAAAATAATCATAGTAATCAGAGTGCCTTTTAAAGTTAACAGTTAAAATGTATGGAAAAGGGAAAGTGGTGGTGTTTACACAGAAAATATTGTATTCTTGAATTTTGAAATAGAATTTTTTACATTGAATTATTGAGTTTAATAATGAATTGTGTTCTTGAGTTCAATTGTGGATTTCTCCCCTAGTTTCCCATCATGTAATGGGAGAAAATAGACGTACATTTATAGATTTTCATTATGCTCCCATGTGATCTGTGCACCCTTTCAAATACAAACTCTACTAGACATCTGCATTTGATAATGGAATTTCTCATTGCATTTTCTTGAAGTACTTCAGAAATAGTAGAAATTAAAGCGTATGTGATTTGTAAGAAACTGGAACAGAATTTGAGTTTTGAGTCTGACATGAGGTACATAAAATGTCTTAAATTGCTGAGGTAAGTAGCTATTGGTAACATAGGACCTGATCCAAAGCCTATGAAGTCAATAGGAGCCTTTCAGTTGACTTCAACAGCCTTTGGATTAGACTCATGATTTGGTAAGCAAATGAAGCCATCATTATTCATTTAACTCAAATGCAGCCTTGTGCTTAAACCTGTTTTTATTGATAAAGGAGGATGTTAGCTTTAATAGCAGGCTCTTCAGTTTTGAAAAGTACTGTTTGTACTTGGCACCAAGACAGTTGACAGAGATAGGCAGCAGAGCCTCTTTCTTTTTTTTTTTAATTTAAAGTCCAGTACCTCAAAGAGTGCAGAGGCTGTTGTGTCAGATAATTGGAATTTGATACATTTCTGGGTCCTGGAATGGAACTTGAACTTAAAAGCTTTCCGTTCAGTGGGTAGAATGCTACTATTCTGAGATATACCAACACAGATTGACGGAGCTACTGAAACCATTCTGTATGTACAGGAAGCACTATTTTTATTCGTCTAAAATCTGCAAAAATGGGAACTGCTTTATGAATTGATTTTGGTGCTGGTGGACAGGCTTGCATGCACTTTACCAAACAGTACATATTTTGTTGGGAGCTACCATTCCTAATGAAATCTCAGTTGTGAATGAAAAATAGCCATCAGAAAGTTAAATGTTTGGCTTATGCCTAGCAGTTGTAGAATAATTTAATTGGAGACCTAAACAGTGCTGTGATAATACAAATGCCACAACAGGAAAAATACGAATGATTATTGTTGAACTGCGGAGATAATAAAGATGCTGGTTTACTCCTGAATGAGAGAAATGCAGTGTCTTCTATGGATGCATTTTGGCTGTTGACACGTGTCTACAAATTTAAAACTGTCTCTTGCGTTGCTGGTGAAAGTTATTGTTAGAAATTATCATTATTTCCCCCAATGTTTTGGTGTGGGTGTGGCCTTCCTCAAGTGAGTGTTTTGTTTGAGCCATGGTTTAAAGAAACTTCTTTTGACAATGAAAGTATTGTCAGCTAGAGCTCTAATACTAAACATTTTTTGTGGAAGGTTAAGAAGTTTGTGGTCAGGCAACTCTATCCAGAGTCCTTGAGCTTCCTTGAGTCCTGGTAAAGATATGATATTGCATTAGACTTTCTGGTGATGGACCGAAGTCAGGTGTGCATGCTGATTCTTTTAGATCTCTAAGCAGCCTTTGATATTATTGACCACAAACTGATGGTGCGCTTCCTGCAGATCCTTCCAGGGAAGGGGGCTGGAGAGTGCTTCTATTTATTTATTTTTTGAGAGATTTCAGAGGGTGGCGTGTGTTGACTGCATATCAGCCGCAGGTGTTCTATTGTAGTGGTGGTGTTCTGTGTTCTTTTGTCAACCCTCCATGTATTGTGTATGTGAGATGAGATTGAGGCATTTTTGGCTGTGGTGCTTCCTGTACCTTCATGACCTATCTTACTGTGTCTCTCACCAGACCTAGATAATTATTTCCCTCCACCTGGCAACAATTGGGCCTTAGGTGGGAGTGAACTGGTGAAACTGAGTCCTCCTAAGACTGAAGTGATGCTGGGAGGAAGAATATGGACGGGTAGCAAGGACAGTGTCTGCCCCATAAATTGAATGTCAGTCCACCTTTGGTCAAGACGTTTTATACGCTGGGGATTGTCCTGAATCCCCAGGTAATGTTGCTTATAAACCTTCTTGACCAAAGGTGCGCAAACATTCAATTTACTGGACAGATACCATCCTTGCCACCTTCAAATTGCCACAATCACCCGCACATTCATTACAAAACTAAAATGTCATGTTGTATCATAATTTACTGGTTACTAAAGGCCAGTTTCTCAGCTGGTATATATTGATGTAAATAAACTTCAACAGAGCAATGCCAGTTTATACCAGCTGAGATCTGGCTTTTCAACTAGTGGAAGTGGCTGCTGTTCACTAAGTCTGGTGTCAATCTTAGGAAATGTGTGTGTAACATCTGTACTCTAGGCTGCACTAGCTCCCTGTTTGTTTACAAATGCAATTTAGGGTACTGATTTTGATCCCTGTGTAGTTTGGGCCTTGGCTATCTGCGAGACCCTCCCTTTCTCTCCCTCCCATCATATCCCCTCAAGGTAATTGAAACAGCAGCGGTGCTTTATCAAAAGTTCTGATATAAATGTCTCTCTGGAATTGGGCCTTTGTATTACAGGGCCCTCGACTATGGAACTTGCCCCCCTCTCGGTCCTTCAGCCTGCTGACCTCCAGAGTACACTTTTTACACAGTTTTTTGCTTGAGCGTATGGGAGAGCATGATTGTAGAAAAGCATCTGGAACTGTTTGAAGGAAGGAGTCAATTTAGATTGATTTTCTTTTAACTGTAGTATATTCACTTAGAGCTTGTTTGATAAGCACAATTTTATAAACTTAAAATAAATGTGTGCACAAGATGTGTAAACGCTAGCTAATGTTTTGCCTTGAGCAGTAATACTCAGACTGAGGCTCGGGAACCACAAGTGGCTCTTCAATGTGTCTCCTGCGGCTCTTTGCAGCACATTATATTAAAATACTGTGTGATTTTTATGACAGGTTTCAGAGTAGCAGCCGTGTTAGTCTGTATTCGCAAAAAGAACAGGAGTACTTGTGGCACCTTAGAGACTAACAAATTTATTTGAGCATAAGCTTTCGTGGGCTACAGCCCACTTCATCGGATGCATGCAGTGGAAAATACAGTAGGAAGATATATATACATAGAGAACATGAAAAAATGGGTGTTACCATACACACTATAAGGAGAGTGATCAGTTAAGATGAACTATTATCAGCAGGAGAGAAAAAGAACTGTTTGTAGTCGTAATGAAAATGGCCCATTTCCAGCAATTGACAAGAAGATGTGAGGAACGGTAAGGAGGGCTGGGGGGGGGGGGGGGGGGGGGGGGGGGGGGGGAGGAGGAGGCATGGGGAAATAGTTTTACTTTGTGTAATGGCCCATCCACTCTCAGTCTTTATTCAAGCCTAATTTAATGGTGTTCAATTGCCAATTAATTCCAATTCAGCAGTCTCTCGTTGGAGTCTGGTTTTGAAGTTTTTTGTTGTAATAGTGCGACTTTTAGGTCTGTAATCGAGTGGTCAGGGAGATTTGAAGTGTTCTCCAACTGGTTTTTGAATGTTATAATTCTTGACGTCTGATTAAATGGACACAAATCAGATGTCAATGGACACCATTAAATTAGGCTTGAATAAAGACTGAGAGTGGATGGGCCATTACACAAAGTAAAACTATTTCCACATGCCTTTCCTCCCCTTCCCCCTACAGTTCCTCACATCTTCTTGTCAATTGCTGGAAATGGGCCATTTTCATTACCACTACAAACAGTTCTTTTTCTCTCCTGCTGATGATAGCTCGCCTTAACTGATCACTCTCCTTATAGTGTATGTGGTAACACCCATTGTTTCATCACACACGCACACACACACACACACACAAAATGAAACAATGAATTCATACTACTCTGGCTCTTTTGGGTAATGTTTATCACCAGTTTGGCTCCTGAACCACTGAGGTCTGAGTATCACTGGCCTAGAGTGTTTCTTTCATTATAATTCAGATCTCAAAGTAGTATATTTGGAAAGAACCTATTATAGCTCAAATAGAATTGTCTTTACAAAACAACAGTAAACATAAAACCAAAAAACATCAGAATACTTCTGCTTAACTGTTTGAATTGAAAATACAATATGGCAGACACATAAAGAATAGAGGGGAAGAGAACTTCCTCTTCACCATCATTTTGCCTGTTTATTTTTAGGACACTGCATTTAGGTTAAACAAAACTTTCTCCATATTATAAACTTAAGAGGCATATATTTCAACGTTCTAGAATACTGAAATCTTAATAAGTCATTTAAAAAAAATAGTTAGTGCAAAGAAAGAAATGCAGCCTAAAGTTTGGTTTAATTTCTTGGCTGTCTACTGTACGTTGATGGTGCTTTTTGAATTTTCTGTTGCAAAAACAATACTTTTTTTAAAAAGAGGTTTCACATTTTGAGGCTCACCATATCTTTTGGTATCTCATATTTAAAAGTAAATAGTTTAACCCCAGTATCATAAGAGCTAAAATTCTAAAATGGTCTTTTTAGGACTTCATCACTCCCAAAGAAAAAGACCAAGCCAAAGGATTATTGAGCGTTTTCTGTTTTGTGTACTTCATTAAACAGATTATCTCCATTAGAATGACAAGCTGTCTGCTCTAAAGTTGTAAAACCTGTACTCTACATAGCTTCACTTGCAAACTAGTCTTGAGTGCTCTGATCAAAATGCTAATGGCAAGATGAAATGCAGCCCTGTGTTTTCCCTTCATTGCCAGTAGTAGTACTTTTACTTCAAGTGTGGGGCAAAAGGGCATCTACCAGAATGTCAAGCATGCTCCTGTTCATACAGGGCTAACCTGTAAAAGAAAAAATTAAAAGGAAGGAGGAAGATATTGAAAAATTCAGCTCCTGCGAATTTGTTTTATATTGATTAACATAATTGCTACATCTTATGGCAGAAACTTTGTATGAAAAGGCAGTAATTGTAATTAATTTTTTGTCTATCCCACATATTTGGTGATAGCTCTGATTCATGCTATTATATTCTCTCTTCCTTCACCCACAGCAAAACAAACTTAATTTGATTCATAGCCCCAGGAAAAAGAAACTTGAAATTACTCACATGGTTATGATTCAGCTCGACATGGAATCCTGTCCTCCTCTATCCTCCCCTTCTCCCACCCAAACCACCCCCATCCTTACCCACAATATATTTATGTCATTGCAGTCTGAAAACATTGTGAGTGGCACTTTAAAAACAGGGTAAAAGAAATCCTTTTCCAAAGTGCTGTATAACTTATGTCTACATGCATTTAACAAGCTTTTCCCTGTGCTAAGTGATATGGAGGCAGTAGCAGTTTTCTGTTTGTGTGTTAAAGTAACATGAAAAGCAGTACTCTATTCTAGTCTGGAGATTTACCTGGTTTTAGAAGTAGGCACAGGTAAAGCAGCTTGTAGTACTGTATAAATATGCAGCCATTCTCACATTTATAAAGCTGATATTTCAGAAATGGAAATATGGTTATTTTAAAAGGGATCCTGTCTCATGGGGATTAGTGGTTTTAAACAAAAACAAACTATAAGAACGTGTCTGTTTCACCAGGGAAAAGTAGAAAAAATAGTTTAAAGATTATTTGTTAAAATCTTAAGTTTTAAAACTTTTTTTTGCAAGGTGAAAGCTGTCCTAGCATGAATTAATAGACGTATGCCCTGTTTCCTACAACATGCACCAGATGATATTTTCCTCTAGATGATCATCACACTGTTGAACCCTATCCACAACTGGGAGTGTGAACATTAAGCCCTGATCCTAGCAACCATCACCACTGTTATCTGAGTGCCTTCCATTTAAAACCAACAGCAATAGTTCATATTAGTTACAATATGAGCTGAAAGTAGAATTTAGCCAAAGCTGCAATGAATGGGGCTGTGGTAGATGAGATATAAAAAATGATTAAAAGTACTATTTTACATTAATCCAGGTTCTGCTATTCACAGGTGCTGAGCACCCACAATTCGAGTTGAGATCATTAGTTCAAAGCCTCTGAAAATTGAGCACTACAGACATATAGCAATGAGCTCTAGAGACTTCATACACGTTGATGCTATTTACCAGTCATTGTGTGTACAACATCTTGCACAAGTTGGAGGGAAAGGAAATTAGCCAAGCATACTGGGACATCCTCATACTCTTCAACGAAGACTGAAATGCTGCCACCATAAACTTACTGTAACTGCGATGAGTGTATGGATATCCAAGTCTTTCTTTTGTAACAGCAGAATCTACAGTGCAAGCATCAACCACCTGATGTTTCAGATGTCAGTATTTTTTTTTTAATGTCATGTATATAATAGAACCACAGATTCCTCAACCAAATGTTAGTTTGCATGAGAGGCACAATGTGTTCCAGTTGATTCAGCCTGAGACTGAGAGCCAAGGACTTCTGAGTTTTAATCCAGGTCTACCACTAATTTTCTCTCTTGGTCTCAGTTTCTCCATTTTTTAAAGGAGGCTAAAGATATCTATTTCATAGAGATATTAGGAAGGTTAATTAGTTAATAAGCAGTTGGAGGTATAAATTAGTTCTCATCTTTTTTGTGTGTGTTCTTTGACTGACTTTTCTTGTCAGATAATTCCCAAACCAACACATTTACATTTTCTATGTAAATACCATACATACAAAATACTATTATGGAATATTTTGGTTTTGTGTCATCTGAGTCACATATTCTTCATCCTCAAAAAACAATAAAAATTAAAGATTGGTTATTTAGTTTATGAACTTTACATAAAAATATTCTAGTTATGAAACATATTTTTATGTGAAGAATCTCATAATAAATGGTTATGGGGCAGGGCAGAGAAATAGTCCAGATTTTTTTTTTAAAGGAGCTTCTTCAGATAAATCTATTACCCTAGATCTCTTCTGAAAATGAACTGAGATTATATTCTGGGATTATTGACTAGGTAAGAGATCTCTAAAAATCTGCCTCCTTTTACTTCTTATGTTGTTACGCACTTGGCTTTAAAGAAGATGGAGGTACCTGTTAGCAGATATAGGAGGAGTAAATTAACCTGGTATTGCCTTGTTCCACTTAATATTTGCCTGAATAAAGCTCATTGTAGGATTTGGGCCACAATATAGAATATACTGGTAGTTTTGCAACTTGAATAAAATAAACACAAGCTATAAAATACATGGAATTAAAATAAGTTTTCCTTCGTTTTTCAAAAATGGCAGTCAGTGAAAGATCTCGGGTATTTATAGGAAAATTTCAAAATGACTAAATATACAGTATGCGATGGTGTCATAGCCATGTATGTCCCAGGATATTAGAAACAAGGTTGGTGAAGTAATATCTTTTATTGGGCCAACTTCTGTTGGTGAGAGAGACAAGCTTTTGGAGCTACGCAGCAGAAGTTGGTCCAATAAAACGTATTACCTCACCCACCTTGAATATAAAGTATTATTTGCTGTATATTGTAAATCTTATTAGATAAACTGATTCCGATTTAAAAACATTAGGTGTCTTTCTGTTATCCAAATGCTTCACCACTAGTTTTGGGCAGAGTGAGGGGGTTAATAGAAAGATTTTCTAGGATAGAATTTTGGCATTTGGGAATTTAGTATTTTGCTGGAAATATACCAAGCAGCTTTTAACATTGGATTAATTGTCCCCTGTTGAAATACATTTTAGTAATCAACTGTAGTGCCTACCCAAATAGATAACTAAATGTGGCTTGATGGCTACATAATAAATGTAGTTTCTAGATACAGGACTTGGTGAAGAGCAGTGGTGGCCAACCTGTGGCTCCGGAGCCGCATGCGGATCTTCAGAGGTTAATATGCGGCTCCTTGCATAGGCGCTGACTCTGAGGCTGAAGCTGCAGATGCTAACTTTCCAATGTGCTGTGGGAGTGCTCTCTGCTCAGCCCCCTGCTCTGCCCCAGGTCCTGCCACAACTTCACCCCTTCCCCCAAGGCCCCTTCCCCTTCCCCCGACCCTGCCATGTCCTCCCCTCTGCCCCCTCCCCACCAGAGCCTCCTGCGCACTGCAAAACAGCTGGTTGCAGTGGGCGGGAGGTGTGGGGAGGGAAGGGGAGGCGCTGATTGGCGGGGCTACTGCTGGGCAGGAGGCGCTGGGGGCTGGAGTGGTGTAGCGGGGGCTGCTGACGAATTACTGTGGCTCTTTGGCAATGTTCATTGGTAAATTCCAGCTCCTTCTCAGGCTCAGGTTGGCCACCTCGGTGAACAGTGTTACATTCGGAAAAAGTTGGGTTAACTTTCTAAGGGATTTAGTAGATTGAAAAAAATAATTATGATAACCCCTGGATTCTTAGAAGTTCCTTATAATTATGGGTTTACACCAAGGCAAACTTTTTTCAAAAAAGTATGTTGTTCTGGTCTGGGCAGTGGTTCCTGACAGATGTTGTTGACATACTGATGTTTTCTGCTATAGAACATGGGCCCTCTTTTTCACCAGGAGGGACAGCTCTTTTAGATATCCAGAGTATGCTGGAGAACTACTGTAAGTCTAAGGCTCTGAATCATGTCTGCAAAGTATCCTACTCCTCACTGCTAAAGAGGCTTGTTGTTCTGTGGAACAGGGGGCGGGGGAGGGGAGATGAGGCAGTTTGAGTCATCTTAAATGGTTTGTCCTGGCATACATTTCCTACCCATAAATTGGGATTGGCAAAAATCAACAGTGGCAAGAAGCCTTGCATTTGTCCCAGTCTAACAGCAGTTACTGCAGCCATGTAATCTTCATATCCTTGTGCACGGGGCAAAAGTGAAAATAAAATGGGGTACAATTCTGAGTGTTAAAAGACAAACACTGATTCTTTTCAAACACATGTCCCTATGTCCTGTGCATTTTTTAAAGAGTTATAGATAGCTGTGATCTCCAATATCTTTTGGGTTGCCAATTAGACTTGTAGATTTCTTACAAACTATTCCTTTTTTGTGGAACAAATCCTTAAAATCACAATAAATGAAGAATTAATTGGTAGTGTCTAGTCTTTAAGTTGTATGAATAATAGAAATTGTACTGAACGAAGACAGGAGAAGTAGAGTTGGTTGTCACTGATTATTTTACATATTTAAATCACTCTGTATTTTTCAAGTTGAGGTGAGTGAACTGATACATAAATTGAGGAGGGGGCTACATGTTTTCCTTTACTTTGAAAATCTCAACTTCAGAGTTAGGGGGGGGAGGGGTAAGAGAGAGAGAGAAGTTTTTATTTTAGACATGATATTTAATTACAAGTTTTCTCACAATTAGCTGGAAAAGCTTGTTTTAATTTTATTTTAGAAAATAGACATTGGTGGGAGCAGAGAATGAGTTGAGATAGTGGATATGTAAACCAAATCTCAGTATGAGGATTTAATTGAATATGTGACAGACTAGTCTAGTTCTGTGTGTCCCTGTGAGGCGAGGGGGTTTCCTGCTGTAAGGCACTTGCAGTGTTCAGCCTGGGCGTTTTCGATTTGAGCTTGCTGCTTTTTTTTTTTTTTTTTTTTTTACTCAATGAGTGTCCTTTATTTAACCCCGTCGATTCATAAAGTTCTCTGCGGTGCAATTGGGACTGCCCTGTCATATGACTAAGCCTGTGATTGGTCAGCAGCTAATTGGCGGTTCTCTATAAGAACTCCCTGCATTAGAGCTAACTGAAGCTTTCCTCTCTTCCACTGCTGAATTACCCGTAGATTGTAACTCTGAGATTAGAGTGATTCAGCAACATGTGATAACAAAGTTATCAGTGCTGTGGGTTTGGCCAAGCTGTTGACAGACAGTAAAGCCTGCTGAAGCCAACTTGGATTAATGAGCGTCACCTATGAACTGGTAACTGTCACATTGAGAATGTTTACTGTATAAGAAGAATGCTGTTTAAAATCTTTGCCAGGAACGTGTATGGACTTATTATCCTTTTTATTTCTTCTCTGTTTTGTCACAGGAATGAAATGCTGATAGCTCCTTACTTTGGAGAGTGACTGAAAGAAAACAGATCATTCATACAGTATACAACAAAGGCATTTTATAATCTGATTTGTCTAGCTGTGATGAAGAATTTTAGTTAATGGAAGCTGCAGTAGTCTGTCACCAGGAAATATACTGCTTTATTCAGAATGGGTAAGTGCGAAATGACATTGCCTACTAATGGATATCATCTGGTCCATGTTATAATTATAAAATTGCTTGCAGATTCCTAGTAGTGTAACTAAGATAACTTGGAAAAAACACAAACCTGGTTACTCAGTCTAGTTAAATATAAATTTGAAAATGGCTTTTTGGGGCTTGGAGGGAATGTTTAACTCAGTTTTATTTTTTTTAAAGGGAGAAGTTTACTAAACTGTTCTAGGAGCTATGGATAAAGTGAATTTAATGCATATGGTTGTGATGTTCCTTTTGGATAGTTACTTTTAACAATGAAATGTTTGATTCTTAATAAAGGGTGCAAATAAAAACTTTTCATCAACATAATGTTTAGTAAGTGTAGAGCTTGATGACTCAGGTAAAATGGGGAGGCTACTTACCTCAACTACTGGTTGTATATTTTTACCAGGTATTGGTGTGTATATAAAATGAGATTTTTAAAACTCTATTTCATTAGTTACTACTTGATTAATTTGGTATGATCATAACACAAAATATGGTCTGACTGTCTAATATAATAAATAGGTAGACATAATATTCCATACCTGTCACTTGATTAATTAGTACATACTCCTTTTATTTCCTAAGAGACAACTAAAATCTGAAGAAGTGAGGTTCTTACCCACGAAAGCTTATGCTCCCAATACTTCTGTTAGTCTCAAAGGTGCCACAGGACCCTCTGTTGCTTTTTACAGATTCAGACTAACACGGCTACCCCTCTGATACCTGAATAAATTGAATCCTATGAATCCACCTAGTCTTGTAATAATCACAACCTGTATTTGAAAAAAAATGTTACTTGTACTTTTAAGTGTTTTCAGAATGTCCTCAGATGAGGACAAAAATAAAAAGCTACAGTGGGATTTTGAGACTGGTTTCACTTTTTTTAGTGGATATCGATGCCTTCTTAATACTGCCTTAAAAAGGGAGGGCAGAGGGCGTTAGATGGTAGAAGGATGGCTATTTTATTGTCTAAATTGTTCAAACGCTTTTCTTTATTTCCTAATACAATGTTCGGAAGCTCTTTGAACAATACTTTTCATAAAAATAGAACTCAAGGTTGCTGAGTAGCTAAATTTATTGCAAAAATGAGCCGGAAATGTCTAATAAGAGGAGCAATAAAAAGAATAGACTTTAAGATAAGAATGTCTTTTAAGGGCAGTGTTCCCTAGCGAATAAGGAAGAATGTGACGCAACCTTTGCAATCAGATTCTTTTTCTTAGTTAAGGTGTGGCCAGGCAACACCTGGGAAAATGCTAGTTGTTAGCCTTAAGCAATCTGGGTTTAGAGGTTCTATATTCTCTTTGAAAATCATGAAACATCTATAGCTAGGAACATTTCACTTATTAATCTGCTAATTAATATTTCATAATAATCCAACAAATGCAGGAAGTTAAAATTCTGCCACTACTACTTTTCCCCCAAATAACTCATACTAAAATATTTGAAGCCTAAAAAATACTATTTTAATGGATTTGTCTGTTTTTAACCTAATGACCTACCCCCATCCCTTTTGGTTTCAATCACCTGTTCTGAAATACTTGTGTGAGTGAAGACTGGCTGACTGATTCAAATGAAAGGGAAATATCAGAAACTAAATAAACATGTCCCTCTTTAGATCATGTTTATTACTTTTCTTTTATTTTGTGACATACTGTTAACTGTTTCCAGTTTATTCATAAAAAGCTTACATTTTAAAGTGTGTGATCTCTCACACAACCACATTTTACCCTACTTCTGGTAGTGTATGTTTACTGTCTAATTTTTGTTAAGGTAACTAAACTAATGAAAATATTTACAGATGCTATAAAAAGAAAATCCTCTGGGTGGTTGTATTGCAAAACTAAAAAGAGCACTTCTATCTTGAAAATAAACTTTGCTAAATATGTCAATAACTACATTTGTAGGTTAAATTCTCCCACAGGTGCTTAGGTACTGTGGGGAGGGATAGAAGTATCTACATACATACAATTGTTTGTTTGTTTGTTTTTAGTTTTAAGATTCTAGTTGACATATGCAAATTACATAAACTACTAAAAGTAATTTTTCCTGTGGGAAGGGGTATATAGAGAATAAAGAAAGGGCATTTCCATCACAAGCATAAAAATTATTCAGGGGCATCCAAAGAGTCAAAATATTGTTTCCATGGCAACAGTATGCATCTAAAGTACTCGGTTTGGCAATATCACTAAAAACTACAGACCTCCAAAAGTAGTTTGTCATTAGATTTGGGGGAGGGAAGGCAGTGCTTGCCTAGAATGCATGCCATAGTGCACAGCTCTTCTGAATAGTGTTGTCTGGAAGTGCCAGGTCAGAATAAATTCTGGGCTGTTTCCACCCCATGTAACTCCATTATTTTGTTTAGTGTCATAAAGCATGTGAGTGAACTCAGAATTTGTCCCCCTTTTCACTGGGACAAAAATTGCTTTCCTTACGCATTCAGTTTGTAAGGGGGTAAGGGTGTCATTTTAAGAGCTGGAAGTTTCCACAAGTCTGTTTTGTGTGTGTATATATATATTTCCAGTGGGAACAACTTGAACTGGTTAGACTATGTAAGTCATTTCAACATCTCAATAGATTTTCCTTAACATATGGTTGTGGAGGAATGTTCTTGGTAGCAGTATGGTACAGCACTTCGGAGAACATTAGTCATTTTCCCAGAAATGACATTAGAGGTTCCTGTGCACTTGTAGATAGTCCTAACTCAAGGAAACTGTATAGGGAGGTCCCATCCTTTCTAGCCTTAAAGATCTCTATTATATTTTTTTTCAAAAAGAGAGAAAAAGCTTTAACCCTAGACTTGTTCATCTTTGCTCTTCTTGTCCTCAGTAGCAATGTCCCTTTTTACAGTTTTCCCTCTGCTTTAGGTCTGGAAATTGTATATTCTTAAGTGAAAATAATTCTGTATAAATATCATTTCAATAGAGAAATATTTTGTTCACCCAGCTGTAAGCTGAATACTGTAGACTGTAGTTATGCACCTTTAACTGTCAGAAACCCACTATAAAATAACTGAAGAGGTTCTCCCTTGGGGGTGATCATTCCATTGTGTTTGGTTTGATTTGTTCTGAAAAGTTACTTATCACAGCAAGAGCTCAAAAGCTGACTTAGTGTCACTTCTTTGCTTGGGGATATGAGAGAGAAAGAGAAACCCATTTCAAACTTAGGATATAAAAAATAGTTGTCAATAAAACATGACACATCTCAGCATTGCATATTTAGGTTTTAATAATTTGAGTTAAAAACAACAAATCAATATATTGGGGAAAATCTGTGTTAAACACTTCTGAATCTTCATGAAATTGCTGATGTTTTAATTGTAAATATGGACACTTCTGTTTATAATGCTAAAACATGTCAGGTCTTATATTGACAGCTGTCACACACACACTGCCCAATGCTGACAAAAATTGGCCAATGGCATAGATTTCCAACTACTTGGTTCATTGTTACAGATAGAAGCATGTATTAAAAAGTCCCTCAGAAGAGGTTTTTACAGAAAATTGAGTAGTCACAGGTAGGTAAGAGATAAAGATCTTTTATGGGCGGGACTGATTGAGTGAGAGAGAGAGAGAGAGAGAGAGAGAGAACAAAGTTCAAGAATAAATGAATTGTAGAAGTTTAGTATGGTGCCCCAAGTATCTGTAGTAGCTTAGGGAATGATGGTCAATAATTAGATTGTTCATCTTTTCTTTTAGGCTCAATGAGGTGACAAAAATTTGAAGAGCACACAATTAGAGTTATATAAATTGAGGCTAGTAAGGAACTTCTGAAGGACCTAACTAAAATTAGGTGCCTGGGCAACATATCAGAAGAAATTCAGTATAAACAGGGTCAGGTAATGCACGTTGGAAGAAACCATTGGACTATTTGTTCACATAGATGGGTTCTAAATTAACTACAAACAGGGAGGTTCAAGAAACAGATAAAGCCGACAGAAGGGCAGTGAAAGGCTGAAAAGTAAAAATATTAGTACTGTATAGTTTAGAAGAAAGGCAAATGAAGTGATAGAAATATATAGAATAATGAATAGTAAAAGGATTACTGAGGTATGCTTATTTCATTGTCTCCCAATACAAAAGACATAATACAACCCCTAAGTGCCTGGGATTAGGAGTAAACTTCTCCAGTAAGTATAATTGTCCATTATGGGGTATTTATACCATTTAATGAAGCAACCAGTACTATCCATTGTGACTCAGGATATTGGACTATTAGGCTGATCCAATATGATTCAGATATTTGTGAATTTGGTAGAACCTCCATAATTCAGTTTCTCTCCATAAAATGACAATATTTACCTACTTTTGTAAAGTCCTTTGGACATTTCTGGTTGAAACGTGCTTGATATACATGCAGCTATTTATTGCCATAACAGATATCACTGTTTCAGTGTTTATAATTTCCATTTAAATGACGTAAAAAGCGACAAAGAGTCCTGTGGCACCTTATAGACTAACAGAAGTATTGGAGCATAAGCTTTCGTGGGTGAATACCCACTTCGTCAGATGCATGTCTTGCCTGCATATTTATACCTGCCTCTTGAAATTTCCATGACATGCGTCTGACAAAGTGGATATTCACCCACGAAAGCTTGTGCTCCAATACTTCTGTTAGTCTATAAGGTGCCACAGGACTCTTTGTCGCTTTTTACAGTTTCAGACTAACACGGCTACCCCTCTGATAATTTAAATCATGCTGGTCATTGACGCTTTAGAAATTAAGCAGGTCTAGCATGATAATGAAGTTTGGTTGCTATTAATGTTATCTTGGCAAGAGATTACTACTCTCATTAAGAAACTGTACTTTTCCACAAATGCCACACGTGCACAGAGTGAAACTGAGCCTTTGGGCCCTGTCTTGAAACCGATCCAGACACAGCTTTAGTCAATGGGATTTCTGTGTGGATCAGTGATGGGGCTGGGCCCAAAGAATTGTTTTTTGACTGGCATTCCCAAACTATTTTGGAGTAAGAAAGCAGTTCGGTTTTTGAATGTGTGAATGGTGGGTTCCATTACTAGTGGTAAGAAAACTACTAGCTGTGTTCCTGTATCAGATAGTAAGGGATGTAGCTATTCACTTGTATTTCTGTAAATTTTAGTTATTCACTATCAAACTATTGATTTCAGATCTACTTCATATTATGTAAAAATCACATTGGCCTTCTTTATGGTAACTTTATATTTAAACTACATCTTTATAAATCCTATACTCTATCTAATACACATTGCAATGGCTTTCTGCATGTTTTTAGGTCTCTCTTTGCACATTGAAGTGTGCTTTGTTGAAAAGTTATGGTCTGTAGCTATTTGCCATAAGACTTACCTGTTTCATAAGTATCATATATCAGATGATTCATTTTCCTTCTCCATCAGAAATATCTACTAAAAATAGGTGCATAATGCTGCAAAAACATTTCCAATTACCTTTGTCACGGTGAAACATTGTATAAATTAGACCAGATGCTGCTTTTAAAATAAGCATTAAATTTTGCTGCCAACTGTTCACACTTAAGGTAAACTTCGCAGTCTGGGTAATTTATGAATAATCAAATATTTGTATTTTAGTAATCTTCTTTTGCTGACCCTATCTAGCAAGCACTTGATTTGGCACTGAATATGAAATGGTTTCTGTCAACAAAAATGGGTCTTGTTTCCACCTTGAAAATAGTTTTGTGTTTTTTCAACTCCGATTGGCAAAAAGTTTAAGGTAAAAGCAAATTATAATATAGCTAAGGATTTCTAAACCCCACACCACTGATAATCTTCCAAGAATAATCAATATTTTCACAATACTGCAAATAGTATTTGGGGTAAGGGGTGTTTCTTCCTGACAGATGCAGCATGATATTCTGACACTGAAATTCCTCAGCATTGTGCACCCATGATGCATTTAGACATATATGCTCCAGAATGGGATAAATAGCCTAGATAAATGGCAGCAGCAAGACAGTCTTGCTGTTGCATAAAGGGCAAATGTCTCCCCCAGCTTCCTGAAAATACAAGGGAAGAAGCAGTCCTGCTAGCTGGACAGCAAAGATGAGGGGTGACCCATTATCTTGGGGGAATTCCCTGCCATTGCACGCACGCAGAGTTTATGTCCCCCACAGATTTCTTTTCTCCCCCCCGCAGAAGATGACAGGGAAGCTGCAAGACCTGTCACACGCCCCTCCCCAGGAGCACGGGTGCGTCGTTTCAGGTGCCCGGCCAGCCAGCGAGTGAGGGGGTGGGGATGGTCAGGGCTGGGGATGCCCTGGCCGGTAGTTCTTACCCTGCGCTGGGCTCAGCTGCTAGACCTAGTTGGGCTGGGGGCAGGAGAGGACAAACTTCCTCTTCCCCTGCAAAGAGCGGCCCACCCCAGAAACCTCCCCGGTTGCAGGAAGCTCTGTCCCCATCACTCGTCAGCCACAGGGGGACGAGGGTCACTATATGGGGAGCTGCTCTCCCGTCCACCCAACCCCTGTTCTTCTAGACCTCCCCATACCCAGACCCCCCTCTGCCAAGCTGTACCCCCCCCGAGTCCCCTGCACCTGGAGCCCCCCTGCACCAAGCTCCTCCCCCAAACCCCCCCCCCCACTGAGCCCCTTCCCCCTGTATCCAGACCCTGTCCCCTGCACCCAACCCCCTGCACCTGGATCCCCACCCTACTGAGCCCCAACCAGCTCCACCCCTTCAAAACCCATTCTCCCAGCACCCGAACCCCTCCAATGAGCCCCCCACACCCAAACTCCTCTTGCCGAGCCCCATCTCTCCAGACCCAGATCTCACCCCACTTGCTAAGTCCCAACCACCGTCACCTGTACTCCTCTGCAGATTCCCATTCCCCCTGCACTTGGAACCTCCCAAGCCCTTGTGCACCTAGAGTTCTCTTCTCTCCCTCTGCCCCCCCCCCACACACACACACATGGATCTACACTGAGCCACCCACACCCAGACTGCCCACACAGAACTCTCTCACTCCACACCTGGATCCTTCCACACTTGGATTCTGCCAGGCTGAGCCTGCCTGGCCCACACGGGGATCAGGGGACCATGGCTGGGCATGAGTGCAAGAATCTGTCCCTCTCGCTTCCTATATTGGTGTGCCTGGGGCAGAGGTGCAGCGCCTTGGGGTGTTTCTGGGGTAGGGCAGGCCTGGCCCTTGCACAGCTTCACCACCATGTCCAGCGTGGGGGCTGCAGGGTGATCTCCCCCCTCCTTGCAGCCAGTGGCATGTGCTCCCCACTGCTATGCTGCAGCCTCCACATTTATTTATTGACAAATAAAATATGCAGAATTTTGCAGAATTTTAAAATATTGTGTGTAGAAATTTATTTATTTGGGTGCAGAATTTCCTCAGGAGTAACCTGAGGAGAAGTGGAATATCTGGCCAACTCAGTCCCCTCAGTAACTACATAAAGAACTGAGGGGCTAGGATAGAAGGCAGACAGTTTGGCCTTGTAGGAATATGTTTCACTTCTTTAGAGTTTCAGGTGAGTCCAAAACGTACAAGCTAAGGGAACGGTGAACTGAGCTCCTGCAAACCCAAACTCACTAAGTTTAGTTAGCTGAAGAACCAATAAAACCAGTAGACTTTGCATAGGCTGAACTGTACATACATCATCAAATAATGTTGTTCAGCTCTTGAAACTTGTTGCTCTTGTTTCAGTTTTATCTGAATGCTACAAGTCATATGATAAAATAATTGGCTGTAGATTTAATCCACATAAATATTGAGAATAAAGGCAAGATTTCCAGGACCATTATTCATTGTTTTAGAAAGTGGATGTACATGTACTTATATTTACAATATTTATTTTAAAATTATGTTTGAAGTTAGCCATGCTAGAGTTACTTATGTAAAACATTACCATTTTCTGGTCTGGTCAGTAAAATGTTGTGGACCTGAGAAAAACTAAACAGTATATTCTGCTGAAGACTATTGGCACTTGGCACGCATACCAATATTAACTAATAGGCACTTCAACTACCAATAATAACATGCTGCTGAAGCTGAGCTGAAATTGTTGATGAGGGGAAAGTCCCTCAAAATAATTTGTCTAGGGAACAGGATAGCGTAGCAGAGATCCACCTTCCTCACAAGAGGCTGTTGGGAGTTAAGGCAACTCTCCTTTGATCTTCAAACAGGAAATGTAGCTTTAAATTACTCACACCTACTAATAGGAAGTTTATGAGAGAGCTGGAGTCCCCAGGTAGGGTCCAGGGCCCTAGTAAAAATCCTAGCAACCTTCCACTTCCTAGAAGAAAGGGGTGCTATGGAGTGTGGAGATGTTGAACTGTCTTATCAAGACATTATTACTGAATCTCACTTGTGGGGCTTCTACCTTTGATTATAAATCTCTCTCTGTCTAGAGAGGTTTTCTATTAAGTGCCTAGGACACTTTTGGGTTCTTAAGAATAGGTAACAGTAGGCTTAGTCTTTTAATTAGTAGGTGCCTGGTAGAACTTCCAATGCCTGGCTGAGGTGCAGTCTCATTAGCGCATCAAGCTAATTGCTGGTAAGTCTCAACAGGCAAGCGTGGCTTGTGGCTTGAACAAGGAACTGGAAGTCAGGTGATCTGGGTTCTGTTCCCACTCTGCCACTGACCTGTTATAGTATTGGGGGTAAATCTCTTGTTGGACACTAGGGTGGGATTTTTAAGGGAATGGGGCACTGAATTCCCATTGACCTTCAAGGGCAGTTGGGTGTCTACCTCGCTTCACTATTTAAGGTTAGGATTTTCAAAAGGGAACGAAATGGCCTCTCACATCGAACCCTCTACTGACAAATTAAATCAAGCTCACTAATTTATTTTAGGTAGATTATGCTGGATGATTGTATTATTTAGATACTGTATTTAGTTATCAGCACTTAGATTCTGAGGTGCTATATGACTTAGAAATATTTAAAATAGAACCTCTGTGATTTATTTTCCCCATCTTTAAAATGGGGATAATTCTGCTAGATAGCATTTTGAAAGTTGCTCAGCAAATATACAGTAACTCCTCATGTAACTTTGTCGTTATGTTCCTGAAAAATGCTACTTTAAGCAAAACCATGTTAAGTGAATCCAATTTCCCCGTAAGTATGAATGTAAAAAGGGGGGAGGTTAGGTTCCAGGGAAATATTTTCACCAGACAAAAGACTAACACACACACACACACACACACGTGTGTATATATACACAGTATAAGTTTTAAATAAACAATTTAACAAACAATTGTGCACAGCAATGATGATTGTGAAGCTTGGTTGAGTTGGTGGAGTGAGAGGGTGGGATATTTCCCAGGGAATGCCTTACTGCTAAATGATGAACTAGCACTCCGCTGAGCCCTGAAAGTTTAACACGTTGTTGTTAATGTAGCCTCATACTCTACAAGGCAGCACGAATGGAGGGAGGAGATACAGCATGGCAGTGGCTGCAAACATTCCCTGTGGAAACTGAACGAGATGATGAACCCACGCTATCCCACTGGAGTGCACCACTCCCTCCACTTTCCAAAGTGGTGGTGGTTGGGGAGGGGTGAGAGAGAGAGAGACAGCGACACACACCTTGTGTGTGTGTGAAGAGAGAGAGGTAGAGACAGACACATGGTGTGGGTGTGAGGGAGAGAGAGAGAGATGCGCATTGCCCCTTTACGTATACTGACTCCACTCTAAGTACATTGCCTTTTTTAGTAGATCAGCAAGTTGAGACAGCAGCTGCTGCCAGCAAGCTCCCTCCTTCCTGAGCCCTGTCATGTCCTGCCCCTGCTCTGTGGAGTTGGGGTACAGGAGCAGGGGGGAGGGGGACACCCTGACATCAGCACCTTTCTTCCCCCACACCCTATGCACAGCAAGCAGGAGGCTCCCAGGAGCAGCTCCAAGGCAGAGGGCAGGAACACCACATGGCAGTGTGGGGAGGGACAGCTGAACTGCTGGCAATTGTTAGCCTGCTGGGTGGCTGCCGCACAGGGAACTCAGGAGGGTTGCCAGTCCACCCTGGTTCCAAGCCCCCACCAGCCAGCTGCAACGGGCTGCTCTTTCTGCAAGCAGTGGACAAAGCAGGCAGCTGCCAAACGACGTTATAAGGGAGCAGTGCGCAACTTTAAACGAGCATGTTCTCTAATAGATCAGCAACACAACAATGAAACAACGTTAACTGGGACGAGGTTAAGTGAGGAGTTACTTGTAGTTAGTTATTGTCATACCAGTTAAACTACACTGTTACCAGTCTTTTTTACAGTTTAGAAACTGCAACTCAGAGAATGCTGCAGGTCTTGTAAAAGGCAGTGGTTTTGTTGCTGTTACTACTGTAACCTGGGCAAGAGGAAGTCTGGCCTTCGTATGCTGAAATTGAACTGTTTTCTCACAAATGGCTGTTGTGCACAACAGGGCAGAAGTGAGCCTTTGTGCCCAGTTCCGCCTTTAATCACTACACAACTTTAGTCAATGGAAATTGCGTGTACTGATGTCAACATCAAGCCCAAAGGCATGGGGGCCTTTTACTGGACCTTTCAAACTTTTTTTTTTTTTTTTTTTTTTTGAGGGGAGTGAAGAGTGAAGAAAGCAGTTCAGTTTTTAAATGTGAAAGGTGAGGTTTCTCCTTACCTTGATTACATTACTAATACCAATAAAACTACTCTGGAAGTTATCTTGATGGTAAGAGAGCCAAAATGGCCCCTTTGTATTTCTCTTGCCACAGAAGAAAACTCTTTATGACAAACGTTTTCTCTAGACACTTTCTTGTTAGTAAGAAGTCATTTGGGAAGCTACTTATGTCAGAGATTCCTTTGAAAAAGAGCTTGCATATAATGAATGGTCTGGGTGTTTTACAGAGCACTATACTGAAAAACTTAAGTGCAAAGGAAAAAAGACATTTTAGATGAGAAACCCATACATGGATGGACAAACAATTTTGCTCCTCTTTAGTGTAAATACAAATGAAGGTTTTTAATAAGTTGAACTACTGTTAAGGTAGCTTTAACATTGTAATATGATTTGTTGCATTAATTGCGACCAGTTTGAGTTGTGTACTTTCAACTACTTTTTGGTCTTTTGTCACTTGTTAAACATTTCAGTCTGAAGTGCAACAGATCAATCCAAATTAAGGGTATGCAATCCTTTGGTACAAGATCAGCATCTGATTCTACAGCATGAGCATACACATCAACTAAAAAGTACCCATTGCGGACCAGACCATCAGGCGAGGTCAGGTGGGGAAACCAGTTAAATGTTCATAAAGTGAATAAATATTTTAAACAAATCTGGTCGAAAACCTTAACCATTCCTTTTGAAAAAGGCTGGAGGACCAAAATCATCAAGATGTTATATTTCTGTTATGCCAGAGATATTTTTAAAGATGTACATATTCTTAATTCAGATTAGACTCAAGAGCAATGGGGAGGTTGGTGAATATTTGGGTGGCATGAGTTCTCTTAAAAAAAAAATTAGTTTCTCTCCTTGAACCTGGTGGTATTTGCATCATATAATTGCTTTTGGATCCTTCCTATGTCATATGTTCAATCCTCTGGAGTTTTGTTGGTATTTAAAACAGGAATATGCATTTTATGTTTTTAGAGTATTCAAGTACAAATTCCTATAATTTACATGGTTTCTTCTAGAAAGTAGGCAACAGACACCATGATTAAGAACAACACACCCTCTCCATTGTGATGCTTTCCAGGGAAATGATTCAGTGCTCTTTAGTGGCTTAAACAATGGATTAATGGCACACCTATTTTGTGGAAAGTCAATTTTAAACGGGATGCCTGTTTTCTGTAAGTCTATAAAAGATGTGAATTGATATGTGGTAGTATACGTTCTCCATTGTCTGGAGATTTGTTCACTGCATGGTATTTCCTTGCTCTATTATAACTGCTAAATGAGTCACCTTAACAGGGATGTGATTTGTTAAATACTTAGTTTTAAAACAATTCAGAAAATGAAAGTGTACCTTGCAGCATAATATATTCCTAGGAGTGTCTCTGATAATCTGAGCAACTGTTGAAATGGTAGATTTCATCCACAGCGTGCCAGTTAAGTGAACTTCACTGTATATACTTTTTTTCTCATGTTAGGCATAGCTACGTAGGCAAAAAAGCTAATTTCTCCTTATCACTGGGTTTGTATTCAATTGCTGCTCTGACGTGCAAGTACAATAATAAAAGAAAGAGGTGATATACTCTTCTCCACCCTCCATGTGTTGTATAAGAGATGCTCACTGTGGGGAGGGAGTTGTATGTTCACATGGGCACATACATTCTGCATCAATATAGCAATGTTGTAACTTGTCTGTGCATAGAGTATCTTTGTGTACTTGATTGGACAGTTGATCAGTATAAATGCATTTTGGCTGCCTTATATTCCTGCCCCATATCCTGGGCTGTACTCTCCAGACTGATTATGCAGTGAATGGGGCACAGCAAAATGAGTCAGTTCCTGTTCTTTTGGCTGAAGCTTCATTAGGAGTTCTCAAGAAAAAATTTAGAATGTGGATGTGGTCAACGTAGTCATTTTCCAGGCATCTCAAAGGAAACCCACATCAACTGTGAATGTGAACTTTGAACTTATATCCCTCCAGTAACAGAAGTGGGGATGCATTTGATGGGAATATTCACTTGTGGCCCTCACCCTATGTTACACCCTGCAGATTTTATATAGAAATAATTCTTAATATCTGATCTTGATTGTACCTTTCAAGATAGGTATCAACTACATAGCATTATCTCTTTCAAAAACACCAATTTGGGGTGGGAATGAGTAAGAAGAACAATGCTTTTCATCAGCTGCATATGCAAAAAAATGTTTGTTTTAAAAGCATTTGTGGAATATTTATATGTTCAACGTATGTTTAAATAATATTAGAAGCAGTTAATGCTATGATGTTCCTTTTGACAGATTTTTAGTTTTCATTGTAACTACTCGCTGAACTACGTAGAAATCTGAAATCTGCTCATCAGTTCCACACTTAGTATTTGTATAGTTTTGGCTAAATATTTTAGATTAAAATGTCACTGTCCAAAAAAATCACTCTAAAACGCAGGATCTTTACAACAAAGCAGCTTTTAATTGTGAATTGCAACAGATTGAATTTCTGATAGGAGAAATGCAATTTCTGATATGCAATAGCCATATTCCAAAGAAGTCATTCTAAATAGTAAGCAAAGATTATTTTTAAAAACCTAAAATATATTTTAACATTCTTTCCCTGATTTTCTTACAAAATACATGTATTCGAGGCGGGTTGCTAAGTATTCTGCCTTATGCACTCAGGGACCACAGAAACAAGCATGATATAAATACCTATAGAGAAGTACTGCATTGTGTGTTCAACATTTGATCACTATCTTGACTTGTTGTTGTTTGTATTGCAGTAGCATTTAGAAGTTCTACTCATGGACCAGGGCCCAGTAGTACTAGGAACTGTACAAGCATAACAAAAATATGCTCCCTGATCTAAAGAGCTTATAGAAGAATATAAGAATGGCCATACTGGGCCAGCTAGTCCAGTATCCAGTCTTCCAACAGTGGCAATTTATTATTGAGTGATCCATCTCCTATCGCCCAGTCAAAGGTTTAGGAACACCACCGAAATGAGCATGATCTAAATACCTCCAGAAAAGTACTACATTATATGTTCAACAGTCAGAGGTTTAGGAACACCCAGAGCATGGAGTTGTCCATCTGACCATCTAGGCTAATAGCCGTTGGTGGATCCATCCTCCATGAACTCATCTAATTCTTTTTTTGAGCCCAGTTATACTTTTGGCTTTCACAACAGCCCCTGACAACAAGCTCCACAGGCTGTGTGTTGTGTTAAGAAGTACTTTCTGATGTTTGTTTTAAACCTATTGCCTATTAATTTTATTTGGTGTCCCTTGGCTCTTTTGTTATGTGAAGGGGTAAATAACACTTTTTCTCCACACCACTCATGATTTTATAGACCTCTCTCATATCCCCCCTGAGTCATCTCTTTTTTAAGATGAACAGTCCCAGTCTTTGTAATCTCTCTTCAAATGAAAGCTGTTCCATACCCCTTGTCATTTTTTTTTCCTTTTTGCCCTTCTCTGTACTTTGTCCAATTCTAATATATCTTTTTTTGAGCTGGGCAACCACAACTGCATGCAGTATTCTAGGTGTGGGAACACAATAGATTTATATAGTGGCATTATGATATTTTTGTCTTACTATCTCTCCCTTTCCTAACATTGTTCGCTTTTTTGACTGCCTCTGCACATTAAGATGTTACCAGAGAACTATCCATAAAGATCTTTCTTGAGTGATAACAGGTAATTTAGACCCCATCATTTTGTATATATAGTTGGTATTATGTTTTCCAAAGTGCATTACTTTGCATTTGTCAACATTGAATTTCATCTGCCATCATGTTGCCCCATCACCCAGTTTAGTGAAATCCCTTTGTAACACTTCGCAGTCAGCTTTGGACTTAACTATCTTGAGTAATTTTGTATCATCTGCAAATTTTACCACCTCACTGTTTACCCCTTTTTCCAGATCATTTATGAATATGCTGAACAGCACAAGTCCCAGCACAGATCCTAATTAATATGCTTTAATTAAATGGTAAAGCAAACTGTAACTGTACAAATATATAACTTTTCAACCTTATAAATGGAGTCAGATATTTTGTGCAGAATTAAAATCTTACATCAGTTGGCAGGAAGCTGCTTTGGCAGCCATGTGCTTGTATTGGAAAGCTAAGGCTTGAATCTCCAGGTAGAAAATTGTTGCAATGATTTATTGGACTAGTTTAGCTTCTGTATTAATAGCAAATAATGGTGAAACGTCTTTGTCATTGGTACTGATACCAACACTTTTTAATTATCCTGTCCTGGTGGAGTGAAAGTCCAATTCTAGCTATCCTCACGCCAGACTAGACCAGAAACATTAATGTAATTCTGAGAGGCACCGCATTACTTTGTCAGCTCTTTCAGAAGGCAGCATAAAGGAAAGAAAAAAGCCTCCTGCAGAAAATACAAAATGTGAAACCTGCTGTACCTGAACATCACAGGTTGATCTCACTCTAATTTTTAAAAAGTGGTTGCTACTTAGAAAAATGTTGCCATCTTTGTAGGGCTTTTTCTTTCTCTTTTTTTGTACAGAAGGAAATTGCAGGAGTAGCTCTACAGAAGTTTGTAAACTGTCCAGGACAGGGCAGTCTCCAATAATACATGGCTCCAAATCAAAAGTCAGGCTATTCATTGAGATTTCCCCAGGAAAAACTAGTAAAACTTGTACAGAGTGGTAGACTTCAGGTAACCTCACTGACTCCTAATATCATCTAGACTATCTCTGGAACTCTGTCCCTACTACGGTGACCAGACGGCAAGTGTGAAAAATCAGGACCGGGGGGGGGAAGGGGTGTAATAGGTGCCTACATAAAACAAAGCCCCAAATATCGGGACTGTCCCTATAAAATCGGGACATCTGGTAACCCTAGTCCCTACTGAGATAGTTTCTGCATATGGTCTGAAATATTAACATGCTTTTTTTTATTTACATTTTCCCATCAATGCTGCTGAATAATACAGCATGCTGGTATTAAGTTTACTATGTAATAATTTACAGTATTAAACAATGGCAATACATTAAACTTGCCAGACAAATTCAGAGGGGGGTAATATCCAATTGTAATATTCTGCTACTTTGAACGACAAACTTTTTCTTATGAGAACTAAAGAAAAGACTTATTATGGCTTAATATAAAAACGGTGCAACAGTGCACTAGTAAAGAACAATTTTTCCTTTGATTGAATGTCCAATTTCTTTATTTGTTTGCATTATTAAGTCTACAGTAGTTTAAAGACTGATGACAGGCTTGTTTTTTCAGTAGAGCTTTATGCGTTCAAAGTATTGTACAGACATTAATTAATCCTCAACAACACTTGTGTGAGTTCTCATTTTATGAGTGGGGACAGAAAGTTAAGTGACTTGCCCAAGCCCACAGAGTGAGTCACTGGAAGAGCCAGGATTAGGATTCAAGACTTCCAGGCTCCCAGACTTTGTGCTCACTATGTATCTGGTTTGCACACCTAGGTATATCTTTAGGAAAGAAAGACTGAATGGGACTGAAACTTTGAGGTTGTCAATTCAGTTGTTACAGTAACTGTCAACGATACAGCAAGAGGTTAGACTCGGCTATATTTTAAGTACACAAATATGGATAATGAACCAAAGAACTTACTTCCAGAAAGGCAGTTGAAGCACTGGTTATGTTGAATTTGTAATGTCCAACAGTACATTTAATAAGGTGCCCTCAAAGTACTTATTAACAAGGTTAAAACCCTTTCTCTTCTCATATATCTAGTAGCAACAATGAAAGCATACTATATGAGGGTTGAATTGTATATAGTCAGATTCAACAATCTTTTCACATTTTCCGGAACTGTGATATATAAATCTAATTTGGGGTTCTGTCTTAATTAAACATGCTAGTAGATCTGACGAGCATTTCCATTATATTTGTGTCCAATGTGACTTACATTCTTTAGGGGGGCATTCTATAGTTTCATTTTTTATTACTTCATTTGTTATTTTGTCTGTTAAATATTTTGTTATGTTTTTGATCTATTTTTAACACAAAGATTAATGATAATAATGTTTAACTATGTGCACAATTAAATATATCCCTCAGTACTGTAATTGCATTTCTAAGAAAGAGAGTAACAGAAGGTGTTTTTCAATTACTGACGATGGAGGCAATCTTTATGTACAGGAGTGCAATTTTCTTCCTTACCCTTATTGCAAATGAATGTGTGTTTTTTTTTTTTCAGTAGAAAGCCACACCCCCAGGCCATCCACTTAATTTTGTTCCCTTCCATAGGCTTTCATAGGTTTTTGTGCTTTTAAAAACCGTTTTGACAAAGTTCAACAGCACCTTCCTTATGTGGCCATCCTGAATATATAGTTCAAGCACTTTTCCCCAAAAGTTTAGCCTCTCATGTTTTTCTCATTGATAAAATTGCCATCCTCCCCCCCACCCCCACCCCTCCGGGTGACATAAAATGGTGACATTTTGGGAGGAGTTGTTCTTGCGGTAGGAGGCAGTCTGACTCACCATGTACTATGAATAAAGCTCACAACCATCTGACTAAGGTTTTAGGGCAGAGATTTTGACCCTGAGTTAGAACTCTGTGCACCTTCATTGAAGTCACCTAGTGTTTTGTAATGAGGGTTTGTCATAAGTAGGAATAGATAAAATTCACTCAAATGGACACCTGTTACCAGAGATGATGATGATTCAGAGGTTTTCAGGTTTAATATAAGGCGAGACGATAAACTGCTTTACTAGTCAGTGGGTAGTGAATATGGCACTACACTATAAAGCGGCATTGGCCAAAGAGTAGCCCACAGCCATACTCATCTTTAAATCGGAAGAGGCAGCCTTTGGAAATTATAAGCCCCAACATGTTATGATGACTTCTCCATTTAAGTAGCTTGTAATCTCTCTGCAGGCTACACTTCTGTTAAAAATGAAGATGGTTCCGTCTTCTCTGCACCAAGAAGTTGCGTCCCTTGGGCACCTAGCTAGTTCTTAAAGTGATCCTCCTCAGTTGGGCAAACTTTGGATGCTCCGATGGCTGTTTAGCCAATCCAGTTGCTACTTTGAACATTTTTAGCTTTTCAGTGTTGAGAGTGCTTCATGCTGTAGAACTCGTTCATCCTGTATTTCCACAGGAGTGTTGAAGTGTTGTTGCAATGTTCCATTTTTAAAATTACATTAGAGAACATTTAATATGTTGATGTAGGTCACCTGTTTTATTATCTTGCAGTGGCACACCTCACTACATATTACTTCGGATCAACTATGAGGTAAAACACTAACTAGAGGCTAAGTGAATAAGAAAGTGTTATTTACTCCTTCACATAACACAAGACCCAGGGGTCACTTAATGAAATTAATAGGCAGCAGGTTTAAAGCAAACAAAAGGAAGTATTTCTTCACACAATGCTCAGTTAACCTGTGGAATTCATTGCCAGGGGATGTTATGAAAGCCAAAACTGTAGCAGGGTTCAAAAAATGAGAGAAGTTCATGGCGGATAGGTCCATCAATGGCTATTAGCCAAGATAGTTAGGGATGCAACCCCAAATTTTGGTTGTCCCTAGCCTCTGACTGCCAAAAGTGAGGCGTGGATGGTGGATCACTCAATGATTACCTGTTCTGCTCATTCCCTCTGAAGCGTCTGGCATTAGCCACTATCAGAAGATGGGATACTAGGCTAGATGGACCATTGGTCTGACCCAGTATGGCCTTTATGTTCCCTTCCCTGTGTAGGCACATATGAATAATTGTAATCTGGGCTAAGATATCCTGTAATATAAAGGTACCCATGGGTCACCATATAAATGTAGACTCTAAATCTTGTTGACACCCTCATCAATCTAAGATTTCAGCTCTGTAATAGCAAAGGCTTTTCCCCTCTAAGAGACAAATCAATAAGTAAATTATATTTAAAAAAAACCCCTCACATGTACCACTGAAATCTCAAATTCTAATTGCCTTCATTTCTAGACATGCTGGTATAATAATCCTCACTCCTTCATCAATTCCATTGTCTCTTCACTAGCAACCTTTCCACTGCCAGGTATGAATAATTTGCTTTTTTCTTTCAAACTAAGAGTGCTGTAATCCAGGACAACATTTCTTCCCATTTGATTATCTTCCCTCAAGACTGCCTTCTGATCTTTGAAGTTATCAAGCCCCTTGAGTAAGGTACTTCTTTCCATTACCATTATTTGGGCTTCTTTTCTCCTCATTTGTCTCTTCTATTTTCTAATCTTTTAGAAATCTGTCCTCTCCATTCCTTTCATAAATTTGCCATTGACTTTGATGCTATCAGCAAAGTTCTAGTCTTCCCTTTCTCAGCAAAGTACTTGAAAGAAGGCTACTTTCACACATTTCCAGCTACTTCTCAAATAACAGTATCCTAGACCAATTTTTATCTGTTTTTTTTTTTTTTCCTGGAGCTGAAAGCGGTTCTCACTGTGGCTAGAGAACTGTTTTCTGTCTCAATCTAATTTTACCTCTCTGCAGCCTTTGCCACTCTGAGCTGTCTATCTGATACCATCTTATACTTTGTCCACTATCTCTGTCCAGTTCCTTTTATAATAGTTGCTCCACTTCTACAAGTAGTATTGCAAGGTTCATTCTTTTGTCCCATTTCCTCATGTGCCCTCCCCCTTTAAAAAAAAACCCTCTTTCTGTAGCTGTAGTCATCAATCTAACAATACTATTCAATGTTTACATGTTTTTGACACCTTTAATTACAGAGTATTCACACAACTAAGTTCTGACATAGCCAATTTGTGGCTTCATTTCAACTTCCTTTAGCTAAATCCTCAATCACAACTCCATGTCAATCTCCCATTTACCTTCACTGGCATCATCTTTGCCCTTGAATTATTCTCCTCACATGTTCCAGGTGGCTTCTAACCTCGCTGCTACTACTCCTCTGCCCACGTAGCAATGTCTATTTATGTCACTTCCTTGATTCTACCTCAGCTGAAATCCTATGCCATGACTTCATTTCTTCTCACTTATAGCTGACAGCTCCTTCTGACATCTTCCCAGATCAGAACATGTCACATTTTAGCATGAGCAGAATGCAGCTGTTGGGATGTATCCAAATGACTTTGACCGCATCCCTTTCTTATGTTTGTACAATGCCTACCACAGCAGGGATCCAACCTGATTTTGGCTTTCAGGTGGTGCACCTATAAAGAATGTCAGTAATAACTCTATCAATCGAACAACTCCACTGACTCATTGAATTACTTGGAATCCAGTCCCAACAGTGCTTAGATTTTTGAAACCTCCAATGACTTGCTCTAGTGCACTCTGCTCCAGCATTGGTCTTCGCTGAAATTTTACACAGTCTCATACAAGTGAGCTTTTTTTCTCTGTAGCTTATCTTCTCTAGAATACTCTGTCTGTATTCTTTCACATCCTCAATTCTCCTCTTAAAACATACCACACATGGCAAACTTTGTTAAGCTGGAATTGATTAAATAAATATATGGAAATATCCTATCTCCTAGAACTGGAAGGGACCCCGAAAGGTCATGCAGTCCAGCCCCCTGCCTTCACTAACAGGACCAAGTACTGATTTTGCCTCAGATCCCTACGTGGCCCCCTCAAGGATTGAACTCACAACCCTGGGTTTAGCAGGCCAATGCTCAAACCACTGAGCTACCCCCCTGCCCTACTATCAAGTTTTCAGGGGACAGGATTCCTTTTAATTAACATTGCTGTTCAACAGAAAGCAAAATGTTCTGGAAAGTCAGGGAATCTCAAATTTAAAATAAACTAAGGTCACTCAAACCCACCATAACTCTGACTCCCATACCACTGAAAGCCTCCCTTTTTCCACCCAACAGTATTTTTCATAGCTAGCTTGCAAATATAGTCTGAATTTACAAGGCTCTGCAGCCTAGTATGTTACAGAGACAAAGTGGATGAGTTAATATTGTTTATTGGATCAGCTTCTGTTGCTGAAAGACACAAGCTTTTGAGCTTACACAAAGCTCTGTGAAAGCTTGTCTCTTTTATGAACAAAAGTTGGTCCAATAAAAGATATTACCTCACCCACCCTTTCTCACTAATGTCCTGGGACCAACACAGCTACAATAATATGGCAAATAATGTAGTAAGCATGTACTACAATCTGGCTTTATATTCTCCAATATTATACAGACTTCATTCTTCTGACAATACTCTTCCATCTGGAGGCACATTTTAACTTTTGGAAATGGCTTGCGACACACATCCCCAGCATCCTTTTTGATTCACAAAGTATATTCCTCTAGACCAGGGGTTCTCAAATCTTCACTGCACCGCGACCCCCTTCTGACAACAAGAGGGGGGGACTCAAGCCTGAGCCCACCCAAGCCCTGCCCCCCTTGGGGGTGGGGCAGGGCCAAATCCCAAAGGGGGTCTGTAACCTGAGCCCGCCTCCCAGGGCTGAAGCTGAAGCTTGAGACCTACTGCTGCTCTAGACTGCATATGGTCCAAAAAAATTTTAGTCATGTAAGTTTGTGATG
This sequence comes from Chrysemys picta bellii, assembly GCF_011386835.1. Lineage (NCBI taxonomy): Eukaryota > Metazoa > Chordata > Testudines > Emydidae > Chrysemys > Chrysemys picta. The sequence continues at coordinate 200,514,470 of NC_088791.1, forward strand.
TAAATGCAGATGCAGTTTGGTTTGAATGGTATAGCAGTGTGTTGTCACCATAAGTAAGGTAGTCTTCTGGCAAGTTAAGATGTTGCTAATTTTCAAAGTCATCCATAAAGACTTTCATAACCCTGTGTAGAAATTGGTCCTATATATGTGAGATTGTGTCTCAGCAACTGTGACCTCCCACAACAGCTGCATTCCATTGGGACAGTGATCGTGTTGATCAATAGGGTTAGGCTCCTGATGACAGGAGACAGAAATGTCACAGGAGCTGGACCAAGAATATGGGACCTGCTGCCAGAAGAGATAAGAATGACCACGAACCATACCACACTTAGAGAGACAGGTAGATTCCAACCCTTCACACAGGTTTTCACACTAGTACCCTCATTTTCATAGATATTTCCATATACAAAAAAGACCTCTAAGCCATCAGGAAACAAAGAGAGAGGAAGTAGTGGGAGGTGCCTAAGTCCCTAGAACAGGGGTCGGCAACCTATGGCACGCGTGCCATCTCTGATTTTTAATGGCACGCGTGCCATCTCTGATTTTTAATGTCACGCTGCTGCCTGCCGGGGTCCCGCTCAGCCCGCTGACGAACCCTGGCAGGCAGCAGCGTGCCATTAAAAATCCGGCCTGGCCCAGCCCACTCTTCTCCGCCCCCCACCTACTGCTCTCTCTGGCGGGGGCAGAGGGCAGAAGCAAGCTTGGTCCTGCCGGCTGCTGCTGTAGGGCAGGCTCCGCCAGCAGCCAAGCTTCCCCCTCCCCCGCCTCTTCCCCCAGCGTGCTGCGTGGAGCCCAGCCTCCTCTCCCTCCCTGCCGCCGATGGCCCTTGCGAGGGAGGCGAGAAGAGGAGCCCCAGCGCCATCGCTGCTCAGACCAGGAAGGAGGCAGAGAAGAGGCAGGGGGAAGGGGCAGGGCGTATCCCTCCAGCCCCCTGCCGTGAGCCCCTCAGGGGGCTGGGAGCACACCCCTGATCCCAGCCCACCCACCCCCTAGCCCTCTGCCCTGACCCCTGCACCCCCCCTTGAACCCAAGCTCCCTGCATCCCCCCCACGACCCCATCCCTGACTCCTGCACCCTCCACACATACCCACCCCGCCTCACAGCCCTCTGCCCTGACTCCTGCACCCTCCACACAAACCCAGCCCCCCAAACACCTCCTGCACAGACTCCTGCACTCCCCACACATACCCAGCTCCCACCCTGACCACCAGGTTGGCAGCGGGCTGAGCGGGGCCAGCAGCTGGGACCCCAGCTGGCAAGGGGCCGTAAGCCAGAACCCCAGCCCGGCAGCGGGCTGAGTCGCTCGGCCCGCTGCTGGTCTTGGGTGTCGGCCCCGCTCAGCCCGCCGCCGGTCTGGGGTTCTGGCTCCCGGCCCTTTGCCAGCCGGGGTCCCAGCCGCCGGCCCCGCTCAGCCCGCTGCCGGCCTAGGTGAACGGAACCCCAGGCTGGCAGTAGGCTGAGCAGGCTGGCGGCTTAAGCTCAGCATTTTAATTTAATTTTAAATGAAGCTTCTTAAACATTTTGAAAACCTTGTTTACTTTACATACAACAGTAGTTTAGTTATATTATATATAGACTTATAGGGAGAGACCTTTTAAAAAACGTTAAAATGTATTACCGGCACGCGAAACCTTAAATTAGAGTGAATAAATGAAGACTCAGCACACCACTTCTGAAAGGTTGCCTACCCCTGCCCTAGAAGGATAAAGTATACCTGTGTGGCAGCTGAGGATCAGTATATTGGGACATTGAGTGGGTTAAAGTTCAAGTTTTCAAGTGACCATACCTGGGCATATCCATATTCTTAAATATTTTGGAGGTTTTGGAACATTTTAACTTTTGATTTTCAAGGTTTACAAAGTTATGGGTATCTTTATAAAATTAGTCTTCCTTAAAGTTATATTTTAAATGTGTGTATTCATCCTTAACTCCATGTTAACAAAGCTTGGTGCATGTGAATTTTCTTAGATTTACTTTTAAAAAAACACCCGGTTTTAACCCAAATACATTTTTGGAAGATGTGAGGCAAATTTCACAAAAAATTTTACTCTAACATAAGATCACAAATAAAATTTCAGGTGGATTAGTTTCTTTTTGGTGAAGTTAGGATTGTGGTCAAAACTGGTCTTATAATAGGATTGTTTCAACCTTATCTATGGAGATACTGTTGTAATACTATTACAGCATATGCATTACAGATCGGAAGTCACTTGCTCAGAGTCATGGCAAGTCATTGCCAAAATCATGATTAGAATGCAGATCTCCAAACTACTAGCTCCATATCTAATTTTCTAGCCCACAGGAGCCCCACGAATAATTTAACCTGCTTTTTCCCAACTATGAAATGAAAGAAATTATACTAAAGGCAAACCCAAAAATTATATCGAATTTAAGATGTCTGTAGCAATGCAAAAATAAGTATCATTACTCCATTTTGCCACTGGGGAAGCTGACAAGGGACTAAATTCTCTCTTAAGTAGTGGTTTAGATTACATATTGGTAAATTGGCATAAATTTCACACTGAGCTGATAAAGAGGTGATATATCAAGAAAGCAACTAAAATGAGGGGTGAGATAAAAACAAAGGAGCCTCCTAGCATCTCTCCATCGTTGAACTTTGACTCATAAAGGATTTAGTTCTGTACAAACATTCCTCACTCTCTTGTGAGGTATTAATTCCGCTTCAAAATATCTCAAGTTGGACAACAAAAAAATGAGGCATCCAAAATCACTAGTCACTTGTGAAAATTTTGGCTGAAAAACACAATTCTCAGTGGACATTACAAATATATTAGTCATTCTTGTAACCCACTTAATAACTGAATCTGGGTATTTGAATAACATGGTGATCTAGTGTGTTTGCACCAGGCTATATTCTAAAATATGTGAAAATACTAACTCTCTTAAGGCCTGCTAAAAATCTAGTTTCTTTTTTATCAAGTGTTAATTGTGCATGTATGGGGAAAGGATAATGTATATTTTACAAGCTATGGTACTGTACTTTAGACCAGAAACTGTCTAAGTATGCAAAAATACTTTTCTCTTTCCCTTCCCCACTCTGGAAGTCTCTGGTACTGTAACTGTGACTGCATTCCCAAATGTCAGTTCTGTGTCCCGTGAGCAGATAAAAACTGTTGCTATTCCCCAGTTCGCAGTAATATATCTGTTAGTACCTTGAAAGGTGTGTAGATAACCTTCTATTCCTAAGATCAATAAGAAAATGAAAGAAAGTACAGTCGTCTGACAGGTCAGTTATGTCACACAGTGCAATTAAATACACATGAATTGATATTTCACTAACTTGCAGATGAGTTCTCGTTCACATAGATCCAGGGTGCTGTAAACACTGGGTTCAATTAGGTCCTCTTTACAACTTAACCAGTCAGTGGTGGGTTACAATTGGTACCAAAAATGTTTACAAAACAGATCTGCCAGTTGAGGTCGTTAACTCCAATACAATTATTCTGAAAACAGAAAACCTGTTTTTCAGGGGTGTTGAGTACCTGCAGCTCTGATTGTCTTCAGCACCTCTGGAAAATCAGCCCAGTAGTTCTTGTTTTATTACTCACCTCATATATTCCATTTTGAGAATGTTATTACAAATATTAAGTGGATTCCTTTGGATTTATCAGTGTTAGATGTTTGTTGTGTCAATAAGAAAAAAATCATATAAATCAAGTTGTTGTTTTTTTCAAACTAACTTCAAGAACCCTAAACTAATCCAAGTTTAAACAACTGCATGGAAGTGGTGTAAACTTTTTCACACACAGCTCCCATTTTCTTAAGTGAGGGTTGTTTGGTGCTCAGCACCTCTGAAGATGAGGCCACTTTTATTTAGGTCCTTAAAGTTTGGCACGATATTTTACTAGAATTTAAATGCTGGAAAGAAATTAAATAAAATATCCACTTATGATGATCCCTTCTGAGGAATGGACCGTATAGTAATTTCCATGCTATTTGTATTAAATGCTTCATAGATACTGTCTCTGAGGAATTGTGACTCAAAAATATGATTTCCAAACCTTCAAGAATTATTTTAAAAATGAGCAAGGTTTAAAGGTAACTACCAAAAAAATTACATTAATCAGCAATTAAAACTAGTTTGAGTCTGTATGGGAATGCCAGTGGTTTTGCCTTTAGGGAACTTGTTTTAGAAGGTTGTGCCAACCATACGCCTCCCTAGGCCTGCTCATACTAGTATGGTCTGGCAGAGCAATTAAAAATGCCTTAGACAGGAATTTCCCTGAATATGTTCAGCCCAATCTGAAACTTCACTTAACAGAGCAATTTATTAAATAGTGAGATGAGTCAAGTGACCATCAGCTGGTGTGAATGTGTTTGATCAACATAGTCACAGGGTCTCAGGTATGCAAGAGCTGGAATCACTACAAACATACGGCCTGCTCTGGAGATAGCCTGGCTCTAATGTAATTATGTAACTCAGCAGGAATTCAAGTTCACAAGAACGCACTTTAATTAGATGCCCCTATTTCAAACGTTGTTTTCACCTCTGTATAATTACACCCTGTTGCACAGTGTGTGTGTGTGTGTGTGTGTGTGTGTGTGTGTGTGTTAAACTGTGTCTATACAATTAGCCTTTTTTGAGGTTTTCCCCCCCATCAAGCCAACATACTGCAATATGTAGCTAAACCTCTATAATTCTACACAGAGTAAGTACCTAGCTAATTCAAACAATATACTAAGCTGGTTAGATGAAGTTATAACTTAAGACACAATCATTAGTATGACTGTTAGATGAATAAGTAATGAAAAGATGTTGGCATGTGCACTGAGCTACAGTGCAGATGGCATTATGGCTCTAAGCACAGAGGAATATCCCTTAATTTACAATGCCAGTGCACCACTGCAAATTTTCAACTACATTTGGTGGTTTGGGTTTTTGAAAAACCCGTTCAGATGTGACATTCAGTCACCAACTTTGAACTTACAAAGATCAGACTTTGTCATGCAAGAAGCATAGTTAACATTGTGGAATGTCTCAATATTTAAAGCTTTCTATTCAGAAATTACCACTCCAGCCACAAATTACAATTTGAGCGTTAAAGGAGCAAATAAAATAACCATAATGACATCTCTCTTTCACCAGCGTCCCCAAACTAATTGACACCTGGAAAGGCAAACTTGTCCGAGTTAAATAAGTATAGAATACCATCCTTTTTGTGCAACAAACAAAGATCACTTTCTTTTTTTTCCTAAGACTTAACAGTGGATTGGTTTCTCCCCAATGTACCCAGTGCTTTGACCCAGGGCTGATCAGAGCCATTCAAATAAGATCACTTTCCTAGAGTGCTAGCTTACCATATGAATCGCTTCCATTCCAAAACTGAAAAAAATGGACAAACCTGTCTGTTTACTCTGTTTCCAAACAGTCAATTCAACAGCAGGTGTCAGGCTTTTGATTTAAAAAAAACTGAATTGTTGGCTTCCTTCAAACTGAAAAATGTACTTGAGTATGCATCAGTATCTTTCACCCTGATTGATCTACTCTAAGAACATTATATGGTATTAACCAAGCATGAGTCTTGATTCAGGCAGGCACAGGCATGAATATGTTAGGCTGTGACTCACAAGCCCTCTCCTCAGCTTCTTTCCTATTTGTTGCACAATAAAGATGAAATATTTTCCTTAATTTTTTATTTGACCTTGTCTTACAAACAGTCTCCTTTTGTGTTGGTTAACAATTTGTCTTCCCCTTAGTGTAGTTAATCAGTACAAAGATTGTTTCATTCTTTTAATAACAGAAACTACCAGAGAGTCATTCATTGGACTCATTTTTTATTTTTGAGCAGTAGTAGGAAGCCTGACTCTAGAGCTAAGCGAAACATTTGACTCGAACCTTAGTTGATCCTGGGTTTGATGTTTGTGCTCCTGAACCTTGGCCTGCCGTCGCAAAGTTTGAGAACTCGCTTTGCATGTAGGAGAGAAGGCAAGCCTTATAAAATTAACATTATCAAGTTCTCCCGTGTTCACAAACCTCCCTCTCCTATAGGTAACACTTCTCTTTTCCCACAAGCCTTGCGATTTCACTCCTTACCTTTTGATGTCTTCATGGTAACCCTGATGATCCATCTTTTTCTCCACACCTCTCCTGTTGTATAGTGGGAACAGGTGATCGCCTTCTTTGTGTTCAGAAGCTGCTGCTGTGTGACTACCCCCTCTACAAGCTCATTTTTGGGCAGGGGAGATGCCCAGTTATGGTTTTGTTTCATACTCTGTAGTCTTTATATAAAAATAATCATAAAGTATCTATCTGAACATTCTTGGAAACATTACTTAAAAAATAAAGTAAATCAAAGAAAGAAGCAGGAACCCCGTAACACATAATAATAATTAAACTGGCAGCATAAAAAATAAAAAAACGCTCCATTTTTCTCTAAGCTTCATGCCCAGCTATATTTCCAAAAGTCTCCTGCGAGGCAAATGTAGAACAAGATTGAATTTCACCGTCCAGTCATGCCAGCTCCTACTTGACACAGCAGAAGGAGAGAAACACTCTTACTGCCAACAAGCAGTGAACCAGAGAGGTGTCTGTAGTTAAATAACCCCTTTTGCTCTACACCAAGGGTAGGCAACCTATGGCACGGGAGCTGATTTTCAGTGGCACTCACACTGCCCGGGTCCTGGCCACCGGTCCAGGGGGCTCTGCATTTTAATTTAATTTTAACATTTTAAAAACCCTATTTACTTTACATACAACAATAGTTTAGTTATATATTATAGACTTATAGAAAGAGACCTTCTAAAAACATTAAAATGTATGACTGGCACGCGAAACCTTAAATTAAAGTGAATAAATGAAGACTCGGCATACCACTTCTGAAAGGTTGCCAACCCCTGCTCTACACTATGGGGTGGGTTGTATCTTGCTTCCTCCACCCAACCTCTATGCCAGTGCTCTCTAATTGAATGGGGAGCCAGCAGCACCACTTCCCCTTTCTGGGGAATGAATCAACCTGCCTGAGGATGGAGCATGAAGGAGTCCCCACAGACTCTGTGTGAAGAGGGAAGGGGGTAGCTAATGTAGCAAAGGGCTGGCTAGCCTGGCTGACAAAGCAGAAGGTAGTGGGGTATTCCTCTTGGCAGTCCACGTTCATTGAATTCATACCGCGGAGGCAGTCTAACACTAGAAAAGTTGTATATCCATTTCCCAGCACTGGTGCGGCTGCACTGGTACTAACAACTGTATGAGTGCCACTCTGGGCTGGGCCCTATAAATCTCTACAGCAGGGGTGGGCAAACTATGGCCCATGGGACGCATCCGACCCTTCAGATGTTCTAATCCGGCCCTTGAGCTCCTGCCGGGGAGCAGGGTCCGGGGCTTGCCCTGCTCCAGCACTCCAGCCGGGGAGCAGGGGCAGGGGCTTGCCCCGCTCTGCGCGTGCTGTGGCCTCCCACACCCTGAACCCCTCATTTCTGGTCCTACCCCAGAATCTGCACTCCCTCCCACACCCCAACCCCAATTTCATGAGCATTCATGGCCCACCATACAATTTCCATACCCAGATGTGGCCCTCGGGCCAAAAAGTTTGCCCACCCCTGCTCTACAGAGTGAACTGCAGGATCTTTATTTGCAATCTTTTATTGTGAGCCAAACACTGCAGGCCACATGTGCTTCTCTAACTCCTTTTTTTCAGTATTACATAGCAGTTCTGTTTATTTGCCATATGCACTTTTGAAACAAAGTGAGGAAATGTATTATTGTATATGGGGTTTTAAGGCATCTAGTTGGATAAACTTAATTTGCCTTCAGTTATACTATGCTTGTACTTTGTTTTGCAAGATCCTTTTGTTCTGGTATTAAGCATTTTTCTAGAGGATTTTACTTTAAATGCTGCAGGCTGTTTCAGAAAGCCAATTAAGACAAAAAAGTGTTATTTATCAGTTATGAAAACTTAAACAATTATGTTTTTTAAAAGATTGTCTTGGGACTAATGTTCTTAAATATCTTGGCAAGACACACTCAATCTGTTTACTGTGCAAAGTGGGACACCTATGTGTAATATTACTTGTGGTTGAAACTTTAGCTACGGAATTATTTATATTGATTTTTTTTTTATTTTATTTCTACAGGTCATGTTAGAATAATGCTGTGCATCAATCAGTCTGGAACTTGTAGTTGCCTATCAGTCGCTCAGTAGTCAGTGTAGATTCTGTCTTTACAATCAGCAGCTACATCTGGCTACTGGGTCTCTGATGACATCTTTCTAGCTTCTGTCCATGCATTTTGTTGCAGATTACTTGGCATTCTTTATGATAATGCAAACTTCATCATGTCTCCTAGATGCAAAACATTTCACAGTGCTACTAAGTTATTTGATATCATTTGGGGTTTGGAAATCATAAATGTCTAACAAGAAATGAAATATTTGTAGGATTTACTTTATAGCCTGGAGTGGATTAAGTGCATCTCTTTGTTTTTCTGTTAGAATGCTTCAATATGTTTTCTCATCTACACACACACAGCTTGTATCTAAACTTTTCTAGTAATGTAAATATAGTTCCCTATGATGAAAAATGTAATCTAGAGTTTTGGTTTTTGATTATCTTAATCGTTTATTAATTATGCTTGCTAAAACCCAACATTCACATCTTAAGCCAAACCCAGTCTTTGTGGTCCTACCATTCATTTCACTATAGCATGTGATGGGGAGAATGAGCACCATAGATGGCAGTGTGTCCAGCCATTGGGAGAGGTGTAATGATCAGAATACTGGAAGACTACCCAGGTTTGGGGCATGAACCTGGCATACAATGTAGAATTCTGTGTTTGTTAAGCAACAGCTACATTGTCTGCTGGGTTTCAAGCTGCCTGGAAATACAAAATGAATTCCAATCTTAGCGCCTATGTTTTCTGTGTGAGCCTGTCCTAGGTACTCAACAAGGAAAATAAGCTGATCATCATCAAACAAGTGATCATCCTGGAGTCAACGGCACTCTGCTCGCTTGGAATGAGGCTATCAGCACTTGGCTCAAACTGAAAATCTAAGTTTCAAGGCACTGATGCATCGTATGTGTTTAAATGTTGATATCTTTTTTTTTTTAATGAGTTTATTTTCAAGGAGATTGGAGATGACTTATGCTTTCCAGTTTAAAACATGATGGTTCCTGATATTAATGCTGTCCCTTTTATTAAGATAGAGTACAAAAAGATCAATAAACATGTATGAAAAACCTGCCTCTGGATTCACGTTAAACCATTATTACATACTGTATAAGCAACCCACTGAAGATGTTTATACTGGTGGGGAGGGAGAGGGTTAGTTAGCATAATGAGTTGGTGCACTAGCCTTTCACTGCAAGAGACTCAACTGCTGTTCTAAATTATATCGTAAGTGAAAATGAACTTGGCCTGCTGCATTTGTGCATATCATAGAGCCACACAGTGCAACAGAACTGGCAGTTTCAGAATGAGAGACCCAAGACTGGAATAGCAGAGGGCTATTGTAGATCAGGATTGAAAGGGCAAAGGCAAAGCTGTGTGGGGAAGCTTGCATAGCATGTGCTCAGTAGTCTGTGCCTGTTTCCCGTCTCTGCTGTTAACTGCTCACTGTCAAACTTCAAGTTCACTTGCACCTTGGTGAATGATTAATAAAGATCACTCTCAAAAATTATAGGAAGATGACATTTTATTTGTGAGGTACACCCTTTGGTCAAGAATCTTATTTGTGTGATGAGACAGGTCTTAATTAATAATGCAGGAATACAGAGCTTCTTCTATTTGAATGCAATACTCTAAGAGACAAGTATGATCTTACCATGAAAATCTGCGCTTTCTTAAAGTTCAAATAAAGCTGCTAATTGAAAATGCTGTGTGAGACTTCATATTTGCTGTTTTGAAACTGAGTAATTTTAGATTTCATAGCTTTAATGAGCAGGTGCTTACATTTTCTGTAGAAAGTCCATATTTATTTAGGTAAATTAAAGTCATCTATGTCGTATGGTGTTTTACAACTATTAACCTATACAATTCTTTACATTCTAAGCACCAGATGAATGGATGAAAAGACTCTAGAAAATGCATGTACCTGATAGTCATAATGAAGGTCATTTCCCCCCTTTCTTGAATTAGCACCTGTACCGCATTATTTTTCCTCTTATGGACTTGTTTATGTCCCTTGGAAAATTATTGTCCCCAATTCATATCTTTAGAAATAGTGTTTATTCATCAGACTTTTGGATGTTGTTAAGAAACACCAGCAGTTGTTTCTCTTTACTTGAACTAATTGAACATCCTTGTATAATTCTGGTTACCCTAGCTTCTCCCCTTCTTGAAATCATCTTTATGAAAAGATGACTTGACTTATGCATCATAGTGTAGTAATGGCAAAGTTGTTTCTTTAAACAATGTTTTATCAGTTTACTCTGACATTCTGACACTTCTGTTGAACCCAGATTATCAGCTTTTTTAAAAAAAACACTGTTGCCAAGTCTTACCAACATAGACACATTATCCCTTTAATTCTGAGTTTCTCAACTGTTCCACACAATTGGAATAAGAAAATGATCAGGGTAAAGTAAGTCTAAACATGTTGTACAGTAAGCACCAGATAAATTCACATCAATGCAGGATTCAATACTGAGCCCTCTCCCCTATTCAGTTTCACTTCCCCACCATGTTTCAGTTAAACTCATGGTGTTGAAATCCCCTTTGTGGGCAGGTACTTCTGGTTCCCCTATTTTTCTTTGTCATGCTACTTACATTTGTATACAGATACCTTAAAAACTCCCCCTTAGTTACCTTGTAAGTTGCTTGCTTTATTTTCAGTGTTTTGTCTTAAGCGTCATCAGATACCTTAGGCACGTATGTTAGCCTTTCATAACCTTTACCCACCTATCTACTTATTTTAGTTCTATGTTCCTTCCACTGATCATTCATTGACAACATCCATATGGACTGGCAGGAGTGCCTGTGCCTTGTTCCCCGTGGTCAACTATTATTATTTCTACTTCAGAATCATAGGGTGTAGTCCTGACTCCATTGAAGCTAATAGGAGTTTTGTCGTTGACTTCAGTGGAAATGGGATTCCACCAGTGATGTTAAAGAAATAAGCTAATTGCTTAAACCCACAATTAAGCCCATGTTTTCCAAAAGTATCCACTGAATGAGTTGCTAAGGACCACTAAGTGAGTTGGGCTGAACAAGGATTAAACAAAAGTTACTAGCTCCTCATTTTGTGCTCAATCCACCCCAATAAACAATCCATCAAACAGGAATTAAGTCAGTTATGACTGCACATCCTGCTACTCCATGCACTGTGTAAATCCCAGCCTCTTTCCCCCATGCTCAGTTTTTCTAGCATCCTAATCCCCAAGTAGCACCTTTCTGTACCCTTCACACACTTGCCCCCCTCCCCAAGCATTAACTTGTTACCCTGTGCATTAAATAGGCAATCTTCCTTCATAGCTTAGTCATCCTGCTTTTATTTTCTGGCTCCAACCGGAATTTCTTGATGCTTACAATTTGCTACTTCTGTGCACTGTGAACAATGTGTTTCTGTATTCAATGAGCTATATTTTCCCAGATATTCAGTAGTTTACTGGCTGTATTCTGTGTTCTGGGCACTATTTTCCCTTGCCATATCCACCTTGATGCATTTGCCACACATAATGCCAAAATTATGCCCAATAGTAATAAAACAGTATTATATAATTTTCCTAGGGAGTCTTTATTGCAGTGTTAACAACTTCACCACTCAAGAAAAATTCCAGGGTGTAGAGCAGTGGTTCCCAAACTTGTTCCGCTGCTTGTGCAGGGAAAGCCCCTGGTGGGCCAGGCTGGTTTGTTTACCTGCCACGTCTGCAAGTTTGGCCAATCGCGGCTCCCAGTGGCCGCAGTTCGCTGCTCCAGGCCAATGGGAGCCGTGATTGGCCGAACCTGCAGACTTGGCAGGTAAACGAACCGGCCCAGCCCACCAGGGGCTTTCCCCACACAAGCAGTGGAACAAGTTTGGGAACCACTGGTGTAGAGGCCAATTCATTATGGGGGTGAACATCTTTTACACACGCAAAAAATCCATATGGCAACAGCTGAATCAGTGACTAAACCAGTTGACTTCACTCTCAAATATGAATAATGTGATCTTACCTGCATTTAAGTGGAGGCCTACACTCAGTATGTAAGCAAATGGATTAATTTTAAGAAAAATCTTGTATAATCGTAAAAGATATTGGTACTGTAAAGGCCTGTAGCGGCCATCCTGTTTGAACAGAATCTATACAGACATTATAGATCTGGATCACTAGACAATTGCCTGTTCTGTTCATTCCCTCTGAAATATCTGGCACTGGCCACTGTCGGAAGTCAGGATACTGGGCTTGATGGCCCATTGGTCTGACCCATTATGGCTAATAGTATTTAGTACAACCTTGCCCTCTTCCTGGCTGTTGGAATTATTATTAACTCAACATAAATACAAGCCTGGCTGTACCTAGGGTTTCCCTGCAGCAGCATCTCTCTGTTCCAGACCCCAGTCCCACCTGCACAAAGAGCCAGTCCAACCCCCTTAGCTCCAGCGTGGAGCCAGTGAGTCACTCCTGCTACAATGAACAGCAGTTCTCCAAACCTGCTCACAGGATGGGTCAGCAAAAGAACCCTACCATCTTGTTACAAAGTACCATGACAATTGTATGTTTTGACCTGTTTCATGTATTCCCTATGTTGATGTCACTCAGACTCGGAGACTTTAAGGTCAGAAGGGACCATCGTGATCATCTAGTCCAGGGATCTCAAACTCAAATCACCACGAGGGCCATATGAGGACTAGTACATGGGCCCAAGGGCCGCATCACTGACACCTTTTCATATAAAGGTACAAAAGTCCCCCGCCCCCACTCCACCCCTTCCATGAGGCCCTGGTCCTGCCCACCTCTTGCCACTCCTTCCCCACCCCTATTCCAACCCCTTCCCCAAATCCCTGCCTCTTCTCCATCTCCTCCCTCCTGGAAAGTGCTAAGCACCACCAAACAGCTGTTTGGCAGTGGGAAGCGCCTGGAGGTAGGCAGAGGAGCGGGGATGCGGCCCGCTGGGGTTGAGGGTGGGCGGCAGGTGAGGGGAGCTTGGCGGCCGCAGGAAATAAGCTCCCCGTGCCCCCCTGGAGTTGGCGGGCCGCAGCAAATAACTCTGCGGGCCGCATGTTTGAGACCCCTGATCTAGTCTGACCTCTGGCACATTGCAGGCCACAGAATCTCACCCACCCACTCCTGTAATAGACCCTTAATCTCTGGCTGAGTTACTGATCTTAATTGAAAGACCACAGGTTACAGAGACTCCACCATTTTCTCTGGTTCAAACCAGCAAGTGACCTGTGCCCATGCTGCAGATGAATGTGAAAAACCTCTACGGTCTCTGCCAATCTGACCTAAACGAAAATCCCTTCCCAGCCTCAAATTGGCAATCAGTTAGACTCTGAGCATGTCAGCAAGACCCAATAGCCAGACACTGGGGACAGAATTAACCGGTAACTCAGCGTCCTCCCCAGCTACTGTCCCATCTCCAGCCATTGGAGGTATTTGCTACTAGCAGTCGCCGATGAGCCACAAGCCATTGTAGGTACCCCCTCATTGTACCATCCTAGCCCTAAACTTATCAAGCTCAGTCTTGAAACAAGTTAGGGTTTTTACCCCCACTACTCCAGAACTTAACTTCTCTGTGATTAAAAACCTTCTAATTTCAAGCCTAAACTTGTTGATGGCCAATTTGTATCCATTTGTTCTTGTGCCAACATTGGCCCTGAATTTAAATAACTCCTCTCCCTCCCTGGTATTTATCCTTCCGATGTATTTATAGAGCTCCACTGTAGTCTGCAAATATACTGCAGAACTAGAAGTGAAAATTCCTTTTTGAAGTTATTTTCAGACTACGTGGAAAGTCCTTTGAGAGTCTGTACAATGTGCCTCTAAGGATACTGCTCAGATAGGGCCATTACACTGGTTGCATTTATGCAGTGCCGTTGAACTCAAAGGGCCTGAGTGCTCACTGATGTGATTCAGGGTTGTACAGGCTGCTCCGTATTACTTCTTATAATAAATTAGGGGAAAGGGTCTTCATTCTTTTGGACAAGCTATTTGGTATGAGTGAATGACCTATGCACGACTTAAGACTTTGACATGGGGCTCAAGGGTAGACGGGAACTTGTGTATGTCCTTGACAATGAGGTGAGTTACACTTGCCTTAATTGGTAGGCTTACAATTGGTAGGTTATATTATAAAAGATATTTTAATTATTGCTTAAAAATCCTTATTAAACCACAGTACAAGCAAGATCCATTTGGATACTACTCCTCCTCTCTTTTTACATGGCCTGCGCTTTCTAGTGATAACATGAAGAAGTTGACTTAACATCTGTCACTTAAAAAGAGAGGCAAGATAAAGAATAATTGTTCTTAATATAACAAAAGCAGCACACACTTGCATGACTAATACAATTCAACAAAACCCATCGTTCTGCTCTCTGCTATACAATAGCGAGTATCATTTCAGGTGGCTTTGAATAATTGCTGCTTCTGCACATTAACAAATAACTTTTTTATATAAGTTAGTAATTTTTTTCTAGCTACTCAAAGTTTGTTCTTTAGGTTGCCTAGTAACACCCAGATGCTAAGCCTTCCCAATCACAGCAAAAAGCAATTTGACTTTGAACGCCAGTCATCAATGCAAAATACCTTTCCAAAATTAGTGTCTGTCAAACTAGTGAAAGGTAGTGTTGCTGTAATTCAATTCAATCATGTTGCCTCCAGTAGCTGCTATTTCCCCCCATAGAAAACATTTGCAGGTGCTTTACTATCGTGAATTTCTTAATTCCTTTTAGCTACAAGAACACAATTTCCTTTAAGAAAAATTTAGAAAGCACAAAGTGTGGAAAAGGAAGCAAATTGCAGGTGCTATCCATCTAGCTCACTAATTTTCACATCATAAGGTGGTAATATTCTCACTGACTTTTTAGCAGTTATTTATGTGACAGTGGGAAATTCCAAAGAGTAAACTGGATTGAGTGCTGAGACAGTAGTTTTTCCCATGTACCAAGACCAACCACACTGTAAACACTGTAGAAATGAATGAGTTTGGATCTGAGATTTTTTGTTTTACAGGCTTCCACTTCTTTCAAATATGCACTATAGCATGTTCAGTTAACAGTGTATGACCAAAACTGTCTTCACCTCTGTCCTTAAATCTACTTTGTCTCAAAACAAGCATTGATTTCCCCACCAGCTTCTGTAAGAATTTAATAAGCATCCCACTAAAAACACTTTGCTATGACAGTTTTTCTTTAAGAAAAAGAAAGCCCTCCACCTGTGTATTTGTTTCTCCCACTGGTTCATACAGGCCAGAAAGATCATCTGTGACCGTTGTGAAAGCAGCAGCAGCAGCTAAAAAGGATATCTCTGCTGAGACCAGGAAATATGAGCTGCTGCTCCCTTAAGTGTACTGTGTCTATTCCATGAAATTCACTTAGACAATCTACTCATACACAGAGAAGTTCATAACTAGTTCACTTTTTCTTTGGCTTATATGAAGTACTGAGACAGCTCAAATTGGTTGTGCTTTTGGCAAAAGAGCCACAAAAAAGCCATCAAAACCATGAAGGTTTTGCCAAATCGTGCCTCTATGTTGTAGCCTTTCTTGTAAACAAAAGCAGGTTGTTTTTTGAACATTTCCGCCTCTGTAATCCTAGGAAGCCAGCTGCAATAGAGTGGCATTTGGTGGGCATGGGTTACACTAGAGAATTGAGTCATTAAGCACTGGACTAGGAGACATAAAAAGAGATCATTTCTGAAGAGTTGTCATAAGAAATACCATGAAAGGAAAAAGTACATACTGAACTGCAGGTGTCAGGCATACTACATCATGTTTATATTCTTGTCTGTTGAACAGCTACAGTCCTGTGTTTTTAAAATGTCAAAAGCTCTGACTTTCTCTCACATCTCTATTGCAGTGAATGCAGCATGGGGGGAGGGATAGCTCAGTGGTTTGAGCATTGACCTACTAAACCCAGGGTTGTGAGTTCAATATTTGAGGGGGCCATTTAAGGATCTGGGGCAAAAATCTGTCTGGGGATTGGGCCTGCTTTGAGCAGGGGGTTGGACTAGCTGCAGGGCCGGCTCCAGTATTTCTGCTGCCCCAAGCAAAAAAAAAGCCACAATTGCGATCAGCAGTGGCAAATTAGGGGGAAAAAAAAAAAAGCCATGATCGGCAGCGGCAGGTCCTTCGCTCCTAGAGGGAGTGAGGGACCTGCCACCCCTGAATTGCCGCAGGTGCCGCCCCTCTCCCTTGGCTGCCCCAAGCACCTGCTTGTTAAGCTGGTGCCTGGAGCTGGCCCTGACTAGATGACCTCCTGAGGTCCCTTCCAACCCTGATATTCTATGATTCTATGTACAATTACCTGCCTCCTGGGCAGGTGGCATGTGGTGCAAGTAACTCCTGGCCATCAGAGAGATAATACAGGCTCTTGAAGGCAGAGTAGCTGAAGTGGAGGAGCTAAGGGTGGAGACACCCCTTATTGAAGGGGAAACTATATCCTAGTAAAGAGGATAGGAAATAAGTTGGTAAAGTACAGGTAGGAGCTAGTGCAGAACAGTCAAATATAAGAGATTCCTATTTAAAATAGAATACAAGAAGGCAAACAAGTAAATATTAACAAAATGTACAAGTGCTTATATACAAATGCTAGATGTCTACATACTTAGATGGCTGCACTAGAGTGCCTGGCAATAAATGAGGATATTGATGTAATAAAGCATCATGGAAACTTGGTAGAATGAGGATAATCACAAGGTACATGGTAATACCAGAGTACAAAATACATAGGAATGACAGAGTAGGTCCCACAGGTGGGGGAGTGGTACCACAGGTGAAAGAAAGCATAGAGTAAAATAAAGTAAAAATATTAAGTGAATCAAACTGTACCATTGAAACTCTATGGATAGAAATGCCATGCTTGAACAATACGAGTACAGCAGCAGGAATATAGTACCTATAATCTCACCAAGATGGAGACAGAGATTGTGAAATGCCCAGGGAAATTAGAGAGGGTACAAAAACCAAAAATGCAATAATAATGGGGGATTCCAAGTATCCTGACTCTGATCAGGAATATGCCACCTCAGGAAGGGATGCGGAGATAAAATTTCTAGACACCATAAATGACTACTTCTTGGAGCAGCTTGTCTTGGAACCCACAAGGCAAGAGGCAATTCTTGATTTAGTCCTAAGAGGTGAATATAGCTGAACCTCTCTGTAATAGCAACCATAATGTAATTACATTTAACATATTTTGGGGGGAGAGGGGGGAAATGCCAAAGAAACTCACTACAGTAGCATTATCTTCAAAAAGAGGAATGACATGAAAATGAGGCGGCTAGTTAAGTGGAAATTAAAAGGTATAGTCACAAGGATGAAATCTCTGCAGACTGCATGGGAGACTATTTAAAAAGACCATAATAGATTCTCAAACTCAATGTATACCCCCAAATTAAAAACAAAAAGGCAGAGGGCCAAAAAAATGTTACCATGGCTAAGCAATAGAGTAAAAGAGGTGGGTAGAAGCAAAAAAGATATCCTTTAAAAATTGGAAGTCAAATCCTACTGAGGAAAACAGAAAGGAGCATAAATTCTGGCAGATCAAGTGTAAAAGTGTAAGAAGACAGGTCAAGAATTAATTTGAAGAACAACTAGCAAAAGACACAAAAACTAACAGCAATTTTTCTTTTTAAAGTACATCAGAAGCCGGGAGCCTGCCCAACAATCAGTAGGGCCATTGGATGATCAAGGTTCTAAAGGAGGACTCAAGGAAGACAAGACAGTTGCAGAACAACTAAATGAATTCTTAGCATCAGTCTTCACCGCAAAGGATGCGGGGGAGATTCCTACACCTAAGCCATACTTTTTAGGTGAGAAATCTGAGGAACTGTCCCAGATTTAGGTATCAATAGAGGTGGTTTTGGAACAAATTGATTAAACAGTAGTACGTCACCAGGACCAGATGCTATTCTCCCAAGAGTTCTGAAGGAACTCAAATACGAAATTACAGAACTACTAATTGTGGTATGTAACCTATCGCTTCTAAGAATAACTACACTATTTATTTGTATTACAGTACCACCCAAGTCTCCTCTTCCCCCCATTGTGTTGAGAGACAGGCTCTGACCTGAAGAGCTTGCATTCTAAGTAGACAGACAAAGAGAGTATATTAATCTCCATTTTATAGATGGGGAACTGAGGCACAGTTAGCGATTAAATGACTTCCCTAACATCACACTGGCAGTCTTTGGCAGAGCTGGGATATGAACCCAGGGCTCCTGTGGCCCTGTTCAGTGCCCTAACCACAAAACTTTCAGCTTAATAGAAAAAAACATTTGTTTTCTATACTGGAGTGGGAGTGGGGGGGTGTAAATTTCCATACAAGGGATCCCACTGTTCAAGAAACAAGACTGAACTCCAGTGATTTGTAGTAGCAGAGTGGTAGGGTGATTAGACAGCAAATGTGAAAAATCAGGACAGGAGGTGGGGAGTACTAGGAGCCTATATAAGAAAAAGACCCAAAAATCGGGACTGTCCTTATAAAATCAGGACATCTGGTCACCCTACAGAGTGGAATACACAGTTCATACTCTTAGCATGGCAGTTTTCATTTTTAATCTAATTAACAAGCCAGTTTAAGAGGAAACCTGAATGTTCACTCTGTGAGTGTGTTATCGCCTAGTAAGATTGCACAGGAAAACAAGTTTTTATCTAGAGGTTCTAGAGGGCACTTCTGCCCTCAGAAACAAGAAGATTGCCTTATTGGTATTCTCTAGGTGCCAAAGTAGAGTCTCGCAATAAGACTTTCACTACTACACACATGAGCGCAGAACGATGACTATATTCTCAAAGAAAATGCCATCTACTGAGCTCTTCATGTTACGATGTGTTTCCCCTGCAAAGTTCAACGTGCAGACTGTACGCAGTGATGATAGCATGGGCCTGTGGAAGTCTGGGAAGAGTCCCTCTATTAGTCTTGATGTCAGCAGTAGTAACAACAGGGTAGTATCCAGAGTCCCCAGTCAGGATCAGGGCCCCCATTATGTTAGGAATTCTACAAATAAGGCGCAAAGGAGCAATGGTCTCAAGCTGCCCTGGGGAGGTCTAGGTTGGATATTAGGAAACACTAGGAGGGTGATGAAGCACTGGAAGGGTTACCTAGGGAGGTGGTGGAATCTCCCTCCTTAGAGGTTTTTAAGGCCCAGCTTGACAAAACCCTGGCTGGGATGATTTAGTTGAGGTTGGTCCTGCTTTGAGCAGGGGGTTGGACTAGATGACCTCTTGAGGGGTTTTCCAAACCTAATCTTCTATGATTCTATGAAACACATAGGAAGAGACAACCACTGCCCCAGAGTACTTACAATCTAATGCAAGATGAGGATGCAGCAAGTGGGAGTAACAAAAAAAAGTAGAAGGCGTGGGGGAAGGAGGCTGAAGACAATAGATATGAATGAAAAAAGAAATGTTAAAGGTGTCACTAGTCCCCATGGGCACAGTTGCCAGTTGCAATAGGCTGCATGGACTAAGCAGTTATAGGTCAGTGTCCATAATATGGAGACAGTTCCATACTGATCAAGTTACTAATGCCATGAGGCATTCAAAGGTGCCATTTGAGCCATTGCCCCAGTCATCTGCTCTCAGGCTTTACTCTGACCTGGGTACATGTATGGGAGCTCCACACTGAATACAAGGAGGAGAAAGGCTAAAACAAGTGAACAACTACAATAAAAACACGTTTTAGAAAATGCTAACTTGGATCCATCACGGACATAGACTTCCTTGAGCAGCCATGTTGACACTTAGGGCTGGTCTACGCTGGGGGTGGGGTGGGCGGGGATCGATCCAAGATACGCAACTTCAGCTATGCGAATAGCATAGCTGAAGTCGAAGTATCTTGGATCGAATTACCTGTGGTCCACACAGCGCGGGATCGACGGCTGTGGCTCCCCCATCGTCTGCGCTACCGCCGCTCGCTCTGGTGCAGTTCCGGAGTCGACGGTGAGCGTGTTCGGGGATCGATATATCGCGTCTTAACGAGATGCGATATATCAATCCCAGATAAATCGATTGCTACCCGATATGGCGGGTAGTGAAGACATACCCTTACTGTTGTGTTTATCTGTTCAGACTAGTCATATTTGGAAATACTGTTCCATTCTGACATATGACTTTTCCCAGGAGCAAGAAAGCTTACAAACAAGATTTCACAATAAAGACAATTCTGTTCAAATGTTTGAGAATGCAAGCCATGACAACTCCTTTGGCTGAGGACTGTCTTTTTTTCAAAGAGGATTTTTTTTTTTTTTGCTACACCTTTTCCCCCTGACATTACATTGTAGCCATGCATTATTTCTTATTTTGTTTTCATTCTCCCCACCAGCTGCTTAGATATAATACTTTGATACTGAGAAGTTTCATATGTTTGTACACCATTAACTTCAGTGATGTTACTCTTCACTTGCACCCATATAAGATGGACCAGAATCAGGCCTGTAGGGTCTGTTGTTCTTTTCACGTGGGTGAGTTAGGCATGTCGTTCAAGGGGAAGAGTAGGCCAAGGTCCAATAGTAGTGAGAGATGGCAACTATTTAGGTGCAACATGGCAATTCCAAATTTTGTAATTGGAAAGGCTCAAACATTTGAAGCCACTAGCTAGCTGATCAAGATCTGTCACTAATATTCTTTCTTTTGCTAGCACAGTGCTCATGGCATAGTAGTACCAGAGCTCTTGTAAGATAATGGTAATCTGTCTGGAGATTTCAGTTTAAGTCTGTATTTTAAAAAAAAGAAAAAATCTGCTGCATGATTCTAAAATTGAATTGGCTTAATCCATAATGCCAGATCTGTTTCCAAAGTATCAAACTAAAGAACTGAATTCCAGACAGTTTACACTATGGTTAACATTTAAACAACTGCAAAGCCACCTGTATTGTTTCGTCAGGGTTTTACCCAAGGTTTGAGAGAATGTTGGAAGGAAGCTAGTACATGGGGTGAAATTCTGGCCCCACGGAAATGGAAGTTTTGATTTTGACAATAGCAAGGCCAGAATTTCACCATGGTCTTGCTGTGCACATCAAAACTCAAAAATACAGATTAAGAAAGGCTGTTTCCTGCACAATCTGCACACTCACAATTCCAATTAACTTCACACAGAATTTTGGACATGCAAGGAACTCGCAATTGGGCTGTAAAATATTTATGTGAGTTCTACTTTCATGGAAGTTACAAGAAAGAGGAGGTTTTTCAAGGAAGTGAGTTTGTGGAGTAGAAAACAAAAGCATGATGGTATCACCACCAGCTTGTAGGGATTTAAACCAGAGGCTGGTACAACAGCTTTAGATTTAGTGTGTTTGCCTCATGTTGCTCAAACTATAGTTCACTATAGTTTGTTGATGTTTCTATTATAAATCCTCTGAAGTGGGTGTTTATAATTGCAGTGAATATTCTCGCTAAGAAAAAATTGGCCATAAAAGGGAGTCATCACAACAGTGAGAAGGGTTTTTAAAAAATGACAAATCTCTGCAGTTAAAAAAAAAATGCAAAAACCAAACACAAGTTACACATTAAAACTCCTTTTCTCTGCCTTCATTCAAAGGATATGTTTGAATAAAAGAAGCGGGTGCTAATTAGTCTATAATTTGGAGTTAGTATGTTTCTTCCTTTGACTATATATACAAATAAATTACTCGTTTCATTAAAAAACCCAACTTACTACAGCACATGAATAGAAATTTATGCCCACCAATAATGTTATAATGGTTTTAGTGCCTGGAGTTACATTATTTCCACTTACATGAATGACGCCTCATTATTTTCATCCATTGGGACAAGGATTTGTCAAGCTAAAAATATTAACTCTACTTAACCCATACTTTTGTTGCTTGCTAGTGCAGTGCTGGCACACTCCAAAATTCCCACTGAAGTCAATGCAGGCTGTTGGTATTTAATTTTGTTCTTCCCCTCCATTACATTATCATTTGAGGCTGTTTAAATTACACCTATTTCTCCAGGCTGCAAA
Organism: Chrysemys picta bellii; assembly: GCF_011386835.1. Classification (NCBI taxonomy): domain Eukaryota; kingdom Metazoa; phylum Chordata; order Testudines; family Emydidae; genus Chrysemys; species Chrysemys picta. The sequence goes on from NC_088791.1 coordinate 200,536,525, forward strand.
TATATTGATTTGTGCCCTTTCCAACCTCCTTTACTATGGAGAGATGCTTTTAGGGTATGTCTACACTGCAGTGTAAGCCCAGGGTTAGTGGGACTCAAGTCAGCTGACCTGTGTTAGGGAACCCTGGGCTTGAGCATCTATATTGTGTTTTAACCCTATGTTAAGACTTCTTTAACCCATGCAGTGTTTTCCCCAGGAATTGAAATTAGGGAGGGTGTTGGAATATTTGGGAGGGGTGAGGACCGACAAGGGTTGAGACTGTTAGGGCAAAGGTGGGCTGTATGGCACCAGAGTAAAAACTGAAAAATGTTTCACAATCATTTTATTAGATTTAACTCATGTTTTAAAATCATCACACAAATTAAAGTTGGCTACTTAAGCCTACTATGAAGCACTATATCTACATCCTTCTTGGTTTCTTGTTGTAATTTTGCACTCTTTGGTGTTTCCTTGTGTATCCGCTACTTCCAGTCCTTCATGATATGCTCATGATCAGGCAGAAGGCGACTTCTTTCGGAACACAAAATTCTATTCAATGAGGAAAAAGAACGCTCAACTGTAGCTGTTGTGACTGGGAGTAGCAAGAGATGAATTCCTACTTCTTTCATCCCAGGAAACATAGCACAAAGATGGAGTCAAACCACTAGTGATGATAAAGAAGTTGAAGTTAAATCTTCATTTGCTCATCATATCCTATTCCACTCTGTGTTCAAAATTCTCTATTCTATCCTGATCACATAGCAGCCCTATTGCTGATAGTGCCTCACTCCACTCAACTATAGGTTTCAGGGTAGCAACTGTGTTAGTCTGTATCCTCAAAAAGAACAGGAGTACTTGTGGCACCTTAGAGACTAACAAATTTATTAGAGCATAAGCTTTCGGGATGCATCCGAAGAAGTGAGCTGTAGCCCACGAAAGCTTATGCTCTAATAAATTTGTTAGTCTCTAAGGTGCCACAAGTACTCCTGTTCTTTTCAACTATAGGTGTTTTATAAGGCAGGCATCTGTAAAAGCTACATGGAGGTTGAGTAGAATCCAGAAATCGCTATCGTAGATTTGTAAGAATCAAGTCTGTGTATTTTTTCAGCTGGCTTAACAAACACTTCTTGTCCTCTTCATTTAAGGAGTCAATGTAAGTACCTTCATTAGTCAACTTCTGGACTGAAGTCTTTGCTTCTTCCAGTACATTTTCAATGGATATCTCTGATAGATCCAAGGGTAGCGTCTATTGCTGGACAAAAATCTACTACTGTTGTAGCAGATGCCTGGATGACATTGTTTAATGATCCAAGTGGTTTCAACAGTAGACTTACAAGAGAGAGAATGGTAATAGTCTTCTCTGAACTTAGTAACAAATATAGTCCACCAGCCTCACTACTTAGATCTGTCCTATCTTGGTGGATACTTTCCAAAGCCAGTAATAATGGCTGCAGTAATTTTAAGACAAAAGCCAAGAATCGTTCTCGAGAAAGCCAGCAGGTTTTCCCAGGTTGCACTAATTTGAACTTCAATCCCAGTGTATCTTCTATTTGTTTCCAAGATATTCAGTCCTTTCGGATTCTTGCTGAAAAAAAGAGTATAAAAAAGCCATTAAATTTATGATGTTTTAATGTCTTTTCAAGATTCTGCAGCTTGTACTAGCACTAGCTGGAGTACACGGCCTCTGCAGTGTGTTTAGGAGAGATTAGGGTTACACTTTTCTCTGAGCAAAACTTGTACTTTATTATGTCTTCCAGAGAAGTTTGTAGCTTCATCAAATGCACAACCAGCCATCTGTTTGGGGTTCAATTTACAAGCATTTAACTCTTCTGAGATGTCACAGATGCAGCTGATGTGTCTTCTATCACCTGAACATCTAGAATGCATCTACTGGCCTACCATGGACATCAAGATAACATATGCAACGACTTAATACTTGATGCCTATTTGCATTGGTGCATTCATCAGCCATGTATGCACATATTTTGAATATAGTCAGAGAGTTCTTTTTCAACTGCTGAGTCTTTCACTGTTACACCGCATGCTTCTAGAGAGTCAGCTGAGATTTTTCAGAAACATAGCGAGCATTTGCCATTCTTGTTCAAAACCAGTGTCCAACTTCAGGATTAACAAGTGACAATGCACTTAACATTGGCGTCCAGTTTGTAGTGTGTGGTATCTCTTGCTTAAATATGATGCAACAGCCATGTTGGTTCACATAAACTGAGTTGTGTCTCCAGCATTCTTAACAGCCTCATTAAGTTCTTCTAAAATTGGCTTTGACAGTGACTGGCTTATAAGGCTTTCTGCATGTTGATGCAGTCCAGAGGCATGGTATTTTGCAGCCTTTTCATGTAAATTGTCAGTATTGGTTTAGCTGATCAGTCTGGCAAACCAAGCTCCTCCACTTTTACTATATAAATCCATGATATGCCCACATCTTGAATACTGCATGCAGTTCTGGTCACCCCATCTCAAAAAAGATATATTGGAATTGGAAAAGGTTCAGAGAAGGGCAACAAAAATTATTAGGGGTATGGAACAGATACCATATGAGGAGAGATTAAAAAGACTGGGACTTTTCAGCTTTGAAAAGAGACGACTAAGGGGGGATATGATAGAGGCTTATAAAATCTTGACTGGTGTGGAGAAAATTAATAAGAAAATTTTATTTACCCCTTCTCTTAACACAAGAACCAGGGGTCACCTAATGAAATTAATAGGTAGCAAGATTAAAACAAACAAAAGGAAGTATTTCTTCACACAATGCACAGTCACCCATGGAACTTTTTGCCAGGGATGTTGTGAAGGCCAAAATTATAAGAGGGTTCAAAAAAGAACTAGATAAATTCATGTAGGACAGGTCCATCAATGCAGAGGATGGATCACTCAATGATTCCCTGTTCTGTTCATTCCCTCTGAAACACCTGGAATAGTCACTGTTGGAAGATGGGATACTGGGATAGATGGACCATTGGTCTGACCCAATATGCCATTCTTACATAAAAAATAATTATACTAATCAAAAAGTTTAGTATAGAAACTCCCCAAGATAATGACCTCTTGAGATAGCGACTATGTGAGATAATGACCTTGGCAAATAACACATTTTAAAAATCTTGGCCTACTAGGAAATGTTTATTTGTATAAGTTTCCTAGTCACAAATCTAGCATTCTGGAGCAAAGTCACTAAAACATAGTCCAATGTTTTGGCCGCTGTTGTTTGTCATGCCACTGTTCACTCTATTGCTCCACCCTAATGGCCCTGCACTGTCACCTTCTGCTGCCACCTGCCACTGTGACCTCTGTGAGTCGGTCTCTCGAGGTTCCACCCAGCTCTCAGTGATTTCAGCTCTCAGTGGGGGAACCTCGCTGCTAGTGCAGGCTGAGCTGTCTCTTCCACAGAAATGCTGCCTAAGCACTTAGATCTGATTATCAGTGATTTCAGCTTTAGTGGTCACTTAACAAACCAAAAGACTTTCTATGAAGCCTAATCAGCTCTCTCTCTCTAAATGGGAGAGAAGGACAGGTCAAATAGTGCCTCTGACTCTTAGGCAGAGCCCACACCACCAAGCAAAACACCTTTGCCCCACCCTCTCTCCCTTCATTAGGACATGGCATCCAAACCTCCTGCTTAGGGAGTGCAGTTCAGTTGAGGGTGGCCACTGCTTAATTTGTAATGAAAGAGGTGCAAGTTTGTTACTTTCATAACTGATGTGGTAAGCCCAGAGGTGCCAGGGCTATGAACTGCCATGCCTAGAGATGCTGGGGCTCAGCCCTGGCAAGTCCAAGCACAAATTATGCACTTAGGGAGACCCCCTCATTCAGTCAGGCTAAGTACATTTCTGCTGCCCTTTACTCATACAATAAGGATAACAACCTTTCATATCCCCCACATTTAATACTTCAGTGATTTGTAACCCAACACCAGCCAAAATTGATCAGTTGGGCAGGAAAGCTCTGTCTGCTGGAAACCTAGGCAGAGTAGGTGTGTTCATGTAAATGCAATCTGGTCCTGAAGCCTTTCCCCCCTTCCCTGGTTCATCACTAGCTGTCAGGGCAGAGCTCATTCAGACCTTGCTTTCAAATCATAATTTTAAATTATAAAGTAGGCCACCATTGCCGAAACGAAAGTGCTGACATTGTCATAAATAACAGCTGAATGAGGAAGCTAGTCTTTGTTCATACTTTTCAAACCCATTATGCTTTCTCAGGTACAAGTATTTTCTCATATACTGTGTATGCTTTTAAAGTGTGTATTAATGGTTGAATTTCAATTCAAATTTCCAACCAACAACTAAATTGGCAACACTGCATGAAACTGGGGGGGGGGAGGGAAATTCGGGGGGGGGGGGTCAAGGGAAATCCCTGGAACTCTGGCATCCATACTGCAGTGCACAGACCCAAGTTAAAGTACCAATAGCCAAGAGTCCCTAGTTTGCCCCCCGAAATGTGGCAGCTCTAGCCCTAGTGGTGCACTGTGGGAAAACTTTACTGCTGACACTGCACATTACCAGGAAGCAGCTCTCTTTGCAAAAGGCTTGATTGGTTCACTTTCCATTGCATACCCAGGAGGCTCACTGATAGTGTGCTTGCAGATTGGTGATCAGAAGAGAATGGGTTACCACTGACCTGAGTTGCTACTGTTCACAACGGGGGTGGGGGTGTGGCTTCCATTTTCAACAGAGTGGATTGCAGATTGTTGGGATAGAGAGGACTAAGGCAGTTGTCCCATGGAATTGTGGGATACTTCCAGCTGACTCCTGGGACCTGAGTCAAGTAGGGCTGTGTCTACACTGCAAAGCAATAGGGCTCGGACCCTGGGTCCTGGCTTGAGTTCAGACCCTCCAGACCTGTAGGGTCCTGGGACCCTGTGTCTAAGACCTGGTCAACGCAATTGCAGATACAAGGGGGGTTAGGCTTGAGCCCAGGCAAGCATGGGCTTACCGTTGTTGCAGTGTCGACAACTGCGAGGGACCTTGCTCTGACATAGGAGGGGTAGCTAAGATACTGCTGAGACGTCTCATTAGCAATTATAGTCTCTCTTCCCCTCCCCTCTCCCACTGATGTTCACGGAAGGACATTGCTGCCTCCCCACAACCATCTTAACAAATTAGGGCTTCCTGGGTTCTTTTAGAAGAAGAATCAAGCCCAAATATCTCTCTATTTTATTGCATGTATTCTAAGTGATACAAGCTGACACTAAGGAATACCTTCCCAGTAGTGCCAGCTCTCCTGTTTCTATCACAAAGCTCATGAGACCTGGTGTATTAAAGCCCCAACTTTGAGAGTCATGTGACTACGTGAACATCTCAGCTTTCATTTTTTTTTAAAGTAAGTTTCTAGCCATCAGGGTTGTGAAGGAAAGAATGAAAACATGACCCCAATTCACCCCAAAGTTTCAAAACACAGAAGGTAAATCAAAAGACCCCAAAATGTATATATTTTTAAAAAATCACATGATTTTTTAAAGATAATCTCATGATTTGGGGATGGGGGGAAGCCTGACTCATAGACTGGCAATATCACCTCCCCCCAGTTCTTGTTCAGAGTCTGTACTCACTGGCATAGCCAAAACTTTCAGCTTTCACCTCTGTTATGCAAGCCAGAATTGTGAAAGGCCTTCCCTGATTTCAACCTTAATAGCTAATGTGTTTGTGTTGGTCTGTATCTGCAATTTCACCTGCATGGAACCAGATTGCTCACCTATGCTGAGTCCAAACAAGGTGAATTCATGCATTCATGGTTACCCAACTGGCCTGGGGAAACCCTGCTGCAGCTTAAAAGCTATTTTTGGCAGCACCAGCTATAGGAACTTTGTTCCAGAGTAGTGTCTGGTTCCATACCAATGCTACTGTCCCTTGTGGATGCTCAGATGCCTTTGTAGTTATTAGATAAAGGCCTTTCCTACTGCTCATGCTGCTGTTGCTAATCTGCCCATCGTAGGTGTCTTAGTGCCATGTTCAGTGTCCCAGGGAAAAGCTGTCAGAGGAAATACTGGGCCACAACTGTCACAGGTTTTGTAAGTCTTTAAAAATAGTGCAGAAAACTACTGTGGGAGAGAAATGAAGAGGCATAAAAATGGGAGGGAATTATGTAGTGCCTGATCCAGAGCCCATTGGGTTCACAGGAGTTTTTCCACTTACTTAAATGGGCTTTGAATCAGGTCCTTGGTCTTTTCCCTTACTTTTCTTTCAACCCCAATCTTCCTACACCATCTATTTCTCTGCATAGGTGCTTAGGTGATGGGAGGGATATTACTGTCTGAATGTCTGGTTGCAGCATGGCTTCTGCGTTCTCTGAGTGGCTAGCTGTTGCCCTGAGTCCCTATTATCTCTTACAGTGAGGTATCTGAGTTACAATAAAATAGATATCCATTTTCACTAGAGTGAGGTGCAAGGTGTGGAAGGCATGTGCTGCAGGAAAATCTCAGGGGAGGAGGAGGAATTAAATGTACCAATGTTAAGACACTGTGTGTAAAAATATGATCCTGCCAATGATTTTCTCTGTTACATATGCAGAGCTGTAGCAAACACAGAAGCAACAAGGTGGAAGAGTGCACTATCTACACTGGCACTTTACAGCACTGCAACTTTCTCGCTCAGGCATGTAACCCCCTCCCCGAGTGCAGCAAGTTTCAGCGCTGTAAAGCGTCAGTGCTGGGAGCCATTCCCCTCATGGGGGTGGAGGTTTTTATAGCGCTGGGAAAGCTCTCTCCTAGCACTCTGCCGCAACTACACAAGCCACGCTGCCACCAGTGTAGACTAGCCCTTAGATAGTTGTAAAACTGCAAGGTGCCTGTAGTAACACACAAGGGCTGAGGCTGGCACCACTGCAAATTATTAGCTCTTTTCAGATCAATTGTGATGTAAATGGTAATGCAGGGTAACAGGCAAAACAAAGTAGGGAAATGATGAGTCAGGCTACACCCATAGCTTGCCTGAACAAGCAACAGGCACGTACAGTTTCATGAGCATGTGCAAATGAAAACCTTTTTGAGGAGGCTGCATTTATTGTTTATGCAAGGGCAGAAGAAGGGGAGGGCATTTGGGATTTTGGAAGACTGCCTCTGAAGAACCCCTCAACAAGCCTTTCCTCTGTGATATTAATAACAACAGCAAGTCCAATTTCTAATACACATTTGTCATTTTATTACCATTTCATTTCCATAGAATCCAGTGCAGTCTATTGCTGTGCAGTTTGGGGTGGGATTTTTTAAATTGTTCTTTAATGAGAAGTTAATATGTCTCTGACAGGGGAGAATACATCCTCTTGTTTGGAGAAGATAAGGAACATTTGGGACTATATAAGGCTCTCTGACAATTAAAACTTGGCAGTTTGCCCTTCCCACTGGAGAGGTTAAAACGAAGGTTTCAGCTTCTCTGTCCTACTATAGAGATATCAGATTAACAAATCTGTGGGCTCTGAGTACCAATAACTTCAACTCAGACCAATCACACATGCTCTTACATTTGCCTTTTAAAGCATAATTTAAATCATTTCTTTATTAACTATTTTAAACACTGCTGCTACATATTTTATGTTTACTTCTTTCCTAAATGGATTTTCTTGACAGCAAAACATTGTCAGTCTTTACAAAGGAGAGGAATCAGTGAAGCAGTTAAAGATACAGGGCCCATTTCAGGTCCTCCTAAGTCAACCTAAGTTACGTCAGCATAGAGCCGCTACAGTAATTGCTTTGAGTATCCATACTGCGCTCTTTGTGTCGGCAGCGTGCATCCTCACAAGAGCGCTTGTACCAATTGTACTGTCAGTGTGGGGCATTGTGGGATGGCTTCTGAAAGCCAGTAACAGTCAATATAAGCAATGCAGTGTCTACACTGACACTGCGTCGACCTTACTACATCATCACTGACTTTCCGCCTCTTGTGGCGGCGCAGTTATTAATTCGGCATAGCAGGGAAGTTACATTGACAGGAGTGAAATTTTAGTATAGTCACTTACATAGTTAGGTCAATGTAAGCTGCCTTTTGTCAACCTTACTGTGTAGTGTAGACCAGGCCTCAGTCGCAAAGCTCCCATTGACTTCAGTGGACATGGGATGAAACCCAAAGTGCCTTGAAGTCAGATGCAGACAGCTACAGTACAGTTATAAGAATCTAAACCTTACTTTAATCAACATATTTGTCCCTCTGTAGTTCAGAAATACTGTCCTTTCCAAAGCTGCTGCTCTGCGGGCTTATTAGCTATCCCTGTGAAAACTGTCTGCTATGATGTTCTGAAAGCTCTTTAAATAGGATGTTATTGGAAATGAATGAAGATATTTGAAAGCAGTACTGGGAACTGAATTTCATAAAATAAAGTGAGAAACAAGGTAGGTGAGGTAATGTCTTTTATTGGAAGGGACAAGCTTTCAAACTTCACAGAGGTCTTCCTCAGGTCCTTGAAAGCTTGTCCCATCCACTAACAGAAGATGGTCCAAACAAAGATATTACCTAACCTACCTTGTCTCTCTCATGTCCTGATATGATTTCAACAACACTGCAAACATATAATAATATGCCATACAAAGATAGCTAAGGTGCTACAATGTTAAACTTTGTGCAGTGAGGAGACACATAGGGAAGATGGGGAAAAGGAGTGCACTTTTGCTGGCTTGTGTCTATACCAATTCCCCCCCCTCCCCCCACTCTCTCTCACACACACACACACACAAAATAACAACCCACATTTAGGACTAAATGCTGCACTCCATAGGCAGGCCAATGGGAGCTTTCCTTGCTGATGGACTCAGGGAATAGTCCCAGGTTCAGGGAATAGTAGAAGAATGTGTAAGCTACAGCCCCTTTTTACAGAAAATCCTTTTAACAATTATGCAATTTACTACAACTTTCAAGAATGTCATAGACCACTTGAATAGTGTGCGTTTAGCTATTTATAAATGATATTTCATATGAGGTTTCATTGGCCCTGCAAATGTATTTTCTACCTAGGACTTTAATAAGTAAATCTTTGGCCTACTTTCTCACTCCCTCAAGGTAATCTCTTGCTTTTTAATCACCCAACTAATAAAGATTAAGGACCTGATTCTGAGCTCACTTACACTGTTATTAATCAGTAGTTACCCCCATTGACTTCAAGCCCTTGTTTTCTTCCAATGATATCGCATAAAGAAAATAGTTCATGTGCCAGGGACAGTAACTGGTAAAGCAGTTCGGAAGTATTCAGTAAATATGGTTTTAGTGTCTCTGCAATAGGCTACCCCAGGGAGATGGAACTAGGGGAGTGACCCAGAAAAGGTCGCTTCTCAGGATACTCAGGAGACACTGGAATTCATAACTGGAATCTATACTATCCTCCTGGCCAATTGGCATAGTTTAGTAAATATGCTACCGTATTGTTATGTGAGCAAATGGACCGAGAGGAAGAACTGTAAAACATGTTTGGGGATGACTGGGTAAAGCTGTTTCTGTGATGGCTGTATCCTAAACAGATCATGGTGCCAAAGGGTTACTTCCCAAAAGAATATTATTCTAATAAGGGAGCAAGAGAAAAGTCAACTGGAAGCTGTGTTTGTACCAAGCTATCTCAGCCGCTGCCTCGAAGTTCAAATGTCTGAAATGAAGAAGTGCTTAAAGAAATCAAATCAAAGAATCCAAGAAATAAAAAGCCCAAACGATCCTGTGCAAGATGCACCAGTTTTTCACAGACTAAGCCTTTTGCTGCAACCAACCAATGGTGCAAAATACTCCAACTTGGAATGAGCTGTCAGATTGATTAAATACACAAAGTAATTAGCTCTTTGTTCCCTGTGTTCTCATTATTTAAATAACAAACATCAAGTGAAAGGGAAATTTTAATGAAAAGCTACCGTATTCAACATGTGAAAAATGCTCAGTCATTGTGTTTATAGATGACCATATATGTGACCTTAAAAGATCAATACGAAACTTTATCTTCACAAAACCAAAACAACCACCACCAAAGGTTTGCATTTTATAGTCTGCATATTGCTATAAAAACACAACATGCTTTTATTTATTTATTTATATAAAGATCTGAAATGCACTACAGCCTTCTATGACTAAAGGAGCTGTCCTCCAGTGTAATTTAAACATCCTTGCTCATTCATAACCACAACCACAAGGTTAAATTGACCTTCTCTGTTCTTCTCAGCTTCATCCCTAAAAAATGCACTGAAAACTTCCACCCCTGCCAAAATTAGGGATGTTTCCTCCCCATCAATTTTCAGTCAAATGCAAAATTCCAACCCAGGTATATGACTAAGTCTTTAGTCACATAAACAAAATGCCTCATCTTAAATAAATTAGTAATTGTCATTCCTTCTCTCAACTTTGTATAGCTTTCTCTTGAAAAACAACATCCTTGATGCACAATAATTGACATATAAACCTGGATCTTTTTAGAGGACATTGCAAACACTCAAGCCCAAAAAATGGCAAACCCTGAAGCAGATGTTATGTTCTCAAACCATATTGATATATAAATAAAATAGTCCATGAGATGACAGAGCAGAGCTCTTGAGTGGAGCAAAGGACTCCCTAAAAGCAGGATCTATCCTGTTTGCTCCTCCATAGGGTTCCAGGCACTTTTCTCTTGTTGCTCTTTGTAAAGTTGGAATGCCAGATTCAAAAGCATCTTTTCCAGCTCAGAATTTGTACAAAGCCCTGATGGGTGGCAAAGAAAGGGATTTAGTGAAGCTTTGAATGGAAGATTCCAAAGCAGGCATTTAGGAATTACTGACTGCTTCCATGATTTATTACTCCTGAAACACCCCTCCATGGGACTGGTCTAAGATAGTCACTAATAAATCAGTCTGGTGGCACGCTGATGGAGTGCTGCCCTGTCAGCTGGTAGATGCCCAAATAATGTGATCAAATTGCAACTGTAAGCTATGTGCTGATGGAGAGTAAGCCTCTAAGGCAAGTTATAAATATACGGGGCGGAGAAGGTACGATACCTGCTGCACTTTTACATGTCCCTGCTCAGTAACTTGTGTGTCGAAGGGGGATAAATACAGATGACAAGAAAGGTATATTGACATGAAACAACTCCTCCTCCCCCCATGAAATGACGTAATTATTTTCAGGTTGCAGCAACACTACATTTCTGTTTCTCAATGCTGGTTTTTATTTTAGAAGAAAGAGAAACTTAGCAAACAGTGTCACTGTGATTGTGATGAGTGCACGGATTCTGAAAATTCCATGGCTTGCGTTCCAGCTGGCTTGAATTTAATTGTGTGTGTGGATGTTGGGGGAGGGTTAAATGTTATAATGTTTAACATTATAGAGAATAAAATAAAGGCTAGTTTGCGCCTCACTCTAATTTATACCCTTTATCGCACTCTGGCAGTATAAACGGATCTTAAAGTGTGTATAAAATACAATTATGGTCTCTTTACACTGCTGCATAGGTGAAAAGGGCCTTAGTTTAAATGGGAAACAGACATTTTATATTTAAAAGTATTTGCAACAATTGAGGCATCCCTCCCCCCAAAAAAGGAAGAAAAAAAGAGAGAGAAAGGGAAAGCTAAGATACCAAAGTACCTACGTTAGCCAGCTATGGTTTAAAGATCACAATGAAATCCATAGGGTGCCTAGGTTCTATTTTTCCCTAACTGGCTTGCACATAAATTGTCCCCAAATGGTCTTTTAATATCTTAAAGCTCCTCTGTTGCCTTAGTAGATGCCAATTGCCAGTCTAATTAGAGGAGAAGGAATGGGGCTCACAGCAGCAAGTTGACCCGGTGCTGTAAGACTTACCTTCTTACCACAAATAAAATAAATAAATAAAAAAATTGGTTTATGAAACAGAGCTAAAGAAATGGGCAGGGAAGAGGGAATCAGTCTAAAAATATAGTTTGTGTAATGCCGAGAACACTAGGTCCCCTTGCCTGGTCTAGCCACAGTTCTAAAGAGAGGTGACTAAGAAAGGGGGGGGACGGTCTTGAACTTTTGCACCTGAACCAAAGTTAGTCTCCACTCAGAAAAAAGCCTGTTCTAGAAAATCCCCCTTCTCCTGCCCACTCTCCAATTCCCGGCCTGTTCGTGTCTCCCTCCCTCCCAACAGCTCTGGGTTTCTGTCATCCCCTATAGGAAGTTTGGATCTCCACCCTCCATTTCTTCTTTCAAAGTGCTGGTCTCCAGTGCCAGAGCTGCTGGTAAACCCTCCTCCGCTACATCCAGCCCCTGCCAGGGCTGACCAATGCTTGGCATGGTGTGGGACACTGTAATGCCTAGAAGCCCCAGTCATGGGCCAGGGCCCTGTTGTACAAGGTGCTGCACACTAGCATGTTTGGCAGTCCCACCACGCCCTGCTGGACTGTCACCACCACCGGGGGCAGGACAGCTGGGATTCTCCCTACAGCAACTCCGCCTGACTGCCAAGGGCTGCTGTAACACAGGCTGCACAGGCAGCCTGAGCACCTTGCCTACCTTCTCAGTGATCTCTGCTCCCAGGGCTGCCCTACAGCTCCTGAGAGTGGAGAGAAGGAGCTGACAGCGCTAGGGACACCAGTTCGGGAGACAGAAGAGAGTCTGTTATTACTGGATGAAATGTCCTGTAGTTTGTCTACACTGGAGCTGGAGGTGTAATTTCCAGCTCGAGGAGATGTACCCATACTAGTTCAATCAGCTCCAGTGTAGACATACCCAAGGGGCTAGATAACATGGGGCTGCAGGTTGGGCAGGGAGGAGACAGAGCTGGAGGTGTAATGGAGCAAATCCCATGGGACTGCTAAAGACCAAGAGCAAATTTTAGCTGGATCTTGAAATGAATGGAAAACAAATAGAAGTGTTTGTGGATATGGACTATTCTGGTCATAAGGCTTGGTGTGAATGTGATATCCATTTTCCATTAATTATACTTAGCACACATAATACAGCACTTGATTTCAAAGAGCTTTACAAATATTAACTAATTAACATGTTTCAATGGATTGGGCCCTGGCCTGGGACTCAGGAAACCTGGGTTCTATACTCAGCTCTGCTACTGACTTTGGACAAATAACTTCAGCTCTTTCCACCTCTGTTTTCCCTCCTGCCTTTTGTCTGTCTCATCTATTTAGGCTATACATTTCTCAGGGCAGAGAGTGTTTCTTACTACATGTACATGTAATGCAGGGGCGGCTCCAGGCACCAGCGCACCAAGCGCGTGCCTGGGGCAGCAAGCCGCGGGGGTGGCCTGCCGGTTGCTATGGGGGCAGCAGTCAGGGAGCCTTCGGCAGCATGCCTGCGGGAGGTCCGCCAGTCCCGCGGCTTTGGTGTACCCGCCGCCGAATTGCTGTCGAAGCTGCGGGACCGGCGGACCTCCCGCTGGCATGCCACCGAATCCGTATTACCAGCGGACCACCCACAGGCATGCCGCCGAAAGCCTCCTGCCCGCCATGCTTGGGGCGGCAAAATACATAGAGCCGTCCCTTGATGTAATGGCTAGTACAATAGGGCCCCGACCCTAGGCATTACTTTTATATAAATAATAAAAGTTCTCCTTTAAAAAAATACATTCAGAGCTCATTCATATATGGTATATATATTTTGCATGCACACATACACTCCACATTGTGTAAAAGTTAAACTCATTCCACACAGACCATATCTGACACGAAATTACAAAAACAAGAAAATGAAAAGTTGAGGCATCTAACAGTACATATGTACAGTTCCTGCACCCAGACACACACCTCATCACTAGGACAACCACCATACACCATAATACACTTAATATAACCTTAACTCTACTCTAGTAAGAATGCTGGCTTTCCAGAACCCTGTTTTCCAAACTCCCTACTACCATAAACAGCCCAGACCTCATCCTCTTCCTCGCACCCCAATACTTTGCTATTATCCATTCTGCACAGTTCTGGAAAAACTTTCTCATTCATATTTGAGGAAGATGGTGGTACCTGACAGAATATAGTGCCACCATCTTCCCTGCGGGAAGAATGGCCTCACTCCGATTAGGAATAGTGGGAAATGATGGCCATTTTGAATGGGCATTTTTCTAATGGCAGCTCTTAGCCTTGCTCTCCTTGGTAACAATAGGAGTAGCAGGTATTTTGAAAAAGCAGTTCTTCATGGAATTATCTGTAGTAGAATGTTACTCACCCGACAGAGAAACTTTCAGTTATGAAGAATGTTGGCCAAAAAATGACCATTAATTCTAAAAATAATAATTAAAAAACCACCTTAAATTAAGCCAGTGCATGAGATTTCAGTGACTTGTAACTATGTGGGAAGCCTGAAGGGTCTGCATCATTCAGTTATTAAGGTCACATAGGATATTAAAATGGTCTGACACAGGGTGCTAAATTTATTAAAGGACCCATTTATTAATAAATTTTAATTCAAACTAATTACTTTATTTGCTGGTAAATACTCTGAAAATTCATTCTGTGCCCAAAGAGAACGTGCTGTAGTTTTGGGGAGATCTTCCTCAGATCTAACAAAGTAATGCCTACTTTAGGTACAAAATCCATCTCAGCCTGTGGAATCATGAGTAGGGCTGCCATAATATATATATACATACAAAGATATTCTTAGCAAGGATACATTTCAGGATGAGGTTTAATTTCAGGCTCATGTTTTAGCACATATGGATTGGACAGTCAGTCACCAGAATTTCCTACTCTGTGATATTAAGATAGATTTATCAACTTGCATTCTCATACTGATCAGTGAAACAACTGGAAAAAATATAAGCTGTGTAATAACTAACAGTACATTGCATGGAAATATAAATCAAAGCAGTGATAATCCCCAGACTCAGACACTCATTAGTAACCTCTAAATAACTAATGTTAAACTGAACTGAAGCCTTCTGTGAATAAGAAAACTAGAGTGTTGTTTTAATAGCAACTCCCTGTTTTCTTCCCCTTTGAGCAACATGTGTCAGACTGAAACTATAATATAGGTTGCGCTATATTAGTGGATCTGAAAAATGCATGGAAATTAATGTTCACAGATTATTTATAGCATCAGGCAAGGGTTGTCTCTCCCCACTAGATGCTGGCCAGAAGCATGAAAATAATTTAATGGCAATATGTGGCCAGCCCCTGTTGCATTAAAATAAACACTTGTACCATGCTCAGCACTATTTATAGAATCCTAGATATGTAAGTGCCCTCAAGGGGTGATCTACTCCATCCCTGCATTGAGGCAGGACCAACTAAATCTAGACCATCCCTGAGATGTGTTTGTCTAACCTGTTCTTAAAAGTCTCCAACCTCCATCTCCCTGGTAACCACAACCTCCTTAGGTAACCTGTTCCAGTGTTTAACTAACATGCATACCAATGCTCTCATTGTCTCTTTAAAATATGTTCATGTAAGAGAATCATAGAGAGCGCTTGGACTTCTTCCATTTATCCTCACAGCCAGGAGCATCAGAAGCTCCCTAAAAGTGGAGGGGCAACCAGTACCCAAACCATAGCCCAGCCCCCACACTGCCCCTCCCCCGAGGCCCCCACATCCACATCATGCCAACTCTTACCCCGAGGCCCCACCCTCACGCTGCCTCTTCCCTCCAAGACCCCACCCCTGCTCACTCCTCTCCACCTCCTCCCTGCTGTCTCTCGCCCTTACTGCCGGTAAAAAGGCTATGCCCTCCCACTTTTAAAAGTGATGGGGCCATGGCCCCATGGCCTCCCCCCGTTCTGGCACCCCTGCTCACAGCTTCCCATTAAGGTGGAGCTGACAAACTATAGGGCCTCTTAAACCAGATAAATGAATTTAGCCTAGAAAATAAAGTCTTGAGAACTAAACCGCAGTTCGCTGCTCCAGGCAATGGGAGCTGCTGGAAGCGTCGCGGGCCGAGGGACGTACTGGCCGCCACTTCCAGCAGCTCCCATTGGCCTGGAGCAACGAACCGTGGCCACTGGGATCCATGATCGGCTGAACCTGTGGATGTGGCAGGTACACAAAGAGGCCCAGCCCGCCAGGAGTTTTCCCCGGACAAGCGGCGGAACAAGTTTGTGAACCACTGGTTTAGAGCATTACCTGGGCTGTTCGAAGCTGCACTAAGGGGCCAGTTCAGCCTTCAGTCAGTCCTAGATGACTTAAAGCAGTTTACCTTCCCCCAACCGCAACCTTACCCCTGAGTTCTGAGCCAAGTGCAGCTTGGACAAACCTGGGGATCTGGCCCACACAGAATTAACTTCAAATATTAAAACCACTTATAATGAAAGTATCCACAATATTACAAATAGCTATCAATCTTACCCAATCCTTGTGTGGGGTAAATAGATGGGCCATTGATGTTAGCACAAGGGGACCCTCGAGTGACAAAATTCTGGAAGACAAAGATTCTCTTCTCCTTAAACCAGGGATGGGCAAACTTTTTGGCCTGAGGGCCACATCTGGGTATAGAAATTGTATGGCAGGCCATGAATGCTCATGAAATTGGGGGTTGGGGTGCGGGAGGAGGTGAGGGCTCTGGCTGGGAGTGCAGGCTCGGGGGTGCAGGAAGGTGGGACCAAGGGGTTTGGAGGGCAGGAGGGGGATCAGGGGTGGGGCAGGAATGCTGGAGGGGGTCAGGGATGCAGGCTCCAGGCGGCGCTTACCTCAAGCAGCTCCAGGAAGCAGCAGTATGTCCCCCCTCCGGCTCCTACGCAGAAGTGCAGCCAGGTGGCTTTGCGCATTGACCCATCTGTAGGCACCACCTCCGCAGCTCCCATCAGCCATGGTTCCCAGCCGATGGGAGCTGCGGGGGGCAGTGGCAGTGTGCAGAGCCCCCTGGCAGCCCCTTCCAGGAGCTGCATGGAGCAGGAGCTCGAGGGCATGAACTGGCTGTAATAGTGTGGAAGAGACAAAACCCTTCAGCAGCTGGCTCCACTTACCCAAAAATCCACAAATGGGAGCAATTGTGCTCGCAGTATGATAAATCCAGTGATATTGCCGAATATTTCATCACCTTTGAGAGACTGTGCACTCTCCATGCGATTCCTGAAGATCAAAAGATGACCACATTGGTAGCAAAATTGACTGGGAGAGCTCTGGACTTATTCAATAAGATGCCTATTGCTGATGCTTCAAACTATGGTAAATTTAAGGAACTGATTTTGAAACAGTTTCAGATTATACCTGAAACCTACAGGGTTAAATTCAGGAGTCTTAAGAGGGGATCTGGATTAAGTAATGTGGCCTATGTAAATGAAATGAGAGATTTGTTAGACAAATGGGCGAGGGGAAAAGGCATTACAAGTTTGCAGTGATGATGTAAAACAGTATTTGTGGGACAAAAAGGTAAATGCAGTGGGTGAATTAGCTGGGTTTGCAGACTCTTATGAGAAATCACAGGCTTCAATTAAACATAAATCACTGGCAGAGGGGTACAAGGTTGGTGGAAAGCAGAATCACCATTTTACCCCAGGGAAAAAGGAGGCTGGGCATTCACCTCCCCAGTCCCCTGTTACTCGTCCCAAGTCTCCTGTAAATGTCCTTGGCTGAGTGGGAACAAGCACCAGGTTACACACGAAGCTGCTTCTTCTCAGAGCACAGGGGTATCCCAGGCTAGTGCCTCTTACCACACAGGATTTGTAAAGGTTGCTTTTGCACAACCAAGCAGTGAGCTGCTAAGCTTAATGGCAAAGTGCTCCAAAGATGGAGAGATACTGGTGCAGAAATTACTGTGGTCAGAAGAGACCTGATCCAGGAGAAGGATTTATTACCAGGAAAAATGGCAGAATTAGAATTGGTGGGAAGTTACAAAGTCCTTTCACCTTTAGCTAAGGTACACATGGAAACTGGTGATTTGCAGGCTGAACTGATTGTTGCAGCAACGACACACAATTTTGCACCGTTTCTACTGGGGAATGATTTTTTTTTTTGATGTGGCAGAATCTGTCTCAGGGTTTGTTAGCAGCAAGAAGGAATCTTGTGCTGAAAGTCCCAGAGGGGAGGGTGAAGTCACATGTGTGGCTGGGGAAATAGGAGAGTGTCTCTTTAATTCCTTGGTAGCAGTGGGAAATGGGTCATGTAGCCCCGGGGCTCAAGGCAGGTCCCTGCGGGAAGGATTGGATAGAGCCAGCTCCTGTCCTGTGATCATCACCTTGGGGAAGGGGGATGGTCCACCTTGTAACAGGGAGGCTTTCCCAGCTGCTGACTGCCAGGAAGTTGCAGGTCAGCAGGGGACAGGTCCTGCCCTGGGGTGCACAGAGGCATGTATCCCAGAGACGGAAGTTGGGGTACTGGTGACCGCTACAGTGGGAACAGACCCGAAGGATTCTGTAGCTGGAAGCAAGCCCAACCTGAGTGAAAGAGGGGGGGAATTTTGCTGGCCAGTGAAGGGTCTGTCATAGCTGGTAGCTGTGATTCCACAGCTGGGTCAGAGTCACCTTCCCTTTTGGGGGACACAGGAGTCTGCCCCAGAGGGGAGCCCAGAGAGGGAAGTCCATATGGAAGGTGAGGGGGGGACAGGAGGGTCTGCTCACCTTTTGTAGGGAGGCTTTTCCCCAGGAGGAGGATGAAGGATCTGCATCTGAAATGCTAGACCCCTCACCTGTGGATCAGGTTTTAAGGTAAGACTAGGGGTCAAATCTCCTGACGGGGAGATCTTTTGCAAACAGAAAGTGAGGTGACCAAGGGGATCTTACCAATACAAAGCACTCCATTAAAAGATGTTGTTCCTGCTTTGCTTGTAAGAGATAAAACTGTCTCTTCAAGGCAGGAGAAAGAAAAACTTGGCATTTGGAAAACTTCACAGGCGGGTGGGGTCCAACACAAAGAGATTCCAGAGGGTGGGGCCGAGGGCAGGCATGTTTGCAGTGCACCCTTTCCTTACCAAAACCTCAAACACATGCCTGAATTGAGAGCCTTCTCCAAAGAGACAGAAGTATCTGTATCTGAACACCTATCCTGGTACACAAAGGGATTGGAAAATGGACTAGACTCTGAACAAGCCAAACTGTGTGAACAAAGTCTGTCTGTCATAAATTGGCTGTTAATCGTGTGTCTTTTGCTTCTTCATCTATGGGTTAAAACAAAGGAATTAATACTAGTGGTAAACCCTTTAAAGATGTGTGACATACCTGATTTGTGGAAAAAACTTTTGTACATGCTAGGGATGGTGACAAGACAGTTCCACAAGAATGTTGCTTTTCAGCTTATACTTGTAAACAGGCTGGAAGCTTGGCACAGTAGCAAAAGCATAACAGGCCTACACTGCTGTGTGGATGGGGAAACTGAGGCACACCACCTCATGGCCTTGATGGCTAAATGCCAAGACACCTACACTTTAACAGATATTGCTATTTGCATTCTGTTAGCAATACTACACCCCAACATGTTTTCAGGCACCTGGGGACCAGGAACCCTGAACCTTGCTAGGACACCTATGAATGACATCATAGGGTTTAGAGGTACTGGGAAGGTGTGTAACCAGAGACAAACAGGGATTTTACATGTACTGCCTCCGCCATGGACAGTGTCCAAGACTCTGGCAGTAAGTTCAGGAGGAGGGTATGACGTTGCACTCCATAATGTTCTATGGAAATATGCTTATGAATGTGAATATAAGGTACCTGGAATATGCTTTATGCAAAAGGTCTCTTGTAAGGTATCATTACAAAGCTTATAATCTACTGAGTTTGTTCATCCTATTTGTATGCATATATCATTTTTGTATCTGAAACTAGAAATATGAAATACAACTCTGAAATCCTATTGTAATTATGCAAAGGGTGGGCCATTAATGGTGGTTTGGAATCTTGATGTCTCCCATTGACTAGGACAATTGGTTGTGAATGGCTCTGTTTACTTGAAAACCTTCCTGGGGACCTGCAGGCGAGCCCTGAAGAATGAAGGCTGGGGTCTCATAGGACATGTGACCATGTCACATGATACTGGAATCCATCTTAAACCTGGTGCCTTTCCATTTAGAAGGAGGGGTGGGGATCCAGAGAGACAAAGGATTCCCACCTTGGGTCAAAGCTATAAAAGGGGGTGGAGCAGGACAAAAGGGGTAGCCAGTCATAACAAATCCGCTAGTTACCACCTGAGCTGGAACTGACAAGGACTGTATCACGGGAAAGGATTGGGACCAGACTAGGAAGGAGTCTAGTCAGTGAAAGAAGTTTATTGGAATATCTCTGAGGGTGAGATTTACCTGTATTCAGTTTCTTAATGTATTAGGCTTAGACTTGCGTATTTTGTTTTATTTTGCTTGGTAACTTACTTTGTTCTGTCTGTTATCACTTGAAACCTCCTATTTTTTACACTTAATAAAATCACTTTTATTTATTAACAAACCCAGAGTAAGTGATTAATACCTGGGGCAGCAAACAGCTGTGCATATCTCTCTATCAGTGTTAGAGACGGCAGACAATTCATGAGTTTACCCTGTATAAGCTTTATAGAGAATAAAACGGATTTATTTGGGGTTTGGTTCCCATTGGGAACTGGGTGTCTGGGTGCTGGAGATTGAAAACCACTCAGCAGGTTTCCTGTTAAAGCCTGCAGCTTTGTGGGCGCGGTTCAGACCTGTGTGTGTGTTGCAACAGACTAGCGTTGTTTGGCTCAACAAGGCAGGGTTCTGGAGTTCCAAGCCATCAAGGAAAACAGGCTCAGAGGTAGTTTCAGCACGTCAGGGGACAGTCCCAAGGGGGTCTCTGTGACTGAACTCGTCACAGCTGCTATTCGGAAAACCTCTGCAGAAAATGCCACAATGCCCAGTTGGGGGTGAAGGTTTTCAAGTTGGCAGGAAATATTGTTCTGCTCCTAAAGGCTGGGACTATCTAGAAATCAGCTTAGTCTGGCTCCAAGAGGATAGTTCCGATTAAAATGTTAAAAAATGCTATGCAAATTATTATTTTAAATGATTCTTTGACCAATTTTCTCATTACTGGTCAGAAATCAGTGTTTCTAGATTGCAAGGCCAGAAGGGACCATTCTGATCATCTAGTCTGCCCTCCTGTATAACACAGGCCATAGAACTTCCCTAAAATAATTCCTAGAGAAGCTCTTTTAGAAAAACGATTAATTCTGATTTAAAAATTGAGATCAGGATCTGAGCCCTGCCTTTATATTACACAAATTATCACCCACTTTAAAGTTGAATATTTCAGTATTCTCATGTTTTTATACCTGTGAGTATGACCTTTGAAACTTCTTGGGTGAAACCCTGACCCCATTGAAATCAATAGCTAAACTCTAATGGACATCACTGGGATTTCCCCCCTCATACGTCCACAAATTTCTTGGTTTTAGCTACAGTAAAAATCCTGGTCCATGCACATACGATCTCGCATCTGGATTTCTGAAATGCTGTTGACACTGGTCTGCCAAGACCCTATCTCCAGCTGCTTTAGCCATTCCAAAAGCACCTGTCATTTTTACTTTGCTTCACTATTCATGTCTCCCTTCTCTTTCTTCACCTCACTGGTTTCCTAGACCTCTGTGCTAGTGCTTTAAAATTCTTGCTTCTTACATTTCATACTATCACCCCTGCCATTCCTTCCTACCTTTCTTCTGTTATCACTCCTACCTTCCTGTTCACTCCCTTCACTGAGCTTCTCACGATCTTCTTCCCACAGTTAACCCTTCTCAATATCACGCTTTGTCCCTGCTAGCTGCAGCTCCCTGACTGCCTTCATCATTTTAAACCCCATCTCTAAAGCCCTTTACCTCTAATGATCATCTCTCTCTTCGCGGAAGCCCAATAGTTTGCTTTCACTCCAGACTACCAGTTGTCAACATATTTGCTTTTATTATTAATTGTCTTACGTTTATGTGCTATGTCCTTTTACTTTCCTTCCCTAATGCTGTTTAATGTAATTATTGGATACATTATGCTGAGAAATTGGTTCAGTACTGACAAAGAAAAAGACCAACACCTAATGAGTCCCCACGCTCACTTTCTGCAACTCCCAAAAGGCATCCTATCCATTGTTGACCCAACCCATTCCTAGTTAGCTTGGGGGATCTCATGGGATCACAGCAAAAAATTCCACAGCAGCACAGTGGTAGCTAAAAGGAGCCTCAGCTCAGCAGGTCCTCCTAGTGACCAGAAACCCAGTGACAGCCAGGAGAGCCCTCTAAGTAGCAGCAGTCCTGCTCAACTGCCCCTTAGGAAGCAGCAGCAGCCAGCAGGACATTGTGGGTCCAGTTTGGCCCTCTGATTTGACTTCCGTTACATCTGCCTACCTTTTGTGCAGGCGAGAGAGAGGAGAGGCTGCAGGAACCGAAGTGTTCGCTAGAGCTGGTGGAAAAATTGTAAATATCAAAGATTTTTGGTGAAACTATTTTGCTGTTTCTCGACCAGTTGACAGAGTGGTTGGCATGCTCTGGAAAGTTAAAATGTTTTTGGAGAGTTTTCTGTATTTTTTGACTAGCTGTGGGGTTCACAGGGAGATGGGGGAGTGGGAGAGAACAGATTCGATAAATCCAATCATTGCATGTGACTACATTTAACATGTATCCTATTTCATAAGTACAATATAGGCAACACACTGCCTCTTGCGGTTCCATAAGACACAAAGGACATTTCTGATATGGCCAACACATGTGTCCTGGGGACCAATTCTCCTACCTGCAGGATAGAAGCCAGTGGCCTGAGACCTAGACAGGCACTATCTTATACACACTTTTTGAGTGTTTGCCAAAAATAAACCAAAATTAAGAATGGACTAGCTACCACATTCTCATCTCAATTAAGTCAATGAGCGCTTGCCACTAACTTCCAAAGAGTTGGGATTTGGCCCTAAATGAAGATCAGTTGTTTATACAAGACGCCTGAATCAAATATGACAGTCACGGATATTCAAAAGTAAATCACTTTCCACGGGCACAGATATCTATTTGTGATTTTAAATGGTCACTTGAGCGTTAGGCTTATATATTTCAGAACAACTGCAAATGCGTGTTTCCATGCGTAAATGGTTTCGGTTACATTTTCATTTGTGCGCATGCTTTTAATGTGTGGGTTTTCCCATGTGATTCAGATTACTGTGTGACTAGGTTTTTACCTGTGCTGAAGCTGGACATGTGTAACAAATGTTCTTAATGGTGGGAATTAGCCTTCTAACATTTATATAGGCTTCCTAGAGCCAGTAGAGAACAACAGGAATAAGTTGGCAAGATCCTTTCCTACTGTAATTGCTGAGCATTATCAGTCATTAGGAATCAATATCTATCCCTGCCTTGCCACTCCAGATCAGTTCTGCTGAACATCCAAGCTGAGTAATTGGCGTATTTCAGGTTCTTTGTTTAAAGTCAAGGTATGGTAGAGTGGCACTTTTTCTTAACAGATTCTGATCTCTTCTGCTGCAGGTCCCAGGAGGTGTTGCGGAAGGGCAAAGGAGGCTGGACATCTCCTCTACACTCTCACAACTCCTGCAGTTCCTAGGGCTAGGCAACTTTTCCAACTCGCCTCCATGTGCAATGACTTCCAAGGGGTAGCTGTGGCAGCTGGGGACTGCTGGAGCACACTGCACTCTGACCATGCCTTCCTCCCCTTACAAACCTACTGCGGTATGGTACGGAGCCAGCAATGCCAGTTCTACACCCCCTGGAATTCTCCTACACCAGAGCTTGAAGGCTCTTTTGTGCTGCTAGAAAAACCTAAAGCAGCCTTATCAGGGCTGAGCAGCCACCCCCTTGTCTTCGTCCTCACCTGCAAAGCATCTAGCCTGCTATGAATTCAACCCTGTAAGGTTCTGAGCAAATGAAATCAATTTTATTATTACTGACACATGCGTACACACACACACACTCTGGTTATTGTGTCATTGACTTCTATAGGGCCAGGAGCTCATGCCTAGAATACTCCCAAGTTCTGTTAAATACTGATTATTAAATAATCTGTGCACCTGGAGCTTTTGCCTGCCCTGGCTATGAAGGAGTTAAAGATTTGTATACAACAAAATGAAAAGGGCTGTTTAAAATTCTCCTTCCAGTGCAAGTCATCACTCCCCATATGGTAAGATATTTATCTCAAATACATGTTGTTCCGTAAATCAGAGGATTTTTTTTTTAAAGTTCTATGTAGCAAAATGTCTCTGTGCATTTCTGTCATTGTAACTGTTATGGAACAGTCGGCAGCATTGATTTCACTGGAACAAAATATTTTTGGCACTGTCCTTTCCCCCCCTCATGGATAGTTCTCTGGTAAACACAATCTTCTTTCAGAATAGGGTTGGCTGCTATAGTTCCCGTCTCATACACATAGCATTAGCTTACCTGATAGAAAACATACAAGCTCTATAAAACCAAACACACAAAAGTAAGGGACAACAGCTTTAACTTTGCCACTAATTTCAGCCCTGGAAAGCAAGTTCTTCTTAGGACAGTTCTGCAACTCAAGTTGTGAGAGGGGCATCAATCCAATATACACCCACTGTCCACCGCTCTGGGTTTTATGTTGTTGTTGTTTGTAATTTATTTCTAGGGCTGGTACTAATTTTCAGTTTGTCAACCCTTGACTCATAGAAACTCTTCCCCTGCAAAAAGGATGCATCTCCCTGCCGAGCACAGGAAAAAATGTAACATGAAATTCAATCCTTTCCTGATTGGACAGGAGATGAGGAGAGGACAAGGGAGAACAGCATGATGAGGAAGTTCTGTCATTTCCAGAAGGAAGCATGAGTCACTGTGCAGAGCATTTTTGGGAGCCTGAATCAGAGCTGTCGAGGAAGTCAGTTCTTGGACAGTTTTAATGTTTGGTTTAACTGTGACTTTTCCAGTGAGCTGCTTGCCTCTGTGTGAAGACTGTAGATATAAAAAGCTCAGATTACACGCCACTAAAGAACAAGAAATAGGACAGACAAGAGAGCCCCAGAGTGAGTGAAAGCTCAATAGAAGTATTTACAAGGCAAGATAATTTGATGTACATTTGGAAAAAAATATAAAATAAAATTAGAAAATGCACCAGAAGTACTGCTTTTCATGCTATATCCCAGCACTTGCTACGGCAATAAATTGGCAAACCCCACAGTATAGAAAAAAAGTATTGTACCTGTCAAAATTAACAGAGGGTTACTGCCATGGGGGCGGGGGGGACGGGCAAGGGAATGGTGGGTCAAATTCTCTGCTGGTGTGAACTGGCACAGCTCCACTGATGGCGGTAGAGCTGCTCCTATTTATACCAGCAGAGAATTTGGCTCAATGACTTGCTTGACATTCACATGACAGAACGATACGCTCATGTTGGTTTCAATTATGCTGTTTATATATTAATACACTATACCACTCTGTAGAGGGAAGATGGATTATTTAACCATTATCCACATTTTTTTTGTTAAAAAATTGTCTCAGACAGATCATGGCATTTTTGAGTAAGTTCTTTATTGGCTGCTGGTAAGTTTCAGGGTAAATTTAAAATGTTTGTTTTAGAAAACCCATAACACCCTCACTGGTTTTAGGATCCAGTTATTTGAATTACTGGCTCACGCCACGTGCCATTCTGCAACAACGGAGATCAGCAGAGACACTCGAGCTGGAGCCTTTCTGATAGAAGAGAGAGGGATCTGCTGGCAGGGTGTCCTCTGTGTGGAGTCCTCAACTTTGCAATTCACTGCCTTCTTGGTCAACCACAGCCCTGATCTCTTAACCTATTGCGGGCATGCTGCAAGGCTTTCCTTTTCTCCCCAGCACCTCACAAGGGGGTAAGCTGAGGGAGTGATTTTATTTTGTTATGCCTGTGGAGGAGGACTTTCAATAAGATTACATCTGCTGAGGCATATTTGTATATTTATTGTTAGATCAGAACGAGCAGTTTCTGAAGATATGTACTGTGAAAAATTACCTTAAATTAGGGCACCCAAAGCAGGGGTGGAGGGCTGTTTATATTTTGTACAGATGAATAAAATCCATTCATCACCGCCATCTTCATTCTTGGTCATGTGGGAGCTAAGTTTCTAGTCTCTTGATAAGCTAAAACTGCATATAAAGTAAAGCCAGACTTTCTATGGGATGTATGTTCCCTTACTGTATTTGGGAGTAGAGAACTTTTGCTGACCATGACACGCAATGGGAAAAGGAGTCACTGGTGGCAAACCAGGAAATAAGCTAGTGCTCTCGACCTTTTTTGCTTGCTTGAAGAGGATGTAAAATATGCTTATCCTAGTGGGAGTACAGTTACAGTGCGACTGCTTAACAATAAAAAGGACTTTAGAAAACAATGGCTTGGAACTCAAGCACCCCATGTAATTTAAGCATTCCATCAATTTGCCCTCATCTAACAATGCCATCCCATCAGTAGGAGACACACACAGCAAGGGCGTGTCTACACTCCAGAGAGTACAGGCATAGCTACGGCTCTGTAGTTATGCTGGCACAACTCTGTAGTGAGGACGCCCCCTACAGCAACGGAAAGGGTTTTTCCATCAGTGCAGGAACACCCCCTCCTCAAACAATGGTAGGTAGACAACAGAAGCATTCTACCGAGCTGCATCTATACTAGAGGTTGGCATAGCAGTGGTGCTCCAGGGTGTGGATTTTTTACACCCTTGACCAACACAGCTATGTTGATTGGCATTTTAAATGTAGACCAGGTCTAAGAGACATAAAGACAAATTAGTACATTCAATTCTGTTAAATGACACGCTGGGTCAAATTCAGAAGCTCCACGTAA
Organism: Chrysemys picta bellii; assembly: GCF_011386835.1. Lineage (NCBI taxonomy): Eukaryota > Metazoa > Chordata > Testudines > Emydidae > Chrysemys > Chrysemys picta. Next base: position 200,563,047 of record NC_088791.1, read on the forward strand.
GTTAGTGTCAGAGCTAATCTACACTTAAAATGTAGGCTGACATAGCTACAGTGCTCAGGGGCGTGAAAAAGCCATACCTCCTGAGCTTTGTAGCTATGCCAACTGAACCCTCTGGTGATCGATGGAAGAATCCTTCTGTTGTCCTAGCTACCATCGTTTAGGGAGGTGAAGTTCCTACAGCAATGGAAAAACCCCTTCCAACGCTGTAGGCTGCATCTACATTACAGGGTTACAGCAGTATAACTACGGTGCCATAGCAATCTTAGTGTAGTCAACAGTTAGATTCCCACACACACTAACTCGGTCTCCCTTAGATGTACTTACCCTGTGATAAAGCAGGTGAAAGGGAGTCTCAGCTGGTTTAACTTGCACGAAAAAGAGTCAAAAGAAGGTGTAGGTTAAAGTACCCTCTGGTGTCCAGTTCCTCGTCATGAGGCTGACACAATCTTTGATTCCTTACACAGCAACAGAATCTGTGTTTGAAGGGGCTAAAGAAGATTGAAACAGGGAGAGGTCTCACTCCCCTAATTCAGGAGGAAGGAGAGCTGTGATAGAGCATGGTTCACCCAAGCCAGGGAAGGGAGCGGGAGCTCACCCTCTGCTTTTATCTCTTTGTATAGGTACCCTATTCCCTCTGACCTTTAAACTCTGGGCATAAGTAGGTCTATGGGAGTCTAACCAAGTGAAAGTGAGGCCTTGTCTGCACTCAGAAATAGTCCTGATTCAGCAATCAGTGGCCAATAATAGGTAAGGCTTTCAGATCCACATTTTCAAGCTCTCCTCTGTACTTTGCGAGCTCAAAACTTACCTTTTTAATGAAAACTGATATTCTTACATATTCACTTGACTCCAGGAGCTGGGCGTTAAGAAAATCACCAAATATCTTGAGAGTAAATAAAATCTTGAGAATTTGTAACACTGACTATATCACTTCTTTATTTTAATTAACTTGGTAGGCCAAATTCAGACAAGGACAAATCTGTTTTCCTAGATAACATTCATTCACTTCCCAGCACTGGCTATATCACTTTGCATTTTTTAACAGCAGTACAACACACTTCATCACTTGAGCATTAATACATTTTATACAATAAATTGCATGAATTCCTCAAGAGCAGATCTTACATAAACTTAGGACTTGAAAATGATTTTTAACATTTGTTTTAATGACAAATTCATCATTTTACTAGAACAAGTCTGCTTCTTTTCATTTTGCTCTCAGCAAGAGGAATGAATGTTTATTATTTGCAATAAAAATAGTCCTGCTATCATAAAAAATAGCATTTTTACAGCCCTCGGTGTTTAGCCTGCAAAGTTCTTTGCTCAAAATATCTATAGATGATTTTCACATTTGGAAACTAGGGCATTTACTTTTTGAAGTACTATAAATACAAATCTTAACGTATAAAGAGCTGGTTTTAAAGCAATAAAAGCACTTGAAATCCCTATAATTCCACACTTGCATACAGTAGCAAAACCAAAAAAAAAAAAAATCATTAGGTTGGATTAAATGCTTGTGTCCATGGGCACTTTGCTGTGAGCCTCAAAAATAAACATGGAAATAGTAACAGAAAAGTAGGAAATGATCTTGTTCCTGCTTGTCCCACCCTTGTACCTGGAACTCCCCCTGATTTCATTCACTGTCTTTACACCAAGTGACTGAAGACCATGTCCTAAGTATGAAAAATGTCACGGCGAGGGGCATGATAGTATTTCCTGCATACTCTAATTTTGCATCACTTATGAATACATTCCTAATGGGGGAGGGAGGGGAAACTTTATTACAGTGATTGCAGATAGCAACTGCTGTATTTAAGGTTAAATTGCAACTCCTTTTGTAACCTCCACCACTGCCCCCATTACCACCCTTTTCAAAGTCTCATAAACCTTCTCAAACAAATCCCTTTGGGGCTGAAAATCTGCATGTTTGGTCTCATCACAAAAGTGAGTTGGGGTTATTTTTGAGCAAATCTGAGTAAGTCCACATTTGAGCTATTCAGATATTAAAAAAAAATACCCTTCTCCGTGAGCTGTAATCAGAAATTTAGCACTCACATAATTCAGAAATGACAAGTTAGAAACGTCACATTTAGCTAAGTGAGATCTCCAAAACAAACATAGGCTTCAAACCCACAGCCGAATCTGAGGAGGTCACTTGGTCACATAGAATCTTACAGTAGGACCAGGGCCCACATTTGTATTGTTGATCTCATGGACCAAACTAAATCTGAAGAAAACCAGTTCATAATTGTTAAAACTACTCAACCTCTAAATTAGCATCTAAAATGTCTATTGTACAATGGCACGTCAGCACATCAAGGATGAAGTAGAGCAGTGATTCTCAAACTTTTGTACTGGTGACCCCTTTCACATAGCAAGCCTCTGAGTGTGACCCCCCATCTAAATTAAAAACACTTTTAAATATATTTAACACCATTAGAAATGCTGGAGGCAAAGTGGGGTCTGGGGCGGGGGCTGACAGCTTACGACCCCCCATGTATTAACCTCGTGACCCCTTGAGGGGTCCCAACCACCAGTTTGAAAACCCCTGAAGTAGAGTTTGCTGAACACCGGTGCCCCTGAGGTTCAAGCACTGTGGCTGAATTAAATTCCCTCTGGCACCTGCAGAAGAATGATGAGATCAAAAAGGAAGAAATGCACCAGACTATGGAGATTTTAGCTAGGCTCAGTGGGAGTTTCACACGCAGAGGGTGTGTTGGAATGGACCCATTCTGAATAATTATTCTCAGAACCTGAAGTTTACTGATATTACCCAAAAGAATCAGGGATTCTAGCAACAATACAATCAAAATGGACAAAAAATGATGGTTATTCCATTGAACTGAAATGTGCACCGAACACAGAACAGCAGCCTGGAACAAATTTTATAGTGGGGTTGCTGAAAGCCATTAAACAAAACTGTAAACCCCATATATGATGGAAACCACTTCAAACCAAGAGGTGCTGCTGCTGCATCCCCAGCACCCCTAACTCCAGCACCTATGGCAGTGTGAGATACCATGTCATATAGAACCTGAGATTCAGTAGTAAATTTCTCAAGATGCAAGAACCCGAAGAAAAAATTAGCTGAGGCTGGTATCAACTAGTCATAAATGGTTCCGGTAAGATTAATATCTTTGGGTTTTTGCTGTGGGTTGATGCAATGTTTCTCTAAAACATATCAATGCTATCCCCAAAGCAGAAGATCATTCTGTTCCTGAATGCCTAGCCAATCAGATGCAATTCCTAACCTACTGAGAGTGCAAATCTCAATATATGCATCTATAGATGAACTTTCTTTAGACCTAATAGCTAAAAGAAATAACAATTGCAAAGCATGCAAGCTCGTGGCAGCCGTACTACTCACTTGGCATGGTCCCTTCCTGTTAATTGTGGAGTAGAACATGTTCTTCTTCAGACTTTTCCTCTATCTACCCCAGTAAGAGAGCCAGACCGTGGCCATTTGTGGGGGGAAGTTGGCAGCTGTAAGTCACAGAAGCCAAGCTCTGGAATGTATTTTTCCAACAGCAACATCTGGTCCCCTGGTTAACTTCCTGATTGATCTTCTGCCTCAGACAGAGGCCAACCACAATAAATGCACAAAATATAGTGGGGAGGGGAGGAGAGGGGAGGCTTGGGCATACTTTATATCTTTAAAAATAGCAGTGCAAATCCAAAGCATATTGGCAAATTTCATGTAACTTCAAAACTTAACTGGGAAATGCCTCTTCCTGTTGATTGTCTTGAGGATTTTTTCCCTGGTGTGATCCTCTGTCGGTTCCAATAGTGAAGCCAACAGCTGCAGCGTCACACACAGAAACAGTTAGGCAACTTCAAAGCTCAAGTGCCAGACCCTAGCATATAGTTTTGGTTGATGGTGCATGGCTTCTTGGCTAGCTGTGTTGTGGCATCTGTATCATAATCACTGGGGCATTTACAAAGTCAATCTGCTGTTTGGTTGTATTGACTTGTTTGCTTGTCATTTTAATTTGTTGCACCTTTGAATGTGCTATAATACTATATGGCCAAGGAAAAGATATTGCTTAAATTACCTCTGAATGACAGTATGTCTATGAAAGGCCCCCCCCCTTTTTTTTTAAACAAAATGAACAAAAGAAGTTTGTGCCACAGATAACTGCATGGAATGAATGAATGAATTCTGCTCGCACTTGTATGCATGCAAGCCCAATCTACTGAGTCTTATGGTCACTCATTGGTTAGTGTGGATGCTAGTAATGCATACTTATTCTTTGATAACTGTAACATTCTATACCTTGGGGGAGTGTACTGTAACCCCCATATTCCTCATTTTCATATAATTATGATCTCACATATAAAGCATGCCTTGTTAGGTATCAAGGGAAAGGTTATGATCTGCTGAAAGTCATTTCTCTATCCATATATGTGTATCATTAATGCATATGAAGTTATGAGAATTGTGTTGTATCGTGGTCACTAAAGTATGCTGTAAGTTGGGGAATCAGCCAGATATTAGCTCCCCAGAGGCAACAGCAAAGAAAGTAACCAACACCTGGGTGAGGTGTCAAACAATCTATCAACAGCCATTGTCCAGCAAGGGAGCTACAATGCAATGACTCACCTGCATGAGGCCACGCCAGGGGAATTGCTCAACCTTGCCTGGAGACTCAGCAACGCCCTCCAGACATGCCTGGACTTGTGCTCCCCAAGCACATAGACTGAGAGTATAAAACAGACACAGTGGACACATACTGGGCTCTTCTCCTGCCCCCACCTATGCTGCAAGCAACCAAGACACTGAGAAGAGAACAAGACTCCAACACAGGAGATCGGCCCAGGTTTAACGGACAAACCTGTATATTAAGGACTGCAATATCCAGTGGGGTGAGAAAAACTACTTAATCTAGTTGCTGCCCAGTCTAATAGGATTGAGAGTTTAGACTGCATGCTTATATTTTCTTTTCTTTTGGTAACCACTCTGACTTGATGTGCTTTGACTTATAATCACTTAAAATCTATCTTAAATTTGTTTGTTTATTCTACCCAAAGCAGTGCGTTTGGTTTGAAGCATGTCAGAGACTCTCCTTGGGATAACAAACCTGGCACATATCAATTTCTTTGTTAAATTGACAAACTCATATAAGCTTGCAGTGTCCAGCGGACATAACTGGGCACTGCAAGACAGAGGTTCTTGGGTTGTGTCTGGGACCAGAGATATTGGCTAGTGTCAGTCGGTTGCACAATCCAAGGAGCAGCTTATTTGCCAGAGGCTGTGCGTGAGCAACCCAGGAGTGGAGGTTCTCCCAGCAGAGCAGGGTAAGGCTGGCTCCCAGAGTCAAGGATTGGGATGACCTAGCAGATCACCGGTCCAGATAACACCAGAGGGGAACGTCTATCTGTAAATCTGTCAAGGTTCTTTATTGCCCCCCCACCAGAGTCAAAGAGGCTCAACAAGAGAAGGCAGGTTTGGGTGAAATCTTAGCCTCACTGATGTCAATGGCAAAACTCCTATTCATTTTACACACACAAATGACATAAAATTATCAATTGTTGACTGTGCAGCTAAATGCTGCCTATATGAAGAATCACTAGTTTTAATTTAAATTCTCAGTTTCTCCTTTAATTTCTTCTTCAGTCACATTCCAGGTAATGGGAAATGCATCTCAGCAATAAATAAAAAACATTTTGAAAATGGAATATAGATTGCATCAGATAAAGACTCTTTGTCAAATGATAGATCTGTCTTCCGCCCACTCCTCCCCCCTATACATACTTCCATCCTGGTCTACAGGGGAGGGGAACAAGATAAGGAAGAAATAAAGAAAACCAAGCACAGACATACAAAACTAGTCTCTCTGAGACTCTGCTCAAGACAAATAAACTAAGCTGATTGTCTGTGATCACAAGTAGCATAAATCAGGTATGTCTGTCTAAGGGGGAGGGTGTACATTTACAAACAGGACCCTGTCAAAAAAAAAGAGTTTATTGTCAGAAGAGGATGAGGGGAATTTAAGAGCTTATGAAATCATGGCCTGGCAAGGGGTAGGAGGATAGAGCTTTGAAAGAATGTTTCGTTCACCCATCCCATGCACTGCACAGCAAATAGTTTGAAATTCTGACCATGTCTTCAGTGTCAGCAGGCGATTAATTCATCGATAGCATGGAAAGCAGACTTCGAAAATCAGGTGGCCACATATAGGGCTTTTTGCTGCTGGCAGCAAACACTGGCACATTTCAGTCACTTGGTGATTCTAGTCAGGCCATCAAGGCTGGCTGGCCATGACCTTCTGAAGATGATTTCTGGCACTTCATCTCAAGCATGAGTGATAAAGCCATCATTTCTTAGAAAGATGCCCCCTCTACAGATGTCATGCAAAGAATGTTGCTATAATGCTATGAATTTTATTCTGTTTGTTTGATAAGTGGGCTGCAATAGCTTAGAGGTTGATTCTGTGCTGTTCCATCTTACTGTCTAGACATATTTGCAAGCACTGCTTTGTCTTGAAGAGGAAGGAGCACATATTGTAAGATATTGGGTTATTTTTACTTGTATTGCACTAAGAGGATTTTTACTTGTATTGCACTTTTCAGTCAGAAGTCGCTTGATACAGCGTACTAGTTCTGACAAGTAAATGGAAAAAGTGGAACATATCCTGATTTTTTTATGGGGCAGACAATACCAATACTTTCCACATAGGCAGGAAATGACTTGGGTTTATATATAGAAATACTGTACATTTTATATACATATATAACATTGATTTATTTAAAAAAAATACGCCCTAACTGTATCTCAAGTTGCAAAAGCAAACATTTAATGTAAATACTAATGCAGTCTGGAAACAATAGGACCAAGCTATCAGTTTAAAAGATGATTCCACCCCTTTAGCCCTCTCAGAAGAAAGCCTTTGTCGACATTAAGGTTTGCCATGGTGACCTAAAGGTCAACAGACTTGGGTTCTATTGGACAATGGGAGGAGCAAATTCCAGAGTCAAGGGCCTCTCTACTGAAAGCACCCATCTACTCCTATAATAAACATTTCAGTCTATGACAACAGCTCAAGTGCCTCAGCTGACCTCAGTTGCTATGGCTGAGCATTTAGGGAAGAGGCAGCTTCTCAGATAGCTAGAACCTAAACCATACAGGGCTTTGTTGCTCTATTTCAATGCCCGAACTTCAATTTTAGTGCTTGAATTGCCTGGAAATGAAGAGGGAGTCAATGTATTCTCTGGAGCACTGATGTAGTAAAATGCTAAGCAGGTAGTCTCCCTATTCTGCACCTGCTGCAACTTGTGAGCAGTCTTCAGCCATAAGTGCATATATTGTACCACCGCACACTGCAGTGAACCAAATGAGGAACAATAAAAGCACTGCAGACCATGGCACATTCCATGTTTGAGAGAAATGGTTGTGTATTGCAACCACTCTGGCCACTGATGCCATCGCAAAATCAAGGAAGAATTAGTTCAAAAGTACCCACAGATTAGCAAAGAATGGATATACTCTTTCAATACAGAGGAGGCAGATTCCAACTGAGTCATGTTCTCCAGCTGGGTCCCCTAAGCAACCAGCATCACTTCAGTCTTATCTGGACTGAACCTCCATCAGCTCATCCTCTTCCAGCCCTCTACATTGGCCAGGCACTGGGTAAGTATAGACGTCACATGGTCTAGGTGTAAGTAAAAAGCTATACAGAGATCTGTGTCCTCCACATACAAATAGCGCTACAGCCCAAAGCACCTGGCATCTCATTCTGTGGCGACACATGGACGTTGGACAGGAGGGATAACAGCAAATAATCCTGTGGAATCCTGCCCTTGAGTGCGCTTTGGGCCCGAAGAGCACCCACCCAAACCATTCAGAGGCCTGTGAAATGTAAAACTAAACCACTCAAGAATGAGTACAGCCACACCTGCCAGGGTCCTGAGTCAGATCACTAAAACCTCATAATCAGCAGTATTAAAGGCTGCCAATAGATCTAACAAAATCAGCATGAATATCTTGCCCATCCTGACCTAGTGGATAGGGTGGAAGCAGATGATGTGATAGATCTAGAATTTACTAAGGCTTTTGATATAGTCCTACGTGACATTCTCATAAGCAAACTAGGGAAATGTGGTCTAGATGAAATTACTATTATGTGGGTGCACAACTGGTTTAAAACAGCGTCAAACTGGGAGTACGTAACAAATGGGTTTCCACAGAGGATCAGTCTTGGATCCAGTACGATTCAATATTTTCATTCATAACTTAGATAATAGAGTGAAGAGTATGCATATAAAATTTGTGACAATACCAAACTGAGAATGTTGCAAGCACTTTGGAGGACAGGATTAGAATTCAAAAGGACCTTCACAAATTGGACAATTGGTCTGAAATCAACAAGATGAAATTCAATGAGCACAAGTGCAAAGTACTACATTTAGGAAGGAAAAAAATCAAATGCATAAATATGAAATGGGGAATAACTGGCTTGGTGGTAGCACTGCTGAAAAGGATCTGAGGGTTATAGTAGATTAGAAAGGGCAGATATGATACAAAGAAATGGTTTGAGAAAGAGAAGAATACCTGCTCATTAGACGGAATCTGGCCTCTTGCTATCCATCAAAGCAGCACTAGCCATATCCAGCACCAACAGACCCAATACCTCTTCAACTTGATTTTGTGAGAGGCAGAGGTCTTGCTTACAATAGGTTCTCCTTCCAGACATGGATCTGCCCCCATAGAAGCAACTAATTCTGTCCAAACATGTGAGCTTTTCCCCAAAAGAGCAAGAAAATTTGTAACAGTGAGAAGCACTTGACTATTTCCAGCTGATAGAATCAAGATTTATCACCATCCAGAACAGCTGTGTTGGACAAGATTTCACAGACACTGCAGTCAAGGAGAAGAAAGCTCTTTCACTTCCATGAGAAGCCATAGCATAAGATTTTACATATTATCTAAGCCCTAAAAGTTCAACTCAGAGCAGGATAACTATCACCAAAACTCAAATCTTCACCTTTCATGTTTCCTCTGTTATAGGCCAACTATGTACATCACTGTCACAGTTTTACAGTAATTGCACCTCTATTTCCCTCTCCATGATCAACTCCAGGAGTTCCCAAGTCAGGTCTCAGGTCTCTAGCAGACATGCCAAACCCACAGAAGAAAAACCACAGAAATTGGGCTTGTTTTTGGCTTAAGTGTCTTGGGAGTTGCTTGTTGGGTAGTTTTTGGTTTGTAGCTGCTTTTATTTGATTGGCTCCTGGCAAGCAGGGGCAAGGGGGTGGGAAGAGAGTCAGGGGTGCACAGCGGGCCTACTACAGTCCCAGACTGCATGCCAGGGGGATCTAGTCACATAGAGTGTTGGGGTTCTTAGGGATTGGCTTGTTTTCGCCTTGTTTTGAAATGGAATTAGCTTGATTTTTCTCATATTGTGAAAGTTGGGCTGCTTATTTACCACGTGAAAGTTGGCAACTGTGGTCTGTAGCCATAACTCTTCTCTGGGCAGGGACCCTTGTCCCACTTCTTTCTGACCAGGGATTTTTAAGGCTTACACTGTGATATCCCCAGGGTTGCAATAGCTGTCACAATCACTACACAGAGATCTAGGAAAATATTGCTCAGCTGTCTTCTAGCTCTGTCTAGTATTGAGACTAGCCCAGGCACTGGTAGAAGTACCCTAAAGAATGTGTTCCTAACTCTATAGTCTACTGATGAAAGCTACCAGTAACATCAGCCATGTTATGACAGAAGTGAATATTCAGACTGCTGGCTATTGGCTGGTATTTTAATTCAGTTCATTTCTTCCTAGTATCACCTTTCATTTTTGGAACGTGGCATTAGAAAGCAAGGTGGGAGTAGCAAGAAGTGCTGCGTGGAGGGTCACTTGAAAAATATTAGAAACCAAATCAATTAGGTTTTCAGCTGGAAAACATCATGATGCATTAACACTGGTATGGCTGCATTCCTGCAGTGTGAACAAAAACTATAGAACAAGTACATTCAAGTAACAAAGAAAGTGTATGAAAACAGCAGACATAAAATAAAATAAAATAAAATAAAATAAAATAAAATAAAATAGAAACTTAAGACTTTTGTCCACTGGCCAAATAAATAAATAAAAATGAGACAACAAAAATATTTCATTTTTCAGCAGCAAATGCATCTCCATCGCACCAGGGGACAGAGCTGAAGGTAGTATCGCTGTGTATGGGCTTGCTTCCAAGTGTAGTGTCAAGCGGAGCTTTGCTATAGGTGGTATAATTTTTCATTGTTGACATGAAAGTAGAATTACAGCTCTCTGACAATGGCATTAGATAGCATTAACTAGAAAGGATTGCTAACTACAGGGAACATTTGAAATAAATGGCTGCAAAGAAAGAAAATCCTTAGGACAGAGGTATGTAGAAATGGATAATGTGAGCTTTGTTCTTTAGGCTGCTGCTTTCATTGTTTAGCCTACAAAGACTTCCTCAGAACAAGAGAAAACAAAACAAACCAGAATGGAGGTAGAGACCCAAAGATTACAGTTAAATTATATTGAAAGGCCCTGCCCTCTACTGTAAAAGATTCCTTTGTCATACTGCACCCCAAGAGTATGGATTGCTGCCTGACTTGGGAAGGCAGGAATCCAAGACTCCAGTCTCCAAGAGCTTTGACTAAATTCTTAAAGCATTGGACACACTATTAAGCAGGAGATACATTGGTCCCAATTCTCTTTTCTGGACAAGTTCTGCTTGGCAAGCAGTGGGAGCGGCAAAGTTGGCATTAGGCTATCTTTTTGCCTCTCCGATCATGGGAGTGTTGGAGGTGGTTTAGCCCATGGTATATAAGTTAGAACAACCTCAGGGCTGCTCAAATTTATTCCTGACTGCCTATAGGTCATTTGCAGCAGCCAGAAATAACCAGACCATGAAGCCTTGTCCCCTAAACTAGGGACTGGGAGATAAGAACTGCTATGCCGAAACTGCACCACTCAGAGGTTCTCGGGAATTCCCAGGTGGTCAGAGATGCTGATATCTTTGGCCCCTTTGCAATAGTGATTATTTCATTTTTAAAAGTATTGTTAAAAAGTACAAAAGATTTCAAGAATCCCTTAGGAATTAAGCATACCAGTAAAAATTTAAAATCCAACTATTTCAACAACTTTTCATGCATTGAAAAATAACGGACCTCTTGAATGTTTTTTTTTTTTTTTGCATAATTATGTGCAAGTATTGTTGCTTTGATGATGTCAGGTGACTGAGGTGACAGGAAAATTCTGATTATTTTTATTTACACTGGAGACCAAACACATTCTCTTAATATATGCAGTTGTATCTTAAGGTTTTATAGTGCCGCTCATCACCATAGTATCTGAACTCCTAGCACACACTGCAGTTTTCCCCATTCGTTTATTTTATCCTAAAAACAAAAATTCTGTTAGAAAAAGAAATAAATTGTATTGAAGAAACAGTAAAAAGGCACAGGATAATAAAATGCCTTCTACTTAGATTTTGTTCTTAAAATAAAAGTAACTCTAAAAAACACCAAACAATCCTAAAGTTGACATTGACAGTTAGAGGTTTCCAAAAGTTAGGGTTGACCCACCGTTTCAAGCTTTTCGGGCCCCACGTATGTTCTCTATAATACACTGGCATACATGGGACAGGTCTATTGAGTAGCAAGGTGTTATTTTTACACAGTCTTTTTTGGCCGGGAGAGGATTAACTATCTGCAGCTCTAACATAAGTACTTTCAGCAGTGAGAATCCCTGTTTGCCAGTGCTGCAAGCTTATTCCTCATAGTAGCCTTATTTCTAGGAATGAATGCACCCACAGAGTTTAGAAGGCATGTGCCTAGCATGACTGAGCAGCATTTTCTAGCTCAGCTACCTGAATCAAATTTATACCATCCCAAATTTTGGGAGCATGTGTTCCATAGATAGGTTACCATTCCCTATAAATGTAGTTGATAATGTTGGGAAAATACTTCCCCTACCTATCCATGAGCTACTGATTTCATGCTTGTGTCTTGCTTACAGCCAATGCTTTGAATTACTACATCTATGCAAGTGTCTGCAACTTCTTTTAATACTCTTGTGGGGGTTTATTTAATTCAAGATGTTTATTACTCTGGCCTCAAAAAATCTGGCCACTCCTTTTTATGGAAATTGCATTTTACAGTGAAATTGGAACATTAGGGAAACCAACATAAAGAAGTCACTGTAAATAAAATGAAGCAAAGGTTAACTAGTAATATTTACCCAATTGCAGTAAGGAAAACTACAGGCAGCTCCACTCCTCTATCAGCAGCCAAAGTCCGTCCCCCCTGCCCCACTCATCCTGCTGCTAATCCATATTCGTTTTCTTAAGAAGAAGCCAATTACACCTTGCTGTTGACAGTACAAATCTTTATAAAGCTTTACATTTTCACTCCAGAGGAAGGGAATTTCCTCTTACCTCTCAGGGCAGCAAGTCAGTTAAAGGTGATGGGAAATGCTTGACACCCAGCTCTGCCTACCTTTCATCTTTCCCATTCACTCCACAGATATATCTTGAGTCTGACATGGAGAAGTAATTAAAACCATGTTGATGCCATGCACAGCTGAGCAGACACGTGTAAAATCAGTACCTGGTACGAACCCAAACACATTGACTTTTATGAAACATCAGAGCAATTGCAATCTGTCTCATGGAATCCTGCAACCGTATCAGCCCAAGGTCAAAAAGGTTCAGCTTTAACTAACATAGATCATCTCAATAATCAAACAGATGCCACATGATTTACACTAGTGTTTTGCTCAACACTTGGACAAAGATTGGCCTTATACTACTGGGTAGTTAACAATTCTTCTCTCCCTCCTTAATGTTCCATATTCAAACTGGTATTTTCAACCTGCTCTTTTTCCAGACCATGGTTATTCTGAAACTAACAGCACTGCCTTAATATACTTGCCAATTACTTAAAAAAAAAATCCTTTTCTTCTCCCTTACAGCCTTCATCTGTTTTGCAGCTTTGCAGGTTTTAAGCTCATCAGGGCAGGGAATGTGCCTTGTGTGTGTGGAAAGTGACTTTCTGGGGGTGATCACAGTACAAATAAATAACGGTAATAATGAAGCTTATATGTTAAGTTATGCCCTCCTAACTTTCAACACCTCTTACAGTGTGCTGGTGTGCTCATGCTCTTCTCTTTCCCAAGCCTCACACATAGGGTGACCAGACGTCCCGATTTTATAGGGACAGTCCTGATATTCGGGGCTTTTTCTTATATAGGTGCCTACTACTCTGCCCCCATCCCAATTTTTCACACTTGCTATCTGGTCACCCTACTCACACACCATAGGGAGGGAAGCTAAAAACAGAGAGCTGGATTCTCCAGTCTGCCAAGTTCCCTGTGAACTGTGTATGTTTTCTAGTTATTGTCCCCACTTTCCCTACTAAGGTGGAGGATGTTCCCTGGGCGTGGGGCAGAGAAATATGGAGGGCTCGGGGTGGGGCTGAGCTCCACTCTGCCTAATCATCCTTTGGGGTCAGCTCTGCTAGCATATACCAGCAGCAGACCTTAGAGTAGACCCCCTGATTCTCTAACTTTCAACCAGGCCAAGTGAGCAGCGAGCAACAGCTAGGAAGTAGTAGAGAAATGAGGGGAGAGTTCACAAGTTTGATGGCAGTTGGGCATTCAACAGCAGTAATTTACATATGCTTCTATCTACAGCGTCTTCTCCCCAGTCACCGCTGTGGAAACAGAACTTCTCCCATATGTCCTCCTTCTCTCATCCTATTCATGCAAGTTTCTGTACTTCTGAATATAGGATAACTTAGCTGCTAAAGTTCTCCAGCCTCCCCAGTACAGTTTAACCAATCCATCACGATCTGGGCTTGTTACATTGGGCAACTGGTTTGAAGTAACATCATAAATCTATACAATTACACATTTTAGCTCTATAGCTCGCAGTAGCCATAATTAGAGCTCCAGAGTCTAATTGTCATATCAGACCAGTTTTACACCAGTGTACTTCCACTGAGTTATTTAATGTGAGAGGAGAATCAGGCCCACAGTATATAGGTTGAAGTCATGATTTAATCAAATTGCCCCCTCAACATGTGACAAACATCCCTTTATGCTTTATAGTGTTTCACTGGACGTTGCCAGTTGGAATGTTTCACACAATTTAAGCCCTTATTCCACTGTAGTTCTCATATTTAAGACAATAAATGTGTCTTACACAGCTGTGATGTATTAGGTGTGGGAAACTTTTATGTGGAGGTAACTACAATGAATGATAACTACAATGGCATAATTGCTATTGTACTGGAAATTCAAACAACTACAGAGCTGCAAAAAGACTGACATGGCACCAGACACATCATTTTTCTCTCTCAACAGGATGACTCCACATGGAAAACCGTCATCAAATACTATGGGGAGCAGTAGCATGAGTTCTCAGAGTACTCTAGGTATTTATTTTCACGCTTGTATTTTTTCCTCACATCAGCAAAATCATTGTACCATGAGTTGAGCAGCTCCATGAATCACTTTATAGGCTGTTTCCACACCAGTCCTGACACTGACGGAAAGGTGAGAGCAACTTTCCAACACACCAAGTAATGTTCCCGTTTCCTCCAATGACTTCTCAGAACAACATCACTTTGACAAGCCAGATATTGCAGGGGCTCATGCATTTAAACTCTGGAGCCAATAATTCATTTACAATCAATGCTTTGGATTACAGGGTGACATGCTGATCCCATTGAATTCCTTGGCAAAAATGTCATAGATGTCACTAAAGTCAGCATTTGGCCATTATAACATCGTTTCTATCATTCAGGAGAATTTCAAAATGGTTTACATATTTTAAATAGATGGATTCCAAGGCCAGAAGGGACCCCTGTGATCATCTAGTCTGACCTTCTGTGTAACACAAGCCATTGAACTCCCCTAAAATAATTCCTATTTGAACTACAGCAGATCTTTTAGAAAAACACCCGATCTTGATGTAAAAATTGCCAGTAATGGAAAATCCACTACAATCCTTGGTAAATTGTTCCAATGGTTCATTACCATAGGACACGCCAATCCCAGGCAAGATAACGGAGTGGCTGATATGGGATGTGATTGATAAAGAATGAAACAAGGGTGATATAATTAATGCCAATCAACATGGGTTTATGGAAAATAGATCCTGTCAAGCTAACATATCTTTTTTTTATGAGATTACAAGTTTGGTTGATAAAGATAGTTAAATATACTTCTATCTAAATATACTTAGACTTCTGTAAGGCACTTGTATTGGTACTGCATAACATTTTAATTAAAAAATTATATAAAATCAACATGGCACTCATTAGATGGATTAACAGCTTGCTAACTGATAGGTCTAAAAATGTTATTGTAAACAGGGAATCATCATTAAGGAGATGAGTGTAGTGGGGTCCTGCACTCACCGGTTCTTTGCTCTATGTTATTTAGCAATGACTTAGAACAGCGTTTCTCAAACTGGGGGTCCACGGACCACTGGGGGTCCCCAGAGGAACTCCAGGGGGTCCCCAGGAGCTGCTGATCAACTCCTTCCCCTCCTTCCCTCAACGCCTCCCCCTCCCCCTCTATCTCCCAGAGGCTATTGAAGCCAAACTGGGAGATTTTAGGTGTTAAAAGTCCAACAGCGCAGCAGGGCTAAGGCAGGCTGCCTGCCTGCCCTGGCTCTGCGCTGCTCCCGGAAGTGGTCAGAACATCTCTGTGGCCCCTGGGAGGGAGGGGGTCTCCGCAGGTTCCCCCACCCCGAATTCTGACTCCGCAGCTCCCATTGGCCAACAGCTCCCATTGGCCAACTGCAGGGATGGTGCCTGTGGGCAGGGGCAGCGCACAGAGACCCCCTGGCCTCCCCAGCTAGGAGCTGCTGACAGAGATGTGCCGGTCACTTTTGGGAGCCATCCGGCCAGACCCCGCACCCCTCACCCCCTCCCATACCCCAACCCCTTGCCCCAGCCCAGAGCCTGCACCCTGCATCCAAACTCCCTCCCAGAGCCCGCACCCTGAAGCCCCTCCTGCACCCTAACTCCCTCCCAGAACCCATGCTTCGCACCCCCTCCCACACCCAAACTCCTTCCAGACCCCACACCCCCTCCTGCACCCCAACCCCCTGCCCCAGCCTAGTGAATGTGAGTGAGGGTGGGGGAGAGTGTGTGATGGAGAGAGCTGGAAGCAGGAAGAGATGGGGTGGGGGTGAGGCCTTGGGGGCAGGGCTTGGAGCTGAGCAGGAGGGTTGGGGGTCCCCAAAAATTTTAAATCGAAATGGGGGACCTCGGGTTGCTAAAGTTTGAGAATCACTGACCTAAAAGAAAATATAAAGCAATCACTGATAAAGGTTGGAGATGACACAAAAACTGGGGGAGTGGAAAATAATAAAGAGGACACTAATTCAGAGTGATCTGGATCACTTGGTAAGATGGGCACAAGCATAAAATCTGAGTGTTAGAGCAGCTAAATGTAAATGTATATCTCTAGAACAAAGAATGCACTCCATACTTTCATGATGACGGACTCTGTCCTGAGAAGCAGTGACTCTGAAAAAAGATTTGGGGATGGTGGTGAATAATCTGCTGAACGTGAGCGCCCAATGAGACGCTGTGGCCAAAAGGACTAATGTGATCCTGGGATGCATAAACAGGGAATCTCGAGTAGGACTAGGGAGGTTATTTCACCTCTGTATTTGGCACTGGTGCAACCTCTGCTGGAACACTTTGTCCAGTTCTGGTGCCCACAATTCAAGAAGGATGTTGATAAATTGGAGAGGGTTCAGAGAAAAGCCATGAAAAAGATTAAAGGATTAGAAACATGCCTTACAGTGATAGACTCATGGAGCTTAATCTATTTAGCTAAATAAAGAGAAGGTTAAAGGGTCACTTGATTACAATCTGTAAAAACATACATGGGGAACAAATATTTAATAATGGGCTCCTTTGTATAGCAGAGAAAAGTATAACATGATCCAGTGGCTGGAAGTTGAAGCTAGACAAATTCAGACTGGAAATAAGGCCTAAGATTTCAACAGGGAGGGTATTTAACCAATGGAACAATTTAGGCCGGGATGGGGTGGATTCTTCATCACTGGCAATTTTTAAATCAAGATTGGATATTTTTCTAGAAGATTTGCTCTAGGCATTAATTTGGAAAAGTTCTATGGCCTGTGGTATACAGGAGATGATCCTGGTGGTTTCCTTCTGGCCTTGGAATCTATGAGTCAATGATTTGGGGCATACCAGTAGAGGGCAGGTTGAGGTCCCTTTCAAAAAAAGTTCCGTTTTTATACCATCACTCTGGGCTGTAAAAACTAGTTGCAAGTATAGGTTTATGGGCAAAATAATAGCATATCAGGTGGGCGTGGGGGAAAGGACTTCAATCCTGTTTACCTGAAGGCTGTGATTACAATAGTAAACATACTTGGACATTTCGTAAGAAAATGACATTCCCTCAGAAGTGATATCTGTGTCAATAGCTTTGTTTATATGCCAGGAATTATGGAGCCTACTGCAAAACCTATTGAAATCAGTGGAAAGATTCCCACTGACTTCAATCTGGTCTGTAATGAGAAAACCAACACCTTGAAAGTTAAAAAAACCCACAGGTCACAGAGCTGAGGGCTTGTCTTTATGGCGAGTTACTGCACTGGCAAGCCAGAGTGTGAATCTACATTACACCAGCTTGCCTCGCAGTAAATGTCCTGTACGGACACTATTACAACACAGTGAAAATCCCTGAATGCAGGTTAGTGTGCAGTAACTCCACATGCTGACGACCCCTGAGCATTCCTGAGGCACTCTGGATGCATATACATTAGCGATTTGATAAAATGTCCCACTGTTGCACTACCCCCAGAGCTAGCAGCGGCAGGAGAGCTAGCATACAGCAGCTGCCAGAATTCTCCCCAGTGTCATCTCATCCTGCTCAGAGCAGCCCTGGATGACACGGCAGTTAGACCCTGTTAGATGCTCTGCTGCAGTAGCAGTGGTTAATGAGGGCTGGCAGGAGCAGCAGTTTGAACATTACAGAATGATTTGCCTGGATTTTAGGAAAGTGTAGCAGCTTAGTTTATGAAGTCAGAAAGGGAGAAGAGGACTGAACTGAACGGCAATGGCTGTGGGACAGCAAGCCGAGGATAATACGCAGCAGAGTCTCTAAGGTAACATGTCAGGGCGGATAAAGGTAAACTAGGATCAATATCAAGAAAAAATGTCTTTACCTTCTATACTATTGACTGTAAGGGGAGAATAATGTCATACAGGCAGACAAGGAAAAGACCATCGACCATCTCAGATAATGCTTATCATTGGCTCAATTTAACTACTGCCAAACTGCTCTTGGGGTAGATTATTACAGTTACAGGGCCAGAGTGATTTCAGTTACACTAGGGTCAGTCTGAAGAACTTCACAGAAGGAAAGGAAAGTAGTCCCGATCGGCACCAATCTAAGTTGGTTCAGAATAGAGTCAATAGAGAGGAAATTGGACGTTATTTCAAAACTAAAATGCACAGCTTGAATAGGAAAATGCCACTTAGAAAAGTATAGGCATTACAAGAACACCATATTATAGGAAAGACTTTTTCATATTTGAAAATGTGTAGTTAGACAGAAATCTAAAGTTATTCCAAGTATTGGGGGGAAGATTCATTGTAAACTGAGGTTGTCTAGATTTCAATCTGTAACTGACTGTGAACAGTCAATTGAGATAACCCACTACCTTCGGACCAGCCGAGAAGTATTTTTTTAAGTATTATAAATTATTAGAATTCTAATATCCACTTATTGCCAAATTCAATTCAATCCCTTTCTTCCTCCAAATGCTCCCATTGAACTAAACAGTAAACAAGAAATTTCTTTTTCTGAATTTTCTTATTTAATCAGTCGGATATTACCATTTCACCACAAACAGAATACTTGCTACCTGTGCAAAGCCAGCTCCAGTAATCAAAATCTACTTAAAATAAAATAGAAAGAGGGCTAATAATGCAGCCAGACTTGTTATAACACATTTTTTTTAAAATCCCCATTAGATTAAGATGTGACCCTTACAGGCACTGAAGGATGTAGGCTGCTTTCCACTGGTCCAACCCTAGATCTGCTCTCCTAATTCAGACATAAGAACATAAGAAAGGTCCATCTAGCCCAGTATCCTGTCTACCGACAGTGGCCAATGCCAGGTGCCCCAGAGGGAGTGGACCAACAGGCAATGATCAAGTGATCTCTCTCCTGCCATCCATCTCCATCCTCTGACAAACAGAGGCTAGGGACACCATTCCTTACCCATCGTGGCTAATAGCCATTAATGGACTTAACCACCATGAATTTATCCAGTTCTCTTTTAAATGCTGTTATAGTCCTAGCCTTCACAACCTCCTCAGGTAAGGAGTTCCACAAGTTGACTGTGCGCTGCGTGAAGAAGAACTTCCTTGTATTTGTTTTAAACCTGCTGCCTATTCATTTCATTTGGTGACCCCTAGTTCTTGTATTATGGGAATAAGTAAATAACTTTTCCTTATCCATTTTATCCACATCACTCATGATTTTATATACCTCTATTATATCCCCCCTTAGTCTCCTTCTTTCCAAGCTGATCTATGACATTCTTCAGAGATCTGCAGGGTTGGGCCTCACACTTATACAGCTATTATCTGCACACTCAGAGGTACTGTGAATGAATTGAATTACCAGAGAATAATTTCTGTAACTGTGATCTGCCTTGAATAATCAGAGCATCTGGTATAAACATATTTAATTATCTAAGTAATTAATTTACTGTTCATTTGCTTCATTGCATAACTAACTATTTAACTCATTGTCATGCTGATTTGTTGACTAATTACCCCTTGCTTAATCCACTGATCTGTTGCTCATGCTTCACCTGCTTGTCTAGCTTCGACGCTTATTCTCTACTCCCTTGTCCCTACCTTCTTCTCCTTGCTACTTTTTCCTTTCCCTATTCCTTCTGTCCTCCGTCAGGGCACGTCTTCACTACCCGCCACATCGGCAGGTAGCAATCGATCTATTGGGGATCGACTTATCGCGTCTAGTGAAGACGCGATAAAATCGATCCCCGATGGCTCTGCCGTCGACTCCGGAAATCCACCGCGGCAAGAGGTGGAAGCAGAGTCAACGGCGGCGCGGCAGCGGTCACCTCACCGCCGTCCTCACAGCCAAGTAAGTCTACCTAAAATACGCAACTTCAGCTACGCTATTCACGTAGCTGAAGTTGCATCTTAGGTCGACACCCCCCACCCCCCGTAGTGTAGACCTAGCCTCAGACTCCTCTCTCTCTCTCTCTCTCAAACACACACACACACATTTTCATCCTCCCTGCCACATTTTCCACTCCATCTATCCACACTCTTGGGGTCATAGGCAGCCAAACTAAATTAGAGCAACCCAGCTCACCCCTGAAAACAGAGAGCACAAAAGTGGCACAAAGACCTTGTAGGAAGTGGAGCTAGGCTGTAACAAAGAAGTGAGGCCCTTGTTTCAAAGGCAGAGATTTCTTTACGATGTACTGAGCACATGGAGACTATTAGCAGAGCTACAAATGGTTCCTCTGTTTAACAAACAACCGTAGCTGGATTGGTGGGGGTGAAAAGATGATTTTGAGTGATATCTGGCTGGTAACTCAGAATGACAACATAATCAGAAGAATTTTAATGGACGTCAGGAAAGGTTACGTCACACAGAAGCTGGAATACTTTATAGGAGAGACTTTGCTAGCTGGGTGAAGGTCTGAATCTGCTGTAAATACTTTGTTGAGTTCTGCAAGTTGTAGATTGCTGAAAACAATAATAGAAACGATGTGCACAATGTAACTAAAAGCTGTCTATATCCTGCCTGTATCCAATCCATTCTATCCCATGAAATAAAAAAAACCATGCCTTCGGTGGCACCTTAAAGACTAACAGATTTATTTGAGCATAAGCTTTTGTGGGTAAATAACCCACTTCTTCAAATGCATGGAGTGAAAATTACAGATGCAGGCATTATTATACTGACACATGGAGAGAAGGGAGTTACCTCACAAGTGGAGAACCGGTGCTGACAGGGCCAATACATGAAGAGAGGAAACTCCTTTCTCTATTTTTTAAAGAAGTACTGATGTGGAGGTGTGTGTTTAAACCGGAATATTTTTACTATAAACCTCCTTTTTTAGAATTCCACAGGGGTGTTTCCTAATTTGGGATGCAGGGAAGTGCTATTCAACTTCACTATAGCATATTTTTATAGAAAGAGAATTTATGGGTTATTCCATTGACTAATGAACTTGGGCTTCAACATTACATAGCAGGTGCCTGAATTAATAATTTTAGTTGATATAACTTAACTTAGCTTCAATTTCTGCACATTTAATTTAGACCTTGGTTCAGTAAGGTCCTTAAGCATGTGAGAAGTCCCACTGAGAGATATATTATTATTTATTAAATATCAATCTTGTTGAATGTGGGTCTACAACAGGAGTGGGTGGGTGTCTACAACAGTTCTGTGGCCTGCAATGTGCAGGAGGTCAGACTAGATGACCATGATGGTCCCTTCTGGCTTTAAAGTTTATGAATTGAGACCTTAGGCCCAGGTTGCTACTAAAAACCTGCATTCAATATCCTAGGTCACAGCAGTGATTGTGACAGGACTGAAGCATATGACACTGACACATCTTTGGAACCGAATGAACCTCATTAAAGTAATTGTACTCAAAATTAAAGCAAACCAATGGGTCAGATTGGAATTCATCTGGTTTTGATAAGCCTTATCAACTGTTGGCAAGCAAAAAGAAAAGGAAAAATCAGACTTATTTACTGCCCTGATAATATTCCATGATTCTGAATCATTCAAATTTAGTCCTATATGCCCTACCTAATATTTCATCATGCTTTAAAAAAAAACGTTCTGAATAAGACTAATTTACTTCTCTAATTATGTCTCACCTAATGGTGTGTCTTGGGAGAGGGCCATTATTTTTTCTGGTATTTACTGCATATCACTGTGTAATTCCCTTGGTAACATCGACATCAGCCTGGCATTCAAAGCAGGGTAAAATGCCTTCGTGCCTGACTGATATCACATGCAGTGCTATACACGTGAAACATTTCATATATCTGTATGTTACACTCTGATCAGAAAGGAATGGAGCTTTCATTCAAATAAGAAATGTCCAGTGCTCTCAAAGCCCACTGCAGCTGCAAAACCACCTCCATATGAAACCCCACTCACATCTGCCTGAATAATTCTTTTTTGATATGCATGTACAGTTTGAAAGGTAGAAGTCTGCAAAATCCCTGGGGTCAAGGAGGAGAGAGGGGATTACATTATAGGTTTTCAAACTTCGTACTATGGGCTCCTTGGCTCATTCTAGCAATTGAGATAAATACACTCTTTTTAATTGCTTGTTGTTTCTTTATATTCACTCAAGTTGATTCTTAGACAGAGGAAATATCCCAGGCCTACTAGCAATCACACTGAAATACAGTCTATTTTGTGCCACTATAGGGAAAGCAATAAACTCCCAAAAGCTTTTAGCATGGCCTGTTTTTCTTTGGACTGTGGCAAAGTATGAGCATCTCTTTCGATAAGAGGGTAGGGTAGGGGATTATGGCGGAGGGGTTTTCCCCAATCAAAACAACATTAAGGAGAAGGAATAAAACATATTTCTTCTTCCACAATTGCCTTTTTCAGCCTAAATAGTCTATTTTTATGTTTTAACACTGATAATAGGAGAGGATTTAGGGCCTCATGCTGTTCATCTGACTCTCCAGAGACTGACGGTAAAAACGAGGAAATCAAAGTTCACATATTCTCATGACTGCTGAAATGCTTCTGTTTGCCAAACTATAATCCACAGGTATAATGAAATTTAAATACATTACACAACGGAGCTACATTCTCCCTTATAGGGCAATCTGCAGTCACATATGTTAAGGCAAAAACAAGACTGGAGCTGTTGGGGAAAATGAGGAAACATAGGTATACAATAACACTAATGTTAGGTTATGCCAAACTGCAGGTTATAGGAGTGACTTAAACAGAACCCTGGAAAGGGTGTATCATTAGTTATTCTCAGGGTCTGACTCTGAGCACAGCTCTCATAGAGCTAGGAATAACATTTTTGGAGAATTAGCTGAAGTGTGCCAAATATCTGAGCTCTTTCTTTGTTTCTAGGACTGCTTCATCAGTGACACAACCAAGAGAAAGAGTAAGGAAAGAAGTGCTCATTCTCGTCACTCTAACTATGGGGGTTTTCAGGAGGAGAGCAGTTGCTGGGTGGGAGTGTCTGGGTTTGGAGGGAAATCAGGGCAGGTACCAAGGTGGCTGAGATTTGCAGGGAAGAAGCACAGTGTGTGTTCAGAGGGATGGGTGGGAGGGGAAAGAGTGAGTCCCAAGGAATGCGTATGTGAGAGGTGGGGACACACACATACTGAGGTGTGTTTGAGATCTGTATGTGGGCCTTGGAGGGGGAAATGAGCAGGCAGACCAGGGACATAAGACCCTCATCCTCTTGGAGGGTGGCAGAAAGCTCCTCATAAATATGTCTCCTTTCATCTGGAAGCTGTTGTGCCAGCTGATTCCCTTTTTGAGTGTTGGGTCTCTGGCCCCTCCACTCTCAGATCAATACAACATGGGGGGGGGGGGAGGGGAGCAGGAGGAAATAACAAGGATACAGAAACAAGCATGAATCTACTACTAAGATGACTGCTCACTCACACAATGGCCGACGCCACGCCTCACCCCGCCCCCTTCTCTTTCTGATGGGTTTCTTCCCCACCCCACTCCTTTGAATAATTGAAATGGTCACATCCCATTTCTATTTGGCTCCTCTCTGCTCCTGTTACCTCAGCCCATTTACTGGAAAATCCAAAGGCAGGCAAAGAGTTTCCTGACCTTGTCTAAAGAAAATGGCAATTGGCCCTGAGACATGGACCTCTCTCACCTCTGGCTCCCCTCAACCCCTGCTGATACTTGGGCATGGGAGCAGCAGAGGTAAATCTTTCAAGCTGTGAGGAATCCACGGTTTGCTTTGCAGGCCAGACCAATGGGATTTGGACCATGTTATGCACTTTTGTGAGGGCAGAGGTGTGTGTGGAGAGGACAAAGACAGTGAATTTTCTGGCTGCTGTTCTTTGGGGAAATCTAGGTAACTTTGTTTCTGCACCCTATGAGTTGGACCCTCACCCCACTTAGCTAGAAAATTCAAGCAGGGAAGCATTGGGTCCATAGCTGTTTGAGATTGTTGACAAATGACTTCAGGATGGAGAATGTCATTGTGCCTTTTAAACGTAGGGTGAGGCCTCTGTTGCAGAAATCTTCTAAGGCCAATGGCCACACTGTTTCTAGCTTTCCCTTTTTGGTGAAGATTGAGAATGTGGTAGAGAGGTAGATCTGGAGACAGCTGGAATACTTGGATTTCCTCAGTGCCTTTTCGCCAGGATTTCTACCTGGGTATGGCACAGATCCTACACTCATGTCAGGGGCTGATGATCTACCCCAGCAATAGACAGTGCCCAGGCATCTGTACCTATAGTTGTAGATGTGCCTGAAACTTTTGATACTATTGATCACAAGGTATTGAGGAATTACCTTTAGTCCCTACTTCAGGAGGGTAGATGGCATTGCTCAAGAGATTCTGTACTGGAGTATGACCCAGAAAGCAGTTTTGAGTGTTGTTCATCTCCCCTGAGGGGGTCTCTTGTGTAGAGTGTCAAGGCTCTATTTTGTCAAACTTTCCCTTGCCAGTGATTGGCCAGAATGGGAGGTGGGTGAACACAAGATGTCATAATCTGGATAAGAGACATGATGCTAACGAGTTGAGGGGAAGAATCTTGACAGTATTGTGGGGCAAGAGAAAGTTTAGCCCTTTGGCTAGGATGTGTGTCCAATCTTTTGTGGGGGGACACTTTTGCTGGCCCTTGAATTTTGGGTGATGTCAGTGCCCTGAAAGCACCTTTTCCCCATTTGCATTTGCTTAAACTTTTTTCAACCTTCCCTCTATGATCACAGTGGCACGTTCTGGATCAATGGCTTTACGGTTTCTGAATTAGATTATTACCAGGCACTCCACTTGGGGCTGCATTTTAAGCTACACCAGAATACTACTACTCCTTTAGGTGGGGTTTACCACAGGGAACATCAAACTTGGATAACTGCACTGGCTTCCTATTCACTTCTAAAGTAAAATTCAAAGGGGAGTGGGGGAAATCCTGGTTCCACTGACGTCACTGGGAGTTTTGCCCAAGGTGCTGGCTTCGGTTTAGACCACAAGCTGTTTGGGACAGAGATTGTCTGCGACTCTGTTTGTACACTGCCTCGCACAATCAGGCCCTGTTCTTGAGTAAACATGAGTAATAATAAATTTGCATTTCCCCCCTAAAATGGATATCTGCATTTTTGTATTCACATTTTACAAGCAAGAAAACTGAGAACGAAGGGGTTAAGTGACTCATCCCGATAACATAGAGAGTCATTGTTAGAGCCACAAGTAGCACTCAGAGCTTCTCTCCATCCTTTTTCATTCCCCCAGACCACACGGACCTGACAAACGGTACATATTCTGCTCTGAAATCGCTGGATAGCAAAAGCAGGCAGATATGAAGGCTGAAGGCTTTGAACATGAGATCTGAGGACTGAAAAGTGAACAGATGTGCATTTGCTATTGATTGCTGCCCCTTTTCTTTATGATTTATGGGATGTTTGAGATCCACAATTTGGGAAAGATGCTATATTTATACTTGGAGATAGACAGAATGTAACTGCTACCAAGTTCAACCTGATTTGATTTCCTCTATTCTTATCTGTGAGGTTTTTTCCAACTTTCATAACACAGGATAGGATACGGATAGGATTACCAGCACATGAGATTAGTCTAAAAATAGATGTACTGTTATCATCAAATAGGAATAAGTGTGTCTTGCCAAGGGAAAGGAAAGCTGTGACATGCAATGCAATGTACACGTTTTTTTCATGATCCTCCAATAAGACAGGATAAACATAGGCTGCCATATATGAGGTTCTGATTGTTATAAATATAGGTGTGGGCTCCATAGCTGTTTATCTAAGGGTTTTCTAAGCACCCCTCATCATGGTATCTAAACACCTATTATTGCTCTTTCAGTGTTTTAGACCGTATCCTTGCCTCAGAGTGAATTAGTTTGAATTACATAAAATCTAACTGGAACCTTTGTGCCCAAAGTGTGAAATGAACTGGAATCTTTGAATTTTGAAAAATGTCTTGTATTGTTTCTTTTTCATCTTTCTGCACCTCTGTACTTCCTGGTTGCATCCAGGACTGATGTTTACAGGAAAGGCTGTTTTGTATTGTTCCCAACCACGCTTGAGCCAGCAGGTAACTGAGAGCATGCACCACAACCTCATGGATAGACAGAGACTCAGGAGCTCCTGAGGGATTTCTGTCTGGGCACAGATTCATGCATCCTGTCTTTTACCCCATCATCAAAGTCCTTTACCCAAAACACAGAGCCCTAACGTCTAGAAGCTGCCCAATATCTGTGCCCATAAGACTTAAAAGTGCTGTTCTTGATTTGCCACTGAATGGTCAATGGTCTTTGTTAGGAATTCCCCCTTTACACAAAAAGATTCCATTCAGCGGGGCATTGGAGGAAGCTGTTTGTGTAGGTATTTATAGTACCTATCTGTTTGCATTGCATTTATTTATTCAGACTTTTCCTATAATTTTTTGTTTCCAGTTTCCCTAGCCCATTATCACTGCAGTTTAAATAAAGCCCCTGTGGGAAGACTGCCCATCCTCTGGCTTTCACTGTCCAGTTTGTGTGCTTATTGACTCCTCCTCTGTGAGTTTCCCTGTAAAGTTTCCTAAAGGAGGGGAGGGTCTCACACACCTACACTCCGGTGGAAGTGCCAAGTACTCTAAAGTCTGGTACTAGACATCCCCATAAACCACCTGCCCTGATGAAAGCCTGAAGCCTGCTGTCTACCCAGAGTCAAGTGGGTGGATGCCATGCAAGAGAGGCAATTACTATATAGTAAAATAGTCAAGACATTTTAAATAATTAACCCCCGTCTTTATTACAGGAATAATTATTCTGCAGATAGGACAGGTTAGGAACATAACCCCTCCCCCTCCACACTCACAACAAGATTAAGATGACAGGACAATTCGATCTGATTGGAAGTGTGCTAATGCCAGACTCTTTCCTCCTACAGGGTTATCATCTCCCTTCCTTGCACAAAACTTGAGTCAACTGGTTTTGTGCAAGGAAGTAAACAGAAGATAGAGAGATGGATCTACCCATAGCCCACAGACAGGCCTGCCACAGCCATTGTGCCAGTCTAAGGGGTAAGACAACAGGGCCCTGACTCATGTTTGGAGTCCCTATGCACTACTGCAATACAAATAACAACAGCTTCAGCTGCTCCGGATCCCTCATGGGGTTGCCAGCCATTGGATTTGCTAAATTGTACAGGTATGGGTGGTGGGTATCATAGGCCGGGGGAAGCTGTGCCTCCCCAAACAGCCAGGCAGGACCTCACCCACACTCTGCCCACAGCCCCTCCCCCCCGCTTCCGCTCGACATGGCTGCTCCCATTTCCCTGTGGGGTGGCCCCCTGCCTGCCCAGCGCTCCAGGACTGGGGCCGTGCCACCTTCTGCGGGATTGGGGAGGAAGACTGGGGCCGAACTGCCCGCTTTGGGGCTGGTGCGGAGGCTTGGGGTGCTCTGGGGCTTAGGGGGGCTAGCCTGGGGTGGAGGCTGGCAGCTGCGGTGGGGCAGGGAGGCTCGGGGCACTGAAAGGACGGGGCTGGGGCTAATCCTCCTTTGGCTGGTAGTTCACATGCTGCCCATGTATGCGGTAGAATCCCTATTTTCTGAGAGATAATAGCAACCCTTTATGTTTGGGATTCGGCAGGCCTTGCTTGCAGGGTGAATGAATGGAAGAGAAAGGTGACACTATAATCAACATTTAAAAAACCCACAACTTTGGATTTTCCTGCATCAACTGCCAGTTTAATTCTTTCAATGGCCCAGCATGCTCCCTCCTGTATGTTCTGCTGCCTACTGTATATATGCTGCCTTGCATATAACCTCTGACAATTTATGGTATTTTATTGACTTTTCCCAAAACACATGGAGTTATCCCCAATAACCTCACTCCTCTTAAAGTTTAATAGAGCATCTACTAAGAAGTTAACTTTTCATTCTGATATATGGTATTTTCCCATACAGTGAATATTTCCTTTGACCAATGGGTATGTTTTGTTAGAAAAATCCCTCTGGGAAAATATGAAGAGCTATAAGAAATGTCCCTGTCGCCCCCACACACACACCCACACCCCCACACACACCCAAACCCAAAGAGATTCCTTTGGAACACTTAGAATCATAAAATATCAGGGTTGGAAGGCACCTCAGGAGGTCATCTAGTCCAACCCCTGCTTGAAGCAGGACCAATCTCCAGACAGACTTTTGCCCCAGATCCCTAAATGGCCCCCCTCAAGGATTGAACTCACAACCCTGGGTTTAGCAGGCCAATGCTCAAACCACTGAGCTATCCCTCCCCCCCCATCCTTTGGTATTAAAGGCCTGGGCTACACTATAAAGTCAGGTTGATGTAAGTCACCTTGCGTTGATCTAGTTGTGCATGTGTTTACCCTTAAGTTTGACTCCCACGGATGTAAGTGCCCGAATACAGTGATGCAGTAACACCACCTCCCCGAACAGCATTGAAACACGGTCAATGTACTGAGTTACCTATGTCAACCCTAACAATCCTCCAGCAGCTCTCCCAGAATGCCCGACACTGACCAGTCGGGTCACTATTGTGAACTCTACTGCCCAGAGGTCACGGAGACTAGGAGCCCCACCCCCTTTAAAGCCACAGCATGTCTGGATTTTTGAAATATCTTTTCCTGATCGCCCAGCTTGTCAAGCACACCTAGCAGCTCTCCATAGTTATGTGCACCTGCCCGGCTGACTGTGCCAGCTACATGTTCCAGACGTGCTCTGGCCTAGGGTACACAGGAGGTATTGGATCTCCTGGGCCCATGGAGAGAAGAGGCTGTGCAGCAGAGTTACAGACACATTGTAGAAACATAGACATCTATGAGCAGATAGCACGGGGAATGCTAGAGAAGAGGTACAATTGGGATCGTCAACAGGGCCATGTGAAAAGGAAGGAATTGCGCCAGGCATATCAGGAGGCCAACAGTCAATTTGGTGCCAAGTCACGGACCTGCCACTTTTACAAAGAGCTGCATACCATATGTGGTGGAGATAGGGTGACCAGATGTCCCGATTTTATAGGGACAGTCCCGATTTTGGGGTCTTTTTCTTATATAGGCTCCTATTACCCCCCACCCCCGTCCTGATTTTTCACACTTGCTGTCTGGTCACCCTAGGTGGAGACCTCACCACCACCACCTTCAAGGAGCTTTGGGACACCAGCAGCAGCTGTGCTCTCTGTGCCTTTGTTACCTTCAAGAGTGAGATATCAGCTAAAATCACCACTGCATGTGGAAAATGGCACCAGTATTCAGTGCTCTTGCCCTATGCCTGTACAACCAAACAATTCCCTCGCCCCTGGTGGGCCTTATTCAACATGGCTGGTGCTGAGAGTGGTTCTTCTCCAAAGCATAAGTGTCATTAAGCATGGCTTGTATAAAACTTTAGGGGAGCAACAGAAGCAAGTTCTGAATCTTACCTTTTGCTTTCCATTGTTTCTATACTGACAGTGGTATCTCTGGTGGTTTTATCTGCAGCTGCTGCCATTGTGGTCATAAACAGCTCTCCCTTCACACCTGCAGAACACCTGAGCCAGATAAGAAGGAGAAAGAAGAGAACTTGATCTCGCTGAACATGTCATCCCCTGCAAGCCATTATTGCATCAGATCATGAACAGAGGGCCTGGAGAGTGAATATTTCAGACGATATGGAGAAGGAAAGAGTGGAAAGAAGAAAGGCGCAGGAAAAGGAGAGAGGACTTTTCTGGCAGCAAACACACATGCTGCAGACTCTTGTGGACCTAGAGGTTCAACAGTCACAGGCTTGCCTCCCTTTGCTGGAGAACTCAATTTTAGCACCTCCCTACAAACCCCCCTCAACATTCCATGTGGCATCAAGGGCCTCACCCCGACCCTTACCTCTCTGTACCAGGGGACAGTCAGGAGAGCTACTTGAGAGCACCACAATTGCTGTATGTGTAGCCAAAAAGGACATGAATGTTTGTTCCCCTTACTTAGTTCTGTTCCCTAAATTTATTATTTTTTTGTATATTTACTTTTAAATATACAGATATTTTGCACCAGTTTTGTTAGTCTAACAAAATTCTATTTTGGGGGAAATAATTCATCTTTAGTAGTTCACAACATGTGCTACAGCAGTGGTTCTCAAAGCCAGTCCACCGCTTGTTCAGGGAAAGCCCCTGGTGGGCCAGGCCGGTTTGTTTACCTGCCACAACCGCAGGTTCGCCCTCCAGGCCAATGGGGGCTGCGGGAAGGGCGGCCAGCACATCCCTCGGCCCGCGCCGCTTCCTGCAGCCCCCATTGGTCTGGGGCGATGAACTGCAGCCAGTGGGAGTCGCAATCAGCCGAACCTGCGGACGCGGCAGGTAAACAAACCGGCCCGGCCCGCCAGGGGCTTTCCCTGAACAAGCGGCAGACCAGCTTTGAGAACCACTGTGCTACAGAATGCCTCGCAGTAGTGAAAGCCCCCATTTACTTGCCATTGTACACGGTGACCCAACTCATAGGATCAGTGACAAACGCAGTGTTATAGTCATAAATGTACAGCAGACACCACACAATTCCTAACAGGCCCTAAAACTGCAGGGCCAAGTAGAGCACAGTCCACCACAATGCATGACTGTGGCTCACTGTTCAAGTGCTCTTTCAAGACCTCCTTCAGTCATATAGCTCTGCCTTGAGCTCTTCTAATAGCCCTTGTCTGGCTGTTCAAACTCAGTGGACAGCCACTCCACCTCCACAGCTACTTTTCCCTCTTTGTCTCACAGTTATTATGCAGGACACAGTGAGCAGCTATAACCATTGGGATATTTTTCTCACAGTGATCCAATCTTGTGAGTAAACAATGCCAATGTCCCTTCAATATACCAAAAGCATGTTCAACCGACATTCTGCACTTGCTGAGATGGTAGCTGAATCTTTCCTTGGCGCTGTCGAGGTGGCCAGTGTGACAGTGTACCCCATAAGGCTTTATGGGGGGGGTGCTTATAAATGTATGTATGACATAACTGGAGTATGTTTTGTGCTGCCTGTGCCATGTAATATATCTCCGTAAAGGCTATGGTCTACTATATCTATTCATCCTATTTGTACATGTATATCATTTTCTATTTGAGG
The DNA here is from genome assembly GCF_011386835.1 of Chrysemys picta bellii. Taxonomy (NCBI): domain Eukaryota; kingdom Metazoa; phylum Chordata; order Testudines; family Emydidae; genus Chrysemys; species Chrysemys picta. Next base: position 200,594,346 of record NC_088791.1, read on the forward strand.
TTAAGAACATGGGCTGTATGCTTGCTTGGTTTCTAAGTAAGCTTTGTGAGGCATTTGGTCAGCTTCTTTAGGAAGGAATTCGCCAGGTTAAGTACCTGATCAGGAAACACTTGGGGAACAATGCATCTTGGAATGCTCCAATCCACATAAGAAGTCTTCCTGGAGACATGCAAGATACCATGTGGACAATGGCTTCGGCCTGTAAAGACTGAGTCATGCAGGGACATGTGACTTGCCCAGGTGACTCCAAAACTCCATCTTGGAGCTGGACTTTGCATAGGAGGGAGGAGGGGGGGTCTCCACCCACAAGAGAGAGTCTATTTAAACCCATGGGAGACCCCTCCATTTTGTCTTCAGCTGGCTAAGGAAGGAACCTCTCCACCCCCTCAGGATACTTGAAGGGAACTGAATCAAAAGACAGTAACTATAGGGGGTGTGAGTGATTGCTGGACCCAGGCTAAAAGGAGATTAGCCTGTAAAAGTGAGCATTCTGGAACTGGTGAGGAACTTATCTGTATTTAGTTTGATTAGACATAGATTTGCGCATTTTATTTTATTTTACTTGGTGACTTACTTTGTTCTGTCTGTTACTACTTAGAACCACTTAAATCCTACTGTCTGTATTTAATAAAATCACTTTTTATTTAGTAATTTACTCAGAGTATGTATTAATACCTGGGGGAGCAAACAACTGTGCATATCTCTCTATCAGTGTTATAGAAGGCGAACAATTTATGAGTTTACTCTGCATAAGCTTTATGCTGGATAAAACGGATTTATCTGGGTTTAGACCCCATTGGGAGTTGGGCATCTTTTGAGTGCTAAAGACAAGCACACTTCTGTAAGCTGTTTTCAGGTAAACTTGCAGCTTTGGGACAAGTGATTCAGACCCTGGGTCTGCGTTGGAGCAGACGGGAGTGTCTGTCTCAGCAAGACAGGGTGCTGGAGTCCTGAGCTGGCAGGAAAAACAGGAGCAGAGGTGGTCTTTGCACATCAGGTGGCAGCTCCCAAGGGGGTTTCTGTGATCCAACCCATCACAGCCGGTGTACAGCTTCATGAGGCAGAGGAACAAGGGGTAGGCTGGGTCCCTCGGGACCACTATTGGCATTTCAACATCCTCAAAGGTAATCCATCAGTCAGGAAAGAAAGTCCCTGATCGCATCTTTCTACAGTCCAGTGTTCTTAAAGATGTGAGCATCTTGCACCTTCCCTGACCAGACACACTGCTGCATAACCATAGAAAAGTAGCCCTTTCTGTTGATATGCTCTGGGGCCAGGTGGGCTGGTGCCGAAATAGGGATATGCGTACTGTCTATCACTCCACCACAGTTTGGGAACCCCATTGCTGCAAATCTATCCACTGTGTCCTGCACACTGCTGACAGTCATAATCCTGCCTAGCAGGAGATGATTAATGGCCCCACATACTTACATGACAATAGCCATTTTCCAACTTCAAAATAATTTTCCACGGGCTGGTAGCAATCTGGTATTGCAAGTTTCTAGAGTGTGATAATCACTTGCTTCTCCATGGTCAGTGCAGTTCTCATTTTGGTGTCCAGGCTGCTGGAGGGATGGAGAGAGTTCACCACACAGACCCAGTAATGGGGCCTTTCACATCCAAAAGTTCTGCAGCCATTTCTTGTCATCCCAAACTTGTATTACCATGCAACCCCACCGGTCAGCACTTGTTTCTTGAGCTCTGAAGTGGTGTTCCACCATCTGCTCTGTGAACACTAGCAACAACCTTGAACTGGTTCTTTCTATGTCCCACAGCAATCTGTCCTCCAAGAAATCTTTGTGGTCCCCACTGATGCGGTTCTTCTTGAGACTCTGAAAATACTGGAGGATTGTGTGTCCTGTGCTGGCAACACATATGACAATAATGTAGAACTGTGCAGACTTCATGCTTCTGTCAAAGATGGGCCGTGCAGGGATGTGAAAGGCTACATGGGATTTTTTTTAAAAAGGCATATAAATTATGGGAGATGGGTGACATTATGGGATGGAGAAAATTACATGCTGGTAACTTGACCCCTTTCACCCAGTCACCCCTCGTTTCTGCCTCACCACTTTATGCCAACGTAATTTGCAGCAGCCAGTTTGTAATGTAGACATGGCCTAATTATCCATAAAAAAACCCTGCTGTATCTGTATCTGCTAAAGTACTAAGCTTTGCAGCAATCCATTACTTCCACTAAAATGCAAATGATTAACCTGATTTTAATACTACACAGGTATGTTAACAGCGGTCATCAGTAATTCATTAACATTCTTCTGGCTAGAAATCACTTCTGAGGTAGGGCATTCCCTTTTGTAGAGAATTTCCCACAAAAAACAGATGCAAATCAGTTACAAGTCAAGGGATGGAGAAAAATGGCTTTTAAGAGGCAATGTACATGACATTCTTTCACATGCAAATCAAGGAGCATGGTCACACTTTCATTTCTGTTCACAGCGTAAAAGGTGTTAGTAATGAGACTGCCCTGAAAGGAAGAATTCTGGAGGAAATTTTAAAAATTCTATGTTTAAACAAATTAAATTGCTTTAAGATCCCAGATTATTAACAAAACGGGTGGACAGACTTAAAGCTACAAATGAACTAATCCATTTTAACACAAAACATTTCAGGTGCTCAGGAGCAAGAATGGTGCAAATTCCTGTTGGGTGAATGGGCAGGAACATCTTCTTTATTCACCTATCAGGTCCTAAATTCAGGATTCTGCATTTAGGACCCAGTCCCACAAACACTCCTCCAGGTGACTACTCCCATGTGCAAAGTTACTCACATGTATGTTTGCAGATATGGGCCTTTGCCCCTATCAACTTCCACTTTAAATAATGCTCCCTGTATTGCTGAAGACATCCACGATGACTTCTGCTCTCTCTCTCAGTTCTGGCTTTACACATGTTGCGCCGTAGGGTTTTGCCCCTATGCCCTCACCCCATCATCCACACTAGAGGCATGTCCAGGGATGCATAGAACACGAGTTAACATACCCACCTGGGTGTGTGGGCAAGACCCCGTATTAATATATCTGACCCTCCTCGCTACCTGCCCACTTTATGGTGTGGATGTAGCAATTACGCAGTGAACCACTCCCAAGTCGACATCATCTTCCACTGTTATTCCCACAGTTTCCGGTCTTGTATCTTCCCACCTTTTGGTCTCCTCGGTTCCTTCCCACTTGTTCTCTATGGACCAGTAGTTTACCCATCCCCTTTTGTGCATGTGGACTACTGCACTTCCACAATTGCTCCACCTCAGCCCTGCCCCATTATTTCAAAACATCCAACCCCCAGCGTGAGGCAAGCTGGCCGGAGAACCACACCAGGGTGCTGGTTACCATCTGGAGTGATTACATCCAGATCCATGACTTCAGCAGGAACTTGCAGAAATATTCATCTTTATGAAAGATTTCGCGGAGGCTGGTGGAACAGCGAATCCATCGTACCGCAGTGTGCAGCGCAGGGAGCTCGTAAAACATCTCATTTCCCTGTACCTCAAGGTCAAGAGCTCCAGCACCAGGTGTGGTAATGTATCCACTATACACCCCGGCAACCAGGAGCTTGATAGGATGTGTTTCAGCACCACCAGCATGGAGCCCTCTGTCTGCCATGATCCATTCCTGCAACTGATGGGTGTCAGTGTGAGGCCAGAGGAAGGAGAGGTGGGTCCAAGGAGCTGTCCATGGAGCTTGATGCCCTGATTCAGCCCACCAGCAGGATAGGATAGTGGAAGTTCTGGGTGGAGTTTCCTAGGACCTGTTTGGGGATGGAGTCAGAGATCAGCCAGGGAAGACAGAGTATGGAGAGAGAGTGGAGCTGGGACAGGGCACCAATCCATAGCTCAGTAAGAGCCAACTATTATGTTTTGAATGATTATTGCCACATGCTTCTTGTGTGGTTTGTTTTCAGGGTATGGTTTCACAAGCCATCGTAGGCAGGGTCCCCCAAAATAACAGTAGGCACCAACACCCCATCAATGATAATATTTTAGGAGAAAATAGGCCCCTGCTTCTCCCAACAGGTATTGTCCAAATCTTTTGAAAATTCTTGCATCATGCACCTTGGCAGTATTACTCACGTTAGTGTTCATGAACCTGCCTCTGCCCCTACCCCTGCAGAATGGTGGACCAGTGCCCTTTGCAGTTTACATATTCACTTGCTCCCTGTGGAGGGCAAATTATGGGCAAATGTGTACCGCCCATGGTCCCTGCACAGTTGGGGAACCCCATTCTCTGAAAGCCCAGTATTATTTCTGGAACATTTCTAATGCCAATCACACATAGATAAATCACAGTAACTGCCTGGCAAACCACCAGCACAACCCCCACCTCTGACTTGCTAATACCAAACTGATTAGCCACAGACCTGTAGCAGTATGGGGTGGCCAGCTTCCAGAGGACAATTGCAACCCGCTTCTGCATTTGGTACGGCCTCCCTCAATTGAGTGTTCTGGTGCTGGAGGGTCGGGACAAGCTCTTCACATAGCTCCATGAGGTCTGCTTCCTCACACGGAAGTTCTGGAGCCACTGCTGGTCATCCCAGGTCTCCAGGACAATGTGGTCCCACCATAGTGTGTCAGTTATGCTGTACCAGAAATGAATCTCCACACAGGGAAAATAATGTGGCATTCTATGAAGTCTGCTGTAAATGGATGCCCCCCACCCTCACCCCGCGTCCCTCTGCCTTCTTCATCTCAGAAACTCTTCCTGAAATGCATCTCGCCGAATATCTGCTCCATTTTATAAACCCATTCATATGTGAGTAGGAGCAGCTGATCAAATGGATCCATGGCTCATCCCTGGGTTGCAAAGGACCAAAGCGAGCAGCTTGAATGGCCAGAAGTGACTCAGAAGAAAAGGCATTCACAATGCCGAAAGCACTTTCATGCAGACATTCAAGGACAGGCAAGTTCTTCCACAATACACTGCAAACAAGCACTAGAGCGGCCCCAGGTGGGCAGGATGCTTGGGACTATGGGATCTAAACCCATGAGTCCAAGCGCAAAACAGCATGCAGCTGCAGCATCAGTTTGGGCACAGCTACATGGGGTATGGCACATGTGCGGCTCTGCAACATGGACTCTGGCGGGAGGCTTGGACACATGCACACCAGCACACAACCAATGTGGACATACCCTCAGCATCACCCTTACAACGCTTTTCACTTCACTGGGGATGACAGCACATCATAGCACAGCAGCAGTTTTACCAACTCTTGACATTTCAATACCACACTCACAACTCTTGTGGCTATTCTTAAAGTCAAGAGACTCACAGACGTCATTTTGTTAACAAGTAAGGTTGTGGACCTCCTGGTTGCAAAGGAAAGCTGGAAAACTTGACCTGAGCACACCTTAACAGATCAAAAACCAGAAAAGAAAGAAAAATGAACCCCACATTTATGATTGTTTAAACTCTTAAGCTAATCTCATCATTTTTTGCAAAATGATTTCTGAATGCTTGAGATTGGCAATATTGCCAAAATTGGACCAGTACTTCGAATTTAGGACTTAGCAGATGAGCAAAACTGATTTTCTAAATATTTTGTTAGAAAATTTATCAGAGAGTTTGTGGGTTTTAGCCTGTTGAGATGTCCTGGGGAATGGAGTGGGATTTTAAACAGATTTGTTTTTCAAAAAGAGACTCTGTAGTTCATCTTTAAGGACAGTCAAAATAGCCTCATAAGCAGGGTGGAAGGGGTGTGCTTAGATGCAAAGTAATTGTACGGTCAATTCCGTCCCACAAAAAGTCCCTAGTCACTTCTGTTCCCCTAACTTCAAATAGCGGCTGCTTACATTTCTAACCACAGAAGAGCAGCATTCCAGGCACCCCACCTCATCTTCCTATGTCTGTGTGATAATGGCAGTAATAACATCTCTGCCCACTGATGGGGTAAGAAGAGGATGTGTTTTTTCACTGGCAGTTTTCCATTAAAGTGAAATCTTAAAAGGTTTCATTTTGAGTGTGTAAGGCCCCTGCTACAATCTCCCCCCAAAATTTGACTTCATATAAGGGCACTCAAAATCAAAGGTGAAATCCTGGTCCCACTGAAGTCAATGGGAGTTTCTTTGAGTTCTGTGCTGCATAGCCCTGAGAATTATCCAGAGCTGCAGGGACAAATATAATAATAGTACTTTGCCCTGAGAGAGCACTTCTCATCCAAACCTCTCACAGCACTTTCAGGTGATTAAATAGTATAACTCCACTTTTAAAGATGGGGAAAAACTGAGGTACAAAAAGCTGCCTGAGGTCAAAGTCTGTAGTGTAGCCAGGACTGCAACAAAATGTCTTTTGCCTTCGATTTTGGCTCTAAGCGCTCTTTAGTCCTCCATCCCTACTCCTAACTGTATACCAGCTAAAAGGATAAGAGAGACCCCAAGGCAAGCCAAGTATCCACACTACTAAAATCCCAATAGCACTGCTGCCATTTCAGCTGGCAGGGATCCACTCTTCTCAAGCATAATAGTGCCATGGCTGGCAGATGGAAGAGAATGGGCTCAGAAACTCTCAGGTCCTAGGTAATGCTGAAGGCTGGTAAATCAACATGGAGAATATTTACTATTGCCCTTTTCAGAGTTGCACTGAAGGGGAAATTCCTCCCCTAACTTGACCCCTGCCAATGATACCCAAGTTATCAGTGCTTAGGAAAGAGAACATTTTAAGTTGACTTCAGTGTATCGATCACTGTTGTTGCTGATGTCATCTGAAACTGGATTTGGATCATAAACCCAGAGAAATTATTTCCTGTGTAAAGTCATCCTCTGGGGAGAAAGCTACAGGAGAGGGCCAAAAGCCAGGGTGGGGATTGTTTGGATACCCTAAGAATTGGGGGTGCATGATTTCAGGGGCAGACCCAACCAGTGATGCCTGGGTACTGAGAGAGAGTGTGAGTATGTGCATACTAGGGTTGTCAATTTTGGTTGGACGTGTTCCTGGAGGTTTCATCTCATGACATAATCTTTATTTAAAGATTAATCTTTAATTCCTGGAGGCTCCAGGACAATCCTGGAGGGATGGCAACCCCAGTGCATACACAGAGTGAAAGTGTTTTCTCTGGTCTTCCTTTGCAAGGAACTTATTTGTACATTCTTTACTTCTGAAGAACAAAGGAAGTGGCTTACTCAAACTAAACTAGGTTTTCAAAGATAAGAAGCCTTCATATTGGCTTTGGGGCTGCAGAAGAAGATATTCCTAGCTTCTAATGGCACAAAGGAGGTTAGGGGCCAACTTGATCACAGTCTATAAGCATTTACCATGGGGTACAGAAATTTGATAATAGGCTCTTCGGTCTAGCAGGTAAAGGTATAACAAAATCCAATGGCTGGAAGTTGAAGCTTGACAAATTCAGACTGGAAATAAGGTGCAAATTTATACCAGTGAGGGTAATTAACCACTAGAACCATTTACCAAGGATTGTGGTAGATTCTCCATCACTGGAAATCTTTAAATCAAGATGGGATGTTTTCCAAACAATATGCTCTAGTTCAAATAGGAATTAATTCAGGGAAGTCTTATGGCCTCTGTTATGCAGAGGAAGACCCGATGATCACCATGACCCCTTCTGGTTTTATAATCTATGACATAGTGGCACATACAGATCTAAGCTACAGGTGGGTCCAAAGTTCTGATCCTGATTCAAGCTTCCCAAAAATGCAATAACGTTTCAATCCAGGATTTTGGACTGAACCATTGTGGAGACATGAGTGAGCTGTGAAGTTCTGCGTTAGCTCTAAAATTCCTCAAAGTTCAAAGTGCTACAAAAATCTATAGATCAATTCAGTCCAGTTCTTATCTTTTGAGGAATTGTGTCAAACATATGATTAACAAACCTTTCATGAAGTTATCAAAATTCTATGTGTTACAGGAAAGAAAACAGGAATTAATAATTATTCTGACCAATAGTTTATGTAACTCCAGAAGGCTAGCTATAATTTAAGCCAAATATCAGGATCGGTTGAAAAAGAATCTTGATAAATCTTAGTTTGCACAGACAATTCTTCTGTTTATCAAATGGATGTGGTGCCTCATTGTAATTTTTTTATCCCCAGTTCGAACCCCTATAACTCTTATATCCACGAGTTAATTTTTCAAATACAGTACATAAATTGTTTGTGATGCAGATGAATTAACTTAGTTAGGTCATGGAATAAATATATTCAAGACCTTTGAAAAAAAAAGATTTCTTAAAATTCTACTTTATCCTGGAGATAAGTAGCTCTCTTAGCAAATTGGTAACTAAAAATATGATCACAGCACTTAGCCTCGGAGATGAGATCTGGTTGTGAATTGGTAACTGAAGATTTTATCATAGTGTAGCACATACCTTGGCTCAGGATTTACAGCCATTTCTACATTAACAATACAGCTACAATTTTCAGCAAACCTGAAAGCCTTTTTGTCAATCTGAATTATTAATTTACAGCTCAGCTCCAGGCTTCATACAAGTTATTTGCAAAAAAACAAACACCATTCTCTTAAACTCTAGCCACAAGGCTCTAAAACCCTTCCAATGAAATATCTTTTAAAATAACATTTACTACTGATTGGAAGGGGTGGGGGGCGGGAATCGACCCTTGCAGTAAAGTGAGTCAACAAAGTTGCTCCAGACATACTCTGATGTAACAGAGATCAGAATCTTGCAGGTGATATTTATTAATACTAGGCAGGACATTATGCACACTTCTGTGGAGTTAGAGGACTATAGAAGCCAAAAATGGGAAAGTCTGAATAGGTCTTCTAGTCCTATCCCCTCCACTTGCTAGACCAGGATTATTCCTGATGGTATTTTTTCATGTGCTTTGTTCAGTCTAATTTTAAATGTCCCAAGAAATGGGATTTCTCCTTGAATTCCATTATAAAAGCAGCAACTGGTGCCCAAAGTAAGTGGCAAGGCTGCAGGTAGCAAGCTGTTACCTCCATCTCTCCTCTCCCATGCGCGCCCCTCCTAACCTTTCCTGTAGGTTTTATTAATTGGGCATGGTAAGGAGACTGGGTTATAACAGGGAAGTTTTGGTTAGGTAAGGTATGAAAAATGGAACTTTTCAGAGTAATGGTCAGGGAACGGAAAACGTTTCTCCCTCTGTGACCCCTTCATTGTCCAATCCAATTCCGAATTTCTGCATCTTCCAATATTGCTCTTACGCTACTCCTGTGGTGCCCACAGCCATATGCACATTATGCGCCGTAGGGCAGCAGGACAGCCTGGGTGGGGGGGCAAAAGGATCAGTTTGCCTGCCCCCTCCCATTTTAGAGGTGTGTGGGATTGCAGCACCACTAAGGTTTGGCTCAACGACTCCTTGACGGGGGGCCATTGGGCCAAACATAAGTGGCACTGTGACCCTGTGCACCAGCTTGCAATGGCACTCTGTGAAATTTGGCCCAGTGATATCCTCTGTCATGGCGGAGGGACAGCTGGGCCAAACCTGAATGGCACTGTGACCCCAGGGGCCAGTTCGCATCGCCTGGAGCAGGGAGGCCGGCCCAGCCCCATGGAACAAGAGCTGAGCTGCTGCTCAGGGTGATTGCTGTGCGTACCATGTGGAAATTTTCTGGGTGTGCCCCTGCACACTATATCATCCCCCTTACTCTCTCCCCACTTATACCGTCATTCACCCATTGACTCTACCCCACCTTGCACTCAGCCCTCCTCGCCGAGCTCAGAACTTTCCCAAGCTCCTTCATTTTGCCACCTCCCAAACTCCACTTGCTCAGAAACACCCCAATAGCCACACATCCCCTACCCAACCCGGCTGAGAACACCTCACCTTCCTACCTGATCACGACACAATGCAGAGCTACACCCTCAGTGCTGAATCCCCTCCCACCCCACATCGCTAGGCTCAGAACAACTCTCCCCAACCTCCACGCCTAGTACACACACACACACACACACACACACACACACACAACCTTCCACACTAAGAACACGTTGCCCCCTACCTGACCCCACCCCACCTAGTTCCCTCTACCTGAGCTCAGAAACCCCCGACTTATTACTGGAACTGGAGAATCAGAGCAGGCAGCAGCGGTGAGCCCTATACTCGGTCTCTGGGGGGGTGGAGATTGATCTGATTTAGTCACACAGAGATGCTTTGTGCCTCTTCCTTTTGCTGCTTGCAGGGACTCCAGAGCTGGAGCTGGCAGGGAGTACATGCATGGCTTCCTGTACTTTGTGGGGGGAAACCTGAATTAGCCCCTCTTGCAAGCCTGTGTTCCCTCCTCCTGCTGCTGCTTGCAGTCCATGTGCTGTAGGACGGGTTGTCCTCCAGTGGTAGCCCAGGTGAACTGCACCCTGTGGGATGCCACTTTACCCAGTGTCTACCATTTGGCAGACAGCTCTGGCTCTAGCATTACTGGTGGGATTTAGCCCCATTAGCACCTAATGAGCAATTGCCCTGCTATTATACCTAGCCGACTGTGCAACCGCATTTAAAAGCGAGAGGAAGGAGAATGAATTAATCCGTAACCACGTTGAGGGGGAGAGAAACAGGAGAGTAAAAGGTTGAGGGAAGAGAACATGTACATCTCACCACCAAATAGTTCCAAAATAGAGAGTGCCATGTATTATTAGTATTAGCCAGAACTTGGGCCTTTAACACTACACAAGTAGTCTTTCCAGTACCAAACACAGCTCTTTAAGAAAGGCACTCCCTCTCAATAACAGAGGCAGAAGCAGCCTTGTTAGAACAGGACAATCCCTGTACCTTTCATTTGTACTCTGCAAATGTATGAATTTGTGAAAAACAAATGCGTTTGCCTTTAAAACATTTGCTATGACGCTGGTAGCTACGGTAGCTGTTTGAGTTTAAACTGGTCTGGTTATTTAACATTTTAAACACATGGAAATAATACAAGGTAGTGAAGCAGATTCTTTTATCCTTATTAGGAGCATAGGTTTTTTTTTGGGGGGGGGGGAGGGGGGATTTGCAATTATGAGCCACCCGTCACCTGGAATGTTGGTATTAATAGCGTTCTTCCTTTGAGTTCCAAAACGCAGATGGGCGTTTGCCTAAGCATGCAAGCATAGAAGCAAGGCTTGTGTATTTTGTATAGGAAGCTGCTTTTGTTTTCTGCCAGTAGGCTACACAATGTGATCTCTACAGGGGATCAAGATTTAGAGCTGTATAAACACAGAGCAGCAGGACCAGCAATATGTTATGTAACTGGCCCTCAGGGATAGTTACTTGTCATGAGAAAAAGGGTTTTGTCAGGAAAGGTGATGCATGGCAGGCAGTGTAGAATTCACTATTAAAATAATAAATGGAAAAAAACCAAACTATTTGCTTGGATGATAGCCAGGCACATAATTTTGTGCCACACAGGCAGTGCAAAAGGAGCAGAAACCACCCACATGCCTCTTTCAGGGGATTCTCCCAGCCTGGGGGTAGCCCTCAGTGGGCATAGAGCTAGTGTAGGCAGCTGCTATGTCTCTTCCCTACATCCCTCAACACAGGGAGCGTGTTGGAATCAGGAAGGGTTGAAAGGGTGTGAGGATGGAGTGTAGTATGCTCCAGCTATCCCCAGCTGGCCTATGGGTCCTTGGGAACCATAACCAGCAGGCACAACTTAGAGCAGCCCCCTGACTTCACCTCTCCTTCTGAGGTCAGCCTTTATCTAATGAAACCTTTATCTAAAAAGAAAAACTCCCTCTGTTTTAAACTCCTGCGGTATCTGTTTGGCTTCATAATCCAAACTGCCTACCACTGCATAATTATTAGTATGGACTCAATCTACTGTGGGCAGGTAGGAAAATACCAATAAAAAATGCTTGCTATATTTGTCTTGTCCATTGTCATTCTTCCCTTTTATTTTGGTTTAGCTTCATCCAATACAATTAGGTAATAAGTCCCAGACTTAACAGTTGACAACACAGGGGTGCACCCTCACACAGTTAGCTGCAGGTAGTTCTGTGCAAAAAATGGATTGTTTGGTTCACTGGCAATTTTGAAAAATTGGGGGGGGGGGGGGGGAATCATTTCCAGCCAAACCAAAAATTAATTAAAAAAAATGTTTGGTGAATCAAAAAGTCACAAAAAATTATTCTGTGTCAAACTACACATTTCATTTCAATTTCAAGCATTTGTCATGTTTCTTACATTTAAAAAAATAAAAATAAAGGAAATTTCAAAACAAATAGTAATTTGGAACAGAAAAATGCAATTTAAAAATTTTGAAGAAAGCCTGAAAAGAGTTTTCCACCAAAAACAATTAAGCAAAATCAACACACATTCATGAAATGTTTTGGTGTCACCAATTATGCATTTTTCTCCCCCAAAAAAGTTTTGGTCAAAATATTTTGCCTAGCTCTAGCTGCACAACTGAGGCCCGCAGTAATACAAAATCATGTTCTACACGTGTGGCTTTTTGGTAGGATCTTTTTCAAGACCTGGTTGCCATGATGCAACCAGTAAGGACAATGTTGGAGGCACGCAATTTGTCAACATATTTGCCTAGAGATGAACAGCATATTCTCATTGTGACTGTCTAACAAAACCAAGAGAACTTTTCTAAAAAAGAAAGCTACATCTATATAGCTGAAATGGCCACACTTCATTGACAAAGCTACAGCAACTGCTAACACCTCATCCAATCCGATACACCAGGTAGTGGCTGTCTATCCTTACAGCCAACCCTGGTAATCCTTATTTCTGCTTGATATACCCCTCTACCAGGGCCGGCTCCAGGCACCAGCATTCCAAGCAGGTGCTTGGGGCGGCAGTCCGTGTGTTTTTGCCACCCCAAGCAGCGCGCCGAATTGCCGCCGCGGATGGCGGGGGAAGTCCGTGTGCCGTTAGGGTGGCACGCGCGTTTCCATGTTGGCGGCAATTCGGCGGCTTCTGTCTTCTGGCTGAAGGCAGAAGTGTGCCACCCTAACGGCACATGGACTGCCCCCACCGTACATGGCGGCAATTCGGCGTGCTGTTGGGGCAGCAAAAAAAGTAGAGCCGGCCCTGACCTCTACCCCTATATAACACAACCCAATATAATGCAGTAAAGCAATGCTCCGGGGGGGTGAGGGGGGGGACAGGGCTGCGTGCTCCAGCGGATCAAAGCAAGTTCAATATAATGCAGTTTCACCTACAACGTGATAAGATTTTTTGGCTCCCAAGGACAGCGTTATATCGGGGTAGAGGTGTAGCAGAAATTGAAGTGAGCTATTAAAAGCTCTGTGAATCAGATGGAGGGAAAGAAAGAAATGTGACCTGCACTGTCCTTGCTAAAGAGAGACAGTAATGTTGCTTAGGAAATTAAGATTGGCTCTGCATGGTTACAGCTTGACAGTATGTTTGCATCCAAGGACGATAGCCTCTGTGTGGGCTCAGCAGTGCAGTGCAGTGCATTGTTAGGAGTTGAAGGTAATAACAGTGATCTTAACCAAGACATCAGTCAACACACGAGCCAAACAAATTTAACATGCTCTGTGATAAAGTGCACAGCTCCATTCAGTACAGAAAGGGTCCTTCACCTACAATTGTTAGTGAAGATTTTATGAAAATCACCATGGACACAGTTTCTACAAACAATATGAAAAATGTACCTCACTCTGGAAGCAGTAGTGACCTGCAATTTTTTATCTGAATCTAAGCGGGGCAATGGGTTTGATTTTCCTGATGTCTTTGGCACTTTAGAGAAGTACTGAAATGGCAAATCATGGAATCGTAGGACTGGAAGGGACAAAAGTGAATGAAGAATGGCGTTACTGCAGCCAGCTGAGACTGAACAGACTCCACAGTCTTTTACTAGCAGAAAGACAGTGGCGCTGCATACAAGACAAACAGGTCAGAGAGGGGTCTTGGCATTATTGCAAGAAAAAAAATGAAAGTTATGGTCATCTGTCTGAGAAACATAAAAATAATGTAATAAAGATGTGATTCAGGAAATGTAGATGTGGAAAGGCCCCTATCAAGGAAATAAATTAACATTCTTCAGTATTGATAAAGCATGGAAATTGTATTGCAAACAACAAATGAATTATTGGAATTAATGTTGTTTCCTTCATAGTTTAATATATTAACATTTCTTTCAATATGATTAAACATGATAAATAATTTGGATGGGTCCTGCTGATTACTTGATAATTCTTCATTCCAGGGTGATATTTGGAGAGGTTTTTCCCATCCAGGTTGCTCTTGACATTTAATGATAGACACAACTCTAAGGGCCAGTTCCTCAATTACTGTAACTTACATAGCTCCACTGAAGTCAATGGGACTATTCACAGTGTATAAAGTTAAACCTGTATCTAAGTCTTTCCAGGATCAGGACCTCCATGAATAGATTTTTGTTTCTTACAATGTACTGTAATTGAGAAAACATGCAGTTATTTTACAAAGAATTTAAATCTCTGACATGCAGTAAATGGAGCTTTATTGTAATTTTCAGTGTGGGATCCAGTGCTGAAATGAATCTGAAGTATGTAAATGAATTCAAATTGCAATTCAGAAACTGGATCTTTTAGAACAAAAGATCCAATTTCACCCAGTGAAATTTCTTATTTTGCCTTTTGAATTTAGAACCATATTTGGTGAAAGTTTTTATTCAACAACAGTCCTATTTTCAATTGTTGAAATGACAGAGTTGAAAATCAGTTATCATTGAAAACACATGAAGCATTAACGTTTGTATGTTTTCAGTGCTAAAGTGCTCATGATCATTTTGCAGAATAAGAACTTTTTAGGTCATGAAGTGTCCTAAAACCAAATCAAGAGAATGCGCATGTAAAACTTCCTCCTTTTTGTCCAGTTCTAGAATGGACCTACTGCCAATCCCAGTTCTAGGTATTATATTCCTTACTCTGCTCTTCCCTTTGTACTCTAAACAGAAAGCCAAGAGTCTCTTCTTGTACTGGCTGTTATTAAGAGGATTCTGGTCTGAACATGGAGTCAAAATGGTACATATATGCATGGTTTTGTGTGTTGGATTTTTCTAACCATCTGAGAGCAGTTCCCAAATTCACAGGCAAGCTGGGCCACGGTTTCCAAACAAATCTGCCCTTAGTGAGGAATAAATACCGTGTGAAGAGTAACACAACTGAAATTCAGGGCAACTCCACTTCACCCCCCACTATTGTCAAATTGCAATGTTATCTGTGATTTAGGGTAAGCAAACACTGCCAGTTGACTTGCATGGGAGTTGGGCCATGAAGAGGATGTGGTGTTTCATGAAACCTGGGTTACAGGACCCCTGGCACATAAGGAAGGAAAGATTAATGAAGAGGATTTCCTTTGCAGAGATCAGGTATGAGAAAAGTTCAAGAGCAAGTGGTCTCATGGTGGCCTGTGTGTACAGAGAAAAGATAAGGAGGTGACAGAGTGGTAACTTTTAAAACAGATTACACATCTCCAAACATATCCTGCCCTCTGTTATGGGTGCTGTGTGTGTACCATAATGGAGGGCAGCATTTGCTACTTTCACACTGGGCAGAACTAGCCTTTGCAGTGAGAAAAGGTAACAAAAAAATCCCCTTTATTGTAGTGTGCTCACTTCAGCAGATTCCATACAGACCTCTCCATAACCAGTTTTCATAATGATTATTAAACATTTATATTGTAACAGCCCCTATAAATCAACCAGCGTGGGGCCCCATACCACTAGGTGCTGTACAAACATAGAGAAGTCAGAATAACATTTGGTATACCATTGACACCACACTAGCACAGCATCACCCTTTAGTGATTGGGCCACGTAGTCTACCAGAGCGGCTAACTAGAGGAGTTACTCCTTTAGTTTCAGTGGAAGATGCTCAGCTTTTGGCACTCAAGGTATTGGGTTCAAAACCTACTGAAGATCCAGATGAGGGGTTATTATATTATGGATCAATACAATATGTAAAAATTTCCTACGTATAGTGCTTAATGAAAATACATGATGTAAAACACATCCCCAAGGTGCTACATGTGAAAATGATTTCATTCAAATATCCTTCCAACATTTCAAAATGCTATTTTAAAACAATGATGTTCATAAGTGTGAAGAAAGTTCTTTTCTTTTTGCCTGAACAAATAAATCTTAATTTTACATTCCATTTTAAATGCAGGCTTTTCATTAATAAGGATGGGAAACCCAGAGAGGAAATCTACTTCGCCTTTGACCCAAACATTGAGGGCAAGTTTAAAATGCACTGCCTCGTCCTTTGCACCATCTCCAATACCTGACTCCTCCTTTCTGTTTACACTGCCAGAACTCCTGTCTATGCCCTGATCATTTCACCCCTCAACTACTGCTCTCTCTTCCTCTCTGGCGTCAGCACTGGCAATCTCACCCCCTTCAAATCAATTCAAAATGCTGTTGCCAAGGTCATTGTCTTGGTTTGATGCTCTAAGTCACTCCCCTACCCAAAAGTTCATCCATTGGCTCCTCCTTTCCACTATGTCAAACACGAACTTCTTTCTCTTACTTACAAAACTCTTCATGTGTTAGCCCCACCCTACCGAACCAACTTACCACCACAAAATCAGCTCCCACCCTAGCTTTGCCAATGAGGACAGCCTGGATCTTCCACTTCTCTGACAAATACTTTCCCACTTTTTCCCCATGCTGCCCCTTTTGAGTGGAAAAAGCTCCCATTCCAGATCTGTAAAGTCATCACCTTAGCCTCCTTAATACTCACCTCTGCCATAATGCATATGGTAAACTACAACCTGACAGTGACTTGGCATGTGAACGTTCTATCATATTTTTTAGCCTCTCTCTCTCGCCACCCCCACCAGCTTGTTTGTTTCATCCACCGGTTATATCCTTTAGGATGTAAGCTCTTTGGAACTTACACCACAGTGACTGAACTAAGAATATATTGAAAGAAATACTGTATTACCAAAAAAGAACTGGAACATTAGAAAAATATTGTGTAAGAACTGACAGTCAATTAATATCTATCAGCAAGAGATCTCCAGCTTTCCCAACTCTGGTCAGGTCTCTCTGTCATGCTCTAAAATAAGAGGGAAATAAGGCAGTGGGAGAGGGGAGTTTTCATCCCAGACCATTCTAGAATGATCGTTTGTCCACCCCTTTCCCTCATTCTAATTATTACCTCTCTCTCTCTCTCTCTCTCTCTCTCTCAAGTGTTTTTGTGAAGACTGTGAGGTGCTCTCAGGTGTCACTGAATCTCCTCACAGGAAGTGAGGGCATCAGCTATGCAGTTCTCCCACCCTCTGCCCTGCTAAGGGATCTATTGAGGTTCTGGTACAGCCCCATCACTGTAGCTCCTCCTGCAAGTAGGAAATGACCGCAGTAACGTCACATTGTCGTCTTTCTTCCCTGCTGCTGAGAAGAGGGTTTGCTTCTTTTCCCTTTTCAAATATGTGAAAGCGAGTCTACTACTGCAGGAAAGCCTAAGGAGGCTGTGCCCAAAATAATGTTTTTTGCAAAAGGACAATCAAGCAGGATTAATACTTAACATAAAACAGTTTATAGAGAAGAGGGACGGTCCAGTGGTTAGGGCACTAGCCTGGGACTCACAAGACCTGAATTCAGTTCCCTGCTCTGCCAGACATCCCGTGTGACCTTGGGGAAATCACTTCATCTCTCTGTGCCTCAGTTCTCCATCTGTAAAATGGGGATACCACCACCACCACCACCACACCTACCTCACAGGGATGCTGTGAGGATAAACTACATTGAAGATTGTGAGGCACAGAGATATCACATTAACAGGCGTCATGTAAGTACCATAGATAGAACAATAGACTTGTCACCACAAAAGTTCACAATCACCCCCAGAGACCTGAAGAAAAGCTCTGAATCTTGATTTCACCCACACATACACACCTTTTGTGGGGCGGGAAGGGGAGGGTAGAAGATAGACTTTCCTATTTATGATTGACAAACAGATATTTAGAATCACTAACCTATCTACTAGCCCCCAAGCAGATATTCAGTGATTGGAAAAAATAAATAAAACCAAATCCTCATTACATTCAGAGCCACCAGTCATTCCAATACTGAATGCATAGAAATACCATATACAATATTTCACATCAATGTAAAGTACAAGGAAAGCTTGTTTGGAAGGAAGAGTACTTATAGCTTATTTACAAGTGAGATAGTTGCATGAACATCATAGCTGGATTATTTTTCCTGCTGAAAAATTCAATTGCCTATTTCATGGAAGATCTCTTGTGTGATTATTATAAGTAAAGCAATTTCAATACACTTATAACAATTATAAAGTGGCTAACTATAGATAATACTTAGATTGTAAACTTCTTCAGGAAAGGGACCATCCTTTTGTTCTGTGTACAGCCCATAGCACAATGGGGCCCTGGCCCATGACTAGGTGCTACTGAAATACAAATAAATAAGTAAATTAAATTAAATAAATAAATAAATGCTCATTACCACCACCTGAACTGTAGACATGAGCATATTAGTGTGTGAATATTGAGGATTATATGACTTCAAGTCTTGTGAGTCTTACATACCATGGTTAAATCCTTCAGTCCCTGGAGTTGTGACATTGGAGTTGTGGAGTAAAGATGCAAAATTTGACCCTAAATTACAAGTCGATGCATTGGTACCCCCAACAGGTGAAGGTGAGAGTTTGGGGACTATTGAACATTGTGCATTATGTACCACAATAATAGAAACAACTGTGCAGAATAATGTAATTTTTTGCCAATCTGCTATGGGCATCTAATCATTCTTTTAGCTCACTTTGCATCTTTGTGTCTCACTTCACATCTGTCATCAGCTACTCTAGTGCAAGAGTGACTGAACCATAAGAATGGCCATAGTGGATCAGATCATTGGTCCCTGTAGCCCAGTATCCGGTGCCAGATGCTTCAGAGGGAATGAACAGAACTGGGCAATTTTCAAATGATCCATCCCCTACCATCAAGTCCCATCTTCTGTCAGTCAGAAATTAAGAAACACCCAGAGCATGGGGTTGTGTTCTTGACCATCCTGGCTAATAGCCACTGATGGACCTATCCTCCAAGAATTGATCTCATTTTTTTAACCCTTCTATACTTTTGGCCTTCACAACATCCCCTGGCAACAAGTTCCACAGGTTGACAGTGCACTGTGTGCGATACTTCTTTTTGCTTGTTTTAAATCTGCTGCCTATTAATTTAGTCAGCTGCCCCCTAGTGTCTGTGTTATGCAAAGGGGTAACTAACACGTCCTTATTCACTTTCTCCATATCATTCATTATTTTATAGACCTCTGTCATATTCCGCCTTAGTCACCTCTTTTTGAAGCTGAACAGTCCCAGATTTATTAATGTCTCCTCAAATGGAAGCTGTCACCTATAATAAGTGGGAACAAATCAAAAATTATTTTTAAAATTCAACATGGTTGATGAGGTACACTTGAGTTTCTTCAACAAAGTACATTTAAAGTAAACACATGTGTGCTGTGATGCCAACAAAAGGATTATGAAATTCTACAGCTGTGGAGAGTGGGATTCAGAAAGTTCACATGAGGGGAGTAGATTCTATGTAGGAGACTAGCTGTAAAACCTGGGATTAGAAAAGGGGAAAGAAAGGACCCCGCAGGGTTCATATTAGTGGCAGATAGATCCTAAAAGATTAGTTTGGGGAATCATATTAAGTTTGGGGAATCAGATTTAACTGAACAATTTTGATCTAGAAATTGGGCTAGAAAAGAAGCAGAGTTGATTTTTCACCAATAGCCTCTTCTGCCAGCCAGAAAAAATGTACATGATCTGACAAAGATAGATACAGAGCCTGCCTCTGCACAGCTTGGCACCTAGCGCAATCATTTACATTTGTGTAAAGTGGGTGTGAAATGCCCCCATTCTGATTCAGTTTCATTTGGAACCTACTTTGCACAGATGTGAAATGATCAGACTGTGCAATTCAGTGAAGAGTCAAACCTAAAGTTTTGGCGGGGGAGGCTTGTGTTCCCAGGCTAGCAATCTGTCATTCCCTTAGTTCCTGCTTTGCTGGTGGGCCACCGCAACACCTCAAAGCCTCCCTGCAATTAATAAATAAATGCTCTCGTTGCTTTTTAAAATTAAAATGCTCTGGGTTTATAGTTCAGCACTAAGCATGTGGGAGAAGGGGAAGGTCACTAGATCATAGAGAGGGTCTCACAGCACAACCAGCACCTGATGGGTGAGAGACACCGACTGAGTAGTTTAAAAACTATAGGATAGAGGTCTGTCTTATTTACTTTTAGACCTTTGCAGCCAGCATTCTTTTCACAGTTTTCTTCTGAGCCTCTGCCTCCTTTGACTCTCTTGTAATAACCCATATCACATTATTGCTATCATCAAACTCACTCGATGAGTCAGCCCACATGGGTGTGAGAACTTCATCTTCTGCCTTGTCTTACTCCCCCTCCCATCTGCAGACACACACACATACACACACACTCTAAGTGGGTCATCGCTTTCCCCCCTACCTTCCTATTATTTTTTAGCCATTTTTTATTTTCTGAAGGAGGAGGGATTGTGCTTCTATACCCAGACCCTCCCACTGTTAACAGCACCTGCCCTGTGCTAACCCACTACTGGGAGCTGTGGTGCATGTCCCCCCTTTTCTTCAGTCCTCTTCTCTTTTTCTCTCTCAGTTTGAGATTTTTTTCTCTCCTTTTTTGTACTTTCCATCTCTCAGTCACTCAACCACGTTTTCTATCTTACCAGCAAAAAAAGGAAGAAATGGTTTCCATGGCAAATTTGCAGGGTTTAAACTTAACACAAATAGAATAACTAAGACTTTCACCTAGTTTTAGTGTATGCTAGATAGTGAGCCAAATTCTTGGCCATCATTTCACGCTCGCAGAGAATTTTATTTTCTACTGGTGATCGTGAGGTTGCCTACAACTGCCTATTGGAAAAGATGTATAGAATTTAATTTAAACCAATAGAGTTTTATGAAATTTACTCTAATAACCTACAGAATGTATTAGAAAATAACCTTTCTATAGGTGAGTTGGGTTTGTTTGTATGTTTGTTTTTGAGACATCCTATAGAATTGCATGGCAGTGATATCATTTGCTATTCAATTCTACAAGATAATGCAAAAATAAATAAATAAATAAAACCACCCTAGAGGAAGTGATCATTTTCCATTTAACCCCATAGGACTTTTTTCTATAAGGGCTGCAAATATCGCACTGTTGTGGTAGTGAGCTCCGAGACACATGCAGGTACAGGCATAGCAAACTAGATTTCAGCTCCAGCTTTCAGGCCTGTCTCTGCTGTAACATACACAGTATCGCTTGGAGAAGCAGACTGTAACACAGCTTTTCACTCAGAACAACTGCTTTTCCTGAACTAAGCAAATTTGACTCAGGAGGAAAGAAATTTTTCTGTCTGGTACCCAGTTCTCATATGTTCCGGTTTCATAAGTGCAGGAATAAATTCATTTAAAATGAAGAGCACAACAGGTCAGAAGATGATTGAATAAATGGATTTTTGTCTTTTACTCTCATGGTTTCCTTTCAAGTATTTTTGATGAATAATTCCTGTCCCACCCCTCTGCTCCACCTTCTGTGATTCATTCAATTTTAGGGTGGATGACAGGATGGTAAATTAGAATTAGTTAGTGGGGATGTGTGTCAATATCAATTTATTTGTAGATAACACACGATACAAATATATATAAACCAGCTTGTGGTACAGCAATTCCACACTTGTGTAGAAATTAATGGAATTGGATCAAAATATGGCTTATTAATATCCTTTCTTGTACTGTAGATACCTCTTGTTTGATCATATGAGCGTGCTTGCTGACTGCTACATCATGTGATGGCCAGAAATGACTTCCTTGTGACATTGTGCATGCTTGGCAATAAGTTTGCTTGCGCGCGCGCGTGCACACACACACCTGAAATATCAATACAGTGGGTTGAGGGGTTTTTTTACGTGCTCACAGACTAACATTTGAGAGGGACATTATGTTACACTGACATTTCATAAGTTATTTTGTTTTTCTGAACTTCCTTTTTTCCTTTATAATTTACAAAGCATTGAATGTTTCAATTAGAGATGGACACACGCTGCAAAATTCAGATCTGGCTTTTGAACAACCTCCCTTTCTGTGCAAGTTCAAAGGGATTTAGTTAGAGTTTTTGTTCCCCATAATACACAGAAAAGGGCCGTTCAAATTAACCTCCAGATCTGAGTTGGAACTCTGAGGCTATTTATTATTTGTAGCATGGCAGCACTGAGAGGTTCCAATCAAGGTCTGGATGCTTTACAGACCTGGTTTGTTTTATTATATATGTTTGTACAGTGCCTACCATAACGGAGCCTTTATACACTATCCAAATACAATTGGTCAATAATAATGACAATCCCTGCCTCAAAGAGTTGACAATCAAATTATGTAATTTTATAAAATCAGTAAGTTAGTACTAGATGAACCAGGTATAATCAGCTCTTACAGGGAAAAAACACACATTATATATCTTATTGGTCTATTATGATACTAGACATACAGCGTGAAATATTTTTTAAAGCTTAGAAATAGATGCATCTTTTAAATAGCAGAAAAAGAACCACAATAGAAACTGGGAAGTTATGTTCCAGGGTAAAATTTTCAAAAGCACTCAAGTGACTTGGAAGACTAAGTCCCGTTGACTTTCAATTGCCTAGACTCCTAAGCCACTTCTGACCATTTTATTCTCAATCTAGAACATTAGGTTTAGCTCTATAACCAGCAACAATGAAAGGGCTCAGGATAAGCAGAATACAAGTTTCCAACCTGTTTTCACTCTGATATAGCAGAATCAGAACCAGTTCTGGGAAGCAGCTCTAAACATACCCTTACCTGTTAGTTTTGTCTCTTCACTTTTTACCAGCCACCAGTTTTCAATGGAAAATGGAATTATTTAGTCTGGGCAGAACAATTTTGTCCCTGCTGATATTTTCCCCTCTGTCTCTCACCCCTGTAATCCTTTTCTTAGATGTATTGCTTGTAAATTACTGACTCCAAAATGAAGGAAGGTTTTCCTGTAGAATAGTGCCAGTTATTGCTCACATAATGATCCTTCCATGCACAGTGTATTTCTGTGTTATACAACAAATCAACAAATAATTGTATTCAGAACTTAAAAAAGAAAAGAAAAAAGAAACCAAATCTGCCCTAGTTTTGAGCAGACACACACTTTGGGGTTAGTGTTATAGTCCTGCCTTGCAGGGCTCAGTTGAATTTCATTTATTACAGTGCTTGGCGGTTCTGGAAGCTTTCCTTTAATTGATGATAATTACATGTCAGCCCCTAATGAGTCAGTTGAGCTTTTATTTTTCCCCTGCATTCCAATGAATTCATATGGGTGTGGAAGGAAGGGAAGGCTTGTTAAATATAGAATCCTGGCATTGAGATACTAATGTGATTGTAAAGCACTACTATTTCTTAAGAATTTGGGCGGGGCTATGTGGTGTCCTAGTTACAATTTCATTCTCTTCCTTTAGATTTTTGTTTAAAAACCAAATCACATTGCCATAACCACCAGAACTAGATGGGGTGATAGAGACACATGTTCCTGTGCTTTACGAGCTGCCCTAAATAGTGACTTTTTAAAAAGTAAATTCCATATGTCGTCTTTGCTTTTTCTAGACATGGAAACCATTCCAGGTTTTTACAACTTCACACATTAAAGGTCTGATCACATAACAGTCCCGTGAAGGGTAGAAGTTACATTGGAAATGGAAAACTTTTCATTGTTTAATTACTGTAGTGCCACTTGGATTTGACTGCTGAAATTTTCACAGCGTGTTGGTGTAGTGCACTGCAGCTCCTTACTTCGCTCTGCTATAAAGTAAACTAGCAATTATTGATTTAAAAAACAACCACCAAATCCTGAAAATCTCTCTGTGCAGGACTAGCCTTATGGGTGGGCAACAGAGGTGACTGCCCAGGGCCCCATGGTCAGAGGTGGATTAGGGGTTTGTGGGGCCCTGGGCCAGAGCAAGTGGGGGCCCTCCCCACTCCTTCTGCCTGCAGTCCTCCCCGCACCCCTGCTGGCTCCCTGGCAGGAGCGCCAGGCGGTTGGAGTGGGTCGAGGCATGGGGGGGGCATTTTTCAGCCTTCCTCCTCCCCCCTCCCCCAATTGGCCAGGCTCCTGAGCACAGGCCCCATTGGTCCAGTGGCTAACCCACCACCGGCCATGGTCATGGGGGTGCCGTCAGTGCTTAATTTGTGCTGGCACCTCTGGGCTCTTGGCCAGCAGACGCCGCTCTCCAGACGCCCGGCTCTGAAGGCAGCACTGCTGCCAGTAGCAGTGCAGAAGTAAGGGTGGCAATACACCATAACATGCCACCTTACTTCTGCGCTGCTGCCAAAAGCAGCGCTGCCTTCAGAGCTGGGTGCCCAGCCAGCAGCCACTGCTCTTCGGCTGTCATGGTCAAGAGGCAAGGAGCAGGGTGGGCCTGGAGTGCGAGGCCACAGAAGGGAGCTTGGGGCAATGTGTGCGGGGGACAGAGGGGGGGCTAAGCAGTGAGGCCCTGGAGCAACGGGGGGATGGGGAGCGTAGGGAGGCAGTGGAGCTCAGGTGTGATGGGAGGCTGCATGGAGTCAGCAGGGGCCAAAATACAAGTTTGCCCCGGGTGCCATTTTCCCTAAGGCTGGCCCTATCTCTGTGGAATACTGTTGTCTCTCATCCCTAACAGAAGTACAAGTATATGGTATGTCAGGCTACTTGCTTTATGTATGCAGTCTACAAACACTGAATGCTGCCTATATTCCTTAAGTGATGGAGTGATTTCCATTTGAACCATGACTGTGCAGACCTACCCCATCTAAAGGGAGTACACTATGGGGCACAGTTAATCATTGTCCCACAGTACTTTCTTAAAATAGTCTCTAGAATACTTACAGGGCCTGATCCAAAGGACATTGCAGTCAGTGACAGACAACTGGATCATCTAGCATTTTCATCTGTCAATGAAAGCTCTTTACACAGGAGGGTAAAGATCACTGTCCCCATTTTACAGATGGAAAAAACAATGTAATGAAGTGACTAAGCTAAGGTCACCCAGCAGGCCAGTGGCAGAGTTGAGAACAGAACCAAGGTCTCTGGATTCCCAGTCCAATGCCTTACTTATTGTGCCACACTGTCCCCCAAATTTCATAAGATGACATTGCTATCTGTTAGGTAGCAGAGTTAAACTGCAAGGCAAAATCAATAGGAAAAGTTTCCTAGAGCATAATACATTCCAACTTTGAAGTAGCTAGATAATGGTAATATCTGTGTGATATATGATGAGATTGTCAGACTGATAGGAAACCAAATAAATTTAATCTGGAAAATATGCCAAGACAATATACCTAACCAAGACCTAATACCTAACCAAGTCACCTAATCCTCAAAAGAAGACCCTGACCAGATATGAAGCATGGATTACCAACAGACATGGCTACATGCCGAGGAATATTTCTAATGTATTGGGCTCAAACAACATGTTTTAGGTAGGTTGTCAGTACATAATTAAAGTTTGCCTAAGGACTGGCAGGTGGTATTCTAACTACACAGCTTTTCAAAGGGGGTCTTTGGTATCACTTTAAAGAGGATTGTGGTAAGGAACTCAATCTTAATTAAAAGGATTAAGACCAATGCAAAGTGAGTGCAAAATGGATGTAAAAACATACAAGATCAGAATAGCAGCAATAAATACTACTTTGCACTAGTCTCCATGATTACACAAGGGGCAGGACAACGAGTCTAGTGCTGCTAAGCTAAGGCCATTTCTACATTACAAAATTAAGTCAATCTAACTTACATTGGCATACAGCTGCTACAGTAATTACATTGCTTGTACACGTCTACACTTTGCTTCTTGTGTCAGCCGCGCGCGTCCTCACCACGAGCACTTGTATCGATTATACCGTCAGTGTGGGGCATTGTGGGATGGCTCCTGAAAGCCAGTATCAGTCGACATAAGCAAGGCAGTGTCTACACTGACACTGCATTGACCTAACTACATTAATCTTGATTCTATGCTGCTCATGGTGGTGGAGTTATTAAGTTGGCATAGCGGGGCAATTACGTCGGTGGGAGTAAAATTTATGTGTAGATACTTCCATAGTTAGGTCGACGTAAGCTGCCACTAACTCTGTAGTGTAGACCTGACCTAAAATAGCTAAAGGCAGTGGGCTCCAGGATGAGCTGCATATAGCAAAACAGAAACCACCTGTGTATAGGTAAAGGTTTGTACATAAACTAGATGGGAAACAGCTATCACCTGACAGCTGTAAATAGGCTAATCACGGCTGTGAACACCACATGTAAGCCTACAAGGCTGTATGGACAAAGTAAAGCTACTTTTCTCTCTTGCAAAACCCAATGAAAAGGCAATGGTTTCGTGTCAGAAAAGGCTACTCCCCCACTGCCCCCAAAAAAGGAAGTTAAGGTGAAGTGCTCATAGACTAAAGTCAGAAGGGACCATCATGATCATCTACTTTGCCCTCCTGCTCATTGCAGGCCACAGAATCTCACTCACCCACTCCTGTAATAGACCCCTGACCGAGTTACTGAACTCCTCAAATCATGATTTAAAGACTTCAAGTTACAGAGAACCCATCATTTACACCAGCAAATGACCCATGCCACATGCTGCAGAAGAAGGTGAAAAATCCCCACAGTCTCTGCCAATCTGACCTGGGGGCAAATTGCTTCCTGACCCCAAATATGGCAATCAGTTAGACCCTGAGCATGTGGGCAAGACCTACCACCCGGATGCCACATAGGAAAAGACATTATTATCTGACTGTTGATTATTTGTATTACCATACCACCTAGGAGCCCTAGTTGTGGACCAGGATCCCATTGTGCTAGGTGCTCTACACAAACAAAAAGATAATCTCTACCCCTTCATTCAGAGCTCAGCTGCCTGGAACTCTGGTGCCATCATGTAGAGATTTGGGTTCAAAGCAGCAATTTTATATTTTCTTCTGTAGTTTGTAGCCATGTCATAATATTAAAGTTCAAATAAACTGAAACCTAGATGTTTCATCTTTTTCAACAAACACTTTCTTCCACATCAAGTCAGCACAGTTACAGAATTCCAAATTACAGGTGACAACAGTAAACACTTAATACACTGAACCGGTGGTCAAGTTCCTCTTCCCACCATATAAAACCTGAGCATTTTGTGTGGACCTGTCTAGATGTTTTGGAAGGACACTCCTCTCTTTAATTAAGAGTGAGCAAAATGCATAGCGAGGAACAACTTGTAGAAGGAGATATAATTTGAGAAATTGAGTCATTTTGATCACGTTTACCCTTGCCTTCCTTAGGTAAAGCATAATATTATGTATCTGAATAATAGATTAAGCATTGGTCACAATAGGTTTGTTCAGAATAGGTACAAAATATATTTAACATTCAACATATATTTAACAACTTTAAACTCAGCTGTTTTTTGAGGTGTCCTTAAGCAACCACTTTCTGGAGCTAAGGGCCTTTGGTCCATTCAAAAGCTGCACAAACCGCAGAGTATCTTAACTGATCCCACTAAATTGGAAACAGAGACAATGACTTACCTAGTACATGAAAAGTAATATGTTCTGCATAACATAATAGTGTGTTCTTAGTGCCCTCACTTCAGCAGCTTAATCTCTGTGAGCAGTTTAAGAAAGAGATGACAGCTTTGTACAGTACTCTGCCCACAAGACCATTCTGTCTAAGGCTTTCGCTGTATCCTGTGGAAATAGGGAAGGTACTCCTCTCTTGTCTTCATCTGCTATTTGTAGCATCTTGACATTTCAGCCTTTTATTAACCAGTTAGTCTACATGCACAAGGCTTTTCAATACTGTTTCCAATCAATCAGCTTTGAAATTAGATAAAACTCATAGTGGTACAGAGGGGCATGAATCTGTAGACCACAGATGGCTCTTTATAGTCTAGAATATATGGTGTAAAGTCTCCTAAAGCTCTCGCATCTCTCTCTCTCTCTCTCTCTCACACACACACACACACAGGTTGCAAAGTCAAGCACTCAAAAATTAGGAAATGACAGAGTTAAGATTACCTCTGCAACCTTAATTCAGCCTTCTTGTGTTTGCATTATGACAGTCTTTAATTACATGATCAAATACTACTTTTTCCACAGGACCCTGTCGCATGCCTTAATTCTGACATTTCCTAAATTGCTTGATTTTCCAACCTTAATAATGTTCTTTTAAGATAGTTTTTTGGTGTGATTTTTCTAGTTTTTTTTTTTTTTTAAACAAACAGAAATTCCATCACTGGGCATCATATTGACATCCACATGGGCCATCAGCAGGCCTGGAACCTTTAGATCCACCACACAGACTTCTGCCACTCAAGCTAATAGAGAAACTGATAGCAGTAGGAGGTTGTCATCCTCTGCATGGATCAGCACTATAGGGGGACAACACATACACTTTGCCAGGGGATTTCACAGATATTTGCTGACAACAGAGGAATAGTGACACTCAGGAATCCTGAATTCCATTCCAGGCTCTGGTGGGAAGTGTGCTCTAGTGGATATTGAATCTTCTGCCCATTTTCGCCATGCTCGACTCTTTCTGCCCCAACCTGTCCCTGTCCCAATCCTGTCTCTTTGCCGCCCTGGCTCCTTGCCAAACCAGTCCTAGTCTCCCTTTACAAGCTTGTTATCTGAGTCCCAATCTCCCTGCTCCACACACCCCGTTCCAGTCTCCTGGCCTCACCAGTCCCAGTTCCCCACCTCACCTCTTCCCTTCCCATTTCTAGTTCCCAGTCTCCTTCCCTGTGCTCCTCATACAACCTCAGTCTCTCCCTTCCCCCCCCACCCCCCAGCTCCTTGTCCCAGTCTCTTTGCCCAGGCAGTCCCAATTCTCCTCCAAAAGCCCCGGCTCCTTGTCATATTTCTCTCCCCACCCCCCTACTCCTGTCCCCCTCACTAGTTCCTAGTTCTGGTCTCCCCCTGCCCCCATTTCCCCCAGGTCGTCTTCTAATCTCAGTGTCCCCTAGGGTTACCATATCTGAACTTTCAAAAAAGAGGACACTCCATTGGGGGGGTAGCCCCACCCCCTAGCCACTCCCTCCCACTTCCCGCCCCCGACAGCCCCCCCAGAACCCCTGACACATCTAACCCCCCCCCGCTCCCTGTCCCTGACTGTGCCAACCCCTCTCCACACCCCTGCCCCCCTGACAGCCCCCTCCAAACTCCCGACCCATCCAACCCTTCCCCCCGCTCCCTGTCCCCTGACTGCCCCCCTTCTCCAATTCCCTGGCCCCCTTACCGTGCCACTCGGCTTAGAGCATGTGTCTGGCTCCGCGCCCCAAGGAGCACCCCGCCCCGCCCGAGCGCTGCCGAGCAGTGTGCAGAGGCTGTGAAGGAGGGGGGAAGCAGGGGAGGGGATCTGGCTACCACTGCCAGCCCTGCCACCGCATTCCCTCAGAGGCGCACAGCCCTGCCCCCCCCCCCCCCCAGCGCTGCCGGGCAGCGTGCTAAGGCTGCAGGGGATGGGGGGAGCCGGGAAGGGGCTTTGGCTGCTGAGGTCCCAATGCGAGCGGTGGTTGGCCACCCTGTCAGCCGCTTTTCAGTCGATAAATAGCTGACCGGGGGGAAATCCTGGACATTTTTAGAAATCCCCCCTGGACGGCTATTTAAAGAGCGAAAAGCCGGACATGTCTGGGGAAACCCGGAAGTATGGTAGCCCTAGTGTCCCCCTCTCCCCACCCCCAATCCAACTAGCTCTCAGGTACCCCTCCATTTTCCCAGTCTCAGTGTCTTTGCTTAAATTGTTCCAGCCTGGCCTCTGCCCCCTGGCTCCCAGTCTCCTTGCTCAACAAGTCCCAGAGTCTCCTGCTCCAACTCCTAGTCACAGTTTCCCTCCCAGCTCCATTTCCTGTCTCACCAGGCTACCTGTTTCAATCTATTCCTTTCCCCTCCCCCAGTCCAACTTTTGTCCCCTCTGTATTTGAATTAGACCACATTCTCCATGCTGCCTGAGTGCCTGCTCAGGCTCACAAAGAATAGAGGAGATACAGGCTCCCTGCTTTCAGTTCCAGTGCCCAGCCCCCACCCCAGCTTGGAGCAGCCTTTACTGGTAAAGTCCTTCTTAGCGCCTCTAGCCCTGGGTTGGAGCAAGCTCAGTTGCTCTGTGATGATGGCATAAGCATAGTCTGGACAGCACTAGGATTGAGAGCGGCTCAAGAATGCTCTGTGAGGATGGAATCTTCTGAGATTTTAGCGGCTAAAATTGAAGACGCCTCTATTGAGCATGTGCAAACTGTGATTTTTCCAAGGCTTATAACTTGGGCAAATTTGTGTAGCTTTTCATAGGAATGGCAACACACATATCCCTGGTACAAATGCCATCCCACCGTCAAATTTCAAGTGCCTACTGCAAAACATATGGTCATTAGAGAATTTGAAAGACGAGGTCTCTAGACATTTTTAACATAGGCAAAACATTGTAATATTCCCTAGCCTCGTACTCAGAAATAGCTGAAGCATTTTGGCTGAAATTTTTCAGAATAATTCAGCTGAGAGAGATACCTGGCATAGGAAATTTCAGCCCAAACATTTAAAGTTTAGCAAAGTTATAAACAACTGACAGGTGCTATAATGGGAGGTATCAGACAACTTTAACAACAGGCAATGCTACTAGTTCCACCTATAGGAACTCTTCTAGGAAGTAGTTCATATTCGGGAAAAATTCATTTTCACCCAAAACCCTATCCTGATCAGCCATAAAGGAGAATTCTGCTCTGTACAAATCCCTATAAACTACTGAAGTTGTTTCTTTTGTACCTGTGAAAAACATCTTGTTTCTGTAATAGACATATGATATCTTTAGAAGAACCAATGTCTTTGTTAGTAGTTTCCCTGGTCTAATGACATAGTAAAAAATGCATTGCCTTGCTTTTACGAAAGGAAGCCACTCCTTTTAAAAGAGTAGGCACCAATCAAACTGAAACATCAGTTCTCTGGAGAAGGCAGCCAGCTGTGATCCCAAGGGTTTGATTTTGTTGTCAGTTCATTCTGAGTACTCATTTGCATTGTTTTCTCTAGATGCAGGCCCTTAAGGCCCAGTACTCACTTAGAGCCCAATCCAAATCGTGCTGAAATCACTGGGAGCTGGATCAGATCATTAGCTTTCCAACAAATGGAAAATACTGATAATGGGTTTGGGGGCGGAACTGGATGCTTTTAGCTACAGAAAAAATATTTTTGTGCAGTGGAGATTATATCTGACCTTCGAAGAACTGAGTGTCATGTAACCACAGTCAGTGAACAATACAGACCAGCCTCAGTTAATACTCTTCAGCTAAATAAAGTTTACTGCTACCCACTACATCTTTGCAGTTCTTTCCCTAGTGTTTTATCCCCCATCTGAATAAACCAAGAAGCCTCTAATAGGATGGAGATTAGCAAATCTCCTCAGCCTCTACCCTGACTTAATACGGACTACAAGACATATATTCACCAAACACTATTACAAACTATTGCATTTATATTTGTTAACAAGGTAGATAGAAACAGTTCTGACCATGCCCAGCATGCATCAAACGAATTTACATCACGTAATCTCTAAGAAAAAATAGTCTACATTATTTCACTCAAGATAAATGGGCAAAAATTCCCATGATTTGGGTCACAATTCCCAGAGTATATATTCAACTGACATCATCATGTTCTCTACTTCTACAGTTAATTAATCTAGTGTTCCATTGAGCTCTCCATCCATTAGCAGTGCCTAAGCTACCCTGCCCTGGTTCAACAGGTTTATTTTATGGGCCTGATTCTGAGAGGTGCTGGGCACCTATCTACAAATCCCATTAGTGTCAACAGTTGTGGTGGATGCTCAGTGCTTCTTGGGATCAGGCCCCAACTGAGTAAAACTCCTTAAGTCCTGCTCTTTTTCTACTTTTTTCATAACCATAAGTAATGCAGCTCTGAACCCGATTCCTCATTGCTTTAGTTCCCCCTACTTGCTCATTATTCCTGCTGTATTTTAAGTATTCTCCCAGTTTCCCTTCTGTATGTGACCACCCACTTCTCCACCTACAGTGTCTATAATGTGATTTTATCTTCTGTAGTTTCTAATGGTAAAATTATGCTAATTTTATTCAGAGCTTAAAGTAAAAATCAGTATGACTATTATTCTGCCCATATACTGAACCAGTGCAGGTAGTTATTCACTTCAGAAGTGAATATGGCTAATAATGTAAGAAAATTACACCTGCATACTGTTAGCCAGTTTCATATTTAATTAGTGAGAACAATATATTTCCAGGTCTTATTACTGAAAAAAAATTAACTCCTTTACTTCAAGGCGTGCTTGCTTGCAAACTTTCAGCTCTCATTCATGCCTTTGAAAATATCCCCCTAAGTGACTTTAGTTTTATGCTCTTAAGTCTCTTTGATGCTTTTGACAATCCCACTCTAAAGTATTTCAAAAGTCTGTGAACACCCGATTCTCTTGATACACCATGGGCAAACACTCGCTATGTCACAGGGTGCGCATTATACTCTATTAGTTGCATACTGTATCATTAGGCCTATGTCTGATGGTTCAGTGCTTCCACTACCCTAAGAGAAAAGCATTGTTACTTGTTATAATAGCATGGGTATTGTATTCCATATTTCTTGGTTGCTGGCCTCATTTTGCCAATGTGTCACTAACAAACTTTGAAAACTGTCTCTCAAACATATAGTAAGAATTAAGATAGAGCTTCTAAAGCGTTAAATGTGGCAATGACAGTGCTCTGCAAATTCACAATGGCCATGGTATAGTCTCAAATAAGGCCAGCACGCTCCCACATTTGCTATAAATAATATACACTAACACACAGGCATGGGCTAGATTTCACGGGATTTCTTCAATTGCTGCAAAATTTGCTGTGATATATGTTGAAGACATAACACTGGTCTACAATTTTTGAGAAGTCGTCTGCTTCAGAGATAAAATGTGCTATTTATTATGTATTTTGATGTGCTGAATTCAAATATGACAATTAAAACAACTGTTTCTAAGATATTTAAGTTTTTACATTTTATGTCTATGTATATTGTGTAGATAGTAGAGTTTTAATCATAAATTGTAAACCTAGGTCTTTTCATGTGTTTATGGTTGCTTTACATGATAATATTTTACCTGTCCTATTTATGTAACACTTTAAAAATCAGCAAAAGGGTTATATAAATAAAATTTATTATGAAACAAAAGACAAAAAACTATTCTGTACATAGTTTAGTCCTATTCAGTGTCTACTCGGCGCTTCTTGGCTTGTCTCTTGTATTCATTAAATGGAGCATCTCTTGTCACTGTCCAGCAATAGTCTGCAAGCATTGATGGGCTCCATTTGCCCTGATAGCGTTTCTCCATTGTTGCAATGTCCTGGTGAAATCGCTCGCCGTGCTCGTCACTCACTGCTCCGCAGTTCGGTGGAAAAAAATCTAGATGAGAGTGCAAAAAATGTATCTTTAGTGACATGTTACAACCAAGGCTTTTGTGTGCCTTGAGGGGGTTTTCCACCAACAACCTGTAGTTGTCTGCCTTGTTGTTTCCGAGAAAATTTATTGCCACTAACTGGAAGGCTTTCCATGCCGTCTTTGCCTTGCTACACAGTGCATGGTCAAATGCATCATCTCGAAGAAGTTCACGAATCTGAGGACCAACAAAGACACCTTCCTTTATCTTAGCTTCACTTAACTTTGGAAATTTTCCACGGAGGTACTTGAAAGCTGCTTGTGTTTTGTCAATGGCCTTGACAAAGTTCTTCATCAGACCCAGCTGGATGTGTAAGGGTGGTAACAAAATCTTCCTTCATTCAACAAGTGGTGGATGCTGAACACTTTTCCTCCCAGGCTCCAATGACTGTCGGAGTGGCCAATCTTTCTTGATGTAGTGGGAATCTCTTGCATGACTATCCCATTCGCAGAGAAAACACCAGTACTTTGTGTATCCAGTCTGCAGGCCAAGCAAGAGAGCAACAACCTTCAAATCGCCACAAAGCTGCCATTGATGTTGGTCATAGTTTATGCACCTCAAAAGTTGTTTCATGTTGTCATAGGTTTCCTTCATATGGACTGCATGACCAACTGGAATTGATGGCAAAACATTGCCATTATGCAGTAAAACAGCTTTAAGACTCGTCTTCGATGAATCAATGAACAGTCTCCACTCATCTGGATCGTGAACGATGTTGAGGGCTGCCATCACACCATCGATGTTGTTGCAGGCTACAAGATCACCTTCCATGAAGAAGAATGGGACAAGATCCTTTTGACGGTCACGGAACATGGAAACCCTAACATCAACTGCCAGGAGATTCCACTGCTGTAGTCTGGAGCCCAACAGCTCTGCCTTACTCTTGGGTAGTTCCAAATCCCTGACAAAGTCATTCAGTTCACCTTGTGTTATGAGGTGTGGTTCAGAGGAGGAGGATGGGAGAAAATGTGAGTCCTGTGACATTGATGGTTCAGGACCAGAAGTTTCATCCTCTTCCTCTTCCTCGTCTGACTCAAGTGAGAATGATTCTGGTGCATCAGAAACCGGCAGTCCTTCTCCGTGGGGTAATGGGCGTATAGCTGATGGAATGTTTGGATAATGCACAGTCCACTTTTTCTTCTTTGACACACCTTTCCCAACTGGAGGCACCATGCAGAAGTAACAATTGCTGGGATGATCTGTTGGCTCTCTCCAAATCATTGGCACTGCAAAAGGCATAGATTTCCTTTTCCTGTTCAACCACTGGCGAAGATTTGTTGCACAAGTGTTGCAGCATATGTGTGGGGCCCACCTCTTGTCCTGATCTCCAATTTTGCAGCCAAAATAAAGGTGATAGGCTTTCTTAACCATAGTGGTTATACTGCGCTTTTGTGATACAAAAGTCACTTCACCACAAACATAGCAGAAGTTATCTGTACTGTTCACACAAGTACGAGGCATCTCTGCTCACTTTGGCTAAACAGAAATGTGTCCCTTTGCAAAATCAAACACTGACAAATAAGAGAGCACGACACTGTATGATTTCTACAGCTGATAGCAATTTGTTCAGCAGAGTGATGTAAGCTTCATTATGATTGCATCATCCATGACTTCTAGGAATAACATGATGCAATTCATATCATGTATGCTGCAATACCAGCTTCAGATTGCATCATTCATTGTTTTGCCTAAAAAGCAAGTACTGTCCAAACCCAGTCATAGATTTATTCATAGATCCAGTCAAAGATGTATTTTAGTCATTTCTGGTTTAAATTGAGATCCCTTCCCTTTATAACTCACTTCTCCTCCGCCATTCCCAAGTCAAGGGTCGTATATACTGACCCAATAGCATATCTTGAAAACTAAAGCCAATCAACAATTTTAAGCATCATTTTCGTTCTCAGTGACCCAGAATTAGTAAAGTTTGACTACATTTATTTCAGAAGCATTTTGGCTGTAGAGCAGTGATTAGTCATAACACATTTTATATATATCATATAAAGGAGAAGCTGACTGAGAGGAACACTTCTGTTTTAGGTTCTCTCACAGTTAATCCCATGGCAGGACACTTCAAGGGAAGCAGAGTCACGAAAAGTGGGCTAATTTCAGCTCTGGCATAAGTGGACACCAGTTCATTGAAGCCAGTGAAGTTTTATCCATTTACATTAGGACTGAATTTGGCACAAGGAATTTAATTGTGGTTATAAATAGATGGACAAAATGACATAAAAGTTCTCCTATGGCTCCCTTTTCTCTGATACAAGGGCACAAAAGAAGCTTTTAATCACCTAGCCCGATTCTGACAAAACCACAGTAATAATGAAAGAACAGAGTGTGTCGGAACAGATGTGATTTTATTTATTTGCCATCTTACAGCTCTCTGCAGCTTAGTTCTTTAAAAGCATTTCAAAGCCTTGATGAAACTGTTACTCAAAACCCAGCTTTGGTTTTGATTCTGAATCTGACCTAGCCTTGGATCACTTATTGTTGAGCATAACAGATGTCCTCTGCATTGCTGAAAAAGGACTGACTATTTGAAGTTGGACTCTGTAAGTCAAGAGTGCAGCTTCTTTTGGAAAAGTGAGATAACATAAGCAATTTAAATCTGAAATATGAATTCTTTGCACTAGGAGCTGTAACTATATAGTTAGAAATTATTTTAAAAATAGCTCTTCAGGGCTTTGATTCTGGAACTGATTCTACATAAGTGGACCCAAATGCACCGAGTAGCAGGTAGAGCTGAATGAAATTTTTTTTGAACAAATCGTTCTTCCATTGAAAAAATACAGAGTTGGTGACACCAAAACATTCACATTTGGGGAATTCATACTGGTTTTGCCAAATTGTCCGTGTCAAACAAAAAAAATGTATCCCTCCCCACCCCCCGCAAAAGCCTAAATGTTTTGACTTTTCAGTTCAAAAGACATTGTTTTGAAATTTCCTTCAAATTTAAAAAATTAAAAAAAAATTCTTAAAAACTCTAGAAATCTAAACGTTTTGACTTTTTTTTTTAGTTTTCTATTCACCAAAAATTTCAAAAAAATGTTATTTTCAGTTCAACCTGAAATGATTTTTTTGGACTTGCTAGCACACTGAAAATCCTATTAGTCATCCAGCTCTGGTGGCAGGTTCAGGGCCTTCTTGTTCACCCAGAGAAGGGGTTTTAAATGCTATTAAATCAGAATAGCAGCATTTTACAGCCACTTTGAATTGATGTAATATCTATGCAAGGTATAGGGCAATGAAGAATCACAACCAACAACTATAGATGCCCCACTGTTTGTATTCTTTAACTTTCATTCTTTATTTTCCTTTTTATTTTGTTTCCCTGGCTTCTAACTCCATTCTGTAGATTTATTTCTGTACTGTAAAATTGAATATCTCGATGCATTTCATATTTCATGATCAGCTACAGGCTACATTTCAATGCTATAAATTTAATACTGTAATTCTAAGTAAATTAAACACAACAGAATTTTTTTAATGCAGTTCAGTACATTTAGTTCAGTATAAATCCTTGGAAATCATACCATTCCATGCAACCCTATCATCATGGCCCTGAAAATGCCAGCACAGTATTTTATTTATATTATTACCCTTCATGTCAACAGAAAGAAATGTGGGCAAAATTTGGATTTTATCACTATTGCAGAACCAACAGTACCCCTGCATAGAACTCCAGGAAAATATAATTTCTCAACTCAGGTATCTGTTGTTGTTTTTTAAATGGCATAAAAGGATCTCAGCCTGGGACATAGAATTCCTTTGAAACTTACATGATTGTGAAGATGTAAACTTTTAAGTTACAGCTGTTTTGTTTCCTCTAAGTGGCACTGGATGGCTCACTTAGGCCTTGGCTACACTTGCAAGTTACAGCGCTGTAAAGCCTCCCCCAGCACTGTAACTCACTCCCCGTCCACACTGGCAGGGCACTTACAGTGCTGTATCTCCGTGGCTACACCGCTGCAGGTACTCCACATCTCCGAGAGGAATAACAGCTGCAGCGGAGTGGCTACGACTCACGGGTGTGAGTGTAAATGCTTGCAGCGCTGTACTAATCACCTTGTCAAGTGGCCAATCCTCTCCATTGTTGTGACCGGCTGCAGGAATACGGAAGTGCCGGTTTCAAAGCTCGTACCACAGAGAAAAGCAAACAGTTTGCAGCTGGCTTAGAGTGAGTAAATGAATGAGCAGGGGGCCG
This sequence comes from Chrysemys picta bellii, assembly GCF_011386835.1. Classification (NCBI taxonomy): domain Eukaryota; kingdom Metazoa; phylum Chordata; order Testudines; family Emydidae; genus Chrysemys; species Chrysemys picta. The sequence continues at coordinate 200,631,911 of NC_088791.1, forward strand.
GGATTTCGGAACTTGCAAAATAGAGAGCTGACATGCTCCAAAAAGCACTCTCTCTTCCCCCACTCTCCCTGTCACAATCCACCCCACCCTCCACCCCCCGTTTTGAAAAGCACATGGCAGCCACATGAATGCTGGGATAGCTGCCCATAATGCACCGCTCCCAACACAGCTGCAAATATTGCAAGTGTGGCCACACCACTGCGCTGGCAGCTGGCAGTGTGGACAGACTGCAGCGCTTTTCCCTACTCAGCTGTACGAAGACAGGTTTACCTCACAGCGCTGTACAGCTGTAAGTGTAGCCAAGGCCTTAATGTATGATGGATGAGACTGACAAAAACGTAGAATGGCCTAAAACTGAGGAGATATAGCTACTTTAAATAATGATTTTTTTAAGAATAGCTCTAATTACGTTGGATCATTTCATTAGTTACTGTGCAAGGCACCTCAGGGAAGAACAAGCATCAGGCCTGTGTTGCTCACCAGAGACATAGATGCGTACACAGTGTACCATATACTGCATAGCTATGGCATAAACACGTTCATGAAAGAAAATATTGTTCAGTATCTTCCTCCACTTAAACAGAATATTTATCATGTCCTGTTTGCATCAGCTTCTCCTCCTCCCCATATTCTCCAAAGGTTCCATCTCTTCTCTCTGCCAGTTTGTTCCTAGCCACCTGCCGCTTCAGTCTTCTCTCAGGACTCTGTCTTCCGTCGTTGCATACTCTGCTCCCCAGGCCCTGCCCAGTTTACACTCCCTCTCACTCTTCTACTGTCCTCTAGCTCTCTTGGTCTCCTCTGTGCGCCCTCTCTGCTACCCCCTACTCCCTATCCATGCTATCTGTCCCAATCTCATTACTCATTATTATTAATAATAATAATTTATATTAAGTTAACTCCTAGGAATCCTAGATATTACTCAGATGAGTAAATAAGACGACAGTCCCTGCTCCAGAGGGCTCACATTCTAACGGTCAGACAATATGCAACAGGTGGACAAACCAAACATACCAGCTGGGTTGGGGTTGGGAGAATAATATTGATAAACCAAACAGTTCAGCAGAAAAGCAGAAGTCACATCACACTAGAAATAGCACCATTGGCTACACTGTAACCCTCACAATGAGTTAACATACTCAACAGTACATTAGCATTTGGGAACCTAGTCTTTCTAGATATCCTGAGTGAAAATCTGGCCCCACTGAAATCAGTGGCAAAGCCTCAATGGGGCTACAATTTCATCCCTAGTTTAAGGGAATTACATACCTAGGACAAGTTCCTTCCTGTGCAGGGTGCTGCTAGCAGCTGTAAATTGAGCCCTTTGGAAGCCAGCACCCTGGTCACTTGGAACACCCTGGATACTAGGGGTAGTTAGAGTAAGAGAAACTTAGGTAGCTTGGGTTGGGAAGGGTAGAAAGGATCAAGCTAATGAAGTAATTAACTCCCCATCTGGACAGCTCTGAGAGGAAAGGAAGCAGTATAAAAGGCTGAGCTGGGGGGCTTCACATGATGGCTGCTATATCATGAGGTACCTGGATCATAAACAGTAACAAAGACACTTGGTGAAGGTGGACTGTGTGTGCTGGTTAATTCACCCCAAGGTGAAACTGAGCCAGGGTTTCCAGTAGCTGAAGGGGGCTCCCATTCACACTTCCCATGAATGATAATGAAACTTTGAAGTTAAAAAATAACTCTCTTTAACACCAACTCCATTCCTCTCTTCTGACATGATCTGGCTATAGTTGGAGGTACCTGTGTGGAGGAAATAATCCCTGTGCTGCTGCTTGTTATATTAACAATAAGGAGCTGCTTCTTAGAAATCATTCTCGTTAATGACAGTGGTCTCCTAATTTAGAAAACTTAATATAAGATATGTGGCAGATGCGCACCACACAATTTTGTGTAGCCCTGGTTGTGAGAAAGAGGTTGACAGGGATGCCACTCAATGAGAATGTGTGGAAACAGCACAGAATGGCATTTTAGCAGTTCATTGCCCACTCAGGCACTTACCATCACAAATCTTAGCTAGGGATTGAAATAATGGCTGTGGAGGTGCTGCTTTATGCCCTGCTTAAAGAACTGAAGCAGAGAGGAGCAGAAGTAGAGCAACAGGCACGGTGGCATCCATTGTAGCATACGAGGAACATCACTCTGGTTAATATTGAGCATAAAGGCAGCTAGGAACAGCTGATGACCTGTCAGATCTAGGTTCCCTATCAAGTTCAGTCCTGTATTGATAGTAACACCACTTGCTCTTGCTCTAACTTGGATTCAAATTATTAGTGAGACAGCCAATCTGTTTCTGTTGAATTCTTGGTGCTCACCTGTGGTTTTATTCTTTAAATTCCAGTAGATGGGATCATCAAAAATGGGTACCTAGTCTGCTTTAGATGTCAAAATATTTAGTTTAAATCCTTTGGAGGTCAAATTTTTAATCGGAACTAGTAGAGATGGGCTGGCAGCCCACATTGGAACAACCTTCAACTTGACAAAAGATCAGGTTTGGACCCATTTTTAAAAATTATTTGCAATTTTCCCTACAAAGTATATAAAAGGCTCAGTACATTTTAAACCCTTCATCAAAAATATTCTGTTTAGGGCAAATCTCTGTCCTGGCATCCAGTTCAATTATCTTAGCTGGGCACCAGGGATCTTGTCACACACTCTGCTCCCCACCCTCCTCTGGTTTCCCATGAAACAGAACTACAGTACCTCTGCTGTCAAGAGACCCTTCATGCTTGCAGAGAGTGAAAGGATTTATCCCTTGATGAAAACATATTTAAGCAATTCTTGCTACTGAAGAAGAAAATGTATAATATGGAGTGATTTGTTTTTCCTCTGAAATAATAACTGTGAAGTGTTGCATGCAAGCAGTTAGTGCCTGAAAAATTAATTAGCAAAGGCTACACACACAAAACTGAAATTCCATGGCATAAATGTAAATTATTAATATTTCCATTGCAACCACAGAACTGAGTGGCCTCAAGTGACTGAGTTGAGCCCTATGATTTTCCATTAGTATTGTCAATCTTAGGCAAGGGTTCTCAAACTGGGGGTCATGACCCCTCAGGGGTTCACAAGGTGGTTACAAGGGGGCTGTGAGCTGTCAGCTCAGTGGGGCTGACATCCCGAGCCCCGATTAAATTAAATTATGCCCCCCCATTTTTAATTTATGGGGGGGGGGGTCACAGTCAGATGTTTGCTGTGTGAAAGGGGTCACCAATACAAAAAGTTTGAAAACCACTGATCTTAGGCATTTGTCCAGCACCCAACACCATAGTACCCAAGCACTTCTGAGGTAAATTAGATCTTCATGTGGAGGTCTCTATTGGACTTGCTTTCATTAAAACACACATTACATTTTTCCCCACTAACATGAGAGAATATTAATTACTGCATTTTTGTAGAGTACAAAAATAAATTTGGTCAAATAGAAAAAAGAACAGTATAGTAGGGTTGACAACCTTCCCAGTTTGGCCAGGAGTCTCACGGAATCGAGCTTAATCTCCCGGAGGCTACTGAAGCCAATCCGGGAGATTTTAAACCGCTAAAAGTCCGGCGGTGCAGCAGGGCTAAGGCAGGCTCCCTGCCTGCCCTGGCCCCACACCACTCCCGAAAGTGGCCGGCACTTCCCTCCGGCCCCTGGGCGAAGCCAGGGAGTCTCCATGAATGTGCTGCCCCCGCCCTGAGCGCTGGTTCCACACCTCCCATTGGCCAGGAACTGCAACCAATGGGAGCCACGGGGCTGCAGGGACATGCAGGCTGCTTCTGGGAGCAGGCACCAGGCCAGAGCAGGCAGGAAGCCTGCCTTAGCCCTGCTGCACCGCTGACCAGGAGCTGCCCAAGGTAAGCGTTGCCCAGCCTCACCCCCTCCCGCATCCCAACCTCCTGCCCCAGCCCTGAATCCCTCCCGCACCCCAACCCCCAAACTCTCTCCCACAACCCAACCCCTTTCCCCAGCCCTGTAGTCCTGTCCTGCACCCAAACTCCCTCCCAGAGCCCACACCCCCTCCTGCACCCCAACCCCCGCCCAGTGAAAGTGAGTGAGGGTGGGTTAGAAGAAATGAAGGAGGGAGAGGGGGCAGGGCCTTAGAGAAGGGGCAGGGGGCAGGAGATGGGGCAAGGGTGTTTGGGTTTGTGTAATTAGACAGTTGGCAATCCTACAGTGTAGTCACATATTGTTCAGACATTAAAAGTTGTTCTAAAAAGAGGATTAGAATTAGAGCTGGCCAAAAACCAGGGCATTTTTCACAAAATGTGTCCATTTTATTCATTGAAAACATTTTGAAATTTGAAAATTTTCAGCCAGCCCTACTTAGAATTTTACTTCCATGAATAGCCCTTTTGTTTCAGTGGGTCTATTTGTACAGGAACCTTCATTCACATGCATCCCTTCAAGATCAGGGCCTCAGTGATCAAATTATACAAGACAATTTTAATTGACTTAGTATTTGTCCCCCTTCCCTCCGCAAGAGATTTCATAGCTCTCCTATGTAGATTTTTTTCACCTGGATTAATGGATGTTCCTAACTGTATTTTAGTTTATTTGATTGTTTAAATGATCAACCCTTTTCTAATATTGGCAGGAGTGGGGTGTTATGTATCACTTCTATATGTAATAGAATTCTTCTTTAATCTATCCACATTTGTGAGATACAGCTCCAAAATGTTCTTTTTACCAGTGTGTTGCCCTATATAACATTAAACAACACCGAAATTCCCACTGTCTTTTCAGGATTAGCGGTGCCATGATTTGGAAAGCACTAGCTGCAGCTATAAGAACACAGGAAAATGGTTAAATGGAAAAACTCCTTCTCAGGTTATAAAAGCAGTTAAGATCATAGCTACTCTCATTTCATGGTACCTTCTACTATGCACACTGTACATCTGAAGTAAAGGCTGTCTTACCAACTTGTAGCTCCAAGAATAGTTCCACTCTGTGAGTAGCAGTGGAAGGCTGCCTTGTTAGAACCATGCTGTTGCAATTTAGAACACGCCAGAAAAGGAATCCCGCCAATCCATTAGTTATCACTCTTATCTGAACTTTCCTTTGTTTTAATTTTTCCTCCTTTTCTATTTTTCCTCTTGGAAATAGAACTTTTATTGTAGGCCATAAAATGGAGGGAGTGGGGGGATGAGAAGATCTGCCAAGAGTTAAACTGCTAAAGGTGAGAGCATATGGACACAAATATATATCAAGTAAGATGACTGTCACTTCTCTGTCATTAATACTCTATTGTCATTGTAGTGAGGTTTAATAAACATACATTGGAGCAGTTTAAAAATTAAATCTGACTACACCATTGGCTGTTTGTATAGGTTTGAATCTTTTATATTGTAGCTTCCAAGATCTCTCTGTATTAGGGTTGGGGTTTCTTTCGGGAAAGGGTGGGGACTTCGTTTTTCTTGTTGGAAAACAATGTTAATAATCAGGATAGTAGCAAAAGAAAAAAAATCACATAATTCCAGACAGATTATCACCTCTCATCCTTTTTTGTCCTCTTGGCAAAATTGTGTGTGTTCATCTTGAGGAACTAATTCTCTGATGTTATTTCATGTGAGCTTTTGTAGAGTCCTAGGGTATAATCTCTGTATGGCAGAATCAGTCTGGGCAGCTACAGAGGGTGTTCACAGGAAATTCAGGTTTCAGAACAAAAAATCCCCTCTGAGGTTTCAGGTTTATTTCAGGATAGCTTGTCTACTCAAAGTAATAGCAACTTGGTAAAAACTGGCTAGATTTCTTCCACTCAGCTTCAGAGTCAGTAAACATTAGAATATACAAATGAACAACAAAAGCAGCCCTTTTGTTTCCCTGAGAGTTCCCTCTCTAGTTTCCTGCTTCATAAAACCCATTGGGCCTCTTTCTTTTCTCACACTGGTGCAGATCAGCTCCATTGCATCCAGCTGACTCTCAGCAGTGCAAAATCCCTCTAATTAGTTGGCCCTCCCCTATGAGGAATCTAGTCCCTCTTTGAGGGACTGAGTCTAACTAGGCTCAGCTGCACCTAACTGGTTTCCAGCTGGAGCATCTCCCTCAGCTACCTCTCACCCCTTGTTTGGTGTTAACCCAAAAAACCACCACACAGCTTTCTAGCTCAGCATTTGCTCTTCCAAAGCACACCACCACTGGAGCTGTCATGTGGCAGGACAAGGGGTCCCCTCCAGGAGCCCTGAAAGATATCTGTATCCTATCACACCTTCCTCACAGACAAAGGAAAATAGCTTATTTGTTCATGGACACGTTCCTGTTGAATATCACCCTTATATACAATTGCAGTCGTAAAGCTCAATAAGCCAAACTTAAAACTTTGTGCTAGGCTGGAGACGGAGACGAAACAAATAAGGCCATTCTGTGCAGTTTGGAAAGAAACGTCTCTATTAACTGCTTGCGAGTTTAAGGTAATTAAGGCACTTGAATTTTGGCAGCATGTGGTTGTTTGATGTCCTCAGTGTATTCCTGGAAAGAAGCTGGAAATGTTATATATTGTGCCAGTCTGGGAAACATTTAGATATGTTGTCTAAACAATGGTTGATTGTATATTTAGCTCTATAAACTTTGCTTTCTTGACACTTTCCTAAGAAGCTCAGGCATGGACATCCAGAAATTAAAATAATTATTATATTACTATATATATTACTAATAATGCTTCATTATTTCTATGGCACCTTTCAGCTAAGGAATGTAAAGCACCTCCCAAACATTTATACGTTGAGTTCTGCACAACCTCCTTGAAGTAGATTAGTACTAACTGTATTTTACAAGGGAAACTGAGGCATGGAAAGTTAAGTGAATTGCCCAAGGACAGTAACAAGGGGACTCCTGAGCTGCATCTAAACTTCAGAGCTGTAATTCTCCACTGGTGGTAATGATAGTGGAAGGTATAGAGTAGGTAGGACTCAGGTGCTTTTACCAATCTGACATTTAAATAAAAATGGGTGACTCCTGTCTACATTAGCACTGTCACCATTGCTGCACTAGTGGTGAACTATGGCTATGAAGTTTACTATGTAGCTAAGGTGTCAGGGATGCCCTATAGTGAAGTTCCATAACTGAGGAAGGGTTTTCTACTCCTGAAGCTCTGTTGAGGGCAGGGTCAAGCTGCTTTCACTGGCTCCCTAGCAAATCCTTGGAAATGTGGCATTTCTCCCCTCCTCTTATAGACAACGGGAAGAGCTAACCCATAGGGAGCCATATCAGCTTTAGCCCAGTGGTGCCTGTTCTCAGCAAGGTGGTGAGAGGCCCAGGTTCAATTCTCCCTTCTGGCTGAGGGGGAAAAGGGATTTGAATGCAGGTCTCCTACACTGGAGGTGCATGCTCTAACAACTAGGCTATATGATAGCCTGGTACAGAAGTTTCTCAATCTCTCTTTGTGAAACTGGTCCACTGTTAATAAATAATTAACTAGTCACTGGAGCAGGGACTTGAACTTGGTTCTCTCACCGCCTAAATGAATGCCCTAACTTCCAGGTTATAAAGTCATTCTCATGCTCTTTACCCTATCCAGTGACTACCCTAGTCATTGTCATCATGAATGGCAATGGAAAAGAGAGTGAAATAAAACACTTCTTCATCCAAAACATTTTGCCCAGCTCTATTTATTTCAAGATTCCTAAGACCTTGTTCCAGATACCTTGCAATTCTAGAATGCTTATAATAGTATAGTACTTTGCCTGTGCATAGGACCTTCTAGCCCAATCTCAATGTTCTTTACAAACACAAGGTACCAGGCTGCCTCAGGCCCCAGGAGTGGGTGCAATGGGGAGAGGTGGGGACAGTGGTAGCCCTGCTCACCTTTAGCACTTCTAAGGAGAAGCCAGACAAAAAATAGTCCTAACATTCACCTTAATTTGATTTTCAGGTATAAGGTACTACAGACTGTAGAAGTCTTTGGGAAACAGCAACATAAGACTGGGTCAGAGCTCCTGTCAATTTTTTTTCTACTGGCTGCCAGCTTCTCTTTCCATGGCTATTGATGTTTGAAAATGAGGTAAGTTTTAAAATATTGACTTTTAATTTTTTTTAAAGGGAGGTTTATTTACAAAGAACCTGATCTTCATCCAGATCCTGTTCCATCTCCCACTGAAGTTAATAGAAAGACACCCATTGACTTCAATAAAAGTTGGATTAGACCTCAAGGATGAAGTTCTGAACTTATTGAAGTAAATGGCAAAACTTTCATTGACTCTAATGTGGCCAGGATTTCACACCGAGAGTCCCCATTGGCTGCAGAATTGGGCCTCAGTTCATCCAGCTGACCTCCCATCTGTTGTAACATGAGTGTAAAGGGGCAGATGAAAGAGAAGGCACTCACCGGTCACTTTCTGCTCCTGGCTGCCAAGCTCACAGCTGGCCATGCCAGAAATCAAAGTCTGATCCACCCATTTAAATCAATGGGAGTTTTTCCATTTACTTCAATGGGCTTTAGGATAAGGCCCTTATCTGGAAAATATTGTATTAATAAATTCAATTTGTAAATTATATAATTTCTTTTATAAATAAAAGATTTGTCTGTCTTTATATTCACAAATGGTAAAAAAAATCCCAATTACCATTTTTTAAAATCCCACTTTATAAAAACAAGAAAAGAACACTTCAAATAGAAAAGCCTATGAAAAAATCATAGTGCAGTTATACCAGTCACTTGCATTTCTCTAGTACTTGAAGACACTCCGCTTCAATTCAAGTGCCTCATGTTGCACAAGGTGTGTGAATGTCTGACAGAACTGCAAAGCTTATTTCTCTTATATGAGTGGCGCTTTTGTACCCAATAGATGAACAGATATATTTAACATAAACAAGTTACAACTTAGGAATCAAATTTGTTGCTTGTCAACTTGAAATCTAGTCAGTTGCCAAAAAGGAGTTAAAAGCATTTTTAGGTTCACACCTGTGCTTGGTTTCCCCTGCCATTTTTTGTAGTTTTAAAAATCACACTTTCTAATTCTTTTTTTTTTTTTAAAGGCAGCTCCCCCATTGCTCTATTGCAGACCCACACAAACAACAGAGGAAACTGACTCCCTGACTATACAGGGGAAGCAGTGAAGTTGACTACTCAACGCAAAAGCCCAAAGTGAACAAACTGGTAAAAATAGAGACAACTGTAACAGTTGGTAACAAACATTTCACAAAAGTGTAGGGGTTTATGGTGATGGCTGACTTTATCCAAATACATTTGTAACATTGTAATAAATCTGCAACAAACCAGCCCTCATAGATGTTTACCTATAGAGGTGCTGATCCTGCAACTTCTTGTGCACAGACCCCTGGCCCTGTGAGAAGCCCAATTAAAGTGCCTTCTGACCGCTGGCAGCTGGCATGGTTTAGAGCAACCTTCAGTTGCTTTGATTTATGCAAAGGTCTGGGCTGGTGCGGAACTGCCCCAGGATTAACTGATCACAAAAGGCTCCTTTGCAGCGATCTGCCTTAGCTACATCCCATGCTGAAAACCCAGTCTGTGTAAATGTAACTCACAGTCACCTCTTTCACATCCTCTGTAAAATGTACATGTAATTTATGCACTTAAAGCCCCTTTTAAATTGCCATGTAAAGTGGTCTCCTTGTAAATGAAAATCCAATCCAAAATATTTGTATATAAGAAAAATAAAAGCACTTTGGAAAATCCATAGTAAAATCCTCACTGGAAAGACGAATAAATTCATCACACGGGCAGGCAGCATGATTAGAAATGGATGGAATTGTCCACTTCGACACCAGAGTTTCTAAGTTTCAATTCGCAAACCATGCAAGCTGTGAGTCATGCAATTTGCTTGCAAAGGAGGAGGACCATCTGCTAGTCATGAGCAGATGACGAATTCACTGCATTGCGACTTTGTCGATACTTCCAAATTTGTAAGTAAACACATTTGGTAACCTTTCTCAGATCAAGTACTTGAGAGCTTCAATAATGGAAAAGTTTAAATTTATGCAATACAGTTTGAAACCTCATATTCTGAATGCAATTTAAAAGCACTAGCTCAAATTTGATGGTAGATATTACAATTGCAGTCTATTAAGAGTGGTATATTTTTTCTCAGGCCAGGAGCAAATTATTGTAACTTTGACTAGTAATACACATTTTAGGAAGATAGCTCAGATCCTGTGCAGCTCCAGTCTGCTAAAATAACACTGAAACACTCATTCCTAAGTGTCAACTTACTTTCTTTCCAACTTCATTTACATGGTGCAACTCTGACCTCTACTGGTCACTGACTTTAATCCTCATCCTTTACCTTCCTACAGATAACTGTAAGAGTGAGTACATGCCAGACCCTCTTCTTCGTCTATAGATTGCAAGGCCAGAAGGAACCACTGCGATGTTCTAGTCTGACCTCCTGTATAACGCAGGCCATAGAATTTCCCCAAAGTAATTCCTGTTTGAACTAGAAATGATTTGCAAAATTTGTATCCGATCATATTAAAACTTCATCTCCAATTTTTACAAAGATGCTAGCATCCATTCCCTATTAATAAGGGATAGTCTCTTTTAGATAATGGGCCAAATGCTGTCCTCACCTACACAGTCATGGAACCTCATTGAAGTTGCATGGATGCAAATGAGGAAAATTGGCTTTGCATGTCCATGGATCACTCGTGTCTAATCGAAACCATAACATTAATATGTAGTCTGGTACAGCACCTTTCATCCAGAGATCTCAAAGAGCTTTATGAAGGAGGGTGTCATTAGCTCCATCCTACAGATGAGGAAACTAAGAAACAGAGATGCCAAATTACTTCACTGCTGGTCAGTGGCACAGCAGGGAATCAAACCCAAGTCTTCCCATATTAAAACATTCCAGACTTAAATCTAATTCATACTTTTATAACTGATTTTGGCCAGGATTTCAAAGGAGCCTAAGGAAGTCAGGCACCTAAATCCCATTGGCTCCTTCAAAAAGCACAGCCTAAAAAACTAGTCAAGTAAGAGGGAGAGAGCCTGGAAAACTTGTGTTTTGTCTTGAGCCCTTCACAAACAAGGAACATTGGCAGTGATTGTCATCCATGTGAGGTATATTCAGCCCTTTCCTGGAACAAGGGCTCTTTAGCACTATATCGGGCTGAACCTCAGCAGCATAGACTCTGCTAGGTAAAGACATGATGCTCTTAGCCATGTTAATCTCCCTATTGAATTTAAACCCACTGTTTGCTCAGAGAAAGGTTGTTTTTTAATCAGTCCTATTCCAAGTGTCTGCCTAGCTATGGGATTAGCTCGGAAATCCAAGTCAGTTTGGCAAACCTACTAGAATAATCATCTTCTGCGTGTGAAACAAGGGGGAAATGAGGTGATGAAGAGCACTGTGGCAGTACAATTATCAGGTTGTCCCTCTGATGAAACCTTCCATCTTTGTTCTGTGTAAAAACCCCTTCCATCCAGGACAAAGTCCACCCTGAATTATGTCCATTCTCCAAAGTGTACCCATCTGCATGGTTTCCTTACCCAGAAGCATCCCACTACCTCCACGCCTTCTGGTTTTTAGGAACACTGATCTTCCTAGGGCTCCTCGGCATTCACCCAGACTGCAAGAAAAACAAGGCAGGTACCAGACAGAGGCAGGAACCAAGAGGCAGAGGCCAATAGTAGATGCCAGAAGAGTAGATTGTGGAAATACAAAATAGTGTTTGCATCCCTGAGGAAAGAAATGCTCTAACCTCATCCTTCTTGACCTGTCAGCCACCTTCAACACTTCTGACCAGGCTGTTCTTCTTGAAATCATGTCCTCCCTTGACTTTTGTGACTCTGTCATCTCCTGGTACTCTGCCTACCTCTTTAATCATTCCTTCAGCATGTCCTTATGCCCCCCTCAACTTTTTTGTGGGTTCCACAGGGCTCTGCCCTTGGTCTCCTAACCTAATCTCTGGGTAACGTCCTCCACAAACACAAATTCAGTTACCATCTCTGTGCTGACAGCTCATAGGTCTACCTCTATATCCAGAGCTGACTCTTTCTCCAAACTAAAAGCTCACCCTGTTTCTCTGACATTTCGTGGATGTCTAGATGTCAGCTCAAGCTCAACATGGCTAAAAGAGAGCTCTTAATCTCCCCGCCCCCACCACCTATTATGTCCTCTCTCAATCATTGTGGACAGAGGTTACAGAACCTTGCTTTCTGGGGGAGGGGCACTGATGTGCATACTGGATGGGGGGCAATGGGAGCAGTGGGTTAGTGGGTAAAAAATAGTGGCTAAACACCTAAACTCAGCTCCATATTCCCTAAATGAGATGTAGGTAAATTCTGTTTATCCGCATTTATCCTCAACTACATTGCTGAGTGGAGACCCCAGGAGGGAGCAGGGGGAATTGGGGGTAGTGGGGTAAGCTAGGAGGAAAATAAGGACAGTGGGAGGCCCAGGGGAGCAAGGGATGATGTCCAGCAGACCCTGTCCCATCCCTGCCTCCCCACACCTATGCCTGACTTATACTTCCCATGGAGGACACCACTTCCCAGTATCACCTGGATGTGGCTCTGCCCTGGGCTCCCAGCTGTTCAGAGGATGCTCTGCAGATAGGGAGGGCCTAGGTCCAGCTTCCCACACAGGGCACTGGCACCTGCTCACCCCGGTTCCTACCTGCTCCCTTCCAGGCCTGACACATGGGGGTGGAAACATTGTTCAGTCCCCACAATATTTCCCATGGGGGGGGGGGGTTACTCTCCCCCCCCACCATCAAACCCTGGTTCAGCTGCATGGCCCTATCCCTAGGACCTCACATCCAGGCAATGTCTAAGTCTTGCAGATTCTTTGTACATAACATCTCTAAGATATGGCCTTTCCCATCCTTCCATGCAACTAAAACCCTTGTCCAGGCTCTCATCATCTCAGGCCTTGATTATCACAAGCTCTTTTCTCTGGCCTTGACAAATGCAGTCTCGCCCATGTTGTGGGGTATGTACACCCTGATGTGGGGTGTTGGGTTGAGGGGGTACAAAGAAATAGGAAGCTACATCTCAAGTGCAAGAGTCACTAGGGCTGTTCCCTGTCTTCAGAGTAGCATGGCCTAGAAGCCAAAGTCTGTAAAGCTGTACTTGGTCAGTGCCTGCGCCCAATGGTAGGTGCGGGGTGGGGTAGTGGGCCCCAGACCCTCCTTTCTCCACCAGATCCTGACCCAGGGCCCTGGGAAACCGGTAATCTTTGAATAGGGTGACCAGATGACAAAGATGAAATATCGGGACGTGGGGGGGGAGCAAAAAAAAAAAAATGGAGCGCCCCCCCCATCAGGCGGCAGTGGCACAGCTCCGTCTCCACCCAACTCTCGGCTCCAACCCCCCGATACACCCCCAGTTCCCCCATTCCCTTGCTCCCGGGCCCAGCCTGGGCGTCGAGCTCTGCAGCCAAGCTGCGCTCCAGGCCCCTCCTGCAGCTCCCAGCCCAGCCGCTCCCGGGCTCCATTGCACCGGCCCCGCAGCAGAGGCTGCTCCGCTCCACTCCGCCCCACCTGGGACACTCGCCTGGGCAGCCCCTCTCCAGCCACGGGGAGCTCGGGGACCCACCCGGGCAGGGGGCGAACCAGGCAACCGGGCCTGGCCCCTCCCAGCAGGAGCGTGTCCTTCCCACGCGTCTCCCCGCCCCCCGCCGGGGCCATGCCTGCTCTGCACTGCCCGGGGGGCTGCAGGGCTGGAGCAGCCTCCGCGCTGCACTCCTGGCCCCGGCCATGGCGCGTGTGCAAGCCTGGGAGGGAGGAGGAATGCCGTGTGGCTGGGGAAGAGGCGGGGCCAGGGCAGGGATTTGGGGAGGGATCCAATGGGGCAGTGAGGGGCGGAGTCGAGACGGAGGGGACGAGAGCCCCTCCGGGCTCTGCCTGTGAGCTGGAGCGGAGGGCAAAATTGCTTGTCTGTCCAGTGTCCCGACCGAACATCGCAAACAAGCAAATATCGGGACAGTCCTGATAAAATCAGGATGTCTGGTCACCCTATCTTTGAACCAGGCTCAGGTTCCTGATTCAACAGTTGCATTCCCTGGGCTGCTTCCTACCCTTGTTCTGCTCTATTAGTTCCCCTAAGGGGAGGGGTGGCCTTCCATTTCTCTCATTCTTCATGGTCAGCAGGGGTTCTGCCATCAATTCAGCTGGTGCAGCCTCCACTGTCTGGAGCCCCAGCAACTCCCTGGCAGGAGCCTGCAGCGTGCATTTGCTCTCTTCCTCAGCCAGCCCTGACTGAGCTGATCTGCTCCCTTTTGTCGCCTGTCTCCAGTTGGAGAATGCACAGCAGGGGTGACAGGGCATGGCCTCCTCAGCTCACAGTGTGTGGTCACTCCTAGGTGGGCCAGTGCAGGGTAGATACACTTCGTCACACCCTGCTGATATTCATTCAGGATACTGCTGCACAGATCATTTCCCAAGCCTGTCACTTTGACCACATCACTCCTTTTTTTTGCATCCCTCCACTGGCTCCACCTTCTCTTTCCCATCGAACCTAACCTACTTGTCTTCACATCCAAGGCCCTTCACAACCTGTACCCACCCTACTTATCATCTCATTCAGTATCAGATACCAACTTCCAACTGGGCCATGATGCCAGCCCCAATTGCCCACTTGCCCCTCACACTTGGGAGGAGCTCCCTGTAAACATCCACTAAGCTACCTCACTATCCACCTTCAAATCCCTTCTTAAAACTCTCCATTGCCATGATGCCTATTGAAAAAATTGCCAGTGGTAGGGCTGTTGTTGCGCTGAGACTGCTGCCTATCATGCTGCCCGGTCTCATTGTTTCCTTTTACACCCTCATCTGTCCTTGTCCATCTGCTCTTATTTTATACTTAGATTGGGAGATCTTTGGGGCAGGGAGTTTCTTTGTTCTGTTTATACAGTGCCTAGCACAATGGAGTCCCAATCCATAACTAGGGCTACTAGGCTCTATATGAATACAAATAATCAATAATAATCCCATTCATAGTCTGGATCAGGCCACTGGTGTGGTATCACCATTCTGTTCTTGCTTCACAGCTCTTGCTAATAAGTTGGATTTAACATTATTCCAACCCTTCCACTCAGTACAAGGTGGACAATCTGTGAAGTTGGTTAGCAATAGTCAGGCATGACAACCACTAAAAATAGGTCTTTGAAAGAGCAACATTCAGTATTTCTCGATGCCTCCAAACCTTGACTTTGGAAATAAAATGTTAATGTCATTATTCTTATTTTTTTTAAAACCCATTTTCTTTACATTTAATGCAGCCACTCAACTTCCATTTTTTCTTTCAGCAGTACTGACCCCTCACCTAGTTTGAATGATTCATCACCAGCACATTCACTGCCCAGGAATGTTGGCTTTAAACAAGCTACAGCAAATCATTTAAAATAAACACAAAGGTGCTTTCATCTCACAACAATTTGTCCTAGCAAAATTTTTCACACACAGGATATGTTACATTAAAATCAGAACCACCAGACTTAAAAACCCAAAGCCAGCTCAAGCCAGCACAGAATCAGTTCTATATTTACTTACATACAATGAGGAGCATGAGTAACACTTACTGCTATTTTAACCCTGCCATGTACCACTTGCCAGCTCCAATTTCTCTATTAGTTAAAGGCAAACATGAATTATGTTCAATTAATGTGGATAAATCTCACTAAAAAACTTATAATCTGGTCTCTGAACAACAGTGTGAAGATGCAGATACATATATCTGCTGTCTTCTCTCTTTAGTTTTTTTTAATTTTCAAAATAACTTTAAATCACACCTTCTAGAAGCTAATGGAGGTGACTTGCCTGAAATGATAAATATATCTTTAAATGGCTATTGCTTCTTGCTGTCAAAATCAAGCAGTCGGAGTCTTCAAACTATTCATTTTCCATTTAAAGGATACAGGGAAGCAGCATCTGAATAAAAAAAGAGAGTGAAAATGGGGTCAAGGATATTGAGGTCTGCCATAAAGAATTTCCAGCACTGGGATTGACACAGATTCTGCTCACATACGCTTACTACACTTTTACACCAATGTAACGAAGATAAGATTCTGGTCCATAATTCCAATATCAGCCCTAGAATAGGGGAAAGCTCTGGTGATTGTTTTGTTTTCTTTTTTTTAAAGTAGCCTGGTTGGTATTACATTCACCTGAGCCTGTGACAGAGATTTTTAAATCCCGATGACCTAGACGGGCTCTCATATAGCACCATATTGTTATATTTGGAATTATAGTGGATTCCAGAAGCCAGGGCCAGTTCAAACACATCTGGGGTTGGGGTGGAAATAAAAAGGATTAGTGCCATTTATCGCTCTTCCTTCTCCATAGCTTTACTTCCTTTAGGTGAGGATCCTCTTAATCTCACCTAGAGAAGGAGTAATTAGAAAGGTATTGGGGGAGGGGTATTGCCAGTGCACTTACCAGTAGTGAGGCAAGGATACCTACTTGTTCCTTGGAGGAAAGAACTGTATCTAAGTGACTTGAGTTGCTTGGTGACAGAAAAGGAAACATTTCTATTCTACCCAATACAGACTAAAGAGCTCCTGGACCCTGAAGAATCTACAAGTGCCAAGGTTCCCACTTGTTACAACTTTCATGCTAGTCCACGATGTAGTCAAGCTATAAACATCCCTTCCCTCACAAGGGAAAACTTTGAATTTTACAAAAAGAAGAACAGGAGTACTTGTGGCACCTTAGAGACTAACAAATTTATTAGAGCATAAGCTTTCGTGGACTACAGCCCACTTCTTCGGATGCATATAGAATGGAACATATATTGAGGAGATATATATACACACATACAGAGAGCATAAACAGGTGGGAGTTGTCTTACCAACTCTGAGAGGCCAATTAATTAAGAGAAAAAAAACTTTTGAAGTGATAATCAAGCTAGCCGAGTACAGACAGTTTGATAATAAGTGTGAGAGTACTTACAAGGGGAGATAGTCAATGTTTGTAATGGCTCAGCCATTCCCAGTCCTTATTCAAACCGGAGTTGATTGTGTCTAGTTTGCATATCAATTCTAGCTCACCAGTCTCTCTTTGGAGTCTGTTTTTGAAGTTTTTCTGTTGTAATATAGCCACCCGCAGGTCTGTCACTGAATGACCAGACAGGTTAAAGTGTTCTCCCACTGGTTTTTGAGTATTTTGATTCCTGATGTCAGATTTGTGTCCATTAATTCTTTTGCGTAGAGACTGTCCGGTTTGGCCAATGTACATGGCAGAGGGGCATTGCTGGCACATGATGGCATATATCACATTGGTAGATGTGCAGGTGAACGAGCCCCTGATGGTATGGCTGATGTGATTAGGTCCTATGATGATGTCACTTGAATAGATATGTGGACAGAGTTGGCATCGGGGTTTGTTACAAGGATAGGTTCCTGGGTTAGTGGTTTTGTTCAGTGATGTGTGGTTGCTGGTGAGTATTTGCTTTAGGTTGGGTGGTTGTCTGTAAGCGAGGACAGGTCTGTCTCCCAAGATCTGTGAGAGTAAAGGATCATCTTTCAGGATAGGTTGTAGATCTCTGATGATGCGCTGGAGAGGTTTTAGTTGGGGGCTGAAGGTGACAGCTAGTGGTGTTCTGTTATTTTCTTTGTTGGGCCTGTCTTGTAGGAGGTGACTTCTGGGTACTCGTCTGGCTCTGTCAATCTGTTTTTTCACTTCAGCAGGTGGGTATTGTAGTTTTAAGAATGCTTGATAGAGATCTTGTAGGTGCTTGTCTCTATCCGAGGGATTGGAGCAAATGCGGTTATATCTTAGAGCTTGGCTGTAGACAATGGATCGTGTGGTGTGTCCTGGATGGAAGCTGGAGGCATGTAGGTAAGTGTAGCGGTCAGTAGGTTTCCGGTATAGGGTGGTATTGATGTGACCATCGCTTATTAGCACAGTAGTGTCCAGGAAATGGACCACTTGTGTGGATTGATCTAGGCTGAGGTTGATGGTGGGATGGAAATTATTGAAATCATGGTGAAATTCCTCAAGGGCTTCTTTTCCATGGGTCCAGATGATGAAGATGTCATCAATGTAGCGCAAGTAGAGTAGGGGCGTTAGGGGACGAGAGCTAAGGAAGCGTTGTTCTAAGTCAGCCATAAAAATGTTGGCATATTGTGGGGCCATGCGGGTACCCATAGCAGTGCCGCTGACTTGAAGGTATATATTGTCCCCAAATGTGAAATAGTTGTGGGTGAGGACAAAATCACAAAGTTCAGCCACCAGGTTAGCTGTGACATTATCAGGGATACTGTTCCTGATAGCTTGTAGTCCATCTTTGTGTGGAATATTGGTGTAGAGGGCTTCTACGTCCATAGTGGCCAGGATGGTGTTTTCTGGAAGATCACCGATGGATTGTAGTTTCCTCAGGAAGTCAGTGGTATCTCGAAGATAGCTGGGAGTGCTGGTAGCGTAGGGTCTGAGGACAGAGTCTACATAACCAGACAAGCCTGATGTTAGGGTGCCAATGCCTGAGATGATGGGGCGTCCAGGATATCCAGGTTTATGGATCTTGGGTAGCAAATAGAATACCCCTGGTCGGGGTTCTAGGCATGTGTCTGTACGGATTTGTTCCTGTGCTTTGTCAGGGAGTTTTTTTAGCAGATGGTGTAGTTTCTTTAGGTAATCCTCAGTGGGATCAGAGGATAATGGCCTGTAGAATGTGGTGTTAGAGAGCTGTCTAGCAGCCTCCTGGTCATATTCCAATTTATTCATGATGACGACAGCACCTCCTTTGTCAGCCTTTTTGATTATGATGTCAGGGTTGTTTCTGAGGCTGTAGATGGCGTTGTGTTCAGCATGGCTGAGGTTATGTGGCAAGTGATGTTGCTTTTCCACAATTTCAGCCTTTGCACGTCGACGGAAGCAATCTATGTAGAAATCCAGTCTGTTGTTTCGACCGTCCGGAGGAGTCCATGCAGAATCCTTTTTTTTGTAGTGCTGGTAGGGAGGATTCTGTGGGTTAGTATGCTGTTCAGAGGTATGTTGGAAATATTCTTTGAGTCGGAGACGTCGAAAGTAGGATTCTAGGTCACCGCAGAACTGTATCATATTCATGGGTCTGGAGGGACAAAAGGAGAGGCCCCGAGATAGGACAGACTCTTCTGCTGGGCTAAGAGTATAGCTGGAAAGATTAACAACTTGTCATAACACTGGTCATTCAGTGACAGACCTGCGGGTGGCTATATTACAACAGAAAAACTTCAAAAACAGACTCCAAAGAGAGACTGGTGAGCTAGAATTGATATGCAAACTAGACACAATCAACTCCGGTTTGAATAAGGACTGGGAATGGCTGAGCCATTACAAACATTGACTATCTCCCCTTGTAAGTACTCTCACACTTATTATCAAACTGTCTGTACTCGGCTAGCTTGATTATCACTTCAAAAGTTTTTTTTCTCTTAATTAATTGGCCTCTCAGAGTTGGTAAGACAACTCCCACCTGTTTATGCTCTCTGTATGTGTGTATATATATCTCCTCAATATATGTTCCATTCTATATGCATCCGAAGAAGTGGGCTGTAGTCCACGAAAGCTTATGCTCTAATAAATTTGTTAGTCTCTAAGGTGCCACAAGTACTCCTGTTCTTCTTTTTGCGGATACAGACTAACACGGCTGTTACTCTGAAACCTTTGAATTTTACAGGACTTGACAAATATGAATTAAACCTGATCCTGTTAAAAACTTTTCCAACCAACTACAAAAGTAACCTGAGGCTGCAGAGATTCTTCTAGATCCAGATACATTTTTAATATCAGTTGAAAGGTGAAATCTGCCCATTGGCAGAGGACCCATGCAAAACCCTTCACTGAGACAAGACAGCTGTGCTGCAAGGCCTGCCACCCAAGATGGGATGAAGGATGGATTCTATCCCCACAAGTCCCTGTTTAGTTTCCCATTTAACTCAGCGGAAAGAAGGAATTTCACACTCAGGGCTGGCTGTGGTTGGGAAAAAGGTGGGGAAGGGGAAAAACATTAAAATTTTAAAAATCCTCCCTTTTTCAAAATTCAACAATTCTAAATTTTGAAATTTGCAAAAATTCCCAGCTGCTCTACTTAGGGCATATTTCCATGGACTTCAGCTGTCTTTGAATCAAGCCTCTTGTGAAAACAGAATTATTTTCAATAGAAAAAAAAAACCACATAATAGCTTTTATATAGCACTTTCCATCTGTAGATCTCAAAGCTCTTTTGTATTCAGACTAAAATCAGGTCTCTTTCTTCCTGATTTACGAAAGTATTACTGTTCCTCAAGAGCTGTGTAATGTCAGTGTTTGTTCTAGAGCAGACTGTGGTAGCCAAAGACTGTGCCTCATGTCAGGAAGCTTGGGGCATGGTTTGGGATATGCAGTGGGGGAGCTTGGAGTGTGCTGCCGATAAGGGAATAGGATATGAAAAGGTTGCAGTGCTACAGTGGAGGACCGGGGGAAGATGGAGGGGCATTAGCTCGAAGGAGGAAAGCTGTAGAGCATGATCCAGTCTTGCATGAGAAGGAGCGTTAAGTCCATCATATAGAGAGGCTAAAGCTGGGAGAAGCACTAATTTTTCTTCTTCTGATATTTCTAACACTCAGCATATCAGAGAAACCTTATTAAGAATAAACCAGGGTTACAGAATGTACCATGCTGCAGCTTTACCCATTTTATCATCTATGTTGCACATGTTGGGCACGACCACCACGCAAGTTATAAAATACCCAAGAATATACTTTCCTGGTCGCTGAAGTTTAAAAAGGACAGAAGAAGTCTGGTGGTGGTATTTGTGAAATGCAAGAAATGTGATCAACAATCTACAAAAGGCAAAATGATGATATTCCCTGCCTCAAACAATTTATAATCTAAGGCATTGGTCTTGCAGCTGGGGTTGCCTACATGGTGCCAGTTTCAGAATTGGGCCTCAGAGACAAATCGGAGAAGATAAGGTGCCTTTGGGATCCCAGAGGAAAGTTTAACTTTGAAGAATGGTTTTTAATGACTATATGAAGGTCCTCACATTGGCATTGCAGATGAAGTGAAACCATAGGACAGGTAGGGAATTGGAAAATAATAGGTGTCCGGACACCTATTATTCGTTGTACCTTACACTGTATTGCTGTACAATTGATATGAGCAGGCATCGCCTTTCTGGACTATCCCGAAGAGAGCTGCTGGGAAAGTTTCCAACATATTTTCCCACCGTTTGTTGAAAATGAAGCATGTTAATTTTGATAAAAGTCCATTAAGAAAGAAAAATGTTAAAGCATTTTGATAAGGTTACAATGGAACTTTTCGGAATGGAAACTTTTGATTTTCCATTTCAAACTGACTGTTACAATTTTTTAAATTTTATATTATATAACATTTGAAAAAAATCTAAACTGGAAGGAAATATTTTGATCATATCAATACACAACATTCTGCTTGACCTGAAGCCCCAGGATGTTCTGCAGCAGAGTTGCCAAGGAAATGTATTTTGCTGTCAAAGATATAGAAACTTTAGCTAATGGCTAGAGCTGGGTGAGCCTGAGAATTACCCATGCTTGTCTAGAATTTGGCAGGCTGCTTGGAATGCATCCAGGATCTCCAAGTGCCCAGAATTTATAGGCCAGTCCAGGAAACAGTTCATTTTTAACAGCTCTGAGCAGCCCCGGAGACCCTTCTTTGGTTAAGTGCAAACCTTCACTCACACACACATGCCCCACCTTAAGCAACTCTCCAGTCATTCTGAAATAATTCATTTTTAAAAACTAAATGAGTTTGCATCTAATAATAAGAGATTATAAGTGTTCGGTCCTTAGGGTGTCCAGATAGCACGTGTGAAAAATCGGGATGGGGGAGGTAATAGGTTGCCTGTATAAGACAAAGCCCCTAATATCGGGATGTTTGGTCACCCTATGTGTCTTGTTTGTTTGGTGGTGGTGATTTGTTTCTTTTTTAACTGCCAGCACATGGGAAGGCATATCCAAGGAACAAAAGGTCATATTTCTGGGGGAAAATTGGCACTAATAATTGGCTCCAATCAGAAGGAGCTTCCTGATACTTTATCATCCTTTGTTTGCTAAGGATGAAAAAAATGATTAATTAGTGGGACATGACCCATGCTATGCAGTCTCTCCTAAGCTTTTCAAATATAGGATTAGCGTATCTTGACTGATATGCAGGAATCATTGAGTCAGTAATTACCTTGCAAGAATGACCACATTTTTAGGGCCCAGTCCCGTTCCTACTGAAGTCACGGAAATCTTTCCACTGAAATTGCTGGGAGCTGAGTCAAGCATGTAATGTGTGCACTATACTATTCAGGTGGTATTTGGAACGCTCACTTCATCTCCACAGTATTTTTTTAAGCAAATCAAAAATGAGGGAGGGATCTGAATAATGAGAGTTTGGTGTAATAGCTTTTATTTAGTAAGATATTAAGTGTCAGATCAGGATTTATAAGAACCTTTCTCTGGCTAAAGGAAAAAACACATTGCCATGACTGGACAGAGCCAGTTGCTAGAAACAGTCATTGGAACAAAGCATTGACTATAAATGGGCTCAGTCATTCAATAAAATGTGTGGAAAATATAGTGATCGCTCTTAAACAAGGTCCTGGCCCCACGGTGCAGTGAAAGAACGTGGAGAAAAATGAGAGCCTTGTGGGAAAGGAAAAGGCTTTTCCAATGCTTGTCTTTCCTTCCTAAGTGTTCAGTGATAACACATGGGGAAGAAGAGAGTTCAGACAGAGAAAAGGACAAAGCATGGGCTTTGGATCAGGCCCTAAATGAACTGGAAGGTGAGAAAGAAAAGAAAGAGAACAGAAAGTGCAGGAATAATATGAAAAGGAGGAAAAGACCAAGAAGGAATGAAAGTGGATGAGGGACAAAGGGCCTGAAAAGAGAGAAAAAAATTTAAAGGGAAAATACCAAGGTGGAAAATGGTAATTATGTATGTTTTTAGTAGAAAATATTCATTCTGAGGCACAGATAGTAGCCAATATGGCATAAAAAGTTACACAGGAGCAGGCAAGTAAAGGTTAAGTCCAAGTCTGGCTAGTTCTCTTCCAAATAAGGCAGCTGAGAGTCGGTGTTCCTTTATTGCAGGTATTGTGGAGCTAACGTTCACTTTCAGTGACACGTTTCCTTACTTTGTATCATAGCTGATAAGTGATTTGTTCCACGGGGAGAAAGCCTTTTATCACCATAGTCCATGTGTATTTTTTTGGCACAGCATCGCAAGTCCAATTATTCAATGTACTTTATCAGCTGGTGGGTATTTGTTTGATTTTTAACAAAGGCAGAGCAAAATACTATTTTTGAAACATTCTTTTTTTCCACTTTCTCCCATCTCTTGGCTCTTTTTTCCTACCTTTGTCTCTCTCCCTGGCCTTATCTGCACTATAGCATTTTCTTATTGCAGCCACTAGAGCAAACCCTTATTATGCTTGTAACACTCCACATACACAACTTCTGACAGTGATGCTCAGCTATTCACACCACTATTGTGACTGCATTTGCTCTGAAGGCTCAGAACTACTGTAACCACCACTGTATCAGTGCACCACTGCAGTGCCAGTGCAGGCAGCAAACACAGCTGCTGCAGCTGTGATCGTGCAATTGGTTCTCCCAGGGCTATCCAGTCCAGGGCTTAGTGACAGCTCTGACCAACCCCAGTCACTTGCTAAATCATTGTCCTTCCTGGTTCCATACAGGCTAAGAACAGTCAAAGCCATACTTTGCTGGTCTCCGCTCTGCCCTGCAAACATCTTACACCCACCCCTTTCAGTAAAGGCCTTGAAATCCTACTACCACAAGAGCGGTTTGAAAAACAGGACAGAATTTTTGCAAAAATTATCCTGAAAATATGTTGTTTTTTCAGTTAAAATTTGAAATTTCAATGAATAAATGTAATCAAAGTTGAAAATTTTCCACCAGCTCTAATTACAACTAAATTTCCCCCCCTTGTTTTCAATAATATGTAATAAAAATAGCACTTTCCTTCCCCTTTGTGTATAGGTGTGTGTGTATATTAATAGAAGGTTTTTAAATATTTATTGTAAAGCAAAGTTCTAATACATTTTTCATTAACAATACATCCACCTCTCTCTCTCTCTCTCCACACACACACACACACACACACACACACACACCAATGGGGCTGTACTGCTGAAAAAATGCACACACAGTAGAGAAAGGTTAATACACACACACACACACACCATACTGTTATGCTGGAAGGTGTTACTGGCAGCCATCAATAACAGATCTGGTTAAAGCCAGAAGGAGTACTAAGCTGGGACTATTTATCCATAGCTCAGGCATGATTGGTGAGCACAAGAGCATATCCAGATGCCGGTGGGCCTGCACATTACACCTCTGGCACCCAGGCTGCTCTGAGATCCTTTGCACATTTAGTCTGAAGCCACAAGGTGTAGTCAGTTTCCAGCTGGTGCCCATAAAGAGGCACTGCCGAGAGCCCTGACTGTGAAGAGGCTACATGCCAGCAAGGAGGACTTGCATACTCTGCTTCCTTTTACCAAAGCTAGCTGGCGGCTGGGTACAAAGCGAGAAGTGAAAGGCAATCACACTATGCAACACCCAGCACTGGACACATCACACGGTTCTGTGCCAAAGCACCACTGCAAACACTGTTAGTTGCCAGGGTCTCTGGAAGATCTTGCACAAAGTTGGGTACCCACACAAACTCATCACCAGTGTGTGCTCATTCCATGCTGGCATGCTGGCTGGAGTGCTGGAAAACAGTGCTTCATCAGAGCCTTTTTTGTCATGAATAGCATTAAGCAGGGCTCCGTGCTCAGACCTACACCGTTTACCATTCTCTTTGGGGATATGCTGCTAGATTCTTATAAAGACTGCAACCAGGGTATTTACATGCAATTCTGCACAGATGGCAGCATCTTCAATCTTGACAGTTGAAAACGGGAGGAGCTAACAAAAACAATATAAGAATACTCTCAAAAAACTCACCTAAAAGTTGGCCAAGCTGACTCAAATACAGGACAAGCTGCTGCTGCTGACAGACCTGTTGACCTTCACTTAAAACCACTGAGAATTGCAGAACAGAAAAAGCCAAAGAGAAGCATGGGCGGAGTTTGGGGGGCAGGGAGGGGCAGTGCACCCCCAAACTGCAAGCCTCGGGCAGGCAGGTAGCTGGAGTGTGCAATGTAATGAGTTCTGCAGAGGAGACAGGAGACTGCTCCCAGTTTGTGTCCCTGAGGCAGAAGTCAGAATTTTATTTATAAACAGAGTGATTAACAGGTGATTAAGATAAGAACGGGCTGTTAGGATGTTTCCTAAAGTTAAATGATCTGTTTCAAGCTTGGTGAATTGCAAAAAGTAAAGGAGCCTAAATGATAGAAAGTAATTGTAGATATCACCGGACATCTGCAGTACCAGGAGGGATGAGCTGGAGTACCAATGAGAAGCGCAGTCAGGAAAGTAACCGAAATACTTCCCTGATGGATTGTATTTTCTAACGGACAACCTACCCTAAAATTCTCAATTACTGAGGGACAATCTTCACTCATTGCTATATTTGCTTTCCACAACCAACTCTCTGTATAACTTTTTATGAGTAATGAACCTGAATAATTGGATGCTAATATTTAAACTGTATTGTTACATTTATTCACCTAAATTTGGGTTATTGCTGATTATGTACTATATGTATCTTATGACTTTTAAAACAAACTTTGTATTTGTGGATAATCTAAGCACTATATCCAGATGTACAGACACTCTTTTCTTAATCTGTGTATTATATAATTTTTTAACATTAACTTTCATAAAATTTTTAAATCTTTTCTACAGTTGTTAGATTCAAGAGATGGTAACAAAGGCTAAGTCCACACTACCCGCCTGATTCGGCGGGTAGAGATGGATCTTCTGGGATCTATTTATCGCGTCTCATCTGGACGCAATGAATCGATCCCAGAAGCGCTCCCCCGTCGACTGCGGAACTCCTGCTCACCGAGAGGAGGAAGCGCTGTCGAGGGGGGAGCTTGCCTGCGCCGCATGGACCCGCAGTAAGTAAACTTAGTTCAATCTAGGAAACATTGACTTCAGCTACGCTATTCTCGTAGCTGAAGTTGCGTTTCCTAGATCGATCCCCCGCCCCAGTGTGGACCGAGCCAAAGTTACTAATTTTTTTTTTTTTTTTTTTTTGAGAAGATAACTGATTTTTTAGACAAAGGAAATGCAGTAGATCTAATCTACCTGGATGTCAGTAAGGCATTTGATACAGTTCCACATGATAAATTATTAGTTAAATTGGAGGAGATGGGGATTAATATGATAACTGAAAGGTGAATAAGGAACTGGTTAAAGGGAAGGCTACAACAGGTCATACTAAAAGGTGAACTGTCAGGCTAGAGGGAGGTTATTAGTGGAGTTCCACAGTGATCAGTCTTGGGACCAAACTTATTGAACATTTTTATTACTGACCTTGGCACAAAAAAGTGGGAATGCGCTAATAAAATTTGCAGATGACACAAAGTTGGGAGATATTGCCAGTATGGAGGAGGACCAGAATATCATACAAGAAGATCTGGATGATCTTGAAAACTGGAGTAAAAGAAATGGAATGATATTTAATAGTACAAAGTGCAAGGTCATGCATTTAGGGACTAACAAGAATTTTTGCTATAAGCTGGGGACTCATCAGTTGGAAATGACAGTGGAGGAGAAAGAGCTGGGGGGGTATTGGTTGATCCAGGATGATTATGCGCCATAAATGTGATGTGGCCATGAAAAAGGCTAACAGTCCTGGGGTGCATCAGGTGAGGTATTTCCAGTAGAGATAGGGCAGTGTTCAGTGGCGTAGCCAGGGTCTAAGTGTAGGGGGAGCAAACATAAAAAAGGCGCCCCCCCTTGGCTCCTCCTCTGGCCACGCCCCCTCCTTGGCTCCTCCCATTTCTCTCCCAGATTAAACCCGGGGCCTGGCTCAAGACTCCTGCGGACTTCCCGGGGGTGCAGATACCCCCATCACCCCGCTGTCCCGGGAGAGTCTCTACTGCCCAACCCGCTCTGCAGGTGTACCCCACCGGGCTGCGCCGCCCGGCCCCACCCCGTGGGGTCCCGTCTCCCCGCCCTGGGCTCCAGGCTCCTGCACCACGCCAGAGCCCCCCGTCCAGACAGCGCGGCCTGTGCCCCTGCCTTGCGGGCCCGGCCCTGGGGAGCCCCTCGCCCGGACCCCCTAGTGCAAGGCACCAGACCCCCCGCTGCTCACCTTCCATCCTGCACTGCCGCCTGTCCCCAGCCGATCCCGGTCCCATGCTGTGGGTGGATCCCAGCTCCAGCTCAGGGCGGGGAGCGCTTGGCCGCCAAGCCCTGAGCCACTGCAGGAGGTGGCTGTGCCTGCGGCGATGTTGGGGCCATGCTGACCGTGGAGCACGATGGCCGAGGAGCTGGCCCCCTCGCTCCTCCGGCCGCACCTGCCGCCCCCCCGCCCAATGGCTCCTCCGGCCGTGCTACCTCCAGTGCCGGCCCAGCAGGCGCCGTTTTTGGGAAATGTGCTGAGGGGAAGTGGCTGCTTCCCCTGCACCCTGCTAGCTACGCTACTGGCAGTGTTAGTATCGTTATACAAGGCACTGGTGAGGCCTCATCTGGAATAGTGTGTGCAATTCTGGTCTTCCATGTTTAAGAAAGATGAATTCAAACTGGAACAGGTACAGAGAAAGGCTACTAGGATGATGTGAGAACTGGAAAACCTATCTTATGAAAAGAGACTCAAGGAGCTTGGCTTGTTTAATCTAGCCAATAGAAGGTTGAGAGGAGATATGCTTGCTCTCTATAAATACATCAGAGGGATGAATAACAGGGAGGGAGAGGAGTTATTTAAGTTAAGCACCAATGTGGACCCCAGAAAAAATACATATAAACTGGCAGGGCCGTCCCTAGCCATTTTGGTGCCCTATGCAGCCCCCCCCACTGCACTTCCCACTGCCAGTGAGTGCAGGCCTGACCCTGCTGTAGTCCTCAGGGGAGTGGGGGCAAGACTGGGGCGGAGGCCCTGGGGAAGAAGTGGGGTGGGGCTTTGGGGAAGGGGTGAAATGGGGGTGGGGCTGAGGAAGAGCAGGGGTGGAGCTGGGGCGGGGGCCATGGGGAAGAGGCGGAGCAGGGACTGCAGCAGCACGCAGCTGTGTAGGGCACCAGGAAATTTGGTGCCCCAAAGTTCCTGGTGCCCTAAGCAGCTGCGTACTTTGCGTATGGGTAGGGATGGCCCTGTAAACTGGCCATCAACAAGTTTAGGCTTGACATTAGGTGAAGGTTTCTAACCACCAGAGGAGTGAAGTTCTGGACCAGCCTCCCAAGGGGAGCAGTGGAGGCAAAACACCTAACGAGCTTTAAGATTGAGCTTGATAATTTTATGGAGGGGATGGTATGAGAGGACTGCCTACAATGGTGTGTGGCCCATCAGCGACTGCCTGTAGCAATATCTCCAACGGCTGGTGATGGGACACTTGATGTGAGGGCTCTGAGTTACTACAGAGAATTTTTTCCCCCGGTATCTTCTTGGTGGGTCTTGCCCACATGCTCAGGGTCTAACTGATCACCATATTAGTGGTTGGGAAGGAATTTTCCCCAGGTCAGATTGGCAGAGACCCTAGTGGTTTTTCACTTCCTCTGCAGCATGGGGCCTGGGTCACTTGCAGGTTTAAACTAGTGTAAATGGTGGATTCTCTGTAACTTGAAGTCTTTAAACCATGATTTGAGGACTTCAGTAACTCAGCCAGAGGTTAGGGGTCTATTACAGGAGGTGGGTGGGTGAGGTTCTGTGGCCTGCAATGTGCAGGAGGTCAGACTAGATGGTCCCGATTGTCCCTTCTGACTTTAGTAAGAGTATCTGAGTAGGAATATACATTACAATTTTAAACCTAACCAGTTGTCCCATAAGTGACTTGCCACAAGATGTCAGAACATGTTAGTATTAGAGCTGAAGTGGGTCTAATATTTATTTAATTTTTCTTTCTTGATATAGGAATTAGATACAGTGCTCCTGTCAAATAACAGCTTAGAAATTATCTGCAAAAAAAATTAGAGTTTTCAGTTGCCTAAGTAGCCCCTGGAATCACAGTTAACCCCCCCCCCCCAAAAAAAAGTCTGAAATGGTGCCCCTGTGGGCCAGCACAGAATTTCCTCCCCCTACCCCCCCCCCCCCCCCGCATGTCTAGCCCAGTTGGCTTGACTGGAGCTGCCCCCCAAATATAGAAGTCAAACTACACCTATGAAGAGAAGTGTGAGCAAAGAGAGCGGGCTGTGGGCAAAAACACGTGGGCACGTCTGCCTGATGTGTGGACGCATCTGCTGATCCCTCACTGGTTTACATTCTCCCAGGAAGTTGCACTGAAACAAACTGACTCTCCTATGTTGACCAGGATGGGAAACTCCAACAATTAAGTACCTTTCATTCAAGCAAAAAGAGGAAGAAATTAAATGCCCCTTTCAGTAGTGATAGCTGAAACAATAGAAGCCACTACCCCAGGCATGGGCCAGGCATGGCAAGGCCTGAGCAGAAGCTAAGCCATGTGGCAAAAGTGGTTTTCCTGGAGCCTGATTGCATACCCAGTGGCTGGAGCATTGATTTGTTGCAGCTGTGTCTGTCTGTGGCTGTGTGAAAGGAACCAGAAATCAAGAGGAAAGAGAGCAGACAGTGGGAGGAATCAGTGGTGCATAACCCTGGGAGGAAGCCAGAAACAAAGCTTCTTTTGGACAGGTACTCTTCGGAAAGGGAGATTTAGCTCTCTGACCAAGGAAACTGCCTCCTGTTCCTGCTCTGTTGAGGGAAACAGGACCTTGTGTACATTCTTTGTAAATAAACAGGATTGCACCAAAGAAATACCTCCTCCATCTTACCAGAAACCACCTGGGAAGGTCCCAAATATTGGCTAAACCGCTCAGGCCAAAGGGCAACAATACCATGTGCATACCCACTTATAAATACAGACATGGATGCTCCTTCTTTAAAGGGGGCCCAGGGCTGGCACTGCAGTAAGACAGTTGCCTCTCCTACATCTGCCAGATTCCTGAGATCTAAGGAAGAGAAACCAGAAGAGAGATTAACATCATACACAGATATGCCAGGCAGATCCCGCGGCCCAAAGTAAAACTTACTTGCCTGTCCATGACCCAATGGTGTCCCCGTGTCACTGCATGACTGGCCCCACTGCATGAGATAGGGTAGACACAATGGAGGGACACTGGCTAGACCTCATAGAGGGGCTCCACAGAAACTCTTCTTTCTAGACCAGGCCAGGACAATTCTCGTCTCAGCATTTTAAAGGGAGACAGAACAAGGGAGGGAACTTCAACCCTACCAAAATAATCAAAATAACTGTGAACAAAATAGAAAGTCATAATTTCAATAATACCAACAGCCAAAAGACTCTGCAAGCCCCTTTCCTGCTTGAGCACTGCCATTCAGAGGTACCACTGCTCCTCATGGGTGCTGTAGGCTGCCTGGTTCCAGGTCAGTCCAAAAAAGTCACAGGAGGAGGGTGGTTACTCTCTGCCATGACATCAGAAATGGAACAGTTTAGCAGAACGTAACCCCTTATCTTCCCGAAGCAGGCATGTATCCTTGTACAGGATAGAATTATTCACAGCATTCATCAGAGCAAATGAAAAATGTGAGTAAGTGTAGAACATACATAATGTGTCATAGACCTTGTGCATCTGCTCTAGGGAGCTGTGTCAGCCACGGTGGGAGAGTTGCAACAATCCACAAACCCAGCAGTTGTTTCAGGAAATACTGCATGTGACTGAAATACACTGTGTGTTACCAAAACAGGGTGGCTAGTACAGATGTACTGCAGCGAATGCAATATCCAACGATGTGTTAGCACACAGGCAAGGTGCAACTGTGCAATTCTCTAGTGTAGTCAAGGTTCATATTTTCCCTTTTCTTTTTTTCTGCGATTGAATGGGATGGAGCATTTTTATGGGGTTTGGATGTTGGCTACAAAAAGGTTTCGGGCAGCCACTGGGCCTTTCTGGGCTGTAGTAGGTGGAGTTTGGAGGGAGGGCAAATAGAAGCATAAGGGCCTGAG
Source organism: Chrysemys picta bellii (assembly GCF_011386835.1). NCBI lineage: Eukaryota > Metazoa > Chordata > Testudines > Emydidae > Chrysemys > Chrysemys picta. The sequence continues at coordinate 200,662,837 of NC_088791.1, forward strand.
CAGTTGTAGTTGAGGGACCTGGAAAGAAAATTAGGCACCATGGGGAAGGAAGGATGGAGTCAGGGGAAGTAAAATTGATCAGATTGTGTTAGAAGACTGGATAATGTTTGGACGGGAAGCAGAGGAGGAGAGGAAATAAGAGACCTCAGAAGGTTTAGATTAGTTTCAGCAAAAATGAAACCTCAAATGAGCCTGAACCTCCTCACCGTTTGATGTCACTCATTCCTACTCAATGCCAGGCACGACTGTTATTGTGATAACAGCAGAAAACTCTTATGTTGAGGAAGCATCTGTGAACTGAAATGTGTAGGTAGATTTTGCTTGATACAGAAAAATCATGACAGAATGAGGTCATATAGTTGTGGGTTCCAGACCTAAACAAGGATTTGGGCTACTATCCAACACTGAGAATGAAGCTGGAGGTTAGAACTGCACTGTTAAAGTGCCATCCTTCTGATGAGCTCCTTTTGTCTAGTGGACCCTAATGATACCATGTTACTATTTGGTATAAAAAGTATAAAACCAAATTTGTTTGACAGATTAGATTAGATAGCAGGCCTGGATTTGATATATTTTAGAACTATAGTACTATCTTAAACACAAAACCTAAAATTCAAGTTCCCAATGACATTGTGACTAAAAGTATTTCTTGGGAAGAAATCTGGGAAAGTAGCAGCAGAATGCAGTTCCTTTGCCCTCAAAGCATACTTTATTCCTCACTGATGTGTGAAACCTCCAGGTTTAGTACAATCTAATTAGTGTGCTGTTTACCTTTTGTGTCCAATTAGTAAATATGCTGAATAAAACTAGACCTCAGTGGCACCTCACTAGACACCTCCCTCACATTTTGAGATCTTGTTGTTTACCTTGCTTCTTGGTTTATGATCCTTTAGCCAACTTTCAAATACATTGGACAGCACAGCACTTGTCTGACAGCCATTTTGAAGGAATTATGTATGATTTTATGATGAATTTTTTCAAGTCCTATACTACATTCTACTCACTGCATTCCCAGCATCCAGTAATTTTGTAATTAAAATAAAGAATCAAATTCATAGAGTTTAAAGCCAGAAAGATCATTATGACCACCAAGTCTGATCTTCAGTATAACACAGGCTTTAGAGTTTCACCCAGTAATTCCTGCAGTAGAGGGAATTGCTCTTCACTACTATGTATACGAATAATCAGGGCCAGCTTTAGGACCTGCGGGGCCCAATTCGAATACCCAGCGGTGGTCCGGGTCTTCGGTGGCACGGGGTCTGCTCCGGGTTTTCCACGGCACTGAAAGACAACCCCCCCGAAAATGCCGCCAAAGACCCGGAGCAGACCGCCACCGGGTGAGTAAAAAAATTAAAAATGTTAAAAGGCGCCTAAGGCGCGGGGCCCGATTCCGGGGAATCAGTGGAATCGGCCTAAAGCCAGCCCTGCAAATAATATTGAGCCCAAAAACTTGGGGGTGAAATAAAACATTCTTTAGAAAGACATTCAGTCTTGCTTAAAAGGCCCATACCTATGTATGGGTAGGTATCCATACACCATGATCAAGTCACCTGTAAATTAACTGAACTCCTTAAGTCTAGCATTTTGAAGCATGTATTCCACAGCTCAGATCATTTTTGTAGCTCTTCCTAGCACCTACTCCAATTTTTCAATACCCGTTTTAAAGTGTGGACAGTAAAACTGGAACCAGCATTCCAGCAGTAGTCTGATCGCAGTCTATGTACCCAACACACGTTGTTACGATTCCATCAGAGGTTGCACCAGTGCCAAATACAGAGGTAATATAACCTTTCTATTCCTCTTTGAGATTCCCCTGTCCATGCATCCAAGGATTGCTTTAGCCCTTTTGGACACAGCATCACACTCGGAGCTATGTTTAGCTGATTATCCACCGCCACCCACAAATCTTTGTTCAGAGTCACTACTTCCCAGGATAGAGTTCTCCCATCCTGTAAGTATGTCCTACATTCTTTGTTCCTAGATTATACATTTACATTTAGCCATATTACAACATGTATTGTTTGCTTGCATCCAGTTTATCAAGCCATCCAGATTGCTCTGAAACAGTGACCTGTCCTCTTCATTATTTGCCACTCCCCCAAACTTTTGTATTATCTGCAAACTTTATCAGTGATGATTTTATGATTTCTTCTAGGTCACTGATAAAAATGTAACTATGCCAATTACTTCTTGTTCTATCCTCTGTCAACATGGAGGACAATTGATCAGCCTTTGTATAGCAACCTTTTACGTATTTGAAGACTGTTACCATGTCCCCCCTCAGCCTTCTCTTCTTTTGACTAAACATGCCTAAGTCTTTCAACCTTTACTCATGGGTCATGTTTTCTAAACTTTTTATCATTTTGGTTGCTTTTCTCTGGACTCTCTTCACTTTGTCCACGTATGTCTTAAAGTGTGGTGCCCTAAACTGGACACGGGCCTCCAGCTGAGGCTCACCAGTACAGACTAGGGTGGAACAAATACCTCCGATATCTTACATATGACACTTCTGTTATTACATCCCAGAATGACATTTTCCTTTTTTGCAACAGCATCATACACTTGACTATATTCAACTTATGATCCACTATAGCCCTCACGTCCTGTTCAGCAGTACTGCCGCCCAGCCAATTATTCCTAATTTTGTATTTGTACTTTGGATTTTTCCTTTCTAAGTGTAGTATTTGGCACTTGTCTTTATTGAATTTTATCTTATTGATTCCAGACCAATTCTCCAGTTTATCAATATAATTTTAAATTCCAATCCTGTCCTCCAAATTGCTTTCAACCCTGCCAAACCTTGCGTTGTCCACAATTTTTACAAGTCCACTCCACCCTCCAAGTCATTAATGCAAATATTAATATTATTTGTTGAAGGCCTACAGCATGTTTGGTGCCATAAAGAACAGAGTAAAAACGGGTTCACGATCTCAATGTCTGATCCAAAGCCCACTGAAATCAATGGGTATCTTTCCCTGGACTTCAGTGGTTTTGGACCCAGCCCCAAGAGTACAGACAGAGGGTAACATTTTCAAAAGTGCCCACATGACTTAGGAGTCTAAGTCCCATTTTCAAAAGTGACACAGATGCTCAGAATTCTCAGCAAAGGGGTTTTTCCATCACTGCAGTATATCCACCCCCTCAACAGGAGATGTCAGGTCGATGGAAGAATTTTTCCATCAGCCTAGCAATGTCTATCCTGAGGCTTAACTACATCTTTCAAGGGATGATTTTTTTTCACACCCTGGAGTGCCATAGCTAAGTTGACCTAAGTTTTAGGTATAGAACAGGCCTAAGTCTCACTGGAAGTTCCTTTTGAAAATGGGACTTAGGTGCTTTGGAAAATTTTACCCATAGGCACAGGGAATCCACGCCATGGGATGTACGGTGGTGGAACAGCAACTTTAAAAAAAATATCTGGTGCTTCCAGCAGCACAGTGTTCCCAACCCCCGACTTAGGAATTGGTTCAGCGTTGACTCAGTGGGAAGAGTACCATGCACTGAATCACCAACACCACTCCCCACAGCACCTGTTTTTCCCCCTGTAATGACTAAGCCTGATCCCTCTTAGATTGTGAAATCTGACAGGATCACAGTGTGAGGTGTTATGGCTGAGGGCACACTGTGCTACAGTGTACTAATTAAAGGCTTTCCTGATCTGGGATACAACATTCCTCTCTGTCCACTTCCAGTGACTCTACACAGTTGGGGGTTGTTCCATAACTTTTACAGCCCCACCTATTCCTGCGGAGAAATTGAGTCACTTCCTCTTTAGAAAGCTCACCCAAAATTCTTCCTGTTCACTTTAGCTTATAAACTATTATTAACTTTCTCTGTAAAGCAAGACCTTAGTCATCACAGGCCAATGCTACTGTGCTCTAGAGAAGACTTTTCTCTCTGTTCTAGATGCACATATCACTTAGAAGAAGAGTTCTTGTTAACCATTCTTGTTAAGAACATCATATATTCTGGTTCCATTCAACCATAGCATGTGCGTATGTGTGTAATATCACCAGTAGTTTGTTACTGATATCAGTTCCCTTGCTTATTTCTGAAACATTGATAGAAGTGCCCTCTGATTTTGTTATAAATAAAAACTGGCTCATTATCCATCCATCTATGTTCTTCATTTATTGAGAAGGCAAGAACCAACTGGTAGGCTTGGCTCTTTTTATTTTAGTTTCCTATGTCACAGTGGTTTGGAATGAATGTCCCTTAGATGTGACTTGAGCCATCTTAATTATTTAGGACCAGATACTGATACTCTAATTTACAATTATTAAAGTACTCTGCATATAATCCTGTTGATTTCAGTGGAACTATTTAAGGAATAATGTACTCCTTATTTTTAGTAAGGGTGCAGAATCTATCTGTTAGGAAATCTGCCATAGTGCAATCAATGGAATATTATCATCACCTGAACTGTGCACTAACAACTGTCCAAAACAAGTGACCAGAAGGTTATAAATATATCTGGAGAGTTATAGATGTGTTGACTTTGGAAAAACATATGCAACTTGCTGCTTTTGAGGTCTAACTTGTCTCTCATTCAGGGTTTACTTTACATGATACTTCATAACACCAGAGAACTTCAAGGGAAACATCTCTATGTTTGTCATCCATTTCAAGAAAAGGCATTCCTCTCAGGAGTTTTTTTTCTACCACATATATGCTCGTGTGTGCATGCTGTAGTGGACCCATATTGACTATTAGTCAATACAGGGTACAGGGAGGGGAACGTTTCTGCATGTATGTAATTTTCAACTCAATGGTGAAAACCTTCAAAGGGTTTCAACTGCAAAGGAACAGGAGAGAAAAAAACTGAGCCAATCTGCCTCTCTCGCCCCCTCTATTTCTCAGTTGTGCTGGCCTCCCCCTCATTTATAGTGTGTCATCTTTCACTCCCATTCTACTGTATGGGGACAGAAATCATGCCAGAAATGCTTCACTCACTAACACCTACCTGCTGGAATTCAGACTCAGAGAGGGGGAAGGGGGGAAACACACCCTGGCAATTCTTACAAATCACAGTGCCGCTAATCTCCTTTCAAGAGAGTCAAACATAAAGTCATGTTCTTTCTTGTGAAACCATTGCTAGCCTGTGGGTGTCAAGCCAGCCTTCTTTTCCAAGAAATCTGTTGCCTCCCACAGTGAGTCTAGAGAAATAGCATTCTGATGACAGTGAAGAGAGGCTGTTAGAAAAACATCACACGCCAGAGCTGTACAACAGGCTCCAAAAGCCCTTGTTTTTTCAAGCTCAGCTCTCTCCAGTTTCATAAAAAGCCAAACCAAACTAAATTTTAGTTTTCATCTTTTTTGTCTTAAGCCCTGGGAAAAAAAAAAACATTCTTCAGCTCCCTTTTCAGTCCATGTCAAGAAACACCACACCCGCTCCTTCCGAATCCAGCCCTTTTGAAGAATAAACAGCGTCCACAGTTACCCAGCTGCTACCTATACACCAAGTTCTATGCCTTACTGGCTAACATAATGTGACTCAATACTAATCTAAGGTCCACAGCATAAGACAGCAGGGATATCCTTTGGAACTATATTATGCTGACATAAGGGCTGTCCTCCCCAATGAAGAGAATGTCCTGGGCCCTGAGCCCACAAACTGCTTCTCACAGGCTAACCTTGGCACCCATGCAGAAACCCGATTACTTCAACAGAGCTCCATGCATGTAAGGGGAGCTGTCCATGCAGAGCATCTTGCAGGATCAGGCCATAGTTGATTGGAAGGCCTCCATCACCTCTGATGACCCTCACTCCAGGTGGAGGAAGAGCCATGTTGCAGAAAGTGCCATTTCAAATAAATGAGAGAATAGGTGACACTTTATGAAGTGAAGGCACAGCATTAGCCAATGTCTAGAATATTAATAAAGAGAGTACCAGTGAAGTATTGTGGTATTATGCAGGTAATCAGTAAGAGATGTCACCTTTCTGTACTAAAAATAACCTTTTGCTTGGTACACAAAGATTGACATATGCAGAAGATTGGTACTTTTCCTCTGCCGGATCAGTAGCATCATAAATGGACCTGAGCTCCTTTCAGATCCTGAGTTATTTATATTGAATCATTAACTCCCTCCTCACCCCACTCCAGGAAACAGGGTTTCTGCTTACCTGCAGGTGTTTGGAGCATGGACTGGCCTTTGCTATATTTCTGTCCCAAAACAGTAACTGTGTAACTGGAGTCATGGGACTGTCACAGAACCCTTCATTGCAGTCCACACTTTCCCTCTATATTGCCTCCTGTTCCCTGTCAGCACTTGCCCTGCAGCCAAGGGGAAACTGAGACAACCTCTTTTTTATCTGCAGTAAGCACACAATAACACATAGCATCTGGATTCATCAACCAGTATATACACACCTTGGGTATGTAGAGGCATTGTCTTGTGCCTCACAACACGTGATGTGTGAGCTCAGTGGCAGATGGATGAACCCACTGCCACATGGTATTGTATTTACCAAAGGGTTTGTTTCAACACAAGATGTTTTTATTAGCTAGTAAAGCTACCTAAGATAATAGTGCCCCAATGGAACAAAGTAAACACTTCCTCAGAGAGAGAGAAGAGGAACCAGTGAGCTGCTTCCATTTAATGCTCCCCTTGTGCTTCCCCTTCACCACCAAAGCAGCAGGGTGAAGAGGCCTTATTTTACTCCATATTTAAAGCCCTCCCTCCATTCTCCGGGCAGTAAGATGGTGGGAGAATGGGAGCAGCTGCAGGATTGTTTGTTTTAATAACTAAAAGGCCCAATCAGGATAGAGTCCCCATTGTGTTAGGCACTGCACACACACAGTTCTCTGTCCTGAAGAGCGTTCACTGTTGCATACTCCATTACATAAGAACATAAGAACGGCCGTACCAGATCAGACCAAAGGTCCATCTAGCCCAGTATCCTGTCTACCGACAGTGGCCAATGCCAGGTGCCCCAGAGGGAGTGGACCAACAGGCAATGATCAAGTGATCTCTCTCCTGCCATCTATCTCCATCCTCTGACAAACAGAGGCTAGGGACACCATTCCTTACCCATCCTGGCTAATAGCCATTAATGGACTTAACCACCATGAATTTATCCAGTTCTCTTTTAAACGCTGTTATAGTCCTAGCCTTCACAACATCCTCAGGTAAGGAGTTCCACAAGTTGACTGTGCGCTGCGTGAAGAAGAACTTCCTTGTATTTGTTTTAAACCTGCTGCCTATTAATTTCATTTGGTGACCCCTAGTTCTTGTATTATGGGAATAAGTAAATAACTTTTCCTTATCCACTTTCTCCACATCACTCATGATTTTATATACCTCTATCATATCCCCCCTTAGTCTCCTCTTTTCCAAGCTGAAGAGTTCTAGCCTCTTTAATCTCTCCTCTTATGGGACCCATTCCAAACCCCTAATCATTTTAGTTGCCCTTCTCTGAACCTTTTCTAGTGCCAGTATATCTTTTTTTAGATGAGGAGACCACATCTGTACGCAGTATTCGAGATGTGGGCGTACCATCGATTTATATAGGGGCAATAATAGGTTCTCTGTCTTATTCTCTATCCCCTTTTTAATGATTCCTAACATCCTGTTTGCTTTTTTGACCGCCTCTGCACACTGCGCGGACATCTTCAGAGAACTATCCACGATGACGCCAAGATCTTTTTCCTGACTTGTTGTAGCTAAATTAGCCCCCATCATATTCTATGTATAGTTGGAGTTATTTTTTCCAATGTGCATTACTTTACATTTATCCACATTAAATTTCATTTGCCATTTTGTTGCCCAATCACTTAGTTTTGTGAGATCTTTTTGAAGTTCATCACGGTCTGCTTTGGTCTTAACTATCTGGAGCAGTTTAGTATCATCCTCAAACTTTGCCACCTCACTGTTTACCCCTTTCTCCAGATCATTTATAAATAAGTTGAATAGGATTTGTCCGAGGACTGACCCTTGGGGAACACCACTAGTTACCCCTCTCCATTCTGAGAATTTACCATTAATTCCTACCCTTTGTTCCCAGACTTTTAACCAGTTCTCAATCCATGAAAGGACCTTCCCTTTTATCCCTTGACAACTTAATTTACATAAGAGCCTTTGGTGAGGGACCTTGTCAAAAGCTTTCTGGAAATCTAAGTACACTATGTCTACTGGATCCCCCTTGTCCACATGTTTGTTGACCCCTTCAAAGAACTCTAATAGATTAGTAAGACACGATTTCCCTTTACAGAAACCATGTTGACTTTTGCCCAACAATTTATGTTCTTCTATGTGTCTGACAATTTTATTCTTTACTATTGTTTCAACTAATTTGCCCGGTACAGACGTTAGACTTACCAGTCTGTAATTGCCGGGATCACCTCTAGAGCCCTTTTTAAATATTGGCGTTACATTAGCTAACTTCCAGTCATTGGGTACAGAAGCCGATTTAAAGAACAGGTTACAAACCTTAGTTAACAGTTCTGCAACTTCACATTTGAGTTCTTTCAGAACACTTGGGTGAATGCCATCTGGTCCCGGTGACTTTTTAATGTTAAGTTTATCAATTAATTCCAAAACCTCCTCTAGTGACACTTCAATCTGTGACAGTTCCTCAGATTTGTCACCTACAAAAGCCGGCTCAGGTTTGGGAATCTCCCTAACATTCTCAGCCGTGAAGACTGAAGCAAAGAATTCATTTAGTTTCTCCGCAATTACTTTATCATCTTTAAGTGCTCCTTTTGTGCTCGATCGTCCAGGGGCCCCACTGGTTGTTTAGCAGGCTTCCTGCTTCTGATATACTTAAAAAACATTTTATTACCACCTTTGGAGTTTTTGGCTAGCCGTTCTTCAAACTCCTCTTTGGCTTTTCTTATTATATTCTTGCACTTAATCTGGCAGCGTTTATGCTCCTTTCTATTTGCCTCACTAGTATTTGACTTCCACTTTTTAAAGGAAGTCTTTTTATCTCTCTCTGCTTCTTTTACATGGTTGTTAAGCCACGGTAGCTCTTTTTTAGTTATTTTACTGTGTTTCTTAATTTGGGGTATACATTGAAGTTGGGCCTCTATTATGGTGTCTTTAAAAAGCACCCATGCAGCTTTCAGGGATTTCACTTTAGTCACTGTACTTTTTAACTTCTGTTTAACTAACCCCCTCGTTTTTGCATAGTTCCCCCTTTTGAAATTAAATGCCACAGTGTTGGGCTGTTGAGATGTTCTTCCCACCACAGGGATGTTGAACGCTGTTGTATTATGGTCACTATTTCCCAGTGGACCTGTTATAGTTACCTCGTGGACCAGCTCCTGCACTCCACTCAGGACTAAATCTAGAGTTGCCTCTCCCCTTGTGGGTTCCCGTACCAGCTGCTCCATGAAGCAGTCATTTAAAGTATCAAGAAATTTTATCTCTGCATTTCGTCCCGAAGTGAAATGTTCCCAGTCAATTTGGGGATAATTGAAATCCCCCACTATTATTGGGTTCTTAATTTTGATAGCCTCTCTAATTTCCCTTAGCATTTCATCATCACTATCACTGTCCTGGTCAGGTGGTCTATAATAGATCCCTAATGTTATATTCTTATTAGATCATGAAATTTCTATCCATACAGATTCTATGGAACATGTGGATTCACTTAAGATTTTTACTTCATTTGATTCTACATTTTCTTTCACATATAGTGCCACTCCCCCCCGCCGTACGACCTGTTCTGTCCTTCCGATATATTTTGTACCCTGGAATGATTGTGTCCCATTGATTGCTCTCAGTCCACCAGGTTTCTGTGATGCCTATTATATCAATATCCTCCTTTATCACGAGGCACTCTAGTTCACCCCTCTTATTATTTAGACTTCTAGCATTTGTGTACAAGCACTTTAAAAACTTGTCACTGTTTATTTGTCTGCCCTTTTCTGATGTATCAGATTCTTTTTTATGTGAATGTTTATCATCTGATCTGGCCCCTACTTTATCCTCTTCCATCCTCTGCTCCTGACTATAACCTGGAAATTCTCTATCATTAGAGTCTCCCCTAAGAGAAGTCTCTGTCCGAGTCACATGCTCCTCTGCAGCAGTCGGCTTTTCCTCATCTCCTAGTTTAAAAACTGCTCTACAACCTTTTTAATGTTTAGTGCCAGCAGTCTGGTTCCACTTTGGTTTAGGTGGAGCCCATCCTTCCTGTATAGGCTCCCCCCATTCCAGAAGTTTCCCCAGTTCCTAATGAATGTAAACCCCTTCTCTCTACACCATCGTCTCATCCACGGATTGAGACTCTGAAGCTCTGCCTGCCTACCTGGCCCTGCGTGTGGAACTGGGAGCATTTCTGAGAATGCCACCATAGAGGTCCTGGATTTCAGTCTCTTCCCTAGCAGCCTAAATTTGGCCTCCAGGACATCTCTCCTATTCTTCCCTATGTCATTGGTACCTACATGTACCATGACCACCGGCTCCTCCCCAGCACTACACATAAGTCTGTCTAGATGCCTCGAGAGATCCGCAACCTTTGCACCAGGCAGGCAAGTCACCATGTGGTTCTCCCGGTCATCACAAACCCAGCTATCTACGTTTCTAATGATCGAATCTCCCATTACTAACACCTGCCTTTTCCTAGCAACTGGAGTTTCCTCCCCCGGAGAGGCAACCTCAGTGCGAGAGGCAACCCCAGCACCATCTGGAAGGAGAGTCCCAACTATGGGAAGGTTTCCCTCTGCTCCCGTTGACTGCTCTGCTTCCCTGGGCCTTTCATCCTCCTCAACAGCACAGGGGCTGTCTGACCGGAGGTGGGACAATTCTACAGTGTCCCGGAAAGCCTCATCAACATACCTCTCTGCCTCCCTTAGCTCCTCCAGTTCTGCTACTCTGGCCTCCAAAGTCCGTACGTGGTCTCTGAGGGCCAGGAGCTCCTTGCACCAAATGCACACATACACCACCCGCCCACAGGGCAGGTAATCATACATGCTGCACTCAGTGCAATAAACTGGATAGCCCCCACTCTGCAGCTGGGCTTCTGCCTGCATTGTCTCCTAGTTAATGAAAGGGTTGTTTAAGCAAAAGGTTTTGAATGTAGTTTGGTTTATAAGTTTTAAGGGGACTAAAGGGACCCCCCGCTCCCTTCCCACTCCCCTTCCAAACTCCCTTGCGAAACTCCCGGTTAGCAGCCCCTGTTTGCAAAAGCTCCCTGGTCACTTGTGCACTGCTTTATAAAGCCCTGGCCTATGTGAATGCCCCGTCCACTGATTAAGACTCAGCCACTTACCAGAGGCTTCTAGCTTTCAGACCTTCCTTTGAAGCTCACAGCTTCCAACATTGCTGATTGTCATGTTCCTACTCACAGTCAACCCAAATACTGTGTATGAGTTTCATCAGGTGCTTACAGGGCTGAGCCCTGGTCAAGAAGGGACCACAGAATCACTCCTGGTGGCAGGCCAGAGGCAATGACAGTAGCACCAATTCATCCAATTTTTCAATAGACGTTGGGGCCAGAAGGGATATCACTGGCTGTTATTCTTGATATTTGAGACATTCTTGTTTTGAGAGTTGTTTTGTGGAAAGAAAAAATAGTTTGTTTCATTGGCAGCAAAGGACAAGAAAAAAATATCATATTATGTAGGCCATAGAAGTTCCATTGGAAAATGATGTTTTTGAGAGAGATTTTTCACCCTGCAATACAAATCCTCACTGTGTTCGCACAATAAAATATTGCTAAAAAATGTGCCGATGCTTCCAAAACCTTTTTTTCGGGTATTCTTCCACAAATTGAAAGATATGGGGAAAGGATAATATGGGAATGAGATGGACAAAAATAGGGGAACAGTTGTGATAGTTTTAAAAGATCCTTAATTTTTATGACTTTTCTATAAAAAGAAATCGTGGGCTCATAACTTGCTTTTCGGTGCCTCATTGTCCTTAAAATATTTTAGCTCTGTTTGTTCTCTTTTAATATTAGAAATGGGCCCAAATCCACACACCAGATTTAAGTACCCAAGAAATTTTGGGTTATTGGAAATCTGAATCCAGATTGCCACAATTTTGCAAATAAGCCAAAACAAAACTTCAGATCTTATCATCAGTGCTCAATGTTTGGATCCACATTTATTCATCTTGAGCCCCTCTCTAATTAAAATGCAATTATAGTCTGGAGAACAAGAAACAGGACAATCGCATTAAAAATACATGAGAGAGTGAGAGTGAGTGTTGAATAAGTTAAAGGTTTTTCTAAATCATGTGTAATCAAACTGGAAGAGATTCTATAAACAAGATTATCCTTGAATCCAAAATTCCTTTAAAATGGTCTGTTGTAACTCGAGTTCAAGTCCTGGGTTATTCAAATTTACATGAAATTGATATAAACTTTCAAGATCTGGTCACTTTTAATAGCATGGAATACATGCTTCTCAAACATGATGTGAAAGCTAAAACCTGAGCCAGATTTTTATTCACAAAATGAACTTAGTGGTAGTAAAAAGACTTCAGTATCTTCTCTCACTTCCTTTTAGTGTCTTTAAAATCAGGATATCAAGAACAGCCCTATCCAGAAAAATCCTTCCTTACAAAAGTAGCCCATATTCATGATGGTACTCCCATTGACATCAGGAGTTTAATTTTATTTATTGGTTTATTTATTGTTTTGCAGGGTTACACACCAAAGTTCTAAACAGGATATACATTTTCTTAACAAAATGGAAAAATAAAATAAACTGAGCTAAATTATGGGTTGACTCAGGAATTGATTCAGGAAAGCACTTGCTTAAAGCTAAGTAAGTGCTTAAATGCTTTGCTGAATCAGAGTCTTAGACCATGCAACCCTACTGCTTCCAAGTCTGTGCACAATTTGGCTAATTATGCTGTTGACCTTTTCTAAATAAAATCTCTTCAGCCAAAATCCACTTCCTTGCGTGTGATACATGCAGTCCTAGGAGTGTCTACATTGAAAGTGAAATATTTGGAACACTGAAAAACCAAACTGAAGGCGACAGTTTGAAAAGAGCCAAGAGAGAGGATTGGCAGCAGCATGATCCATTATCTGCAGTGATTACAGGCATCTGACCGGCAAAGAAGAGTTAAATTTCACCTTTTAACAGTCATGTTGCTGTGTATTAACGTATCATTTTATGTTCTGATGCCCAAACAAGTGGCATCCTGAGTGTGACTTTTTGTCTCTTGGAAGATACCCACCTGCAATCCTCATCACAGAGGAAGATGAAGTTGGTGGATAACACACATGCTTCAACAGGAGATGTGAAGTATTCAGAATGTCCTGTTTAACTCCAGCAACAAAGATAAAACAGGAAATCATTTGTGATTTGTAAAGACAATTCCATGTGCTTCTTAATGTTTTGGGGTAGGGGGTTAAGCTCCATGCTCTTTGAAACAGTGAAAGAGGCCAAAGTGCAAACTCTATCTGGGTCAGTTGTTACTGAGGAAAATCTGATACAATCTGTGAGTAAATGAATTTCACAGTAAAATATTTACAATTTAATATCCACATCTCTGAAGTTATTTCTACAGGAAACCCAGATAGCACTGCCCCCAATATCCAAGTTCATGCATAGTTATGGTGACTCCCCCAAGTATCACTAGAGGAATGATGGTAGGTAGCCTATGCAGTTCTCTATGGCAATGCTTTCACCTTTTCATCAATAGATGGACTAAAGAGCTCTTTTCCTTTTGGAGCTTCTGGCCATTGGCCTTGCAAAAAGATGCAAAAGTATCTGTCTTGGAGCCTTTTTCCATCTGGAACAACCAAATGTGTATGAACACATCAGAAATGTTTCTTAAACCTCCAGGAGTGTTCCTCTTTTAAATCAGTCTGCCTGGCTTAAGCCATAACTTTCTTAATTGCCTGTATTATTCATTTTGATCTTGGATTCCCTGTACATCTTCATTTTCACCTTTTAAGGCAACGGTGTTTCATAACTTAGTACATTGCCATTCAAATTACCCATGCACTACCAAGGGGCCAAGATAGACACCAATTTATGCGGTGTATTGCCAGTTTGTTCTATGGCATTCTGTCTCATGAAATCCAGATAATTCTAATGGGAATTCATTTCCAACACATGGAATAATTTTAGACTAGTAAACCATTTTGATGTGTGCAATGAAGTTGTTTACAGCTTCTCTGTATTGTTAAAAATCAGTTCTCTATCACAGTAGTTTTCATGCTTGAAGTACTCTTACTCATGTTGTCAAATCATGTTTAAATAATTTAGCTTCAGGAGAATTAATTTTTTGATGGTGCAAGAAATAAAACAAGGTGTTCAAGGGATGAGTTGATATCCAGATGTCAGATAGCCATCTTGAGGCTCCTAAGACTGGCCAGGCAAGGCCCCATCAATCAATGAATAATCAATCAATCTCTTCAGTAGGCAAAGTTTCCTTTTGTGCAGCTCTTGGAATGGGTGAATTAAAGGGCATGTTCTGATGTTTGTGAGATATGAATATTTCATAGGTCATCACTATGACAAAGTTAAAGAAATGAACAAGGAGGGAAAGAGAGACTTTATTTTATTTTTAAGTATCTGTGATGGGGTATACCAGACCCTCTGAGGCCCCCTGCTGGAGGCCTTGTGGCCCTACCACACCCCAAAAGAGGGCAGTGGAGAGGGTCCTCCAAGCCGCCTAGAGTGGCTGTATGGGACACAGCCCATCAGGGCCCAGCAGCCTAGTATAAGAAGAGCTGCAGGGCCAGAGGGGAGTTCAGTTCCTTGCTGGAACCGAAGGAGTGTGGATGGTGTGGCTGGCTGACAGAGCTACAGGACCTTGGATGAGGTAGTGCTGCCAGAAGCCAGTGAGAGCGAGAAGGAGCCCGAGTTGGTTGAGGGGACTCCATCAGGACAAGGCCCTGAGGTAAGGGTGAAAATGGCACAGGGTCATGGGGAAGTGGCCCAGGGAATTAGAACAGCAGCGTGACTTAGATAAAGGGACACAGCAGATAGCCACAACACCACAAGACAGTCCAGCCAATGCCATTCTCCGGGCGGCTTGTAACATCCGGGATAAAATTCCACCAACTGAGGGGTGGAGGCGGCCCAGAGGCAGACCCCCTATAACATGGGTTCATCAAGTCTGTTCCGATGTTGGACTCTCAGGCCATCAAGCCTTTGTGGTTGCACGAGAATGGACCAAATGGTGAACAATCACTATGGCCAACTGTCTAGCTAAGCACTGAAGAAGAAGAAGATAGCTGCTATCTACAGGGTCCCTGGGCTGGGACCTGGAGTAGAGGGTGGGCCCGGGTCCCCCCACCCCCTCAACCCTCCTTTAGCCGTTGGGGGAAGAGGCGTGGACAGTGAGGCACCCCAGAGGAGGGAACTGAACTATAGTAGCCCAGCTGGAGAGCTATAGCCAGGAAGCTCCAAGAGGGTGAAGACATTGTCTCCAGAGGAGGGACAATCAGAAAGAGTGTGTGCAGGCACAAACTTGGCCAAGAGGTGCTCAGAAGAGGTGAGTACACCCCATTACAGCATCTTAAAGTGTGTTAAGTGAGTCACAGGAGTAAGAAAAGACACAATCCCTGCCTCAAAGATCACTCAGTCCAAATTCAAACATGACACAAGTGAGCATCTTCAGCAGACAAAACAGAAGGGCCTGGGGAAAGAAGCAGAAGGCCAAAGTTTGCAGTAATAAGATCACATGGTTTCTTAATGTGTTATGTACAGATCAGATCCTGTGGGTAACTCGGGTGGCAAGCCCATGCCGCTACCTGTGCTACTGCAGCTACACTACTATTTTCAGTGTGCTAGCTTGACAAGAGCTAGTATGAGTATGTCTCCTCAAGCTGGGAATCACATCCTCAGCTACAAGTGCGGACTTACCCTTTGATCATCTGGTGTAAATTCAGCCATGATCAGTGGATGACACGAAGACTGGAAGAGCACCTAAACACAAGAGAGGAACGAAACTGCAAAGTAACCAGAAAACTTTAAAACTGTGGGACCTACAAGCAATGAGGAGAGCTTTTGTAACTAATAAACAGAAATCCCCACTGTGAGGGAAAGGAACTAAATGGCCCAAGTACAAGGGTGGGAAATTGTTGCACCCATTTCACTGAAGCAATCAGAGGAGGCAGAAGTATGCTTTGAATGGGGGAGAGGGGAGGCGGCAGTGCATACTGAAACCTAAACGTACTGACCAGGGGGAGCAGGAGATGGGTGCTCTGCATAAGGAGTTTGGGGAGTCAGGGGGGCTGGGTGGATGCTCTGCGTGAGGAGTAGGGTGAGTCAGTGGCAGACAGGGGAGGTTGGGGTATCAGCAATAGAAAAGAGAATCCAGGCGGATTCTGTGCAAGGGAGCACAGGAAGCTACTGAGTCTTGGCTACGGGTGGAGGAGGCAGCTCCAGGCTGGGAAGAGGGGTCCTGGTGATTCACATCTCTGTTACCGGGGATAGGTGCTCCCAATATAGGGGTAGTTTGACTTATCTATTTAGGGAGGCAGCTCCAGTCAGGCCAATGGGGCCATGCAGGGGTGCTGGAACTAGGAGTGCTGGGGGTGTGGCAATTCCAACATATACAGGGTTTACAGTTTTGTTCAATTTCAGCACCTCTACTATAAAAATTGTTCCAACACCACTGGATCCATGTGTGGGGAGGCAAATTCCGTGCCAGCCTGAAGCTTGCAATTTCGGGGGCCATGCCACCCTACTCCCCACAAACTACACCCATGTTCCCAGATCCAGTCCAATCACCCTGGTGCATACTTGCTCCCTGACAGCTGTTCCAGCCCCTCTGGGTCCCACTCTCACCTCCACCCTCAGCAGCTGCAGAGCCCCGCCCAGCCTGCACACACAAAACAACTCGCTTAAGAACAACTTAAGGGGCCAGAAACATAGACCAGCCCCATAATATTTCTATTGCATTATCTCCTACTGCTCCCACACTCCCCATTCCCCCATCCCTGAAAGCAAGTTTATTTTAATCTTGCCTTAATACTGACATATCATTTCTCCATGCATGAGAGCTACCACCAAGAAGACGTGGAATTGGTATTAGCAGATGACATGGGCTATAAGAGAATCGCTCTCTTAAGAAGTTGTCCACGTATGAAAATATTTGGCAACTATTGTTGCAGGAAACTCTTTCAGGGGCAGGAGTGTTCATTGAAACATTTTCATCTGATATTAGAGAATATTGGCATTGAAATTTTGAACCTTAAATGAAGATATTCAATCCACTAAACTGATCCCATGTTTATTCAGTCTGGGAACCAGAAATAATATCATGTGGCTAATTTTGTCCAATTAAAATTTACCAATACATTTTAAATTCTGAAAATCAAAACACATGGAACTGCTCATCAAACTATGGACCAAGAATTAGTGTCAGAAGCTATTCACAGGTAATTCCTTGTAGCAAATACACTTTAAAGAATAGCTGTCAACTACTCATGGACAATCTGGAAACAGAAAAAAAGAAACTAAGTGCTCCATATAAATTACATGTTATGAATTGTTTACTCAGCTCTAGTAAGCAGGATGTTTTACAAAAGATAGGGTTGGAAAACACAAAATGATGAGAAAGTAACATAACCGTTCTGACCTGGTGTTGTCAGCAACAACAAGGGCTAAAGGTCCAAATAGCTTTGTTTAGTGGTTGGATAGGAACAGCTGTACCAGAGTTCATTCATCTCTGCTGCTGTTCTCTCCATCATCAAAGAATCCTCCCAATCACACATGATCCTCAGTGGAGGGGAACCAGTAGCATATAGGGCCTTGAGCAGAGTCCTTGCTACTGGAAATCCACTACTTGCCATAACACTGACATATTACTCCTCCAAGCATAATAGCTACCATCAAGAAGATGTGGAACTGTTATTAGCAGAGGACAGTTCCGGTTCAATTCCATCACCCAAACAAGGTCAAGTTGTGGACATTTATTATAACACCCAGCACTTGTCAGCTATAGATCTCAAAGTGCTTTACAAATGATGTCAGTATCATTATCCCTATTTTACAGGTAGGGAATCTGAGGTAGAGAGAGAAGTGACTTGCCCAAGGTCCGGCCAACGGCAGAGCTAGGAACAGAATGCAGGTTTTTTGAATCCCAATCAAGTGCTCCATCCAGTAGGTGATGCTGCCTCCTGAAGTCTTACTAGAGGAATTCTGGGTAGAAAGCTTATGCAAATGAAGCTCTCTCTGTAGCCATACTTTCCCCTGTTCACTATCACTAGATAGCAGCTAGAGAGCCCCTTCTCCTCCAGAGCTTCTGTCCATCTGAAGTTCTGGATAAATAGTTTATGCAGAGTAAGCTGCTTTGTCTGTGGCCACCCTTTCTCCTGTTCACCAACAGATGGGAGCAGAGAGCTCCTTACGCAGAAGAGTTTCAGGCCACGGGACTTACACAAATAACAACCAAAACCCCTGTCTAAGTAAAAACAAGAAATAGGCAGTGCTCACAAAAGTTAAGAGAGAAAGATTATCACATCAAACAATCTTGGCACTCTTTGGATTTTTCCATGGATTAATACACTTCCTGTGGTGTAGCTAACTTACTAAGCTACGTTATTGTACAACCAGAAAAAACAAGTTGGCTGAGCTTGGAAAAAGCTCATGTACTTCAAGGTATTTGTCTAGGCTCACCAAGCTCATTTTTGGTTTTGCTTTAAAATTATACATGGACGCAGAACTAACCACACATCAAATACCCGAGACTAGACTATATGGTATTTAAGAGTTTAATATTGTAATATTAGATTTGTAACTTCCACCACTTAGGGTTGTTCACTCTTCATACACTTTCCTTAGCTCCATCTATAATAGTAATAACTGCATTTGGTAACTGTATACATGCTATGTTTGGTACTTGTTCTTTACCTTGTGTTTTCTGCACTGTTAAAAACAAAGCTAAAAATAAGTGTCTCACAATTTATTCCTGTTTATGCATATTCTGTGGGCACAGACGCAAATGTAAAAAAAAAATTATTATAAAACAGAAGATAATGTACTCATTTTGGGGTTATTTTTATGTAAAAATATGAAGTATTTGCATAATTTTAATACCCAGCCAGCTGGATATGTTTATTGATGTGCTACTAACAAAGATTTTCTCCTCAAAAGAAGAAAACAAAAATTGTTTTATTTTCCATCCTAGAGCAGGCTGTTTATTCCAGCACAACCATCGCAATGTGGTGGCCAGCACATCAGCTGGTATAAATTGGCCAATTTGCACTGGCTGAGCGGCTAACCTGGTGTAAACTGTTGTAGTTCCATCAAATTTACACCAGCTGGGATCTGCCCCCTGGCATTTTCAGATTGCCAGGGAAATGACTGCTGAGAAGCATATATAGATTACACATCCTGCATCTGCAGTTTCCTAAGGGCCTTGTTCACAAGGAAGCTACTGTAAAGTTTCAGCCCTGCGATGAACAAATCCCTCAAAGTTTCCAAGCATTAGTCACTGGTGAGACCCCGATCAGCAATACTATGTGCAGTTCTGCTCTTCCATGTTTAAGAAAGATGAGTTCAAACTGGAACAGGTGCAGAGAAGGGCTGCTAGGATGTTCAGAGGAATGGAAAACCTGTCTTATGAGAGGAGACTCAAGGAGCTTGGCTTGTTTAGCATAACCAAAAGAAGGCTGAGGGGAGATAGGATTGCTCTCTATAAATATATCAGAGGGATAAATACCAGGGAGGAAGAGGAATCATTTAAGTCATGCACCAACGTTGACATAAGAACAAATGGATATAAACTGGCCATCAACAAGTTTAGGCTTGAAATTGGATGAAGGTTTCTAACCATTGTCGGAGAATAACAGAGTTCTCACTTTTTGTTTGGGTACAGCAAGTCAGATACTTTATTTTTTTAACAATTGCTTAGAGGGAGAGAGCTAAACAGGTCTCTCTACAGGTAAAAAATTACAGCAAACCTTTATACCTTTTATTACAGACAATAATAAGCAACAGCTGCATTTTGTTTATACATAGGCCATTTTGATATTTTATTTTTTTCACTTGTTTTGACTAGTCTATATACAATATTTTTTACACATTATTTACACAAGGTTGCAACAACTTCTCACACAGTTCTTTCCCACTCGCCTTATACAATCCTCGCTTCTACAAATCTCGCGTTATTAGGGTTACAGTTAGCCTGACTCTTGCTAACGAACTGTCATGCATTGCATCCCCTTCCTGTCAGTTCTTTCTCTGCTTCCACAACATCAAAGGAGTGAAGGTCTGGAACAGCCTTCCAAGGGGAGCAAAGGGGGCAAAAACCTGATTAGCTTCAAGACTGAACTTGATATTTTTATGGAGGAGATGGAATTATGAGACTGACTACAATGATATGTGGCCCATTTGCGACTGGTAGTAGCAAATATCTCCAATGGCTGGCGATGGGACACTAGATGGGATACTCTGAGTTACTACAGATAATTCTTTCCCAGATGTCTGGCTGGTGGGTCTTGCTGACATACTCAGGGTCCAACAAATCACCATATCTGGGGTCGGGAAGGAATTTTCCCCCAGGTCAGATTGGCAGAGAGGGGGCATGGGTCACTTGCGGATTTAAACTAGAGTAAATGGAGGATTCTCTGTAACTTTCAGTCGTGATATGAGGACTTCAGTAACTCAGCCAGAGGGTAGGGGTCTATTACAAGAGCAGGTGGGAGAGGCTCTGTGGTCTGAGATGTGCAGGAGGTCACACTAGATTATCACAATGGGCCCTCGGGCCTTAAAGTCTATGAGCTTCTCAGGCAACATCAGCCCGATCCTGTCAGATGCTGAGCACCCTCGACCCCACAGACATCAAACACTAAGAATACAAATTAAGAAGAGAGGTTATAAATGATCTAAGAAATCTTTCCTGCAGTATTTTCCAGTACGTCTCATCCTGCTTTGTCCATCTCCTAACATGCAAGATCTCTGGAGCTTGAACTGTCTTGACATCTCTTTTACAGTGTGTCAGCACTTAACATACAATATATTAAAATAACAATAGGAGTTGAGGAAGCTCAGCACTCAGCAGGATTGAGACCCATCCTCTTTGCCCCACCGCATCCTCATTATGGCCTCATTGGTCACTGTTCCTCCCATACTCTGCCACATGCTCACTCGCCTCCAATGTTCTCCACAGAGATGCCTACCCCATAGGAGCAGCAGTTAAAGGGCAAAGTGGGTGAAGCAGAGGGTTGAGTCAGCGTATGGTAGAGACCAGGGCTGGTGAAGAGAGCCCTGCATTTGAAGTGTTGCCTGGTGCCTGCGCTTTCTGGGACACTGACACAGCAGTGCTGGAGGGGGGCTTTCACGGCCGATGCCTCAGCACAGACGGACTGGACCCCACCTCATCCCTGGCCTCCTGAACAGCTCTGCTCACTCTCTCATTCCGTTCAAAGCATGGGTGCCTCTCGCTCCTTTCCCCCAACTCACTGTTCCCCAGAGCTGGGGACTCAAGAAGTGTCAGAGAATGGAAGTAATGGCCAGAATTTGACCATTCTGTTGGCGTTTCCTTGCAGAGAAAAGTTGCGTTCTGAGCCTGACAAGGAACAATTCGCCTAAATGTAAAATCAGAAGCGTGGCCTAACTATGGGCTTTTATGGGAATCAATAAGTTTGGAGTTTGCAGGCACTGTGGGCTTTTGGCTAGAGAAGCCTGGAAAAAAATTATACGCTAAAGGATAAACTCAAAAAGAGTTCATTCTTATATGCTTCTTCTGCCAAAGTTAGTAAATTGATGACATCAGAGAGCTTCCTACAGTTTTGACTCAACTTTCTCTGCCCTGTGCTGCTGGGTGGTTTGCTCCAACACTCCACCTCCCTCACAGTCTTTTCACCTCAGCTGCACTCCACCCTGCCCTGTCCCCTCCCCTTCATGTTTCTTTCCGTTTAGCTGATCCCCTCATAATTAACCACACACACACACAAAATTGTGGCATATTAACTGGAGAGATTTAAAGGGCTCAATCTGTTTAGTTTATTAAAAAGAAGATTGAGGGGTGACTTGATTACAGTGTACAAATCCCTTCATGGAGAGAACATACCCAGTACTAAATGACTTTTGAATTTGGCAGAGAAAAACAGAAGAACAAATGGCTGGATGCCGAAGCCAGACAAATGCAAATTAGAAACAATTTTTTTAACAGTGAGGGTGATGAACTTTTGGAACAAACTACCAAGGGAAGAGGTAGATTCTCCATGTATGAATATCTGCAGGTCAAGAGTACTGGATGCCTTTCTGGAAGATATGTTATAGCCAAATATTTATTCAACACAATGTATTGGGCTCAGTGCAGGGGTAACTGGTGAAATTCTCTGGCTTGTGGTATAGAAGAGATCAGACTAGATGATCTAATGGTCCCTTCTGGCCTTAAAATTTATGCATCAGTGAATCAACAGGTTTCAAAAATGTATTTATCCTGAATATGAAAAATGCAAAGCTCTCAAGATGTTCTGTTGACAAGTAATAGATTTACAGATCCTTTGTGCTACTTAAGAAGTCTGCTTTGATTTTAATTACCTTTCTAGTTTTAAAACCACTCACTCCTCTTTTTGGTAGTGGAGGGGTGATGGTGTGAAGCTGCTGGTGACCCTTTTCCTGTTCAGCACATCTCCTGTTGCTAAGAGACAGAATGTAGTTTTAGAGAGTACCTGAAATCAGTTATCAGAAAATACACTACTAGAAATGAATGCATCAAGTGGCTGATTCACTACAAATACAGACATGAATCATGCAGACATTTATGCACATGAGTAACTTTACTTATGTAAACAGCTAATTTAAGAAGAACGATGGTTCAGTGGTTAGGCTGCCAGCCTAGAGCCTAGAAGACCAGGGTTCAATTTCCTGTTCCACCAGAGACTTCCTGTGTGATCTTGAGCACTTTGTCTGTCTGTGCCTCAGTTCACTATCTGTACAATAACACTTCCCTACCTCGCAGGAGTGTTGATAGGACAAATATGTTAATAATTGGGAGTGTTGTGATAGGGTGCATAAGCCCCACATTGGCCAGGAAAGTGTTAATGAGCTGCAGTAGGTGCAAACAGCCCTGCTCTGCAGTAGGTTAGGCTTGGAGGCGGGAGTTAAAAGGGTAGAGCCCTGTGCAGTCTGAGGCTAGCTGGGCAGGATGGTGGGCCTCAGCTCTCACTATGTGAGAGAAGTATGGCAGGGAACAGGAACTGACTAGAGACTGCTGCCTGCCACAGCCTTCCTGAGGGAAGGTAGGCCTGATGTGGGGCAATTGTCCTGGATTTACTAGCAGTAACTTAGCTGTTTCTGGTGAGTAAAAGTGCTGCTGGCTGTGCCCTACCTTAAGAGGGCTACAGCCAAATAAAACCCTTTTGTCTTTTGGGGAACCCAGCAGTGGTTTGTTATGAACTCAGAAGGGACCCTATCACAGGGGTTTAGTTACTATGGTAACTGCTGTGCTGTAGTGGGGCTGGATTGCACCGGAACAGCAAACCGTCACTTTTGCCACATGGAGGCTGCCATTTTGTTCTCAAAATGGCATCCTCCACACTAGGGTTACCATTCGTCCGGATTTACCCGGACATGTCCTCCTTTTTGTGCTAAAAATAGCGTCCGGGGGGAATTTGTAAATCACTCAAAATGTCTGGGATTCCCCCCCCCCCCCCCGGCAGAGCAGAGCGAGCGGCTGGGAGGGCTGCAGGAAAGTCACGGGCTGAACTCCGTAGCAGCTGTAGAGGAGCTCCTCCTCCTCCTCCCTCCCTCCCTGCATTCTGAGCCGGCAGCTCCCTTGCAGCCCAGTGTCCCGGTCCGGCAGCACTGTGCAGGGGCAGCGACCGGGTTGTGTGTTGTGCTGGGGAGCGCAGCCACGTGTCCGGCTCGCACAGAGCCCAACCCCCTGTTCTGAGCAGCAGGGTAAGGGGGCCAGGGGGCAGGAGAAGGGGCAGGGAGGTTCTGGAGGGGGCAGTCAAGAAACGGGGGGGGTCGGGAGTTCAGGGGGGGGCTTTTTGTGGGGGAGTGGAAAAAGTTTTGGGCAGTCAGGGTACAGGTAGGGGGTAGGGTCCTGGGGGGCAGTTGGGGGGGGTCTTAGGAGGGGGCAGTCAGGGGACAAGGAACAGGGAGTCTTAGGTAGGGGGTGGGGTTCTGGAGGGCAGTTAGGAGCAGGGGTCCCAGGAGGGGGCAGTCAGGGGACAAGGAGCGGGGGGCTGGGAGTTCTGGGGGGGAGCTGTCAGGGGGCAGGAGTGGGGAGAGGGATCAGAGCAGTCAGGGGACAGAGAGCAGAGGGGTTTAGATGGGTTGGGAGTTCTGGGGGGGGCTGTCAGGGGGTGGGGAGTGGTTGGATGGGGTGTGGGAGTCCCAGGGGTCTGTCTGGGGGTGGGAGGGGTGGATAAGGGTTGGGGCAGTCAGGGGACAAGAGGCAGGGAGGCTTAGATAGGGGGTGGAGTCCTGGGGGGCAGTTAGGGGCAGGGGTCCCAGGAGGGGGCAGTCAGGGGACAAGGAACGGGGGGAGGGTTGGGGGTTCTGGGGGGGCGGGAAGTGGGAGGGGCAGGGGTGGGGCTAGGGCGGGGCTCCTCCCGTCCTCTTTTTTGCTTGCTGAAATATGGTAACCCTACTCCACACAGTGTGACCTTGCATGCCCAATGCGTGCGAGCTCACACTACATGGAGAATGCCATTTGGTAGAGCAAAATGGAGTCGTCTGCACACTATGACCTGGCATGCGCTGGGCATGCAAGATCACAATGCATGGAAGAGGCCATTTTGTAGAGCAAAATGGCATCCCAAGCACAGCGTGCATGCGAGGTTACGCTGGCAGAGGCGTTCCTTCCCACACTAGCAGGGGGCATTCCAGTAGTTGCCCATTCAGGACTACACGCTTGGGTAGGGTTGCCAACAGTCCTGTATTCAGGGTTACCATACATCTGTGTTTTCCTGGACATTGCCACTTTTTTGATCCTCTCTCTGCCCTCTCTCTGGGCAGATTTTTCAAATAAGAGGCAATGTCCAGGCTGTTTGCAAGCAGAGGCTGCAGCTCAGAAAGATTGATCTGCTTCCTGATTGGTCCCTCCCCTACATCCCCATCTGATTGGTCCCTCGCAGCTGCTGGATACCGCCACCCAGGTCTGAGCTCCCATCCCCAGGGTGGGGGAGAGCCCCGTAGGGAGGCACTGACAGCTGTCGCTGAGCCGTGGGTCTGCACCAACCATCCTGTCACTGTGACAGGGAGCAACCCTGCCCCCCACCTCAAGAATGAGGCCCCAGGTTTCCTCTCCAGCACACCCTCAGATTCCCCCTCCCAGATACCCACTCCAGTACCCCCCAAATATTCCTCTATTACTCACACACCCCTCCAGCACACCCTAACTGTATTCCCATAAGCCCCCACTCACCCTCCAGAAGTGTCCTCTTTTTGGGAACCTCAAATATGGTAACACTACCATATTACAAGGCATATCCCTCATTTAAATAGAAAATGGCCTGTCCCATACTAAATCAGCATGGGACAACTTTTATCCCATATTTCAACATATTACAAATATTATCATCATACAAAGCCAGTTTTATTATTACTTTACCTTCCAATGAGAGAACCTTTGTAAAATTAGACAATGTAGTAATGCAGAATCGGTCCCATGATTTACTGAACCTGTGTACCTATAGCGGAGAGGTTCCCAGACTATGGGGCACAAACACCTGATGGGGCCATACTGAAAGGTTGCAGTCAGGAGGGGGCTGTGCCCAGCAGAGGAGGCAGACAGGGCTTTGTGCAGGTGGTCTTGGCTGCCAGGACCAGGCTCCTTGCCCACCTTGCTCCCCAACTGCTGCAGCAGCCACCAATCAGCAGTTATGCTCCTCTGCTGGAGATGTTAGATTCAGAGTGGGGAGGCTACACCCCAGGGGTACTGACCCCTCTGTCACACAGAGCCCCTTCCTCATCCTGGCCCTTCAG
Organism: Chrysemys picta bellii; assembly: GCF_011386835.1. Classification (NCBI taxonomy): domain Eukaryota; kingdom Metazoa; phylum Chordata; order Testudines; family Emydidae; genus Chrysemys; species Chrysemys picta. The sequence goes on from NC_088791.1 coordinate 200,688,641, forward strand.
CGCAGCTCCAGGGCTCACAGCCCTGTCCACTGGCCCTGCCAAACAGAACTGAGTCTGACACAGGAAAAGCAGCCAGGCTTGAGTGCTGGGCATGCTGCCACACCCCCTGGCTTGAAGTAGTAACAACAACCCAAATACATGGTTTCCGCTTTCAGCGCTCCCCCTATAAAAATTGTTGCAGCTCCACTGCAGATGGGGCCACAGTCAAGGGCTGGAGTCAGCAGGGGGCCAGTACTCTTGAGTGCATCTTTCCACTCCCCTCCCGACCCTGGCCCTTCAGTGCTGTCCGGTTCACCTCTGGAGCTGGGTCCCGGCTACGGTGACAGATGTCCCGATTTTATAGGGACAGTCCCGGTTTTGGGGTCTTTTTCTTATATAGGCTCCTATTACCCCCCACCCCCTGCCCTGATTTTTCACATTTGCTGTCTGGTCACCCTAGTCCTGGCAGCCAAGACCACCTGACTGCTGCAGGGAGCGGAAGGTTTCGTCAACTGCCACATGGTTAGTACCCCCACCCCTGTGGTACTGGACCCTCCACCCCTGGTCTCCATGCATACAGGGTATTCCTCCCCCATATGTTTGAAATACAATGTTGGCAACCCTACCCATGAGAAACTGGGACTTCATACATACTGCTTCCCTTTTTAGCCTGTGTGGTTAGCCAATATTTGGGACCTTGTGGGTTATTTCTATTAGGGGGAGAAACTAATGATATAGTCAGGTATTTTTCTGGTAAAAGACTACTTATTTGCAAAGAATGTACACAGAGTCCTGTTTCCTTGAACACAGTAGCAATCAAACAGGAGGCAGTTTCCTTACTCACCATTCCAAGCCTTTTTCCGGTCAGCGTTCTGCCCCAAAAGCTCTCTAGGCTTTTTTCTGAGGACCACTGTGTCCTGCCTTCTACTTCAGATACATACTGCACATACCTGATATCAAATCAACTCCCAGCTCCTGCATTTGCTTTCAATCTAGTCTTTGAGTGGTGGCTACCATTGTTTCAGGATCACTAAACAAAGAGGCAATTAATTGTTCCTTCATTTAACCTGAATGGAACATGGCAAGAACACACAACAGTTTCAATGATGTGGTGTTAGTGCCCATAGATCAAGGACACCAAACCTCCAGCATAAGAGTTCTTAATGGAACTATTACATTGAATTACTCACACAGGTGCTGGCAGGCTTTCAAAGGGAAGTTAGCTTCCTTATGTGAATGGGGGGATTGTGTACCCAGGAAAATCATCAGCCACCATAACGAATTAAGACCTGGCCGGGAGATGAGGCTGGCAGCTGGGGTCCCAGGCACGGAGCCAGGCATGGGGCTGGAAGCAGAACTCCAGGCACAGGGCCAGCAGCCGAGGCCAGGAATGGAGCTGGGTAGTGCTCCCTCCCTGCCCCACTGTGGGGGTTGGCCCGTGCCCCCCAAATGGTCCTCCGCACACCCCAGAGTTTGGGGACCTCTGCACTAGGGGGTTGTATCACTTTATATCTGTTTGAAACCAGTATAGTTAAAGTGGTACAAAGATTGTGTGTCCATCAGCCCTAAGAAGGCATCTGGAGCTGAGGAATAATGGGACTGCTCTTTTCTAAAGCCCAAAGTGACGAAATGCTACTTGTTTGCTTATTTACGACTCTGTTTAGTTAAGCTAATAGTTGTACCCCCCTTAAACTAGGAGACTGCCTGCCTCTGGAGTTTAAGAAACCCATCAGTCCCTTCTCTCATTTCTGAAATATATGGCCAGTGCAAGGATCACCAATCAGGGGAGCGTTCCTTTCTCAGTTCAAGTGTTCCCTGTCAGTACTCAGTGCTGGCCCGCTTCATGCCCTGGCCACTTGTTTCAGATACTGCAGGGCTTGGTTAATGACTTGCCTCACTAAGGCTTTGTCTAAACTAGCAGCAGCATGTAGGGTACATGAAGCTACATGCGTCAGTGAAAAATAGGCTGCATCCACACTGCACAGTGTAGCTTCTATGGAGGGAGCTGCCAGAGCCTTTCACCACTACCTCCCCCTGCCAGAGCCTTTCCTTGCTGCCGCAGCTTTCCCCATGTCAGGGAAAGGTTCCAACAGAGGAGAGGCAGCGGGACACTAAGCTGCTAAAAACATGAGTCTAGATGGGGGAGGCACTGCTTGGTCGTGTAGAGCTCTGTAGGATACATACCATAAGGTTCTGGGATGTCTGTACTCTACTTGTCTAAGCCATCTACATGGCTCTTTATGCCCTGCTAGCTGGGATTGCTGAGTCTACACATTGCATAGACATACCCTAAGAGATGGGAGCAGGTGGCTGGTGATTTGCAGGTGAGAAGCAAACCAACACCCTAATGATTGTTTATATATTTAAGTAGGCTTCATCTGGAGTTCCTCCGAGATCTTTGTTTGACATGGTATCTGGATTTGTGGAGTGGAACCAAGTTGCAAGTTTTCTATTTTATTGAAACGTTTTGAATGGATAAGGTTGAAGCACTTTGTTTTTATTTTATAGTTTCAACATTTCTATGAAATTGTAGTTTAATAGAATATAAAAGTTGAAACAAAATGCTCAGAGCTTACCAAATGAAGTGCTTTTATGAATTTATTTCTATGTTTCCCAAACTAAATTTTTTGGAAATTTTATTAAAAATTCTCTCAAGAAATGGTCTTTTTTATCATACAAAGGATATTTTGAAATGTCATTTTCCCATTGAATGTATATGCAGGGTTTTGACCCAACTCTATAAATAATATTACTGCAGTATTCCCTATGTTTGTTATAGGGAATATTTAGGGAATCCTGGGGTAATGTCACTTAGTTACAAAGGCAAGTGAAAAGTTTTTGAGAGTGACCGCTGTACTTTTCACTGACCATGTAAAATAAAGACATGAATCGCCATTCATTAGTTCCCATTACAAATAATCACACACAGCTTTTACAGGTCAGTGCCAAAATCCTGCAGTATTCGGGACCTGCTGGAGGAGAGCTGAGACCTGGGAACAAATGTTATGTTCCATTGACAGATCTGACATAACTACACAGTAATTTTTTGCGCTATGCAAAGAACTTTGTGAAAATCTCCTGGTGTACAGGAACCATTCTTTCCCATCTCCCCAAAAAGCCTCAATTCTATAGAAATTATAAATAATTGGTCGGGCTTGTGTACCTCAGGTCATTCCAAACCTAAGGCTGGAGGGAGCAGGCAAATGCCATTTAATATACTCTTTGGGATCCTTTCTACTCTTTCTTCTTCTCCCATGATGCATTAAGACAAGGATGCCGATGAGAAACCCCTTCCCTCACCAAAAAAAAAAAAAAAAGGGAGGGGGGGCACTTCACGGCAGAAGTAATCCAGTCACAGAACCAACCCACAGAATAGAATGGGAGTATAAAGGCTCACAAACGACAACTCCCGTGAGATACTGTGGCACCATTCTGAATCAAAATATTTCAGTTTTTGATATTTTACCTTAAAAGTCAAAATTTTCTGTGGAAAACTTCAATGAAAACAACAAAATTGTTAAATTTTTCTGCAGGATAAAACCTATTTTTCTAATCAGCTCTAGTGGTGATCTCATTCCTGAATACTGTGCTTACGCTTTGAGCAGCTCCAGGTTAAACGTTCTTTGGGTCTTTCTAGTAGCTCAGCAGCATGATTTTCAACTTGCTCACACAACTGAGAGCCCCAGAAGAGAAGGGCAGCTTAGAGTAAGTCTCACTCTCCGGTGGCTTTCTTGAAAACTTGCACTGGTTTGTCAGTTTGTGCCTCTGAGGCATCTGGTGTTTAGTCACAAAAATCATAATATATGAAGGAGGTCTAATTAGATTTCAAAACTGCCAGATTTGCTGCAATTCTTAAAGATAATCTTGATTTTCAACTCTGCTCAATAAGAAATCTGGCAGTACAGCTACTTTTACCTCAACGCTCCCTCCCCCACCTTTTCCCTAAATTGTACCCCTTCTCCTCTATAGCTTCCTCAATGAGAATAGTAATAACAGGTGTTATTCCCCCCGCCCCGCAGCACTCCATTGCTGAGTGACTATATTCTAGGATGGGTTAGTCATAGCAACTAAGCGATCTGGAAGCCTGGAGCATTGCCTTTCCTATCCTGGGTGATTACAGGAACAGGGTGGGGTGGACAGATCTGAAGCTGTTGATCTGAGATCAGAGGTGGGAAAGAGGGTGGGAGGAAAAAGGTTCTTAACTTAATCTTAATTTATTCACTAGTCTGAGTGCTGATCTGTACTGGTAACAATAATACTTAGCACTTACGTAATGCTTTTCACCTTGAAGGCACTTTACAAACATCAACTGTGCCCAGGAACTGGCCTGTCTTGGAACCACGCCAGCTGAAAGGGAGCTCCAGAAGGTATTGTGCCTCCCCAGCACACCTCCTGCTACTCCTAGTCGGGTGCATTCACTCAGTGCAAGGGAGGAGGACCAGCTCTCTTCCTGCCCTTTTGTGGGCCAGCTAGCACCAGTGGGCAAGGAAGAGGACAGTAGTCTTTGTGCTCAGAAGAGTGCAAGGGCTGCGATCTTTGCTGGCCCCTGCAGAGGGTCCGCAATGGTGGGGGAGGGTCCCTTGAACATCCACACAGCGATCTGTGACAATGGTGCAGATGGGGAAAATTAACTCAAAGAGGTTAAAGGTGACCTGGAAAGGAAAGAACAGTTTGTGCTTATGTCATGGGGCATGGCTCTTCTTCCCCCGAGAAATTGAATGGACTCCAGTTGTTGAGCTTTCACTGTACCCTTTTATTTTAAGTTTCCTCTGCAACAATCCCCATGCAACAGTCTATTTACAGCACCACCATGCTTTTTGGCTTTCTCCCCAGGATCTGAGGGAAATAGAAGTCTCCTTTCCCTGAGGCCTCTGTGTAACTGGGCTCAACTAGCCCTAATCCCCCCTCTCACCCACCTGGAGCTTCCTTTCTGCCTCTTTATCAGCCTTGGGCTGATGGACTAATTGGCCCCTTATCCCATCCAACCAGCCAGCCTGTCTGATTACCTCCATCAGCTTTCTCCAGGGGAACCAATTAACATCTGAGTGATCGGCTTGTAGGCTCACCTGTTCACTCCTGGCTCTCTATCACACACCTCCTCCCCTTGCCAGACGCGGACATTCCTTCTTCATCTGGCTCTCCCTTCTCTAGGGGTGGTGCCAGGTTCCTGTTTTCTATACTTGCCCCCAGGGTAATTCTCCCCCCTCCACACAAAAGTCACACTTTGTGGGTGGAGGACACCCCCATAATTCTGTTTCAATCCACTGGTCTTCACACCAAGGGCAACTTCTCCCTCTCACCCTCTTTGCTTTGGGGCAGGGCCTGTCCTGTCCTCTCCCCATGTTGTTCCTCTATGGACTCTTGCTCTCCTAGTCCTACCCACTTATCTCTGGGCTCCTCCTCTCAAGGCCCTGGTAGCAAACCTTCCAGTAACAGTGTGTCCTCCTCTGATACTTTCTGGTTCCCCTTGTCTCCTAATGCCTGTTCAGCTAATGCCTCCTCTTTTCTGCTGGGGGATATTCATTTCCTTTTTTCATCCCCTGACTTGTATCATTATCTAGGATTCTCCTGCTCCTCTATTCCCAACCCTTTCCCCACCTTTGGCCGCACCTCAATTCCTTTCTTACATGGATTCCGAATGGCTGTTTTCCTCCTAAAGGGGAAGGGGCTCCAGTCCGTCCCTAGCGCCACTGGAATTGGCAACCTATCTATAATCCCAATCCGTTTCCACCTGAACTTTCCCTGGACCTCCAAGGGGATCTCAACCATTGGTCAGAGCTTTCTCTCTCCATGGATGCATTCCAAACTCAGCCTTTCTGCAGGCAGGATCCAGTGTGGTTTTACCATATCATTCCTAGCTAGCCAACGCCCAGATGCAGTGTCCTCTAGGCCAGTGGTTTTCAAAGTACGGGTCTTGATCCAATGCTGGGTCATGGAATATTAGACACTGGGTCACTTGCAAATTTAAAATGTCACGGTCTCTTAAAATGTCTTTCATTAGTTTTAAAATAACAATCATTTAAATATTGGACATTTTACTTATTTGCAGTAAGACATTTGTTTGCAGAGAGTTTCTTATGCACCGCACACATACATAACATTGCTGTTTTGAATGTAATCACCAAATGAGACTGCTTTCTGCAGTCAGTTTTGTTAATGCTGTGGAGCCTTGAGCTGCAAGGCTTAATCCACAAACCTTCATCCTGAAAAATTGATCGCTTTGTAATAAAAAAAATGTTTTTCAAAAGCATAGTCATCAAATCCATCTACATATGAAAATACAAGTGTAAGTACATCATCTGCAACAGAAAGTTCTAGTAATAATGGACAGATTTCTGCCATGTTGCCCTTGTCTGAATCACCTACTAAAAAGAAAACCAAATCGTGGACTGTATAGTGATGCTTTTTTGGTTCAATTGTGTTAATGCAAACCAAGTTCCAAAGCCCCAGTGTGTTATTTGCTGCAAGGTGCTTGCAAACAAGAGTTTAAAACCATCAAAGCTAAAAAGACATTTAGAAACAAAACATGGGGAACTTGTTGATAAGCCTCTTGAATGTTTTCAAAGGAAGCAACGGGAAATAATTTTTTCAGTGCAAGTTCCTAGTTGGTCAACTATTTTGAATGATAAGGCATCATAATTACCATGTGGCAAAAGAGAAAATGGCCCATACAGTCACTGAAAAACTTATTCCTCCAGCATCTCTGGAAATGAACAGACTTGGTATTTCTAAATTAAAAACAAGCAAAAATGTTTTTTATAAAACACCTCTTTATTCATTATAAAGTAGTAAAAAATATTGTAGCAGCATGCATGGCATTAGAAAGCAGCATGAGCTAGTGGACAAGCCAGGGACTAGAAATCAGGAAACCTAAGTTCTAATCATGGCTCTGACTCTGACTTTGTGTGTGTTCTCGGGCAAGATAGCTAGCCTCTGTATCCCCTCCCACCCTTTGTTTGTCTTGTCTATTTAGACTGCAAGGGACAGAGACTGACTATTTGTTTTGTAGTGTCTTACACTATGAAACCTTGCTATTAGTTGGGATCCCTATGTGCTATTGGAATGCTACTTAATAAGTAATTAATTATGTAGTCCCCAGTGAACAAGGAGTTAACTCCAGTTCAGCTTCTAAGTAAAATCTGTTTAGGGGTGTGATGTTGCACCCCATAAGGTTTTATGGAAATATGCTTATGAATGCATATATGACATAACTGGAATATGTTTTATGCTACATATGCCATGTAACATATCTCTACAAAGGTTATGATCTACTGAATATATTCATCCTATTGTATGCACGTGTCATTTTTTTACTCAAAGCTATGAATATTGGCTGTATACTTGTTTAATTTAAATAGCCTCAGTGAAGCAGTTGGTCAACTTCCTGAGAAAAGACTATTCTCAGTAAGTGCCCAATCAAGAAGCCCTTAAGCCAACAATAAACTTGGAGATGCCAATCCATATCTGAGCTTTCCCAGGAATGTGGCTTGGCTGGTAAGGAACTCAGTCATGCATGGACATGTGACTTGCCCATGTGACTCCAAAACTCCATTTTGTAGCTGTATTCTACACAGGGGGAAGGGAGGGGTGTCCACCCACAAGAGAAAGTCTATTTAAACCCCTGGGATACCCCTCCATTTTGTCTTCAGCTGGCTCAAGAGATAGTCTCTCCACCCCCAAGGATACCTGAAAGAAACTGGAACAAAGGACAGTAACTACAGGGAGGGTGTGAGTGATTGCTGGACCCAGACTCGAAGGAGACTAGTCTGTAAAAGGAAGCTTACTGGAACACCTCTGAGGGTGAGGCTTTATCTGTATTCAGTTTTCTTATTGTATTAGGCATAGGCTTGCATGTTTTATTTTATTTTGCTTGGTAATTCACTTTGTTTGGTCTGTTACTACTGGGAACCACTTAAATAGTACTTTCTGTATTTAATAAAATCACTTTTTACTTATTATTTAACCCAGAGTATGTATTAATACCTGGGGGGGAGGGAGGGCAAACAGCTGTGCATATCTCTCTATCAGTGTTATAGAGGGTGAACAATTTATGAGTTTACCCTGTATGAGCTTTATACAGGTTTGGACCCCATTGGAAGTTGGGCATCTGAGTGTTAAAGACACTTCTCAAGCTGCTTTCAGTTAAGCTTGCAGTTTGTGAGACGTGGTTCAGACCTGGGTCTGTGTTTGTGGCTGGCAAGTGTGTCTGGCACAGCCAGGCAGGGCTCTGGAGTCCCAAACTGGCAGGGAAAGCAGGAGCAGAAGTAGTCGTCGCACATCAGTTGGCAGCCCCAAGGGAGTTTCTGTGATCCAACCCATCACAAGGGGTTCAAAGGAGTTAAAATGGCTCCCTTTAGACATTTTAGGTCTAAAGGTTTTGCAGCTCCTTCTAACTTACATAAGACTTTCTTTTGAAATGTCAAACTTCAGGTACATTTAGATCCAGACAAAATCTCACGCACAGGCAAGTTTTTAAAATGAAAAGCAAAAGTTATTAGCATTATTCATCAGAATGGTTTCCATTTTACACCACACAAACTAACAAATGAAAACTCTTCGTCAAATGCCAACATATAAAAGTTTGCACATCAAAACTGATGTACGACATTTCAGAGATCATCTCTTTTGGAAAAACAAAAGGAAGTGCCTGATCGGCAGGGTTCAAGATTCTGCAGAAGCAAGGTCATGGTTCCTACTGACCTTGGGGACTACAAAGAGAAAGGCGCTTACCACAGAGGCAGTTTTTCCCCTCTTGTGGACTTAAGGAGAACATGTCAGTGAAATTCCACACTGTCTTATAACTAATTATTTAGTTTACATAGTTAAAGATGTACATAGAGAGCTAGCTAGTAACTTTGCAATCTGCCCTAAGGGGCAAGTTTATCTTTACTGCCCCAGGAACAGAGCAGAGAACAATCAAAGTTCCAGTTCCTACTTTGTTCCCTGCTATCTCTGGGTGGGAAAGTAAATACCAAGCCTTTTTCATGGACCACCTTATTTCCCCCCATATGCCTGCAGCGGAGCCAGGGCTTCTCCCGCACCTTTTCCCCTCTACACTTTCTCACACTAGTCCCTGCTCTGATTATCTTCTTCCTACATGCTGGAATCACTGTCAAAGCACAACCAAGCAGTGGAGTAAGGACCCTTCCCCTTGACCCCACTGTGACAATCTAGCCTACAGTAATGATGTATATGTTCAAAGAATTCATGGGTATGTCTTGTGAGTCAAGGTTAAGGCTACGATTAGAAAGTGTACAGTAAATGATAACACATCAATATTGTTGTTACCTTTACATTTCATGCATTCAGTTAATAGAATATTTATCCAAATTTATTCTACCTGACCATTTTCAGTCTTTTAAAGGCTTAGGTTTTTTAATGGTAATGCTTTAGTTATGTATTTTGCACAAATGTTACAGGAAGTATTTTTTGTGTTTATGTTTCTTTCTGGGGAGAAGGGTGTGTGGTGTGATAGACTACACAATATGGTTCAGCGATGGAGCTAACTGGAGCACAACAGAGTGCAGTAATTTGCTATATATTACCCACAGATAGCCAATTCAGATCAAAGAACAGGCAATTTATTTTGTGTATTGATAGCTCTGCTGAAAAGTTTTTGTGAAGAATAAATCTTCCCAATAAGAATGAAAAACCCCAACAATGTGTAGCTTTAACCCAGCAATAATATATCATTAACTACAGTACAACATAAATCAGTTTTTTCAAGAGATATACATGGCAACAAATCTTTGCCCAGGACAATCCTGGACAATTCTACTCTGCTCAAAATGTATTTTGCAAAACGTTTCACTTGCATTTTCTCTTTTGAGTTGATTGAATCATTATCATTTCCCTTTAAAACTTTTAAAAGATTTGCATGCACAATAACTATAATTATTCCCAAACAGCAGCAGGATAAAAGAGCTAGAAGACAGAGTGAGAGAAATGTCCCAATTCAGGCAGCTTCTCTCTCAATTTCCCAGTGTGGAAGACAAGTGAACCCAGCAGCAGAGAGGCTAGGAATATAAGGTAAATAAATATACTGAGAGGACAAGTAGAATGCAGGATTTATTACGGCTACAGTGCCCCAAGTGGCACTTTACAGCGAAAAACAGACAGGTTCCATTCCCTGGTCTACTCTTTACATTAATGATTAAAAAAATAAGAACTGGACTAAAACTTAGTACAAATCTGAGACTGAACCAAAATGGCCAAAACCCTTTTATTGGGTTAACTTTATTCCAACCATGGTAAATAACTGCTTCCTCTCCTTGACTCTCAACAGGCTTCCTAAGCGTCACTGAAAAGGCAGTGCATTCTGGGACTCTGACCCAGTGACTCCACAGGGTCTGTAGTGTTTTTATTAGAGTGAGTCAGAGCCCACCTATTGTGGTACTTATATGCCCCTCATCTACCTATCTCAGTGCTTCACAATCATTAATGGATTTAAACACATAATACTCATGGGAGGTAGGGAAATATCATAGAATCATAGGAATGTAGGGCTGGAAGAGATCTTCTCCTTGCTATCATGCGCAAATTTTATAAGCACTCTCTCCACTCTGTTATCCAAGTCATTAGTGGAAATGTTGACTAGTACGAGACCCAGGACTGACCCGTGAGACCCTACTAGATATGCCCATCCAGCTGCACAGCAAACCATTGATAACGACTCTTTGAATATGGTTTTTCAACCAGTTGTGCACCCACTTAATAGCAGTTCTATCTAGACCACATTTCCCTACTTTTGCTTATGAGAATGTCATGTGGGGCTGTGTCAGCAGCCTTACTAAAATCAAGATATATCACATCCACTGCTTCCCCCCTATGCACTAGGCCATAACTCTGTCAAAGAAGGAAAGTAGGTTGGTTTGGCACGATTTGTTCTTGACAAATCCATGCTGGCTATTCCCTATTATAACCCAGTTACCCTCCAGGTGCTTACAAGCTGATTATTTAGTAATTTGTTCCAGTATCTTTCCAGCTATTGTAGTTAGCCTGACTGGTCTATAATTCCCAGGATCCTCTTTGTTCCCCCTTTTTAAAGCGAGGTATTAGGTTTACCCTTCACCCGTTCTCTATGAGTACCATTATTCCAGTTTTGCAGATGGGGAGCTGAGGCACAAGGCCGACCAAGTGCCCAGGCTCAGAAAGGGACTCTGTGGCTGAACTCAGGTCTCCAAAGCAGCAGTCCGGTGCCCTCTTGTGACACTCTCCTCAGAACCACAAGTCACTGTGTTACTCCTCTGACTCAACAAGGGAGGGCTTTGCTGGGGCTTACACTGTGTGTCAGCTCCCCGCCACCGCAGTCTGTCTTCCTCACCCGAAAACTCTGCAAGAAACTACCAGGTAACAATTGTTGCCTAGCAGGTAACAATTAGTAAACCCTAGTCCCCAAGTTCCCCAGAGACGTCTCCCTGCAGTGCCCAGTCTCTCTCTCTCTCATTGAAGAGTCTCAGAAATTACCTTTGCAGTCTCCAAAGAGACAGTGTACACTCCAGCCAGGTCAGGTTAGCGGAGGACTCCCACTTTACTTCGATATAACTGCACTGAGATACTTTATAGCAAAACTAAATAAATTTATTAACAAGAGACAGAAATTTAAGTGAAACTAAGCAAGAGAAAAGGAGACAGCTATGGTTACAAACAAAACATGCTTTTTAGTGACTCAATCTTAATTTTATCAGGTTACAATTTTTACCTAAGCAGTTTTCTCACTTACATCCAGTTACCAGCATCTGCAACCCTCCAGCCGAGGAGATCCAACTTTCACAGAACCAGATGGTGCTGTCCACTTTGTCAGAGGTGGATTAAGATTTATTAGGGCTCTGGGCACAAAGAACATTTGGGTCCCTCACACCCCATTAAAAACACAAATGTATCAAAATGCATTAATACAAAGACTCTATTCAGTGTTTACACACTGGATTAATAATAAAGCAAATCATATCCCAGTTCATTATGCCTAAATTAACTGCTCAATTTTTCCACATAGAAAATGAAGATGGCTAGATATTATCCATACCATTACAAAAAGATGTTCACTGCTAATCTGGACAACACTGGTGTTACAAGAATCAGCCATTCACAGGTCAACAAGTGTTTTTTTCATCTCCCCCAATTTTCTTAAACCTGACCATTATGTTGTTGTTTTTTTTAACCTATTGATCCTGTTACAGTCCACATTTTCTGCTGTGGAAGCAAAGATGTTCTGAAAGACAACAGTCACAGTTCCAGAAAGTAGCAATTAAAATAAATAATCCTAACCTGAGGTAAAATTACTCTATTGTTTAATTACTCTATTGAAATTTACATAGAACTTTAAATTTCAGCCAATGGTGAGAATTGGTTTAAAACAAAGTTTGCAATTGATCACATAAGCTATGAAAAAATGTTGAAAGAATCCGATGTGTGCCAAAGTGACTCTCTTGGATTTCTGCCAAAGGCAATTCATGTCAATCCAGGAGAAAGTTGACATTTTACCAATGAAGTTTTAGGTTTAACTATTTCAGCTAATCAGAAACTAGCTTATGCATCTACATTAAATCACACTTTTAAGAATAGGCCAGGTTTTGATTAGCCAGAGCACACAACAGGACATTCGGTCATTACTAAGCCAATAAGAATATGTTTTTTTTCAATAATACTGCAGAGAGAGAATATTCATCACTCCATTCTACCAATGCCTCATCATCAGAGTAATGGAGGGGAAAAAAGTCACTGGAACTGAAGGCCCTCACAAGATAAATTTCTCCCACTTGTATAACTATCTGAGTTTGTCCTTTATATTTTATCCCCCAACCAGATTTGGCTTTGGCCTTCATATAGCAAGAGATGACCATTAGCCCATGACAATAGTTGATTCTACTATCGATCTTTGTTAAGTAAATTTGGGTGGCCCACAATTCATTTATGAAATTCATAGTTAAGCGAGCGGGGTCTGGACCAGTGTAAACAATGCCACATCAGTCCATGCTGGATGAGCAGGGGAAATACACACAAAGATCTTAAAAGTACGATCTGGAGTAAATAGCACTATAGTCTTTCATGCAATGCTAATGTGGGGGAACTATACTATGAAAGGCCTCATATCAGCTGAGCAGGCATGTAAATAATGTGCATGGCAAGAATCCACTCTAAGATCCCAAGGCTGTGAACCACATGCATAGGGAGATGGGATCCACAAAGGTGTCAGGGGTTCAGGTGGGCTGTAAATAGAGCTACATCATGACACAATAGGATGGGGTAAATAATGTATTGTGAGATGCAAGCAAAGGGGCATCCAAAGGTCTCAAAACTGTGGATGGAAGCATACAAAACCCAAACAAAGCTTCTGTCTCACCAATCACAAAATGGCACAGAAAAAGAAAACTGGAAGAGGAGGGGAGAGAATTGAACATTAAGAGGCAAGGGAGCCTCTTAATCCTGGGGAGCAGTGATTGAACATTAAGAGGCAAGGAAGAGGCGAGGGGGGGCTCCCATGGTGTGTGTACGCAGGGGAGTGGGCATTGGGGGTTTCCATGTTTTCACCCTTAAGCAGGACAGCAGAGAGTTCCCCCTCCTTGGCTCCCCATGTGCTTGTGGGGGTTGCATTTCCCTGAGGGCTGTCCCTGTGGGTTGAGGTAGTGGGGATTTTCCCAGTCCCCGGAGGACCATTGGGGGATTTCCCTGGCTGCAAGGAACTCCCCATCCCAGCTCCCCACCCCCCACCACTCTTACCATCTTTTATGTTCTCACGGTCGCTGAAGGGCTGCAGATTGCAGCCTGTGTCCTAACGGCTCAGCTCGGGGCTGCACAGCGTGGGGCTGGAGGACACACAGCAGGAGGTGGTGATCCCCATCTTCCTTTGTTGCCTAGCCCTGGCTGCCCAGCCACGTGTGGGAATATGCAAGGGGAACCGGTCACCAGCAGCGGCGAGAAGCCATGGGCAGCAGCGAAGAAAACAACAAGCAGGTCCAGCCGCACTCACCAACTGATCGCCCCCACTGGCTCATCCAAGAAGTCTTGCCCCAAGCACGTCCAGCAGATCAGCAGCTAAATCATCCTGCCCTAGCATCATGAGATTTTTCGGGGTGGGGGACAATTGGCCAGGGCCCATACATTAATCTGCCACTGCCCTTTGTTCCCTAAGGGTTTATCTCCCCCTTCTTTTTATAGTACAGGAAACCTTTGAAAAGCATTTTTTGAAAAGCAAACCCAGACAAAGTTCCTCTCCCCTGCTGCTCTTCCTCTGTTCAATTTGTCTTTTCAGTTGGCTTGATCACTTTGTTTACCTTTGATGTGAACGTACTTTCATTGTTCTCTGTTAGTAATCAAGCCATGAGGTTTTCTCATCCTCCTCTCAATTTGCTATTACTGGTGATTCAGATGGAAATGTAAATTCCACTGTCTCTGACCTCACCTTGCTCGGTTTACATTGGAGAAACAGGAAAACAGGTGACCCAACGTTCCTTTGTCTAGGTCATACTTGTTTATCAACTGCCTCCAAACATATTTGAACAACATATTTCCAGCACATATACATAACTCATTATACACAACCTGTACACACATCACACAATGATATTCCTGACCAGCGTGCAACCAGTTTACGATGATACCTTACAAGATACCTTTGGGTACATATTATGACAACAGTGCATGTGTCGGGGGGGGAGGGGGAGATAGTGTGAGTGTCACGCCTCACAGTTACAGTATAATAAGCCTTCTGCCAGTGGGCATTGAGGGGCTCTTAGAAGCAGACCTGTACACTAGAGTATCCTTTCTTCCTTTCTCTTCTTCTGAGATAGTGTCAGACCTGAGGCCTGAGTTTCCTTCCACTGGAGTTTTGCCAAATGCAGGGAACTTCTTAAAAGGTCAGGACAAGGAATGGAGAAACAAAAGATCAGGATAGGATGAGAAAGGGCAGAGGAACAGAAATTAGAGGTATCAAAAGCTTCAAACTGTTTGCTATAAACAAAATCTTCCCAGCTTACTGTGGGAGTACAGATTCCACTTACCCCCCCCACCCCAAGTCTCCATGCCAACAACTACTGCATCCCCTCTCATTCCTTCAGTGAGTTCTCCCAGGGGCAACCCTCAGCATCAGACCTTTGCATTGACTTTTATCAGAGACCCAAGGATCCATGCCAGAGTGTTGGGGACCAATCCATTATGCACAGAAGGAGAGACGGGAGGAGTTGATCATCTGGCCACTAAAAGTCGATGAGATTGTCAGTATAATCATCCAAATCAAATATTGGACTCTGTTTGTTCAGATGATCTTTCTCCTACTCCCACTGCTGATTGGCAGCATAACAATTTGTATTAAAAGAAAACAAGAGACTGCAGGGAAAAGGAGAAAGTCCTCCTCCTGCTTTACATCATCTCAGTTCAACAGCATCTGCTTCTATTATGTCATCAACACCATTCATCACTACCACTTCCACACAATTACATACACCTCCACTTTGCACAGCATTATGCATTTGGCTAGCTGCATTATAGTGTTGGTGTTGTTGTGGATTCTTCACACACAACTCTGAAACATAAGGTATTGGACACTGCCAGAGACACAATGCCAATCTTGAGCACTTGAAAAACTTGACCAGTGGATTGAGGTGCTTCCTAAACCTTCATTAATATCAACATTTTAAATGCTTCTCTCCTTGGTATTTCCCTTCCTGTGCCTTTTTGTTCTGTGCCCACTATGTATATCAGTTTACTCTGACTTTCAACCAGAATCTCCAAAATGAGACATCACTCTCAGTAGATTGTGAAACAATTCAAAATATGATCATGCAGGTCTCTGAGCTCCTTGAACATGGATCCCCTTTGTGGGGGTTCAGTCTGCCCATGGACTCTGCTGGGCTTCTTGGAGTTGGGTCCTTCTTGATTGAGGGGGAAAAATAAGTGGTGGTACCTCCCAAACGCCACCCACATGTGGCACCAAAATGAGACATGACTCTGAGTAAACTGTGGAGATCTAACATCCTCCTCTTCTTCTTTCTTACATGAGGAATGAAATAATACTGACATTTGAATATCACCATTGGACATCTGAGTTAACACCCCATTTTGATGAACAGGACAGTCCACACCTCTCAGACCTATTGTCCCAGGCTCTCTGCAAACTCATATAGACATCTCAGCCTTAGTTACATGCAATTCATATATTTGAGATTTTTCTGTATAATCACAACCTACCTGTGCCACAGGACCCTCTGTTGCTTTTTACAGATTCAGACTAACACGGCTACCCCTCTGATACTTGACACCATGCAAGGCACTGCATTTAGCCGTATGGAATGGAAATCTATCAACCTCATGAAGAAACTTGCACAAATACAGACAGATATCATCTTCCTTTCCAAATGCAAACAGATGGACATCATACCAAATGGACTGAAGGTGAAAAATCCATTGCTATCTACATACTGCACAGACCACAGTGAGAGATTATGCCATACGTTATCAAAGAAACTGAGGAACCACCTGATCAGCATCCTATACAGCAAACAGAAAAACATCAAGAAAGAGCTCTCCAACCTGGAGACTCTCATTAATAACCAACCCTCCACACAAACGGACTTTACTAAAATAAGACAGGAGATCTACATTACACACTTCACCTCTCTACAAAGGAAAAAGGACCGTAAGCTGTCTAAAATCCTACCTGCCACATGGGGCCACAACAGGGGTACCCCTAACTCACCCAGCAATATCGTCAATTTATCCAGCTACACACTCAACCCAGCAGAAGAGTCTGTCCTATCTCGGGGACTCTCCTTTTGCCCCAGCACCCCCACAAACATGATACAGTTCTGTGGTGATCTGGAAGCCTACTTTCGCCGCCTCCGACTCAAAGAATACTTTCATGATAACACTGAACAGCGCACTGATACACAGATACCCTCCCACCAACAACACAGGAAGAAGAACTCCACATGGACTCCTCCTGAGGGTCGAAATGACAGTCTGGACCTATACATAGAATGCTTCCGCCGACGTGCACAGGCAGAAATTGTGGAAAAACAACATCGCTTGCCTCATAACCTAAGTCGTGCAGAACGCAATGCCATCCACAGCCTCAGAAACCACCCTGACATTATCATCAAAGAAGCTGATAAAGGAGGTGCTGTTGTCATCATGAACAGGTCTGACTACCAGAAGGAGGCTGCCAGACAACTCTCCAATACCCAATTCTACAGGTCGCTTTCCTCAGATCCCACTGAGGAATACACTAAGAAACTACACCATCTACTCAGGACACTCCCTACACTAACACAGGAACAAATCAACATACCCTTAGAGCCCCGACCGGGGTTATTCTATCTACTACCTAAGATCCACAAACCTGGAAATCCTGGACGCCCCATCATCTCGGGCATTGGCACTCTCACTGAAGGACTGTCTGGATATGTGGACTCCCTACTCAGACCCTACGCCACCAGCACTCCCAGCTACCTCCGTGACACCACAGATTTCCTGAGGAAACTACAATGCATTGGTGACCTCCCAGAAAACACCATCCTAGCCACCATGGATGTAGAGGCTCTCTACACAAACATCCCACATACAGATGGAATACAAGCTGTCAGGAACAGTATCCCTGATGATGACACAGCACAACTTATTGCTGAGCTCTGTGACTTTATCCTCACGCACAATTATTTCAAATTTGGTGACAATATATACCTCCAGACCAGTGGCACCGCTATGGGCACCCGCATGGCCCCACAATATGCCAACATTTTTATGGCTGACCTGGAACAACGCTTCCTCAGCTCCCGTCCACTCATGCCCCTTCTCTACCTACGCTATATTGATGACATCTTCATCATCTGGACCCATGGGAAGGAGGCCCTGGAAGAATTCCACCATGCTTTCAACAGCTTCCACCCCACCATCAACCTCAGCCTGGACCAATCTACACGGGAGGTCCACTTCCTGGACACCACCGTACAAATAAGCGATGGCCACATTAACACCACCCTATACCGAAAACCCACCGACCGCTATGCCTACCTTCATGCCTCCAGCTTCCACCCCGGTCACACCACACGATCCATCGTCTACAGCCAAGCACTGAGGTACAATCGCATCTGCTCCAACCCCTCAGACAGAGACCAACACCTACAAGATCTTCACCTAGCATTCTCAAAACTACGATACCCACACAAGGAAATAAAGAAACAAATCAACAGAGCCAGACGTGTACCCAGAAGCCTCCTGCTACAAGACAGGCCCAGAAGAGAAACCAACAGAACTCCACTGGCCATCACCTACAGTCCTCAGCTTAAACCTCTCCAACGCATCATCAGTGATCTACAACCCATCCTGGACAATGATCCCTCACTTTCACAGACCTTGGGAGGCAGGCCAGTCCTCGCCCACAGACAACCTGCCAACCTTAAGCATATTCTCACCAGCAACCACGCACCGCACCATAACAACTCTAACTCAGGAACCAACCCATGCAACAAACCTCGATGCCAGCTCTGCCCACATATCTACACCAGCAACACCATCACTGGACCTAACCAGATCAGCTACAACATCACCGGCTCATTCACCTGCACGTCCACCAATGTTATATATGCCATCATATGCCAGCAATGCCCCTCTGCTATGTACATTGGCCAAACTGGACAGTCACTACGCAAGAGGATAAATGGACACAAGTCAGATATCAGGAATGGCAATATACAAAAACCTGTAGGAGAACACTTCAACCTCCCTGGCCACACAATAGCAGATGTAAAGGTTGCCATCTTACAGCAAAAAAACTTCAGGACCAGACTCCAAAGAGAAACTGCTGAGCTCCAGTTCATTTGCAAATTTGACACCATCAGATCAGGATTAAACAAAGACTGTGAATGGCTATCCAACTACAGAAACAGTTTCTCCTCCCTTGGTGTTCACACCTCAACTGCTAGCAGAGCACCTCACCCTCCCTGATTGAACTAACCTCGTTATCTCCACACTGATATATACCTGCCTCTGGAGATTTCCATTACTTGCATCTGAAGAAGTGAGGTTCTTACCCACGAAAGCTTATGCTCCCAGTACTTCTGTTAGTCTCAAAGGTGCCACAGGACCCTCTGTTGCAACCTACCTATTGTTTAATTGAAAACTGAGATTCTGGAGAACCAGATAGGAGCTTCAAAAAAGGGGTAGCATATGGCAGACTGGCACATACCAGCTATTTCCAACCCCTGCTTTCAAGGTGTCACCATTAACACAGCAGATGAGTCCAACCCAGGAAAGTACCACCACTAATGATAGTCCTTGAAAAATAAAAAAAATCTGAAAGAGTTGCCAATTTATATTTTCCTCTCTCCAAATCCATTTGTCATTGTTTCAATTCATCAGAGCTAAGACAAGCAGAGATTAGAAGTTAGAACAAGGCTTTCTTGTTAACATGTTGTCCAATGGCCATAATTTTTTTTTTTATTTTTTTTACTAATGTTCATGAAGAATCAATACAGAACTTCAAAAATGTTGAAATACTAACTTCTCAACAGTCATTATAACTGCTATTTTATTTATTTTTTATGTGTGTGTGTGTGTGTGTATGTATATATATATATATATACACACACACACACATATATATACACACACTCCCCCATGTTGTGGAAACCAAGATGACTTTCTTTCTGGCTGTCATTTTCTGCATTTTATATATTGCATTAACAGTAAGCTTCAATAAACAGAATACATTTAAAATATAGTTCAGGAGGAAGCAATGAATTATAAGAAGTCGTCCATCCTGATTCACTGTTGGAGACTCTGGGTGTAAGTTTGATGTTATCACCATTTAGATAAGGTGTCCGTTTCAACACTGCTGTGATTCTATAATTCTATTACCACCTCTGTTTTCCAGATGGGGAACTGAGGCACAAAGATCTGAATGACTTGCCAAAGGGCCACACTACAAGTCTGTGGTAAAGCTGGGTCTCCTGAGTCCCAATCCAGTGCCTTAGACATATAGTTGGCCAAGATTTTCAAAAACAATTAGTGATTCTGAGCACCCCATATTTTGGATGCCCAACCCGAGACAGATTAAAGTAGCCTGATTCTCAGAGACTGCTGAGCATCCACTCTCTGAAAGTCAAATCTGTTTAAGGTGTCTCAGTGTGGGCGCTGGAAAACCGACACACACAAAATTACTAGTTGCTTTTAAAAATCTTGGCCAAAGTAGTCATCTCTCTCTAGCTGCAGAACTCTTTGTTTTGACAGTAAAATATTTAAAGTGCTTTCTTGTTCATCATTTGGAGCTGATTTAAGAAGGCTGGGTGAGAAGGCGCTTTTGCTTTATGTTCTTAGAGCACTCTCTTCAGTTGTCTAGTTCCAGTACTTGCTTATTTGGCCCCCCAAAAACCTGGCAAAACGTATCATTAGGGAGAAAGTGAAAGACACTGCAAGAGCAACCACCTACAGCAGCAGCTGCTGATTTTTAACAGCAAGTTTTAGTTGCCATGGCGATATATTTGGACATGGAATATACTTGTTGGTCTTTCCTTCTATTCATGCAACATCTGGAGAGAATCATGTAGCCCTTACTCAAGCAAATTGTCCATTTAATTCAGTGGGTATTTTGCCTGAGCAAGGAAGAGAGAACTTGAACATACAGGATTCTTTGGAAGTTATTTAGAAAATTACTTCCTCTGAGAGAAATGTAGGTCTTATAGTTAAGACCTTGGAATTGATTCAATTCCTGGCTCTGCCAGGGACTTCCTGTACGACCCTGGACAAGTCGCATCTTTCTCTGTGCTTCAGTTCCCTATTTGTAAAATGAGGATAATAATACTGTCCTTCTCCCACCTTTCATCTGACTTGTCTGTTTCCAGGAGATTATAAATTCTTGGGCCTGTCTCTTACTATCTGTTTGTGTGGGACATAGCACAAGGGGTTTTGATCTTGGGTAGGGCTTCAAGGCACTACTGTAATAAAATAATAAAACAGTATAATTAATAGATTAGATAAAACACACATTTCAATCCGCTATATACATCTTTAAAAGATTTGAACAAAAGTGAGCAGAGTGTGACGTGGAATCTTAGTTTAATAGTCCATCGGCAATTTTGAATGGAAAATTTCTCCAGTAGTTTCCATTATGTGCACTCATAATAAGGGGAATCTAAAAGCCAGTTATAGTATGGATATTATGTATGGGTATAACACAAGGAAAACAAGTATCCAGCCATTTGTTATAGAAGAGCCAACTTGTGGTTTGGATTTAAGGTAGGATCTCTTGCAGGGATAAGCAGACTACAACCTATAAGGGGAAGATTTCTCCATAGGAATATCTGTTTCTTTGTGGTCATCAGACAGGAGTAAAATGCAGACCAACCAGACAGATGCTACAATCATTTCCAGATGAACAAGATAGGGCCTCCAAGATGGTTGCAGAGTACATGGCAATAGTGTTGGAGACTTAATGGCCATGGATTCTTTGCCAGGTTCTCTCTGCTTGTTTTCTTATGGGGCCAAATTGTAACACTTAATTACATCCAGAGGTGTCTTTTGCTATCAGGCAAGGGGACAGTTGCACCCCCACTCCAGGCCTTGGTTTGCCTTTCCTCCTAGACATTTCATAGGACTACATGCTGCAGTATGCCTTCCATTTCCCTCGCCACCATACCACCACCCATGTAGGATGATTGAATTTCCCAAGCTATATCATCATAAAATGTTCATCACAAATACATAAAAAGCAGTACAGGTTTTCAAACACCATTCTTTTCTGATCTAGCCCTATCGAATGCAGTCACTTGCAATGTGACGTAATCATGCATGCTCCTAATCCTTCATGACACTTGCAGGCATTTATTATTCATTTATTCCTTCCCTCCAAAGGAAAAAAAAAATTCTGAAGCAACGTTCCTGCTGACATCAAATAGAATCTTGCTCCTCAAGCAGTCCCATTTAAATCCATGGGGCTACTTCAGGCATAAGGAATTACTTGTCACAGCTCAGGGCAACTGCACCTGGTATTCCCTCTCCGTGGTCCAGCATGATCACTCACTCTATGGCCTGGTCTACACTAGGAGGTTATGTCGAATTTAGCAGCGTTAAATCGAATTAACCCTGCACCCGTCCACACAACGAAGCTATTTAGTTCGACAGAGAGGTCTCTTAAATTCGAGTTCTGTACTCCTCCCCAACGAGGGGAGTAGCACTAAATTCGACATGGCCATGTCGAATTAGGGTAGGTGTGGATGGAAATCGACGCTAATAGCTCCGGGAGCTATCCCACAGTGCACCACTCTGTTGACACTCTGGACAGCAGTCCGAGCTCGGATGCTCTGACCAGCCACACAGGAAAAGCCCCGGGAAAATTTGAATTCCTTTTCCTGTCTGGGCAGTTTGAATCTCATTTCCTGTTTGGACATCGTGGCGAGCTCAGCAGCACTGGCAATGATGCAGAGTTCTCCAGCAGAGGTGACCATGCAATCTCAGATAGAAAGAGGGCCCCAGCATGGACTGATCGGGAAGTCTTGGATCTGATCGCTGTGTGGGGCGATGAGTCCGTGCTTTCGGAGCTGCGATCGAAAAGATGGAATGCAAAGATCTACGAGAAGATCTCAAAAGCCATGACAGAGAGAGGGTACAGCCGGGATGCAACGCAGTGCAGCGTGAAAATCAAGGAGCTGAGACAAGTGTACCAGAAGACCAAAGAGTCAAACGGACACTCCGGATCCCAGCCCCAGACATGCCGTTTCTACGAGGCGCTGCATTCCATTCTAGGTGCGGCCGCCACCACTACCCACCACTGACCGTGGACTCTGAGGATGGGATATTGTCGACGGCCGCTTCCTCAGAGATGTTAGCGGACGGGGAAGATGAGAAAGGTGAGGAGGACGACGAGGCAGTCAACAGCGCTTACAACGCTGATTTCCCAGACAGCCAGGATCTCTTCATCACCCTCACAGAGATCCCCTACCAACCGTCCCCAGGCGTTAACCCAGACCCTGAATCAGGGGAAGGATCAGTCGGTAAGTGTTTTAAACATGTAAACATTTATTTTGAACACAACAGGAATATTAACAATGGGTTTTTCATGATTTGTTTGCCCTAGGCGCTTAACATTTTAGTCCTTGCAAGTGCAACTACTGCAAAAGAATCTAGCGATGTCCGGTTTATCATGATTAGTTTGCCCTAGGCACTCTACTTTTTAGTCCTTGACAGTGCAGTTACTGGAAAAGGAGGTCTATATGTCCGGGGATAGAGCTGAAATCCTCATGGGACATCTCCACGAAGCTCTCCTGGAGGTAATTGGAAAGCCTTTGCATGAGGTTCCTGGGGAGAGCAGCCTTATCTTGTCC
This sequence comes from Chrysemys picta bellii, assembly GCF_011386835.1. Lineage (NCBI taxonomy): Eukaryota > Metazoa > Chordata > Testudines > Emydidae > Chrysemys > Chrysemys picta. Next base: position 200,711,932 of record NC_088791.1, read on the forward strand.
TCTGTGGTAGGAAACTTTTCCTCGCCAGGCTATCATCAAGTACTCTGGGATCATTGCCTTGCAGAGCATGGCAGCATACGGCCCTGGTTTTTGCTGGCTTTCACGCAGCATGTGTTCTTTCTCGGTCTCAGAAATTCTCAGCAGAGTGATATCGCTCATGGTGACCTGCTTAGAATTAGGGGAATGTTACTATTGGGACTTCCAGTGACTGTTCCTTTACAGAACTGTCACCGGCGGTTTACAGCCACGCAGTGGAGGCAGGAGAGGGGCATCATACAGGGATCTTTCCTGGGGACAGCCGCGAGGGGGTGGGACAGGGGCAGAGTTCATGCTTGCCGGATTGCCAGCAGCAGGAACTGGCCAACAATAGGAGCATTGCTTTGAACGTGAAAGGAGGGCACTGCTATAATTTAAGTTTTAAGCAGCCAAAAGTCTACAGCTTGCCATGTCAGCCTGCTACCCGAATTCTGCTGTCCTGCCCCGCTTGTCTGATCTCCACTGCAAGACCCCAGGCACTGAATGCGAAGGCCGAAAATTCGACCTTGTCCTGAGTGCGCATGTGATAGGTGCTATGCATGGTCTTGTTCACAGAGAAAGACTATGTTCATTGTTCACAAAAAATTATCTTTGTGAGGAATTCACTCCCTTTTTCCCATCCCACAGCTGCGAATGTCTCCCGACCTACCCTGGCATCCCCCTCGCAGAGGCTGGCGCAGATTAGGCGGAGAAGAAAAGGACACGGGACGACATGTTCTCAGGACTTATGGGCTGCTCCCGAGCCGATGCGGCCCAGCAGACCCAATGGAGGGAGAACATGTCGCAATACCAGTGAGCACACAGCGAACGGGAGGAGAGGTGGCGGCAGGAAGACCAGCAGGCGACTCAAACGCTGCTTGGACTAATGAAGGAGCAAACGGACACGCTCCGGCGCCTTGTGGATGTTCTGCAGGACCGGAGGCAGGAGGACAGAGCCCCGCTGCAGTCTATCTCTAACCGCCCTCCCCCGCCACAAACTCCCATACCCCCCTCACCCAAAGTCCCAAGAAGGAGGGGCGGCAGGGGCCATGAAAACTGTCACTCCACCCCTGCAGACTGCTCAAGTACCAGAAGGCTCTCATTCCCAAAAATTTGATAAGTCCTTTCCTTCCCGCCTCACCCAAGCCCCCGTGCCAGTTTCATCCCCTAACTGTGTAGTTGCTAATAAAAGATACGTTTCTGATAATTACTGTTTCCATCATGTTCTTTTAGGGGAGAGTGTGTTTGAAGGGGGGGAAGGGGGTTGGAAATTGGAGAGGACAGTCACCTTTACGAGGGTACAGACACGGGGGCAGATTCAGCAGAAAGTCACACACACATTGCAGTCACTAGGCACCCTGGTCAGTCTGGGAGGTGGTTTTCATGTTCGGGGTGGGGGGGCATGTGACTTTGTGGCAGGGGAGGGCGGTTAGAGATCTTATGCAGCGGTCCTTATCCTGGATCACAGAGCCACGGAGCAGGGGATCTGTAACTGTCCTCCCCCGCCACAAAGTCACATAGCCCCCACACACAGAGTCCCGAAAAGGAGGGGTGGCAGGCTCCGTTGAAACAACCAGTCCACCACTGCGGATCACTCTAGGAGCAGGAGCCTGTCATTCCTCGAGTTTAGAAGCGTTCTTTCCATCACTACGCCCACTCCCCACCACAGTCTGCGTCCCAGTTTCAACACTTTACCGCGAAATCCGTAATAAAGAAAATGGTGTTCATTAACAAAGTTCCATTTATTTTATTTTTAAACGTGTGTTGGAAGGGGGGACGGGGTGAACGGGGTATGTAGCTGGAGAGGATAGTCAACAGTAAATGGGTAAAGAAACTGGGCAGGTTCAGCTTCTCTTTAAACAAACTTAATAGTCACAGGTTACCCTGCTCACTGAGGAACCTAGCTTTCAAAGCCTCCCGGATGCACAGTGCGTCCCGCTGGGCTCTTCTAATCACACGGCTGTCTGGCTGGGCGTAATCAGCAGCCAGGCTATTCGCCTCAACCTCCCACCCTGCCATAAAAGTCTCCCCCTTGCTTTCACAGAGATTGTGGAGCACACAGCAAGATGCAATAACAATGGGGATATTGGTTTCGCTGAGATCAGAGTAAGTCAGTAAGCTTCTCCATCTCCCCTTGAGACGTCCAAAAGCACACTCCACCACCATTCTGCACTTGCTCAGACGGTAGTTGAAGAGTTCTTTTTCAGTATCCAGGGCGCCTGTATAGGGTTTCATGAGCCAGGGCATTAGCGGGTAGGCTGGGTCCCCGAGGATCACTGTAGGCATCTCCACATCCCCAACAGTTATTTTCTGGTCCGGGAAGTAAATGCCTTCCTGCAGCCGTCTAAACAGACCAGAGTTCCTGAAAACACGAGCGTCATGAACCTTGCCCGGCCATCCTACGTTGATGTTTGTAAAACGTCCACTATGGTCCACCAGTGCTTGCAGCACCATTGAAAAGTAGCCCTTTCGGTTAATGTACTGGCTGGCCTGGTGGTCCGGTCCCAGGATAGGGATGTGAGTTCCATCTATAGCCCCACCGCAGTTTGGGAATCCCATCGCGGCGAAGCCATCTATGATGACCTGGACGTTTCCAAGGGTCACTACCTTTGACAGCAGTAGCTCAACGATTGCGTTGGCTACTTGCATCACAGCAACCCCCACGGTAGATTTGCCAATGCCAAAGTGATTCGCGACTGACTGGTAGCTGTCTGGCGTTGCAAGCTTCCAGAGGGCTATGGCCACTCGCTTCTGGTCAGTCAGGGCTGCTCGCATCCGGGTGTCCTTGCGCTTCAGGGCAGGGGACAGCAACTCAGAAAGTTCCAGGAAAGTTCCCTTCCGCATACGAAAGTTTCGCAGCCACTGTGATTCATCCCAGACCTGCAGCACTATGCGGTCCCACCAGTCCGTGCTTGTTTCTTGGGCCCAGAATCGCCGTTCCACAGCATCAACATGACCCATTGCCACCATGATGTTCACGGCGTGGGATCCCGTGCTTTGTGAGAGGTCTGTGCCACTCTCAGACTTCATGTCCTCACCGCGCTGCCGTAGCCTCCTCGCCTGATTTCTCAGCATCTGCCTCTGGAAAAGGTGGCTGATAAGGTGCGAGGTGTTGACAACGGCCATAACTGCAGCGATGGTCGCAGCGGGCTCCCTGCTCGCAGTGCTGTGGCATCCGCACTGTCACTCACCAGAAAAGTGCACGAACTGATTGCCCGCCGGCGCTTTCAGGGAGGGAGGGCGGGAGTGACGGTTGGATGACGACAGTTACCCAAAACCACCCTTGACACATTTTTTTCCCCAGCAGGCATTGGGGGCTCGACCCAGAATTCCAATGGGCAGCGGGGACTGCGGGAACTGTGGGATAGCTGCCCACAGTGCACCGCTTCCAATGTCGACGCTTGCCCCGTTATTGTGGACTCACAAAGTCGAATTACTGCCCTTAGTGTGGATACACACGTTTGACTTTGTAATATTGATTCCACATATTCGATTTAAGTACAATTGAACTACTCTCGTAGTGTAGACATACCCTTAGGCTTCCAGCTCCCAGTGTCACCTCTCTGTGGCATAGACTTGCGTGCATTTTCCTCCCAGGGCCACTCTTAGGATTTATGGGGCCCTATGCAGTATTATTAAACTGGTAAACTATGCCCGACAGCAGCCCAGGCTTGCATGTGTATTTTAGATAAGGGTGGTCTTTTGAAGGATTTATTTAAAAAACTATAAGTCTGAAGATCCAAGCATTTAAGGCTAAAGATGACTACTCAGATTGTGCATCTAAAAATCTATGCAAGAATTTTTTAGAGACGTGATTTTATAATCTTCAGCAACACACTAATGAAATATTTTAAAAGCAAATTTTAAACTAAGGTCCTGTAGACTAACATGTTCTGAGTAAATATTACAGTTTGCACATCTGTTTTTGTCAGTAAATTCAGAAACTGACAGTATATACCTGGGGGTTGGCAAATGCCTGTTAAATGACTTAATTACCACTTGAATGGCTCTTTAACAGTTTCAATATTGTGCTAATAGGTCTGGCAGGCTCGAAGGCTTTTTCACTTTTAAGTACTAGATCCCCTCCGGAGGAAGACTCACCAGGCTGCAGCAGCCAGCTGTGGTGGGAGCCTGCAGGAAGGGTCAGAACAGGAATAGGAAAAGGCGGGTGGGTGGACACTAAGATCCAGGGGTGCCCAAATTTTCAGGTGCCCTACACAGCTGCGTATGCCTAAGGACAGCCCTGCTCCCTCCTAACTGAGATTTTTCCAGGCTGCACAGTTCCCTGACTAGACTGAGTTCCCCAGCAGGTCAGACTGCCCAGCAAGCCTGCTCTGCCTTCTCCTCAGAGGCTATAACCAGCGTAATTGCCCATAGTTATAAAGTTGCCACACAGCCCTTTCTAAGCAAGCACATTTATTCTTAAGGTGAAAGCCTTACAGAGAAAACACATTAAAAACAATAAAAGAACCTACACAAATGCTAATCAGCTTACCAGAGATCCCCCCCAGTTCCAACAACGGCTCTGACAAGCGTTCAGTCCTTCAAACTACCCAAGGGGTTTCTGAGATCACTAGTTCATAACAGTTGTTAGCTCAGAACAAGCATTCCCATGAATCTGAGCGTCCCTTCTTGGGCCTTTGACCTGCAGAGTAGGTAATCAGCCAGACAAGGGTTCTTCCCCCCAGGTGCAGCTTCAAAAAGTTGGGTCCGGAGATGGGAATTTGCATTTCCCTCCCCGCGGGTATTTCCTAGGAAACCCACCTAACTTTGTTCATCTTCTGGTTTGGCATGTTGTTTAAAATAGAACTTTGAAGCTCCTAACACTTCCCAGGGTTTACATTGGTCCTGTCTCCCCCTCAGAGACGTTATATATATTTCCACACTAATATATACACTTTGCATTTATAATACAATGGACTTCACAGCTACTTAAACTTCATTCAGTAAGATCTTGCAAAGATACTGCAGGAAATTGCTGTATTTGTCACACTGCTCATCATGAGTCAGGGTATCACAATTGGTCCAAAATGATTTCATGGCACTTTTGTGCAGATAGGATGGGAGAATGTGGCCCTTACTCACATTGAACAATGCCATACTCTGTGACCATCCCAGTGATAGCAATGGGATTCTGTGATGGTGTGTACAACCCCCACACTGGACAACAAGCATTTAAGGGATTGTTTTGGGCCCAGCCAGCCCCACCCCGCCACACCTATAGCAAATGCTCCATCTGGTGGAGGAATTAGAAGACAGGGAAACAGTTCATTTGGGTAACAGAGCTGGAAGAGAGCAGATCTGCAGCTCACTGTTCCAGCAGCATAGAGCAGAAGGAAGCTCACAAAGATGGGCTCTGAGGATGACCCCAAGGCTTTCCTGACATGTGAGTGGGTGACGACAGCTGCCCAATGGTCCCTTGACCGGTAAGCCATCCTGCTGGCATCCTACCTGACAGGGTCGGCACAGGCTGCATATCGGGGACAGGAGGAGGAGTCCACCCAGGACTACCCCCAGGTCAGAGTGGCCATCTTGGACTACCCCAACATCACCGAGGAGACCTTCCTCCAGAGGTTCTGGGGAAAGAGGTGCACTCCTGGGGCCCAACCCCATGTCATTACCCAGAAACTGTGAAACCTATGCTGCAGGTGACTCAAACAAGAGGTGGCTGCACTCAACCTGGTGGAGCAGTTTGCCCAAATCCTCCCAAAAGAGGGTAGGGACTGGGTGCTCAGACATTGACCTGAGTCACTTACCAATGCCGTTCAATTGCTGGAGAACTATCTGGCAGCTGAGACAGCTTTAACTCCTGCCCCTGAGCATTGCCTGATGCCAGAGGGACCCCTCAATAGATGGGAGAAGTCAGCCAGGGGAGACAGAAAATAGACAGGGTGCTCCCCAACCTGAGGGGCCCTGCCATTCCAGTGATATACACGGGGTACTCAAGAGTGAGGTAGTACTCAATGGGAGTCATGATAGGAGAAACTCAGAGAACATCCGTCCTTGACATTAGTTTGGGGAATTTACGTGCTGGCCTGCGTCATACAATTTTAGAGACCACAAAGTTTTGTGAAAAGCAATGTTGTGAAGACTGTCAAATTGCATTAAATAAATTGGGCACAAAAATTATTTTCACTATACCCTAATTAATAATGTAAACTGGAAGGAATTCAAAGATGAGTAATAAACATGATTAAGGAGACTGATCTACGAGAAGACTAAAAGAACTAAGTAGATCCATATTTTGACTAAACCATGATTGAGAGCCTTATCCTGACTTTATTCAGACTCTCATTGACTCCAATTTAAAAAGAAAAGCATGCTTTTAAAATACCTAAGACTTAGTGAATAAGCAATTCTTCAAATCATTCACATGCCAAAGCAAAGGGGAAGCATTTTCCCTTCCTTCATTAAAGATGATCCTGTTACTAGGGACATTAGGAAATTCCAGGAAAACGTATGAGGATATTTTGCAAGGTTTTGCATGGACAAAATGGATAGAATGTATCCAAATTTACATGAACTTGCACGGTACTTTAATAACGGGGATTACAGGACTCGGGGAAAATGTCGCTTTGCACTTTACACTCAAATGATGGTGTCCTTTTGTTTCTAAGCTTTGAGAGGTACAACAGAAAGCATCTGGATTGTGCTGCGATTTTCACAAAACATTTTGTGCAAGTGATTAACTTTCTCATTTCACTCACGATGGGCTGCTTTTTAACATTTTTGCAATGGTAAGTATATGTGCAAAGCATTTCAGAGATACACCGTTGCCAGAGTAGCAAGTACATGAAACTATTCAAGTGATACAGAAATCAGAGAGTAAAGTAGGAGACCCAAACTCATGTCTGGAGTTGGCCTTTAACTCCTCAAAGACTGGATACCTCAAAGTTACACAGAAATTCTACAGGGGTAAAGTGCAAGCCATAGGGACTTGAAAATGTCCTCTCTGCTGTTGTGTTTGAAAGTTTCTCTCACTGCCCTTAGATGAGCACTGCTTGATATTTTAAATTATTGGCCTTTTTCAATGGTTCTTCTCCATACAGCTTAAAAGAGATGAGATGTGATATGATTTTTAGGATGTGATTTTTCACTTTTCTAAGTGTGCTGTCATTACTATTTTTTATAATTATTACAATGTAAGAAATAGCAACATTTCAGATCAGGTGATGTGCTGTCTGTATGAACAGCATCTGTTCATTTTAACTCATTGCTAGGAGCGCTCCTGAACTGAACAATCCATATTGTTTTCCCATTGTTTGCAAGGGAGTAAGGGACAGGCCAACACATCTGGAGTTTAGGGAGATAGATTCTATCTCATAAATTTGACCACCAATGCTTAATAGTTTGAATAAATTATAACCTCCTAACAGTGTAGAATTTTCATTAGGAACTGCCCTAGAAGTGTGCAGTATGCAAGTGGGCAAACAGTGTTTCATCTGCTTTGAGGAACTGTACCAACCAGAATAAGACTATATCTATACCAGCTGGCCTCTGCTGCTTCCCCTTCAACTGTGCATTTGCTAATCCACAACAGAACTTGGCCTGCACCAGACCGCAATCGCATACTGCCCAAGTGCCACTGTGGCTTAGAGCATGAACATCTGCAAGGAAAGTACTGAAGGCAGCAGTGACACACTGGAGCACAGCACAAATATAGGACTAGATTGCTAAAGTACTCACAGCCCAGAGCAGGGGTAGCACCATACTGCACTGCCCCAGGAGCCTGCTGGGGAATTAACTGTGGGTCTGAAAACCACAGTTCTCTCCCTGGCTCCCCCACATACTGCAAAGGGAACAATCTGCTACTGCTATATACCAGTAGCAATATAGTTTCTTTACCAGGCTGGCTCAGGTACTCTGGCCAGCACATTGGGGAGCAGAGTCACAACTAGGGTGACCAGACATCCCAATATTATCGGGACCATCCCAATATTAGGGGCTTTGTCTTATATAGCGCCCTATCATTCCCTCCCCCCAATAGGACCCTATTTTCCCCACCCACAAGTCCCAATTTTTCACACTTGCTATCTGGTCACTGTAGTGACAACCCACCTGCATGGAAAGAGAAGTAAAGGCCCTGTGAGAATGCCCTCCCCCACTCACAGGGAAATATGTGACCCATGAGGCGGGTAGCTTGCACATGGGAAAAAGGGAATGTTTTTCAGCCTTTACTCCCCACAGTGGGAGCGTAAGGTGAGCGGCCATCTTGTCCACAGAGAGGAGGCACTTAAACTAGCACCACCCACAAAAGCCATAGTGAAACACACACATCAGTGGCTGGCAACCACTCTTATAAATGACAACCATTTTAGTTGACCATCTTTTCTCTTCCTGTATTTACTGTCACACTTATCTGTGACTGACTGTAAATGAGTATAATTGGTTATCCCATGGTTTGAGTGGTAAAAAATTATTTGGATTGGTTTTTGATCAGACAGCACCTAGGAAGGTGAGAGATTGGGGATCCACAAAACTCAGGGCTAGGTCATCTCTTGTCCTCAAGAAGCCCTCAGAAAGGGGGCAGAGAGACAGGAAGGTTACCTTCCTAATCTCCTGTAATGCCTTCTCTCCGGGAGGAAGGATTTGACAGCCATGAAGTTTGCAGAGTATAAGGCCTCCCACCACCAAGAACCATTGGGGAAGGGAGGAGCTACCCCCATGCATGCCTGTCACTCCCAGCTGCTGTTGGCTGATCGCTATGTAGCTGCTCAGTAGCAGTTGTGGCAGGGACCTAGGGAAGGTGCAGCAAAGAAAAAGCAGCTAGTCTCCTCTGTAGCCCCCATTCCATGCAGCCCCAGCAGAGGGGCTACCACAGGGTCCCAGGAAGAGAGGGGGGAATTGTACTGGGGGCACAGCACTCCCAGAATCTTACAGGCAGATGGAGAGCCACCCCGAGAAGGATAAATGGGGGAGAGAAAAACAGCTCCAGCTCTTACATATACGGGTTAAAAATTTACCTATAACTGTAAGAGTGCCCATAGTAGTCATTCAGGTTTCATCCCAATCCTAAACTCATCCTGAAAATGCTTAACAGACTTGGGACAAACAATGAGGAAGCTTAAGGCTTCCTTCATGTCATATCAGGAATTCGGTGATAAAATACTAGGGATGATGAAGCACAGAAATAAGATGAAAGATCTCATTTGTAGAGTGATATGTTAGCTAAATGTAGCTTTTATCCGTAATCATACGTGCATTGTAACGAATGCTTTCAAGTGAATTTTGGAAGCAATATAACCCTATACATTTCAGTAGGTCTTACTGGCCAGGTCTGGAGCGGTTGCGCTATTTGATCTTTGCTTTGGTATTCCTGCCTAGGTTCCACCTCTCCACTGAATTCAGTCTTTGAAAGTCCTGTAAGAAATTCTTATTCAGCTTCCCTTAAAAGCTTTGTAGTTCAAGAGTGCCATCTTGAGGTATACTATGTTTCTGAGCAATTCTATTAATTGAATGAACCTTTGTAATGCTTTTGAAACTGTTAGAGAGAAAAACACAAAGTTCTCAAACCCTTAAATATGGTGGCATTTAAAAAACAGCATGAAATAGAACCAAAATACAGATTGTCTGGCTCTGCTCAGTCGTGTATAATGACAAATTATCTACTTAAAAATATCATTCTTGGCCAAAAGTGAGGAGCAATACTGAGTGCTCCGTTTTGGGGTATTCTACTTGAGATGCCTTAAAGCTGCCTGATTTTCAACAAGTTCTAGTCCCTACTCTCTGAAAATCCAATCTGACCCCTTCAAGTTAAGCATCCAAAATCACTCCTCACTTCTGAAAATCTTAGCCCTTGCCTTTAAGAAGAGGATGTGTCTTTTTTCTGTCTTTGACTTCAAAGATAACACTAGCAATAACAAAAGATGCCAAACCAAAGTCACACACACCTTTTGAAAAATAAATATTTAAAACATTAAAGTGAAATATATTGCATTACATGATCTGTGTTTGTTAAAGTAAAGGAAGAGCTTTCAGGGTATAAACTGATGCAGGTAGGTAGAAAAGAATTTTCCTTCGGCAGCATTGTCGAGACATTAGTTATTGACTATTTCAGGACACTGGATGAACAGTGTGGTATTATAAATAAAATACTTAAGATGTGTGACTACACTGCAGTTAGACCACTCTTTGTTCTTCCTGTTACAACTGCCAGCTGGCAGTTGGTTTGGGATAGGGTGTGTACCAAGCTGTGGCAGAAATAAAATGCACAAAAGGGATGAGGGGCCACAGGAAACCAGGGGCCCTCATCAAATGTATACTGGCAGCACCACAAACAAGAAACTAACATTGAATTAGAATGTCTCCTACACTGCAGAGCAACTGAGAAGTAATCAAGATTCTGAAATCTTTATACATGAGTTATTCCCCACCCCCAGAAAGCGTAAGGAAGACTTACGAACTTTTTAGTTAACTACATGGGAAATCCCAGAAACATTACAGTTAAATTAAGATCTAGGAAAAAAAGTAATCTGCTCCGAGCCAGGTGATAACAATTCTAAAGGAAAAAGGCATATTTGTTTTTTAATACAATAGCTGGCTGTAAGAGAAGATACTTTATTGGCCATTTCTAGTTCAGGGAGCAATGACACGGGCGATGTTAAAGAACACACATCTTTAAAAGTCTCTGTACTGTGACCAGGACTGAGTGGGTATCACAGACTGATGTGTAGTTGTAGCCGTGTCAGCCCCAGGATATGGGAGAGACAAGGTGGGTGAGGTAATATCTTTTATTGGACCAACTTCTCTTGATGAGACACACAAGCTTTTGAGTCACACAGCTCTTCTTCGGGCTTGAATGCTTGTCTCTCTCACCAACAGAAGTTGGTCCAATAAAAATATTAGTATTACCCTCGCCCACCTTGTCTCTCAGAGACTGAAGTCTCTTGAAAGTCAATACGTTGCTTCTAAACTGCATATTTTTTCAAAGGGGTTGGAACAAGCCTCCAATGCTTGGGCAAGCTCATCTTTCTGAACACCTCTATGCTCAACACAAAACAGCACAGTAACAAGGTAATTTGTTAATACTAATTGAAGAATATTCACAATGATTTAAGTAATAGGTTTAGTGTTGAGTGATAACCATACTCAAGGGACTTGGAGAAAGATAAGACAGTTACCTTTTCCATAACTGGTGTTCTTCGAGATGTGTTGCTCATGTCTATTCCACAATAGGTGTGCGTGCTCACCTCATGCCGGAAGTTTTGTCCCCTAGCAGTACCCATGGGGGGGGAGCGCCCCCTGCAACTCCTGGAGTGGCACCTGCCTGGCGCAGTATAAGGAGAGCTGTGCGCTCCCCCCACCCTCAGTTCCTTCTTGCCAGACAACTCCAGCAGCAGGGAAGGAGGGCGGGATGTGGAATAGACATGAGCAACACATCTCGAAGAACACCAGTTATGGAAAAGGTAACTGTCTTTTCTTCTTCGAGTGATTGCTCATTTGTATTCCACAGTAGGTGATTCCAAGCTGTATCTGCTGGAGGTGGGTATGAGTTCACAAGTTCTCGGGACGGAATACCACCCTGCCGAACCTGGTGTCATTCCTCGTTTGGGAGACTATCGTATAATGCAAGGTGAACATGTGATCCGAAGACGATGTGGCGGACCTACAGATGTCCTGAATGGGGACATGGGCCACAAAGGCAGCCAACGAGGCCTGTGCCCACGTCGAGTGTGCCCTAACAACAGGCGGCAGGGGAACACCGTCTAGCTCATAACAGAAATGGATGCACAAAGCGATCCAGTTGGACAGCCGTTGAGTGGAAATCGGCTGGCCTCTTGCACGCTCAGCCATGGCGACACACAGCTGTGAGGACTTTCTGAATGGCTTGGTTCGCTTGAGAAAGCCAGAGCCCACCTCACATCGAGCTTGTGGAGGTGGCGTTCCTCATTAGTCATGTGAGGATTGGGGCAAAGGACTGGTAGAAAAATGTCCTGACTCATGTGGTAGGCGGAGACCACCTTCGGGAGGAACGCGGGGTGTGGGCAGAGCTGGACCTTGTCCTTATGAAACATGGTATACGGTGGCTCGGAGGTCAGGGCCCTGAGCTCCGAGACCCACCTGGATGACGTGATAGCAACCAGGAAGGCCACCTTCCATGAGAGGTGAGACCAGGAGCACGTGGCCAGCGGCTCAAACGAGGGCCCCGTAAGTCGAGCCAGCACCAGATTCAGGTCCCACTGTGGGACCAGGGGCTTAGAATGCGGGTAAAGCCAGTCCAAACCCTTAAGAAACTGGCCAGTCACAGCATGGGAGAACACCGTGTGTCCTTGCACTGGGAGATGGAAAGCCGATACGGCTGCCAGATGCACCCTGACCGAAGAGGGTGCCAGGCCCTTGGCCCTCAGGCAGAGGAGGTAATCGAGAATAAGCTGGATCGGGGCGGCCATTAGGGATACACCTTGGTCCATCGCACACCTAGCACGGCGAGTGGATGGCCGTCTACTCTCAAGGAGGACACGCTGAACCAGAGCTGAACATGTCCTCTCCTCGCCACCTAGCCACTGAGCAGCCACGCCATGAGGTGGAGAGCTGCCAGGTTGGGGTGGAGGAGAGGGCGCCGGTCCTGAGAGAGCAGATCCTGGCGGAGCAGCAATGGCCACCGCCAGGCCCAAGAGGGTCCCGTACCAGTGCTGCCTGGGCCACACCGGGGCAATGAGGAGGACCTTGGCCTTGTCCGTCTTTATTTTCTCTAGGACCCAAGCGTATAGGAGGTGGCCTGACCAGGGCAAGATAAAGGCATCTGAGATAGCGCCCCTCCCCAGGCCCCCTCTGGAGCAGAACCGGGGGCATCGATGGTTCTGACGGGTCGCGAATAGGTCCACCTGGGGAGTTCCCCTCCTCCGGAAAAGCTGAAGGGCCACTTCCGGGTGTAGGGACCACTCGTGCTGAGAGGAAAAGTCCCTGCTCAAGCGATCCGCCCTCACGTTCCGGGTGCCTGGTAGGTGAAAGGCTTTTAGGTGGATATTGTGAGCTATACAGAAGTCCCACAGGCTGAGGGCTTCATGGCAGAGGGCGGAGGATCAGGCCCCGCCTTGCCTGTTGATATAGAACATCGAGGCTGTGTTGTCTGTGAGAACCCTGACTACCTTGCTCTTTAGGTGTGAGCAAGAAGGCCGTACACGCCAGCCGTACTGCCCTGAGTTCCTTGACGTTTATGTGAAGGGTCAGGTCTTGTGGAGACCACAGGCCTTGGGTCTGAAAATTCCCACATGGGCTCCCTAGCCCAGGTCCAATGCATCGGACACCAGCTCCATGGACGGGGCCCTGTCCCTGAACGGGACCCCTCTGAGCATGTTGCTCAATGTGGACCACCACCGTAGGGAGGCGGCCACCGAGTTGGGTCTCGAACCTGTCTGGAGGGAGAGAGGCCCTGGCCGACGTTGCATCCAGGAGCACCCCATAAACTCTATGCATTGGACCGGGACTAACGTGGACTCGGCGTTGTTTACCAACAGGCCCAGCGCATTGCATGTGGACAGGAGGAGTGCCACATGATCCCTCACCTGCAACCAGGAGGTGCCCTTGACCAGCCAGTCATCCAGATAGGGGAATATCTGGATCCCCTGGTGCCTGAGGTAGGCCGCTACTAAGAACATGCACTTTGTAAAGACCCTGGGGGCAGTGCACAGACCAAACGGGAGAACCATGAATTTGTAGTGATTCTGTTCCACCACAAAACGGAGGAAGTGCCTGTGCTCCTCGAATATGTGGATGTGGAAGTACGCGTCCTGTAGATCGAGGGCTGCGTACCAATCCCCTGGATCCAGGGAGGGCATGATGGAGGCCAGGGAAACAATGTGAAACTTGAGTTTTACCAAGTACTGGTTCAGACCTCGCAGGTCCAGGATGGATCTGAGCCCCACTTTGGCCTTCGGGATAAGGAAGTAACAGGAGTAGTATCTCTTGCCCAGGAACTCCTTGGGCACCGCCTCTATTGCTTCTAGTTCCAGGAGCCTCCCGACCTCCTGCTCAAGCACAGCCTCGTGCGATGGGTCCCCCAAGAGGGACGGGGGCGGGGGGTGGTTGGGCGGGTAGGAGGTAAACTGGAGGGTGTAACCTCAGGAGATGGTGTTGAGGACCCATCGGTCCGAGGTGAACCGCAACCATTCCTGGAGGAACGCACACAATCGATTGGAAAAAGGGAGCTTTATTGGGGGTGGATCCCTGCTGAAAACTGGCAGGGTATCCCCAAGCGTCCCGTCAAAACCGCCTTTTACCCGCCTGCTTGCCCTTAGAGGACCCAGGCTGGGGGGCACGCCGATATTGTCTTTGCGGGCACTTCTTATAGTCCCCTTGCTTCTTGTGGGCAGCCTCGTATTTCAGGAGGACGGCCTGGGTGGGAGCCTGCTGTGGCTTAAACTTGGGTTTTGCCGGAGCAGGGACATAGAGGCCCAGGGTCTGGAGGGTCGTACGTGAGTCTTTCATGCCGTGCAGCCATGTGTCTGTTTCCTCTACAAACAGCGCCTTCCCGTCAAAAGGCAGATCCTGCATCGACGACTGTGCTTTGCTTCGCTGGACAGCCCAGAGAGTAGAAGCCAGGACGCCCGTCTCATGGACACCACCTAGGCCATGGACCATGCGGCTGTGTCAGCTGCATCCGAAGCGGCCTGCAGAGATGCCCTCACGGCGGCTGCCCCTTCCTCCACAAGCATCTTAAACTCCTTTCTATCGCACTCCCGGAGAGAGTCCTTGAACTTGGGGAGGGATCCCCAGAGATTAAACTCGTAGCAACCCAGAAGAGCCTGATGGTTTGCTACTCTCAGCTGGAAGCTTGACGACTAATAAATTTTTCTCCTGAAAGCATCCAGCCTCCGAGAGGCTTTGTTCTTTGGGGTCAGTGCTGGCTGCCCCCTGTCGTTCCCTGTGGTTGACTGACTTGACCACCAAGGAGTTGGGCGCCGCGTGGGTATACAGATACTCGTGCCCCTTAGTGGGTATGAAGTACTTGCGCTCCGCCTTTTTAGAGATGGGAGCCAACGAGGCCGGTGTTTGCCACAGGGCATTTGAAATTTTTGCCACCTATTCATGGAGCGGCAAGGCCACCCTGCCCGGTGCCGAGAGGGACAGCACATTGAACAGGGAGTCTGAGGGCTCTTCCATTTCCTCAGCCTGGAGATGGAGGCTCGCGGCCATCCTTTTTAGTAAGTCCTGATGGGCTCGGTAGTCCTCCTGTGGGACAGAGGGGGCCAGGGCCGCAATCAGCTCCTCAGGACAGGGCGAAGAGGCCAGTGCGGTGCTTTGGGTGTCGGCTGGCACCAAAGCATCCACGACCTGGTCAGACTCCGGGCACAGCACAGAGGAAGTGGGGCCTGTCGACCCTTTTCTTGGCGGCCTAGGGATCGAGGTTGATGGTGCTTCCGACGCCCCGGCCACTGAGCGAGCCCCCATCGGGGGCTGCGCCGGAGGCCACAGTGCCCACTGGTACCACTGGGCCGACCACGACGCATGGTACCATTGCACTTGCTGAGGCACCAGCAGGGACAGCCGATTGGGCTGACTAGCCTGGCCTGTAGACGGGCGACTGTGAGTGGAGGACGGGCTGGCATACGACACGCTGCTGCCTCCGGTGGTGCTGGAATCTACGTTGACCACAGGACCACGACCTCAGGGTAGGAGAACGGCAACAATGGTAGTGGCTGCTCCACGAGTGATCTCGACGGGCGGACCCGCAACAGAGAGGAGCCAGCGATCGACGGCTGGAGCGACAGTGCCTTGGTGGAGACTTCGAGCAGGATTCCGAGTGGGAATGGCGTCGACCGTCATGCCGTGACCGACTGTGGTACCGCCTTCGAGACAAAGACTATTGGCGACATCCGCCACGGTCCTGTCTGTGTTTGCTCCGTGAAGATGAGCGGTGCTGGGAGTCCTGATCGGATGGCACCCATCCAGACAGTCTGGCCGGCGTCGAGGGCAATCCACATAGACTGAGCCCTGAACTGTCACTGGGCAGTGAGTGGTGTCGGGAATGTTCCCAAGACCGGTACCGGGCCGGCGGTAACTGCGGTGATCCCAGCGGCTTGCCTCTGGAGTGTGGGGCCAACATCGGCGGCGCTTCCGGCACCGGCATGGACATGACGTCCTTAGCCGCCTGGAGGGCTTCGGGCATAGATGGCATCCCGACATACGGAGAGGCCTGCTCCGAAGGGGCCGAGCTACTCCACTCCATGTGAGTCAGAGGCCTAGGGCCCCGATGGGGACCGAGGACTGCCCAACATAGGTCTAGTCTCTGTCCCAGACTTCCCTTGGTGCCGTTGCAAAGAGGGAGTCTTTCTGGTCCTCTTGGCCTGCCCCATGGAAGGGAAGCGATGCCGACTAGTCAAAGGTCCCAGAGGGTCTCTGCGTACCGATGCCGCGGTGCTGGGTACTGGATCAGAGTGGTGTGCCGGGGTCGGGGCCAGCGCTGACTCCATCAGGATGGCCCGGAGTCTAATGTCCCCTTCTTTTTTAGTCCGGGACTTGAACGACTTGCAAATCTTACACCTTTCGCTGATATGGGTTTCTCCCAAACAGCGCAGGCAGTCTGTGTGCAGGTCACTCCTTGGCAAAGAACCTACAGGAGCCGCACAACTTAAATCCCGGGGCACGGGGAATGCCCCGGCCCAGGCTCACTAACTAACTAAACTTAACTGGAAACTAAACTGACTACAGGTACTACTGAACGAACAGTTCTGGGGACAAGCTGCAGCAAGGCTGGAACTGAGCAGTTCCGACGCACCTTCACTGGCAGCAACAGGGAACTGAGGGTGGGGAGAGCGCGCAGCTCCCCTTATACCGTGCCAGGCAGGTGCCACTTCGGGGGGCGTTCCCCCCCTACGGGTACTGCTAGGGGAAAAACTCCCAGCACCGGTGCACATGGCGAGTGCACTCATCTACTGTGAAATACACATGGGCAATCACTCGAAGAAGAAAAATACGTTTCTCTCACTACAGAAAGGCAACCAAACCAAAGGAAAAGTAGCTTAGAGCCAGATTCTGATATGCTTTACTCACAAGGAACCATATTTTACTCTGGAAGTAGTCAATGTGACTAAGCAGGAGGTAAGGTGCTCTTCAACATGAGGGCAGAATCAGGCTCTTAATGAGTAAGAGATTTCGCTACAATTGAACAGTGAGTTGGTTCATTGGGAAAAACTGCTGCTTAGGTACCAGCCAGACTTCTATTTTGGAACATTGCACAGAGGGTGATGCACAGAGGAAAGCAGGCTGCCTTCCTTGGACATGCTAAGAATTGCCCTGTTTTCCCTGAGAACAGAGAGCAGGCACCGCGCAGTAACTAAAGAGGATTTAGCGCAGAGGTTCTCAAACTGGGGATCACACAAGGTTATTCCTTGAGGGTTGCGAGTACATGCCTCCCAGCTAGCTAGTAAGTCTGCTGTGAAAAGTGATATTAACAAACATACAAATATCACTTTCAAATAGTGTTAAATATAAAAAATGTGTTTTTAATGGGGGGGGGGGTGTCGCATTCAGAGGCTTGCTACATGAAGGGGATCGCCAGTGCAAAAAGTTTGAGAACCACTGATTTAGCAATTTACTTCTTAATGCTAGAGATGGGCAAAAACTTTCAAAATTTGCAATTTTGATTAAATATGTTGCCAGTTTTCAATTTGGGTAGAAAAGCTAACTGAAATTTTTAATGAAAATTTGTGCAAAAAAATGTCATCCCATGTTCTGACCAGCTGATCAAAAAACTTTGAAATGCAAAGATTTAACAACTTTTGTTGAAACTTTAAAATTTCAACAACCAAAAGAGGGACAAAATTTGCATTCTTTTTATTTGCACCAATTACATCTTGTAATGACAGCCATAGAGAAACCTGGAAAAGGCAGCAAAATGCAAATCAGAACTTGAAAAATGATGCTTTAATGCTACACATTATGAGGGAAAGCGAAGAATGTCATGATCACTTGTACAAGATGCGTCTTCAAGACAAATTATTTGGTTTTAATTCCCTCATTACTAAAAGCTGATCCCAGAAGGCTTTATGCAGCACCAATTGCCCTAAGAGCATATTAGAAAAGCACATGCAAAGAAATTGTGATCTAGAGGGCAGTAAATAATAGAAAGAGAAAAGGGACGCTCCTGCACAGAAAAACTAAATGAATGTATTAAGAAATACATACAGTACTCAAAAGGTCCCAGTGCCACCAGTAAAAGGCCATAGTGCATTGGGAATCATCACAAATAGCCCTTTATTAAAGTCATGTATGAAAGGTCTCTATGAAAGCTAATAAAATTCAGAATAGGACCTATCCCAAGTTAATAAATATAAAACAGATTATCTTTGAAAGGAGCGGCATAAAAGAGATAGCTCTCAGGAACATGTATGTAAGCTCACCTCTGCTCTTGATATCTATCTGATCTTGAAGCAACTTTTGAAGAGGAGTTTGAAAAGTTTTGTTCATTTGCAAAACAAACAAACAAAATGAAGAGCGCAAATCATCAGTTAACCAATTAAAGTAGTTGAAAAGTCACCACCTGGAATCCACTTTTGCAAATGTGGACATCCCTCTTCAGATTTGCCTAAATTGACAGTCACAAATGCTGAGGCAGAACAGTCATTCTCGCAGATAAGCAGAATTAAAAGCTCAATGTGGGGCAGTCCAGAACGTAGTGCCTTGCCTCACAGGAGAGTGCCTTAACACAAAACCTGGACTTAGTGACGTAATCAAAGAGTATTCTACTAGCCTCCAATCTTGGAAGATGCCTCTGTAGAACTGTAATTAAGGCCATTCTTTATTGTATATTAATATGTCAGTTTTAATTGTTTGGATTTAATGATTTATTCGAAAATTGAATAACCCAATTTAATTAAGTACACCAGGTACATGTTATGTTCTGAAGAATTCTATAAAAAATAATCATGTTTGCAGAAAAAAATGTAACAAAGTGAACTAAAAAATAGGAAAAAATTGAGAACTGTGGTTGTAATGTTAACCAAAAAACCCCCAAACACAAACACACGTTTTCTTCCATTTCAGAATACTGTAATGCTTTCTCTCACTCACTGGGGCTTATACAATTTTTATTCTTATATTCAGTCTCTGCTTGTACTCTCCCATACTCAAAATACAGTAAGAACATAAAAATGGCCATACTGGGTCAGACCAAAAGTCCATCTAGCCCAGTATCCTGTCTTCTGACAGTGGCCAATGCCAGGTGCCATAGGTGCCGACTCCGTGGGTGCTCCGGGGCTGGAGCACCCATGGAAAAAAATTGGTGGGTGCTCAGCACCCACCGGCAGCTCCCCATGGCCCCGCCCGGCCCCTCTGTTCCAGCTCACCACCGCCTCTGCCTCCTCCGCGAGTGCGCTGCCGCATCCAGATTCTCTCCCCACCCCTGGCGCTTGCGCCACGAAACAGCTGATTCGCGGGGCAGGGAGGACGGGGAAGGAGGGGGAACGTGGCGTGCTGGGGGAAGAGGCAGGGCCGGGGATTTGGGGAAGGGATCCAATAGGGGCAGGGAGGAGGCAGGGTTAGGGCGGGGAGTTTGGGGATGGGGTTGGAATGGGGGCGGGGCCAGGGGTGGAGATGGGTTGTAGTTAGGGCTGGGCCAGGGGTGCGGGGCGCATGGGAGAAAGTTGGCACCTATGCCAGATGCCCCAGAGGGAATGAACAAAACAGGTAATCATCAAGTGATCCATCCCTTGTCGCTCATTCCCAGCTTCTGGCATAAGAACACAGAATCTTTTCCCTGTCAGTGGCGCGTCAGTGTTTTCTACTGAGAAAGATCTAACTCCAATAATAATAATAGAGTTCTTATATTTACAGACTGTATCACATGCACTATGTAGTTTAAGGAAGAGCCCCACAATTCTTTAACCCAGCATTGACCATGTGGGAACTTCCAACTTTGAAAATAATTACAGGAATAAAACCTCCTTTGCGTATTTTCTAATTATCACTTTCTTTGTAAATGCTAAATAATGCATTTAACAGCTTCCTGGGAAAAGTCTAATTTACCCACACATGGACAATGTATCCTGTTCTGTGATTATGGTATTTTCAACTCCATCTGTGCTTTGAAAAGTACAGTCTAATTTTTGAAGCAGGAAAAAATGTAGAATACAAATCATTAGTACATATAATGAAAAATTTAATCCTGGGCAAGTTGATAATACCAGCCTGTGATGGAGTCTACGGCTTATGGCATCGATACCCTGACATCCCCTACTCAGGAAAACTCACTCGGACCAGGTTACCAACAAGACTAAGGCTGCAGTGTCACATTTGGCCCTGCAGGAGGTGCTGCAGAGCAGTCCTCCCTGCCACATAGCCACAGGTGGGCTAGCCTCATCCAGTCAGGGACACAGGAGAAAAACCATGTGGTCCTTTTATCCTGTGACTAGGCCAGCGAACCAGGCTAATGCACAAAATACACCTCAGCAGTAGTCTGAAAAATCTGCAGGTATCCAGACAGAAAAGAGAAAAAAAAAATCACAAAAACTTTCTTTCTACAGGCAGTTCTCAGAGAAAGTTCTACTGAAGAGGTCCTGGATGAAGCTCAAATTTCAGTCAAGGTTGATTTGGACACAGAGTCCACGCAGATTCCTCAGACACATTTGTGTTATTGTGCATTATTATTATTCATTTGCATTACACTCGTACTAAGCAGTCTCAGTTGGGATTGAGGCCCCATTGGTCTAGGTGCTGTACAAGCACGTGTGAGAGAAAATGTTTGCCCCACAGAGCTTACTGTCTAAATAAAAAAAGATCAAGAGCAGGAGATAAGAGAGGCTGGCAATATTAAATGACTGGCCCAAGGTCACACAGTGGATCCATTGCAGAGCCAGGAATAGACCCCAGGTCTCCAAACTTCCTGTCCCATGGCCCGTATAATAGAGCACACCCCTCCCAGCTCCACTGTGGTCCCCGGGAAGCCTTGGAGCGGGCTAAATTTGACTAGAGCAGCATATCAGTCACAACAGAAAGAATCAGACCTCACAAGAAGATCAACGCAGGTATAGGGCTGCATGTGGCTGGCGGTTAGAAGAGAGAAATTTGGTTCTGATGTGACCTACAGGAAGTGCTGAGTTTGATTTGAAGGAAAGGCTGAGGTTTGGCACCCTCACACTTTTAGTAATGGCTGTCTTGCTGTCAGACTATGCCCTGCATCCCTGTGCATAAATATCATTGATGTCAATGGGACGTGTACAAGAGTTTGCCAGGACTCGACCCCCTCCGGGGCGGTGGGGAGCCACACCGGCTCACTACACACCGGTGAGCTTGGGAAATTTGTCCGGCCGTGGGGTCTTCCTCGGCAGCTCTTGCTGTAACCGGAAGAACACGGTAAACCCGGCCCTGCTCAGGGCGGGCAATACTGCTACGTCAGGAGCTCAGGCCCTCAGTCAGGACTGAGCAACAAACGAGTACAAAGTATTAAGCCCGGGCCCTAGGTCAGGGTGGGGCAACAAACGCTGAGTCAGGAGCTCAGGCCCTCAGTCAGGGCTGAACAACAATAGTAGGCCCCAAGCCTCAAAAGGCCTGGGACAGGGGGAGACTGCCACCCACGGGTTGGGTGGCAGGGGGGACGCAGGCCCTCCCACTCCACTGCATCCCAGCCCGGGGCCCTAGCAGCGGCAGAAGACCCGCTGCTGTCAGTGGGGATCCTGGCTGCAACACACTGGCATAGGCTCTGGCAGTGCTGCAGCCAGACTGGGGTCGGCTGCCCCCGGGCTACTTCCACACTCCCCCTCGGGGCCTACCTGGGTCCTGGTGTTGGCCTCTGGGGGATCCAGGACCATGGGTTCGTCAGGGCAGGGATTGATCGGCAGGCCCGGTGGCTCCTCCAGATAGCGGGCGCAGGACAGGCCCGGCCAGTCCTGGCGGCCGGCTTGGGCCGTAGGGTTAGGGTGACCAGATCACCCAAGACAAATATCGGGACGTGGGGGGGGGTGACGCGGGGGGGGGGGGGGGGGGCAAAAAAAAAAAAAAACCTTCCTCCGCAAGCGCTGGAGGGAGGCCTGGGAGACTCAGGGGAAGCGCGGGGCTGGGGTGAGTAACAGTCCGGCCTGGTCCCTTGCAGGCAGGACTCAGTTGGGTGGTAGGGCGAGGAGGGGTGCGGCCCGCGGGGCCAGGCGGCGGCTGTTCTCACCCCCGGCCAGCGGGACTCGGGAGCAGCCGCTGCTGCAGCTCCCACTGCCGCGGGGGCAGGAAGCGGCCATGGCGCTCCGCGGCTGCAGCTCTGGCGCCCCCGAACCTCCCGAGCCGGGGCCTGCTGCAGGGACCCAGCAGCGCGTACGCTGCGCCCAGCCCCTGGCCAGTCGCGTCTGGGCTGCTGCCCAGCTGGTGCTATCCCGCGGCGGCCCCAGAGTGGGGGCAGCAGGCCCCAGCCCCCCCGTCCCGCAGGGGAACGAACGGGGCTGGGCTGCCGATGCCTCCGCCCCGGGGCCGCCGCGGGATAGCACCAGCTGGGCAGCAGCCCAGACGCGCCTGGCCAGGGGCTGGGCCCAGCATACGCGCTGCTGGGTCCCCGCAGCAGGCCCCGGCTCGGGGGGTTCGGAGGCACCGCAGCCGCGGAGCGCCATGGCCGCTTCCTCCCCCGTGGCAGTGGGAGCTGCAGCACCGGCTGCTCCCGAGTCCCGCTGCCCGGGGGAACAACAACAGCCGCCGCCTGGCCCCGCGGGTCGCCCCCCTCCTCTCCCAACCACCCAACTGAGCCCTGCCTGCTCGGGGCCAGGCCGGACTGTTACTCACCCCGGCCCCGCGCTTCCCCTGCGTCTCCCGGGCCTCCCTCCAGCGCTTGTGGAGGGAGGGGGAATGGTGAGCCCGGGGAAGAGGCGGGGATTCGGGGAGGGAGCCAATCGGGGGAGGAGGGGGCGGAGTCGGGGCGGGGGGGGGTGCGAGCACTTCCGGGCTCTAGGCTCCGGGGCATTTCCTTGTTTGTCCAGTGTCCCGACCGCACGTCGGTCGGGACGCGGGACAAACAAGGAAATATTGGGACAGTCCCGATAAAATCGGGACGTCTGGTCACCCTACGTGGGGTCTTCCCAGTCACGAGCTAGACTGGAGATGTTTCAACTTTAAAGCGGGATGAAAACTTAGTCCCCGAATCCGTAGAGTGCGCGACCTTGGCATTTTAGAGCATACACCATGTCCATGGCAGTCACAGTCTTTCGCTTGGCATGTTCAGTGTAAGTGATAGCATCATGGATAGCGTTCTCTAGAAACACTTTCAGTACTCCTCGGGTTTCTTCATAAATCAATCCAGAAATATGCTTTACACCACTACGGCGCGCCAAACGACGAATAGCCGGCTTCGTAATACCTTGAATGTTATCACGAAGCACCTTCCGATGGCGCTTAGCGCCCCCCTTTCCCAACCCCTTACCACCTTTGCCACGACCAGATATGATACTACGACCTTTGAAATGCTCTGCTTAGATAATCAGAATAAACAGGCTAGACTGGAGCCGTCTGGTCTCTCCAGCGGCTGGGGCCTGACTAAGCTGTGAGGGTGAGCTTTTATACTTCTGGGTCGCCACCTGATCCTCTGAGGGGTGGGCTCAGAGCTCCCTAGCTCCACCCACTCCAGCCTCCGGATGGGCTCTTCCCCCTCCAGAGCAGCGGGGAGCCACACCACCTCACTACAGGACTGTATGTACAGTAGAGTTGAGGTACCCTAAGGTAACATAGTAGAAAGCAAAGGTCCATATTGTCAGCACGCCAGTGAATGCCCTGATGAAGCAAAAGC
Organism: Chrysemys picta bellii; assembly: GCF_011386835.1. Lineage (NCBI taxonomy): Eukaryota > Metazoa > Chordata > Testudines > Emydidae > Chrysemys > Chrysemys picta. The sequence goes on from NC_088791.1 coordinate 200,735,642, forward strand.
TTTTAGGCTGCTTTGCAAATTTTGTGAAACTTTCTCATGCTCCCTTGAGTCATGCTATGGTGCTAGGAGCTGTTTACAGAAAAGTTGGGCAGATGCTCCTTTTAAACTCCCTCTATAGTTAACCACTGAATGTCAAAACCATATTTAAAACTTGTCCAAAAGTTTTGGTTTTTCCAAGAGTTAGGAACAGAGATGGCCTGAGACACAGTTACAAGCCTAAATTATTTGGTCGAGTCTACAATGGAGGGGCAGAAACGACACAGGGTTTTTAATTACAAACATACTTGGGGGAATGGTGGATCCCTCAACCCTCTTTAAAATTCATGCTGTTACTTTCTTGAAACATTATTTTACCTTAGTTCAAACAGAGATTAAGTCTCTGCACTGGAAAATATGATGGAGGCACCACAGTTAAGGCTGCATTGGCATTCCGACTTAAAGCAGGAATGGAATCCTTCCAATACCATAGAACCTCAGAGTTACGAACACCTTGGGAATGGAGGTTGTTCTTAACTCTGAAATGTTTACAACTGAACATTGACTTAATACAGCTTTGAAACTTTACTATGCAGAAGAAAAATGCTACTTTCCCTTTTTTGTTTGTTTGTTTTTGGTTAGCAGTTTAACACAGTACTGTGTTGCATTTGCTTTTGCTTTTTTTTTCCCCCTCTGCTGCTGCCTGATTGAATGCTTCCGGTTCCAAATGAGGTGAGTGGTTGACTGGTCAGTTCGTAACTCTGAGGTTCTACTGTATAACTAAAAACTAATCAGTCAACAGCAGCAAAAGTCCATTAATGCAAAAAGATTGAGGTCCTTGAATTTTAAAACATTGTCACATGTATGTCACAAAAATGTATTTTTTTTTAAAAGAAGTCTTTGGGACATTTTCATAAAGGTTCTCATGATTTTGGGACCTCTGTCAAAGAATGTCAACAGGAAGCCATCTGAAAATGGGGATGTTTCTTATGACTGAATAGCTGAACACTGCAGCCCTGATCCTGCAGAGTTTTGCATACATGCTTAACTTGATGCCCTGTGAGTAATGCCATTAAAGTCAAGGAGACTACTCTCAGGGCATCAAGTTAAGCATGTGTGTGTAAAACTTTGCCGAATCAGAGCTTGTGTTATTTTAAAAAAAGAATAATATTAATAGTAGAATCACACGAGTGACGTTTTAAGCCTCATTTGTTATAACCTTTATTTTTTACGACACATGCCAGCAGTTTTGGGTTTGGTTTTTTTTTTTTTTAAATATCTGGTGCTTCTGGTATCCAGTGCTACAATGCTAGAAAAGGGCCTGTTGGGGACCTGTGATGTGATCCCTCCATCAGGGGGCGAGGTGGGGTGGTGGTGGAGATAGGGAGGTTTGCAGACAGTTAAAGACATGCTTGGAGAGCATGCAGGTAACTGGTGGGACTCTGGACATGGTTCAACCTATGAGCAGCTCAAAAAGATAGTTAGCACTGAGGAAGGGAGTTGCATCGCTTCCCCCGCATACACATTCCCACAAAGTAAAGCTCCTTTCTGCTCCCATGATTCTCTCCCACATCCGTGTCCCCATGGTTAAGGGAAAGCTGGTTCCTTTCTTTAAAATAGGTTTCTACTGGAATTGCTCAGAAATCATCAGATTTTGACATAATTTCCAATTTTGAAATTAACAAAAAAATTGTTTATAACATTTTCGCTAATGTTTTTCCACATTTTCCTACCAATAGCAGAGCTATTAGTCCATTGTAAACAAAAACCAGTGACGTTCTGAATTGCAAAAGTGGGGGGGGGGGAGGGGGAGAGAAAGGGAAAATTTTGAAAAATCATCCTTAATTTGCCACCACTGCAAGTTTTTCAACCAGCTCTAGTACAGATGTTGGGGCTTTCAGAATGAGGGCCTCTGAACTGGCTGATGGGATCCAGATTCTAAAGGGGTGAGTAACTGGCGTGACCCTACAGAGCAGAATTTGTTAGTTAGTTTTCCCTCAAAAAACTCATTGTGCCCATCCAAGCAAATAAAAACCTACATGCCCTTCCTTCCCCACAAGAGGAATGCAGGGATTTCCCCTCCCCCCCCCCCCCCCCCCCCCCCCCCCACGAATGCCTGGATGTCACTCAGAGGGTTTGGGAGCTTGCTGCGAGTAGCTCCAGCCCTCTTGCAAAGTTCAGCCCCACCGGAAGGAAGCTGGCAGAAATTCTCCCCTCCGTTTGCCATTCTCACAGCAGGAGAGGCCAAGGAGGGAGCAAGGAGCCCAGCAGCTCAACACAGCTCTGCTCCCTCCTCCTCCTGTGAGAAACACGGACAGGATATTACCTTTGCTCCTGCCCACTGCAGCACCCAGCCTGGGAAGGGGTAAAGGGGAGGTGGAGAGTCCCTGGAGCTCCCCTCTGAGGCTACAATGGGGAGAGGGAACAGCACTAGAGTCCCCCCCTCAGGCCTGGGGGAGGAGGGTGAAGAAGCCCAGGAGGAGCAGGAGTGAGGCTGGTTGGGGGCTAAACTGAAGTGGGGACTGATGGGGAGACTGGGGGAGCCAAACTGATGGTGGGCGCTGTATGGGGACAACTGATGGGGGGGAAGGATTAATGGCTGGGCAGGGGGCAGGCAGATGTGGGAGTGAGAACTCCTGCAGCAGGGGCCAAAATCCCCTTACCCGATACATTTGGGAGTGTGGGTGACTCCAATTATCACACAAACGCACTGGGGAGGGGCAGGGGAGCTCAAAAATCAAAAGCCTGAAAAACAACAACAATATAAACTTTTTTTTTTTTTAAATCTCAAGATTTTGGAAGGGAGGAGCAATCTCATGAGTTTGGCATCACTGGGGAATGTTACAAAAGGCTCCTAAAATCTACAGCTGGCTTGTAAATCCAGTCTTGGCAGATTTCCATAGGCTGAACACAGCCAGTGAGAGTTGTCACTGATGTTTGCTGGCTGGCCGTTCCTACCAGAAGACTTTCTGATGAAGGTTAAATAAGGACAATCATCTAAAACAGGAGCATTTTAAAACAGTTGCCTTATTTTTGCTGATTTGGCATCCCTGGAACCAGAAGCAAGAACTGGAAGCCAGCAACTGAAATTGGCTCTACGGCTGTTTGGCTTGTTCTGCTCCCATTTCCATGGAAACGGATGTAAGATTGGTGAAAACAAGGCAAAGGTTTTAAAATGTGATATTTTAAGGACATTAACCCTGACTTTAGTTTCACTTTCTGGTTCTTGCTGATGTCAGCAACAGCCAAAACCCAACTGCTGAGAGTGAAAACAAGGACCAACCTCTGTGTTCTATCACTTGATCACCACTGGGATCCAGGACAGGAGAGGCCACAATGTTCTCAAGTTGGTCAGTCATATGTCTCCAAAACCAAGTCCTACAATGGGATCCAAGCAGGTGAGGCCCTTACTTCTGCAATTAGTCCCACTGATGCCAGCCCAAGGTTCAGGCTGTTGTGTTGTGATTGCATTTCCCGGTGGGAAGAGGGAGAATGGAGATAGCAACAGAAGAGAGCAGAGGTGGAAGGAAGCAGGAATGAAAGTGCGGCACAAGGAAGGGGTAGATTTGTTTATTTTCTTGGGATGAATTAACCGTGAGGATTAAGACAGATATAGTAAGCAAGCTGGCCATGCTGCAAAGTAGCTCAACTGGAGGAAATGGTACCTCCTCCTACTTGGCTTCTCGTGGGTATTTGGAAAATTATTCATCCTGGGTCAAACATCAGTGAAATTTTGGCTGAAAACCTATTCAAAGTCAGATGTGGGGACATGTGAAGTTTTTCTAATTTATTTATTGATTTACAGCACACCTGTCACGGGGTGTCAGTGCTTCATAACATACACTATTTAATATATGCAGGACATGTTAAGGCATGATATAAAGTTTTTACTGGCAGAAGACAACATTACTCATGGGATGGTGGAACCTGGGGAGAGTTATGCAGACTATGCCAAAGAACAGCCAATAGAAACATTTTACCACAATACGCCACCACATATTTCACTTATGCTACGTTTCACAGAAAGGCTATTTTAGAAAAAAAAAAAGACATTTTTTTTATTTTATTTATACTGTTTTTCATGTCTCTTGGTGGCAAAAAATCAGGCTGCTTTACTTACCCTGAGTCAGGAGGTTAACTAGATACTGTTGTTACTATAGGCGTGATGAGAAACAGTAAGGCAACCCAACTGGTGGAAGAAAAGTAAATGGCAATAAAAATATTTAATGTTCTAATTTACAAAAGAATTAAATAGCTCTCCTGAAATTTGAGCTGAGGAACTACTAGCGGATCCCTAACTGCCACCTAAAACATCATCCACCATACCTGCCAAATGCCTTCTGTCAGTAGTAGTAGTCTTTAAAACACCCATTGTGTTGTCCCCAAAACGACTTGACTGTCTTCCATTGAGAAGTCAGGTGACTACTTGTCACTTTAGGGCAATCAGAGCAGGCTACAGCGAGCAGCAAAGCTGTAAGAAAGAGTCTTCCTTGTGGAGACCTAAAATCATCTGGGTGAAATCCTGGTGCCATTGATTTCAGTGTTTTGTCACCGACTTCAGTGGGGCCAGGATTTCATCCTCCATGGATAAACTCCTAGTGGGAATACTAGTAGATCCAAAAAACTTCACAGTACAGTTTATCTGTATGTGGGGTCACAATAGCAATTTTCCCTCATGTCAGATTGGCAGTGACCTTGGGTGGGGTGGGGGGAGCGGTTCCACCTTTCTCTCCACCATGTGGGTCACTTGCCAGAATTATCTGGGCATATCTCAATTATTTCCCCGCCATTGTGGGGTCTTGGGCACTGGTGCAACTCAGTGCTTCCTATTATCTGCCTGTGGCACGTAAGAGTCTGGTCTCCCGTGGGCTGTAATACTTTGATCTAATTTCAGTTGTCGGATGCAGGAGCCTAACTTTAATCACCTATTTTTGAAAATCTTGGTCTAGACATTTAGACCCTGCTTTAGCAAAGCATGTAAGCATGTGTATAAGTCCCCCATTGAAGTCAATGGCACTTGCTTAACTTTAAGCACATGTTTAAATGCTTTGCCTTAGCATTTGTGCAATGATCTCAGTGAGTGTAAGGAATATATTCTGAGAGAATAGATCTCAGGTTTTGGGAGAGATGTGAAAGATATAAAAGAAAATAGATGTATTTAGTATCCACATAGATTTCCACATCCAATTATTACACTTTTCAAATAAGCCAAATTTCAGGATATTTTTGTTTACACTAGATACAAGTGTACATCGACTCTGGTTCTGCACCGATGGGAACTCATGAATGATCATCAAGACTAGTGATTGCATCTGGAAAAAGGGCCTCCTCAGAGTTACGGGTAAACATCAGCTGACAATGCTAAAAGTATGCAGCAACATAGAGCCTGATCCTTTGGTACAGTGCAGGAACACTCAGTGCTATCTGCAGTGCAAATCTGGGGTGAAAGCTCACTTTTGAACTCCTCCAGCCCTCAGCTAGGCACCCGGCCAGTCTTCTGGGATAAGTCAGAGTAGCTTTCTTCTCGCTAATTCTTCTCTCTCATCTCAGACACCACCAGGCGTCCCCTTGCATTCACAGATAGACGGCAGTGAAATCAATGATAATTGTGGGTTAACCTTCCCCCACAAAAAAACTAAACAGAGATTTACAATCTGGCAGATGTTGCCTACCAAATTATTATTATTAGATAGCTCACATCTGGAGCCTAAATGACTCAACAAAGTTCAGTGTTCCTGTCACAAGGTTAAGGGTCTTATTTTATCGCATTTTTATTATAGTTTGTTCCTTTCACAGGTCATTGCTTTAGAAGGCTTCCTTTTAGTTCTGCATGCAGTAGCCTATATGTAGCCTGGTTTCCAACAAGAAATGCATTCTTGTAACAGTTCTATTTCATTAACTGGCCTGATTGTCATGGGGCCTCCCCACTGTATTATTTTCACGTTAGGGGGACCCATTTGTTTTGCCCTGCTTCTGCCTTAAGGATGAATTTGAAATAAAATCTGACGTTCTGATGCCAAAAAACCAAGCCTCCAATTTTTCTTTTAATCCTTTGAACTGTTAGGACACAGAGCTGATCCTATAGCTCCAAGAAAAATATTGTGGGAACATCTTTTCCCCTGGAATATTATGCAGGGAACATGCTTCTTGTTTTATCTTGAAGGAGGGTTTTTTTTTTTAATATTTTTTTGCTTGGGAAGGGATCCAGTTATTTGTTAGCTGCCTTGTCATAACACTGTTCAATGAATTAATCCATGTGTATGCAGTTGTTTCAACTGCGATCATGTATACTTACAAGATGTCTATAACTATAATTATAAACAAATAACTCCACTGTTAAACGTTTGGTTCACTAGAATACGTGCAGTTGTTGTTTGTGAACAGCCTATTGCCCACTGGTATTGCAAATTTCCCTTGATGCTAAACTGAGTTTTTCTTTCAATATATCACCTCTTTGCCTCTTACCTTGTATGGCTTGTTCAAGGACTGGTAGTTAACAGTAAGCCTGAGTGCATAAGAAGTGGTTGCATTGACTCCCAAACAGTTGCTTGAACAGCTGTTGGATGTTCTGCCAACTTTCTGTTCACTATCCTTTTCCACTGTCCCCTGGGCTTGAGATCCCTATATCCCACTTTCAGTCTCTAAGGGCACTGACGTAGGCAAATGCAGGATCCTGTTCCACACTTTAAGCTTCTTGGCAGGCTCTCCTTTGGAAGCTGCAGCCAAAACAGTAGCTGAGAGTCTTTGGTGGTCTTTTGTACCAGTCTTTCAGTCTCCTGCAGACTAAAATTGGCCTTCATTGGCCACCCAATGTCCCCAGCATCTGACTTCTTCCTTTAGCTGCCTTCCAGCAGAGGGGCAGAGGAGTTCAAAACAGCAGGTTTCCCCTTCAGCAGCAGAAGCAGCTGGATGTCAAGATGAGCTGAAGGAGGAATGACAGGTTATGGTGTGTCAATTCCCCTGGAGACACCGAACAACAACTATTGTCATTTTGTTTCTCTCAGGTTATTAATACCATTGAGGAATTGCATATAAAGATGGCCAAACAACAAGAACTATTTCCTGCAAAATTTGTTAAACAAAAATGAAGAATTGTTGCTCTGTTGGAAATGTTTTGTGGATTTGTCTGATTTTCCAACTCAGTGATTCAAAATGAAACAAACTGTTCTGAATTTCACGTTTTTCATTTTCGGATTTCCCCTCCACTCCCCTTTCTCTTTTCCTTTTTGGTTTGTTTTCCTCTCCTCACTCTCCCTTTCGTCTTTTCCCCTCCCTTTTATGGGGAAAAAAGTGAAAAGAAATACCAGGGGAAGGGGAGGACAACAAAATGTAAAACTTTTTTTTATTTCAGTGCAAATTAGAACAAATGTATTTGCTTCAAATCAATTCATTTAGAGTCACTTAGTCAAAAAATTTGAAAAAAATGTCATTAAAAATGTTTATAGCATTCAAAATGTTCTCATTTTCATAGCACTCAAAAAGCCATTTTTCACTGACAAACTCAAAAAAATTGTCAAGCAGCTCTAATTATTAACCCATACATCATGCCTGAATCACAATGGAAGCGTGAAGCAGTCTAATATAGAGTCTGTACTGGTCACTTGGTAGCACTTCACTAACTTGGCACTGATTACTACTGAAAGCACTTTTAGAATCATCGCGTCATGCCAGACTCTGCCCTGAGCACTGCCAACATTGTACAGCATTCGAAAAATAAGGGACTGTTTTCTTAACACCCCCACCACACCCCTCCTCTGAATATTATCATTAATAAGCAATACTCACCTACATTCCCCAGGGGTATTTCTTGCTACTTTTTGCAGCACTCACCAACTCCCGATCTTGTTGAAAAAATGTCCCCTATAATAAGGGACTGGTGGCATCCCTAGCCCTGACCTACATACTGTGCAATGGATTTGCCCTTTCATCTCCCAAGGCCTTGTAGTGGTCATTCAGGGAGCAAGGCCCAGGTAGTAAGGTGTGGGAGGGAGGTGTGGACACAGGCAGGGGCAGTGGGCCTAGAGCAGCACCTCACTATCTAACAGCAACGCTCCAGCTTTATATTTATTGGGGTTTTTTGGTACATGTATGTTGCAGGAAATGCAGCAATGTTGTAGCCCACCAGGTGAACCTTACGTTGCCCAACAAGCCTGTCCTCTGCTGATATCGCAGTACTGCTGTCATACATTTTGGCCTTGGAAGAGAACTACAGGAGCTAGCCTCATAAACAGGTCACTTGGCACTGAGATAGTAGGCTAGTGGGCTCCCTAGAAATATAGTTGATTGATCTAATCAAAGGATGGGGTGTTTGCTCCTGTTTGGAAGGAGAGGGATTGTGGTATGGGAAGGAAACCTTCTTCATTACTCTGAACTTGTATCATCCATCCTTACTTACAAGTGGTTTATGAAGAGCAGGTGGGGATGTGTCTATTTCCTGCTATGCACCTTCATTTCCAATTCACAGATGAAATGAAGAACATTTATCTGCCACAGGTCTTGAGCTATGGAAAGCAGCAGGGTCGAATGACGCTCAAGCCAGGGTCACTTTGATAGAACGGACCTGGGATTCCTGACACCATGAGGGCCCCTCCACTAAGGGCGTAGGGTGACCAGATGTCCCGATTTTATAGGGACAGTCCCGATATTTGGGGCTTTTTCTTATATAGGCTCCTATTACCCTCCCCCACCACCATCCTGATTTTTCACACTTGCTATCTGGTCACCCTATATGGGCCACATCTCAGTTCAAAACAGCCTGAATCTATTGATCTTCAAGACAGCCTGTAGGGCTCCTCTGATATTTTTTGGTATTTGGGAAGGGTGGGGTCTGGAGGAATAGTTACTTGTTTGCCACGGGTGCTGAGATGATAAATTAGTGCTTGTAGTACTTGGAAGATGTGAATTCCTGTATAAAATGTAACTTGGTGATGGCAGGTCAGACCATGCCCTGGGCTGCTGCAATATGTACTGATAACAGCTGAGGAAAGGATGACACTAGTGGATTGTACCTGTCCCAGCATTCAGTAAAGGAACAAATGCAAAACTCAGCTCTGAGATGAAATCGCACAGGAAAGAAAGAGGGACGATGTTCACAAAGCGCAGTCACCATTCACGTTCTCTCCAGGGCTGTCATCACACTGCATTCCCTGCTGATTGAAATACACAAAGAACTGCCAGACTGGGCACACCGCTAACAACAAACTGTAGTATGCAGTAATAAAGAACACACACATGTAATATTACTTTGCAAAAATAATCTTTGCTCTCTGTATTCCTAACCTAGGCAATAGTGCAAAAGCAATACAAATGTCAATGTAGTCTGCCACAGAAGAAGAGAAATGTTATTAGTGTATAGATATTTTAACTTAATAAATGTAAATGAATATAGTGCTTGCAGAAAAGGCCAAACTGACAGCCCTGGGGAATGAAGTCCTCTCTTTTCCCACAGACTAAATGGTTTCAGGATTAAAGCATATGCCAGGGAGTCAAGAATGCTGAGTCTCTACTTTCAAAAGGACAGTGACAACTTAGGGTTCAAAGACAAGCAACTCTAATGATAAAAGAAGAACAGGAGGACTTGTGGCACCTTAGAGACTAACAAATTTATTAGAGCATAAGCTTTCGTGGACTACAGCCCACTTCTTCGGATGAAGTGGGCTGTAGTCCACGAAAGCTTATGCTCTAATAAATTTGTTAGTCTCTAAGGTGCCACAAGTCCTCCTGTTCTTCTTTTTGCGGATACAGACTAACACGGCTGCTACTCTGAAACCTTTCTAATGATAAAAGGAACTAGAGAATGAGAGACAGACAGACAGATGGGATTTAACGTATATAGCATGGGGAAAAGCTGGTTAAGGGGTGATGCTATCACGGGACCAATGTACCACTGAAGAGGTATTGCCTGGAAGGAGTGAAAGGGACTGTTTTCTGTAAGTGGAAAAGAAGTAATGTTCTAGCAGTGGGAAAAGCTGAGCAGTGGAGTAAACTTCAATAGCAGTTGGGTGGCCTCCCCCGTAGCCGGGGTTCCTTCCTTGCAATTCTGGCCAGAGGTCTCTGCTCTATTTTCCAAACCTCTGCATTATCCGAATCCCTGGCTTGTCCCCCAGCATGAGATATATGCTGCAGCTTGTACCTATCTCATGCTGGCGGACAAGCCAGGGATTCGGACAATGCGGCGGTTTGGATAATAGGGTTTTGGATAAAACGGGAGTAGTCAGTATAATTGCATTTTAAAACCATTGCCTGCTCCCAAATTTTCCCCTGGTCTTTCTCCATTTTGGGTGAGGCTCTGGGTAAAATTTCCAACAACATCTAACTGAATTAGGCACTTAGGAGCCTAAGTCTCATTGACAATCTAGGGGTCTATCTACACTATAAACAAACACCGGCGGCTGGCCCTTGTCAGCTAGTTCAGGCTCATGGGGCTTGGACTGAGGGGCCATAAAATTGCAATGTAGATGTTTGGTCTTGGGCTGGAACCTGGGCTCTGGGAACCTCCCCCTTGCAGGGTCCCAGTGCTTGGGCTCCAGACCAATCCCAAATGTCTACACTGCAATTTTATAGCCCCACAGCCTGAGCCCCACAAGCCTGAATCAGCTGACACGGGCCATCCACCCATGTTTAATTGAAGTGTAGACATACCCTATGGGATTTAGGCACTTAGGCCCTTTTTCAAATGGGAGTTAGGGGCCTAGATCCCTTTGAGGATCTGGGTCATTTTTTTTTTTTTTAAAGGGTAACATTTTCAAAAGCACCTATCCTACTTACCACAAAATAGTCACTTCTAGGACAGTTTGTGTCGTTTAAAAGATTACCAGGTTGCAGATTTTCAATTACTGAGCAACAATAAAAGAGCAATTCTTCTGTTCAACCACCATTCAAGTTCCACTGTTAGAAGGGGAGAGGTGAGCAGAGCGGATTTGTAAGAAACGACACAATCGAGAGCTCGGCAATGGCCTTTGACGTGTGCCTTTCCCACACACGCACACTCAACTAACAAAACATAATGTTTAAACTTTTTGCTCATGTTAAAATTCATGCCTCTGGTGCACTGTTGTTCCAGCTGAGGCAGTTCCGATGTAAGTGTCCTTTGTATACCCTATGCCTGTGCTACGGATATCCTTCATTTGTCTGCATAATGTACAGATGAGAACTTCTTCTTGTTATTTTCTAATGCGGTGATGGGTGGGGCGTCAGGGCCTGAAACAGCTGCACCAAGCAGAGGAAAGGTAACTATGGCAACCCAAGTTATCTGCATCCTCCATGCATTTCCTCACCCCCCACCCTATATTCTTTCCCGCCCAGAACACAAACTTATAGAACCACCAACCAGCTGGCAGGATGGGACAGTTTCTGGATCTCATGGACCAAGACCCTCTCTCGGTGTTTAGGGACTCACAATGGCAAACTGAGATCATCTAAAGCACAAAGAGTGAAGGGTGGGATAGCATCAAAAAAGGCAGAGCTTGCAGGTACCATAGATGGGGCGCTGGATGTATTACCTTTGCTGTAATGTTCTAGGTTTATTGATACTGCTTCAGTTTTTGACCGTGAGCTGGACTCCTTTCTTAGAAGCAACAGTTTTTCCTTCTTCTGTGCCCCATGTCAAACCCAGCTACAGTTTTGGCCGGACTTTCCTGGGACTCGATAAATGTAATGCCTGCATCGGAACATCGATTTGCAAGAAATTCTTTAAAGAAGAAATAAGGTCAGAAACTCAGCACAATAATTTTGAAAACATTCTGCATAGTAACATGAAAATTGACTGTTAACATTTCCAAGTACTTTAGTGAAAAACTCCTCAAAATGTAACTTATCCCCAGGTTTCCATTACAGTGTCAAGTTATTATAAATAATGTATATTAGTATATTTAAGACGACACAATCACCACCAGATTTGAGCCCTGAATATGATTTTTGAAGTAAAGTAAGTAAAATTTCTAAACTTTAACTTTCTGCTGATAAGTTGGCATTGAACCAATTCAAGAGGATAGTGGGGGTGGGGGAGGGGGGAGAAATAGTATGCCAGTTTACTTAGCTATCTATGGAATTATTTTCTGCTAAGCAGCTGACCAAAGAGGATTTGTCTTTACAAATTTAAGCTATTGATAGACTGCACTGAGTCACTGTAAACATGGCATAAACATTAAGAGCTACATTTTTGAAATGTTAGCACCATATGTATCACATGAAATATATAGATTTTCATGCACCTGTTAGTTAAGTTCAACCAAGATATAAATCTGCAAGCACAAAGACAACAGGTACTTCTGCACATCAGGGCCAATTGCAGCTGGAGTTTTCATTAAGAACTTGAGGACAACTGCAGATATTGCACATATGTTTAGATGAATTAAACATGCACCCAAGCAGTTATCAGATTGATCTTACAATTTTCAGGCTCAAAAGCATAACACACCATATGACACTAGGAAAAAATGTAACTATGATAGAGGAGGAGAAAAAAAGGAGATTTACAGGGGAAAGGTTTATTGTTTTTATTATGATTTATAAGCACTCTCTCTTTTATAGATCTAAGAGCCCCAGGTGTGGAGGAATTATTGTAGTAAAATTGTAGTTTTAATACAGTAATATAAGTGTAGTAATGCTAGACAAATTACTGTTTTTATCTTTAAGCTATTATAGATAATGCGCTATAGTAAAACCATAAGGATTTTTCTCAGACAGGTTTAGCAATGCTATAGGATCATCGATGATGCTTATTTGCCCTGTGGTAATGGTGAAAGGCCCCACTGCGAAAGGTGCTGTTCGAACACAACAAACAGATGGTCCCTGCCCTGAAGAGCTTACAATCCTAATCAGTCTGGCATTCCTGCATTGACTAACCCCTAACACAGCAAGTCAATGGGGGAGGAATAGCTCAGTGGTTTGAGCATTGGCCTGCTAAACCCAGGATTGCGAGTTCAATCCTTGAGGGGGCCACTTAGAAATCTGGGGCAAAATCAATACTTGGTCCTGCTAGTGAAGGCAGGGGACTGGACTGGACGCGATGACCTTCAAGGTCCCTTCCAGTTCTAGGAGATAGGATATCTCCATTAATTTAATGGGACCACAAGCAGAATAAGGTACTACTCGATGTAAGAGTAGCAGAAAGGAGCCGTACTGTCCAATTATTTGTACTAAAGTAGGGCAGAGCAGGCCCCACAAGGACCAGGCCCCATTGTGATAGGCAGTTAACAAATGAAGTAGGGTCCCTGCTCCAAAAAGCAGAGAGAGAATGTACAATACATATGGCTAGATCCACAGCTGGCCTAAATCAGCATAGCCACACTGATTTCAATGAAGTAAAGTTGATTTGCATCAGCTGAGGGTCTGGCCTCTAGGATAACACCAGCAGGTCTTAGAATGTACGAGGAGCACTCCAACCTGCAGATACACAGATAATTAATCCAGTACTAAGGCTGGACAATCACATGGAGACTGCCTCTTCCACACACACAGACATACAGCGTTTAAGGCCGGAAGGGACCACCAGATTCCAATCTGACCGCCTGTAGCTCACAGGCAACCACCAGCACCCACACTCTAAACCTATGTGTTAATAATAGCATTGGCACTCTGCAGCCATTGGGGTGGGAGTATTAGTAATTGCCCCTCCACAACCCCGGGGGATAGAGAATGTTGGTATGAGGGGCCAGACCGGTTTCCCATGTACCCCTTTTAAGATCAGCACTGCCTGTAGCAGGTTAAGCATGTGTAAGCTCTAGATATTTGTGTCACAGCCCAGTTGGTACCTTAGTACAAGATTGCTCAGCTGTGTAGCCTGCCAAAGGAGTTCTACACATTTGCTTTACTCCTCTGGGTTATTAGTAGTAATAGGAATAGAGGGTTGGCAATGCACTCACACCCTCTTCTCCTGAACAGTCTACCATAGAGGTGCCTAAGCAGAGTTGTAACTGGCATTTTCACTCTCCACTTTGCCTTTGAGAACTATATGGAGGCTCCATAATGTCAAAGCTCTTCTCCTATGAGCCTGCTGTAAATCTATAAGTGGCGCGGTGTCTATTCTTTAAAGGAGGAGTTCATTGCTGGCTTGCCAAGGGGGGTTTTGTCTCGCTAAAAGTAGTGAAGCAAAAATTACTAAATTCTCTGTGGTAGTTACAGTTTGTTCAATTCAGTGCTGCAAAGTGGTAACAAGACATGTTTGTGTTGGGAGCATTTTGAAAAGAACAAACATTTAAATGTAAAACTCTGATTAGCTTTAAACAGTTTTTTTTTCTGCAGTGGTTAACACTGCCACTCCACTTGGCTTCCTAGACACAAGGTTTTTTGAACAACTAGCTGCAGTCTAGTCCTGTAACTAATTTCCAACACAGGAATGCTATTCTTAAGAGTAACGGGGGCAGACTGTCAATGGGACTTGTGCTCCTAAATCTTTTAGGTGCTTTTGAAAATCTCCCCCCCATATATATAAGCTATACAGCACCATCAGCGAAGCAATGTATGTATTTCAGTTACAGCATGCTTAGGTCATTTTTTCCATCAGTCTGGGGAGCTACTGCCTGCCTGCACGCTGGATTAACCATCAAGGAAATGTGATCTGTGCATGAGGATGGGAAACAGGATGCCTGAGTTTTCTTCCCAGCACTGCTACTGACTCACAGCTTGGTCTTGTGCTAGTCACTTAACCTAGCTTTGCCTAAATAGATCTGTCTGTAATGAACGTACTAATCCCTGCCTGCCAAGTATGTTGAAAGGCTTAATTAGTTTGAAAAGCACTTTCAGATCCTCAGCAGAAAGGCATTCTAGACAAGCAACTTATTAGTGTGGTTCCACACACTGATGAAACTTTATAACTGAAAAGTACATTATGCCATCGGTGTGCTGGCTATACATGATGCCAAATACAGGAGTACTTAAAACAAAGTCAGATTCCCCAGAATTGTATTACTGTGTCTTAAGATTTGCTAAGGAACCTTTCATTCGTTCGTACTCAAACTAATGATCAGTATTGGACTTCACGCGCCTGTATATTGCTCAGTTGAAGAGGCAGTCATTTAACTATATCTGTATGATCCTTTGGGCACCATGTCCAATGCACATGCATATTTGAATTATTCAAATCACAAAGCACACCCGTGCTCAAAATTTTAAAAAAATGACTGCCAATTGTGGCTGTGTTAGCATGTATTGAGTACTGTCTGAGGCAGGGCTTATGTCCTTCTGTGTTTGTGCAGCGCCTCGCACAATGGGACTGCGTATTGATGGAGGATTTGAGGTACAGGTGGAGATTTGATTTCATATTTGACAAAAATCCCTAACATAGACCAAGTTTAGATTCCACATTTCCCTGAACCTCAAGCCCTACAAGCATAAGGGTTTAGAACACTCAAGTTCCAGCCAAACTCCACCTCTAATGTTAATCTTTCTAAGTACGCCTCTGGTTAGAATCTTGTGTTAACTAACCACAGCTGAGCAACTGTGGGGAAAAGGCTAGTGTTTAAGCCATGACATTTGACAAGGCCGGCCGGATACAGGGAATGGAAGGAGAGGCATGTCACCAAGGAAGTATACATGGGAATAGCGTGAGCATGTAGGAACAAAATCAGGAAAACCAAGGCAAAGAATGAGTTACAGTTGGAAAGGAATGTTAGAGACAAGAAGGGGTTCTTCAAATACGTCAGACAGAAAGAAAGATCAGGGATGGTGTGGGTCTGCTGCTCAGTGGAGAAGGTGAGCTGGTAACGGAAGATGATAGGAAGGCAGAGCTGCTCAATACCTACTTTACTTCAGTCTTCTCACAAAAAACATGTGACCAGATGACTCATCTAGTTACCATAGACAATAAAGGGGAAAGGATGCAGATTGGGATAAGTAAAGAACACATCAGAGATCTTCTGACCAATTTGAATGAATTCAAGTCTGGGGGGCCTAATTCTATTCACCTGAGGGTACTGAAGGAACTAGTTGAAGAAATCTCGTAGCCATTGTCAATATTATTTGCAAACTCATGGATGACAGGAGGGGTCCCAGAAGACTGGAGAAGGGCTAACGTAGTGCCCATTTTTAAAAAGGGGGGAAAGGAGAAGCCAGAAACTATAAATCAGTTAACCAGATTTTATTATCCAGGAAGCTACAAGAGCAATGTACAAGATATTCAGTGAGCAAGTACCTGGAGGATGAAGGGGTAATCACTTGCAGCTAGCATGGATTTACTAAAAACAAACCAGCTTGATTTCCTTCTTTGACAGGGTAACTGGTTTGTTGGATAGGGGGCATGCAATGGACATAATATACCTGAACTTCAGCAAGGCTTTTGACACAGTCCCACATGACATTCTTATAAGCGAGCTGGAGAAATGCAGGCTCAGTGGAACTACCATTAAGTGGATACATAATTGGTTAAACAACCACAAACAGAGTAACTATTAATGGAATGATGTCAGATTGGAGGGAGGTCTCAAGTGTGGTCCCACAGGGATGTGTTCTGGGTCCAGTGTTCTTTAACATCTTTATTAATGACCTGGATGTAGGAATAGAGAGCACACTGATCAAATTTGCAGAAGACGCAAAGCCGTGGGGCAAGGGGGAGGTTGCCAACAGTTTGAAGGATAGAGCTAAAATTCAGAGGGAGCTTGATAAATTGGAGAACTAGGCTGTAGAAAACAAAATGAAATTCAACAAAGACAAATGTAAGCTGCTACACTTAGGGAAGAAAAACCAAATGCACAAGTACAGAATGGGGGATAACTGACTTGGAGAAGGATCTGGCAGTTGGGGTGGATCACAACTTCAACATGAGTCAGTAATGTGATGCTGTTGCAAAAAAAAAAAAAAAAAAGTGCAAATGCAGTTTTAGGTTGCATTAACAGAGGCATAGCATGCAAGTCATGAGAGGTGATAGTACCACTCTACTCGGCACTGGTTAGGCCTCAGCTGGAGTGCTGTGTCCAATTTTGGTCACCAATGTATAGAAAGGATGTAGAGAAACTGGAAAGGATCCAGAGGTGAATGACAAAGATGATCAAAGGGATGGAATGCAAATCATGTGAGCAAAGGCTGAAGGAACTGGGTATGTTCAGTTTGGAAAAGAGGGGATTAAGGAAGGGACATGATAGCGGTTTTCAAATACTTGAAAGGTTGCCATAAAAAAGATGGAGAAAAGTTGTTCTCTCTTGCCACAGAGGGCAGGACAAGAGGCAGTGGGTTCAAACTACAGCATAGCAGATTTAGATTGAATCTCAGGAAAAACTTCCTAACTGTCAGAACAGTAGGCCAATGGAACAGATGCCTAGGGAGGTTGTGGAAGCTCCTTCACTGGAAGTTTTCAAAAGGAGGCTGGATAGGATAGCCATCTGTCTTGGATGGTTTAGACCCAACAAATCCTGCATCTTGGCAGGGGGTTAGACCAGATGACTCTTGTGCTCCCTTCTACCCTATGGTTCTAGAATACAGCACCAATACACTCCAAGTGAACATGTATGAAGCCAAGGGTTAAAAGCCTCCAATCTCACTAGCAGTGCCTCAATCTGAATTGCACATCTTGAATGGAACCATTGCTGGTGAGTGGCACTTTGCTTTGTGAGCATTCACACACTCCAACTTAAGTAGTTTTAAAATGGAGCTTGATGGCTGTGATTGTATGCCTGCAGCAGCAGCTGGGGACTGGACTCAGTGGCCCAGAAGGTCCCTTCCCATCTTATGTTCTCAACTTAAATGAGTTCTTATGAAAGTTTGTACAAAAGCAAAACTTTACTTTGTGGGGGCAGGGAGGGAAGATGACACTGCCTGAAACAATAAAATGGGGGAATTTTACTGGAGAAAAAGGCTAATATTCTGGTGTAATTCTTTATGCGGCAAATTATTCTCTTAGCTCTAGAAATCACCAACCACAAATGGATTAAATATACCAACATTTGAAGTAGGATCCTAGAGCAGAGACAATCTAATTAATTCCTTCATTATTTCTCTGTGCTGTTTTCCTGACTGAAAGTCAAGAAGGTTTCCTCTGTAGCTTTCAAACTTACTTTATTTTGTTAACGTCATTTCATCTATTTCACCCAACCCTCAATGGAGTCGCTTGCCAATCCTATTTTAGCTTCAAATTATTAACATTAATTTATGTGGGGATGCAATTAGGAAATGCTTTCCAATGCTCTCAGGGCTGATTATAATTAGGAAATTTTTATTGGCACCGCATGTTTGACATTAGGCTAGCAAAAAGTTAGCGTTCAAGCCACATTATTCAAGTGTGTTACTTGCAAAATACTCAGCTGTGCCCCTAAATTATTACATATGAAATGTGTGTGTGGGCAGGGCTGAGGGGGCTGATAGAAGAAAAATCTCCAGAATCTAATTACACGGCCCATATGCTCCCCTCCTGTGCAATACTGTGTGGAGGGGAACAAGTTAGTGAAAAATCTCCATGGCTACACTGAAGCTGCGTATCCAGAACTTTCCCCCCCACTTCCCTGCCCCCAAAGAAGTGGGGAGGTCAGGCTCCCAGTCCTCCAACTTCTGTCCAACTTTGTGAAAGAATTCCCCTTTGCGCTCCCAGGAGACACCCCACCCTGGCTAGGAGAGCACAGCAGGACCAGTAGCCAGGCTGTCACCAGCTGCCAGACTCCAGCTGTGCCCTGTAATGCTGTGGAGGAGACTCCCAGGGCACAGTGTGTGTTAATTTTGTCCCAAGCAACATTAACTTTTCAGGAGGTTTTCCTCATTTGAGGGTGGGGAAGCCAGCTACTTAGCATGGCTCCGCCTTCTTCTGGCTGTCCATTTTTCTTGGGTGACCCATAGTCTCAGGGCAGAAAAACAGCTACCCAGAGCAGGGAGCAGAATAGAGCGGATTGGAATTTTTCAATGGAACAGTTTTCTGTCAGAAAATACTCATTCAGAAAAATAAAAAAAACTCACAGAAGAATAGTAAAAATGAAGTGCTTCAACCATGCCTGAATGAAAAGTGATGCCATGTGGTCAGGCATGCCTCATCGGGTGATTTCAATAAGGACATTTCTGTATTTCCATCCCAACATTTCAGAATGTTTTTTGTGGGAAATTTTGACTTTTTTTCCCATTTCAGGATGAAAAGAAAGGTCAAAATGTCAGAATTTCCCACAGAACAGAAACTCTGAGTTTTGACCAGCTCTGCTTTTCTCCATCTAGAGGTCCCAGCTGTGGCATCTGCTGCAGATTTTGTTCCCTCCACTCTACACAGCATGGATCAAGGTTGCTGGGGAATCCTCTGCACTATCCGTTTTCACACGCACCATCACAGCGATTTGGGGGGAAAGAAAACAGGGGCGCAAAGACAGTTAATTAGCCATTCAAATAGGAACTAATCGGTGCTGTTTAATACCCTTGTCCTCTGGGTGGAAAAACCCAGTTCAGTCCTCAGCAGGTATTTGTTTACTTTACAAAATCACCACCCAATGCAGCATGGCCGATCATATGGTATCACAACAGTAGGAATATCTGGAATGCAACTGGGGCATATCCATTCTGCTACCAGCAGTGACAACCACTACTCCCAGTAGGAATTGAAGTGATGAGACAACAGCGAGACACTGGTGATGCAGTGATAATGCAGGAAGTCCACAAAAAAGCATTCAACTGGCAACACTTCTGATTCCTGGACAAGTGATTGTGGGTTCACAACCTGAACTCAGATTTGGGTTCATATCCAAGGCTGCCATCAAAGATATGTGGGGCTTAATAATGCACATAACACAATTAGACATGTAAATCAGATATTTGTGTATATACACACACACCACTAGTAAGGGGTCTAACTGGCCGTGTGCAACAGATGACTTACACATGCACCCATGGCACTGGGGTACATAGCTTTGAAAATTTGGCCCCAAAGAGCAATACGACAAGGAGCTGATACACTGAATCCTTCCAGTGAGATATTAAAGAAAGGTCCATGCTGCCTTTGCAGCGCAAATTAAATCTCCTGTAGCACAGTTTTAATGGAGGGGATAATAGAGATCTGGGCCAGCCCTGAAGAAGAGCTCTGTGTCAGCTCAAAAGCTTATCTCTCTCACCAACAGAAGTTGGTCCAGTATTACCTCACCCACCTTGTCTCTCTCATATCTCTGGGACCAACACCATTGGACAGTGACACAGACTTACAGACCTACGTGTTCTTCCACAGGTACCTTGAGACTCTAGAGTTTTACTTTTGTTTTCCACAGCAGCACCATACACTGAGGTACAGCATAATCCTTGGGTGCTTTAAACCTTAATCATTTATAACCGTAGCATCTATATTCTCTGCACAGCATTATGAGAGGATGAAACTACAAGGACACAGCTGGGTTCCAAATAACAGCGTTTACTAACTACATAAAACCATACCAGGCCTAGCTACATATGTACACTGCTACTCTGGCAGGGCTCTGGTGGCTTCTGCATTAGAGGACAGGTTGGCTACTAGAGAGCTCCTAAACTATTTAAAGGGCTACTACCCAATTCCTAGCACTATAACAACTCTTATTTTCCTCCACTGTTTGTAAGTACCAGCTGTAAGCATGAAATGAGAATCTGCTTAGTTACCAGAAGTGTCTTTCCTCTATTGAATGTGCACAGTTTTGTAGGGCTGCTCGTAATACAAGGTTACTGGGTTGAGTTTTTGTTGTTCAACAAAACACAACACACGCACACACACACGAATTTCCGCAAGGTTTGCCAACAGGTCTGGGGACTGGGGAGAGAGGAGTACTAGAACAAGTGTGGGGCCTCCTAAAAGTGTCCTTTTCACCATTCCCCTCTGCAATTTAAAACATTTTAGAAATGATCAAATCCTTCTTCTAGCCCCTGGAGTTTAAATAAGAAAACTGGAAATTGTGCTTGAATTGTCCAACATCATGTGGTTTATTAACAGTCTCCACTGGGAACTTGCTTTGCTTTGGCAGGTTTGACAACTGGCTTGCTTCTCATTTAAAACTGCCTCCTGACTACCTTCCCAGTTACTCCGGGAACTACACAGATGATGCCAAGAGCTGGCGGCTGGTTGAGATCTCCAGGCTAACCACCAAATACCAGCATGACCAAGCTGACAAGAGAATCTGTGCTTCCCTTTCCAAGGCAAAAAGCTGCAGCATCGAGCGTGTCTTGAGGAAGACGGAGAGATTCCAAAAGTGGCTGAAAGCAAAGCGCCTCACACCAGACCTCGTGCAGGTGAGTATGCAAGGTCCTGTTAATGAGGAGCACACCAATTTGGCAGCTACTGCAGTTACCTCCTGTAACAGAGTCTGGGGGGACTCTCTGATTGCTTCGTTTGTTTATTTTTAAAACTTCATAAAGAATCAAGGACTGTGACTCACTGGAGCTGCGTAAGCTCTAAGCTTGCAGGGCTCCACAAGAAATAGGATTTTGAGGCTCTCAGAGCACTGTAGTGGGGACACAAGAAGAGGGGGAAAGTGTCTTCAGTGCCACATGGATGATTCCCACATAAAAATGAACCAGTCCATTTTAATTTTCTTTTGTAATGATCAAGACTAGAACTGGCAGCTTTTTACAAAGCTCCTTCAGTTCCATTCTGCCTTCTCTGCTGATCGCTACTGGGCCGTCAACCCCTTAGGAAGCATCCCACGGGAAATGATTGCCAGGAAGTGCTGGTGGAGAATGGCTGGAGAGAACAAGATTAAGCCCCAGGGAGGAGAGGTAGAATGAACCAACCAAGACTTTAAAACTAGGATTGTTTTTAAAGTGAAGGAGGGTTGGGACACCACCGGGACTATGAAAAGTGAGCAGGGAACACAGATGTGCAGCAAACTTTTAAGAAACGTGCTGATTTTACGAGTCTCTATTCTCCAGGCTGTGACTTGGCCCGTAATGGAGCAGAATCTAAAGTCCAGATACAAACATCCCTAATTGCAAGGGCTCAAAATCTGAACCTTCCCACTGTCTGAGGTGCTTTAATTCAGGGATCAGATTTGACCCCTTAGAGAAATAGGATCAAGCTTTGATCTGTGATCCAAACTGGAATCCTGTCTGAGCCATCTACTTGTTGAACACCCCAATATGGCAAACCTCATACATTAAAAAACCATGAGTCAAGCCCCCCAAAATCCTGAGATTTAAAAATAAATAATAAATAATAATAATAATGTTTTTTTAACACACACACACACCCCACCAGGTTTGAGCTTTAAAGGGCACATTTTCAAGCTTTTCTGTGCAACCATGAGGGCTAGAAACTTTGTTTTCTCCAAAGAAAGTAGAGATTCTCGTGTAATCACCTGACTCTAGGAGCTGGGACTTTAAGAAAGTTGCCAGCACTGAACCCTGCTACAATGATTATTGATCTGTTCCCCTTGTCACTGGATAAATGACTAGGCTTTTTAAAAAACTGTGCTTTTCAGTTGTTTCTTTCCTCTGAAAGGTCAGCCTTCCCCCCACTCCTGGAGAGGGGATTTATAGCATCCAGCAGCCCTTGGTGAGGACAGCACCATTCTCTGTCACTACTAACTCCCTCCCTCCCGGAGGGTCAGGAAACACCTGCCTTCTCAGCTGATCCCACTGTGCGTGCATGAGAAGAAAGCACCACATTGAGGGGGCACCCAAGATTCCCTCGGAGGCAGAGCACATGCATCCTAACCCCAGGGCACTGCAGGACTCACTCCACAGGCCTGGAAGGAGCCCAGAGGCACCGGACTAGGATTCCTATTTCTTAATCTCTAGGCCATCTATAGCAACATGTGTCATGCAAGAGGAAGTTTGCTGGCCTTTTTATTGGAATCCTTAAATGTCACAGGGTAAGCGAGGCGAGACAGGTGTGTCAGTCACAGCTTCAGGGAAGCCGCTGGGTGGTTACTGCCACTAGGGAGAGGGAGGAGAAGACGAGAGAGATAAAAGGCATATGGTGCAAGCTGATAACCACACAGCAGAAAAGGCGAGAGCGGGTTTTAAACAAACCAGCTCTGGAGAAGCACTGAGCTCTGAGCACCTGCTGCAGAGTGTGAGAGGAAGGCGCCGTTCCCACTCCAGCCAAGGGGCAGGGTGCTGCCTTTTGCTGAGGATGGCTTTCAGACAAGAGACCGACACTGCCCACCCCCTGAGCAAAGGGTTGTAGTGACTGCTAAAAAAGGAGGGAAAGGAGCGGGTTGGTGGCTGGGATGGAAGGAGGATCATTCAGCTGAGTGTTTGGGCTAGAAAGGGTCACTCTCTAAAGCGGGGGATCTGCTTTGAAAATGAACCTCATAAAAATGTCAGCCTGTAACCCACCAGATCCGCTCCCTGGGCACATTCACTCAGCTCTGCTGACTCCTAGCAATCAGGAGTTTCTGCTGCTTTTTACTCCTGCTAGCCTGCAGAGCAAGTACAGTTGAGACGGAGTGAGCTGCAAATCCATAGGCATCATCAGTAACAGGGTTGTTGACTAAATTGCGATCAGGGGCACCTGTGCAAACCACTGACAGCAAAAGAGTTATCCAGGTGTCACTGTGGGGCTAATTGGTTGAGCAGAACCTTTATTACTGGCAAGAAGGTGGAAGAAGCCCAGTGTGACTCTCAGAGCTGGCAGCTAGAAAAATGAGCACATTTGAGCTGGAAGACAAAATAAACCTGGGACGGAACAGAACATCTCTTTGGGAAAAGGCTACACACCACTTTTTGGAAGATATATTGTACTTCATCTAATAGTCGTATAAAAGAGGAGAAGGAAAGGCAACTGGGGGTTACAGCAAATGTTCAAAAAAAGACTCCTTATCTAAGATTCACATTTTTTCATCAGCTGCATTATATGAATGTCTCCTTTGAAATCCTGCAATGAATTGTTTTCCATGTGCATTAAGGCAGTCTCTCTCCACAAGATGGCAGTGTGGAGCGTTTTACTGGTGCTGAGGTGGGAAACCCAATATAGTATAGCAGGGCAAGCTGGTGAAACCCGTCTGGTGAGCAAGTTTCATGGGAGGTTGTGTATAAAATTGGGCGCTGTCATGAGAGTGGGGCAGAATTACTTTAAATCAATAGCCAAACAAACTGACGTGCTTAAAATATCTATCTACTGAACTCAGGAAACCTGTATGTTTCAAAATGGAGAAATTCTTCCTGAGATCTGCTATAGAGATGTTTAATTATTCAACTCCTACTCCTCTCCCAGGGGTCCCCGTCTTATCAAAGGCTCTTGCCACTACAGAAAGCCCCCTCACTCCTCCCACACTTCCTCCATTTCTCTGAAACCCAATTTCAGTTGGGCTGGACAGTGTCACAAACACACGTCACACGAAACAAAATCCCAACACACGGTGAATTCTGTTTGCATGCCCCGACATTGCAGCCTACTTTCTCCTACAGTCTAGAATTTCCTCTGTGCACATTTGAGAATGCTGAACTTACATAGGCTCCCTCATGCCCGAGAGCCAAATTGCCGGTGCCAAGGCCAGGGCATCATTCAAACTCAAGAACAAACTCACTGAGCAAATTTCAGCAAGTTTTCAAACCTTTCTGGTCCTGAAAGTCAAAGCAGGACACGGTGCTCTGCAATCAACAGAACACACCTTACACACTGATCTAGGATTGCAGCTTTCACAGCTGCATGGGTCTTTGAATCTGAAAATGAAGCAGACTAGCATAAACTGATATCACTTAGTTTGAATGGAATATAAACTTGGTCTCATTTAGAAGTGCAGTTGTTTTCCCCCTCACTTTTAATTCTCAATAAAGGTGGACCTAAACCAATACCCCAGATTGCAAATACCTCCCCTAAAATCCAAATGTGGATCCAAATTTTGCAAATGGCCACTCTTTATAACGGGCTGAACCAAAAACCTGGAACCAAACATCCCTGAAATGTGAGGTGTTTGAAATTCAGAGCCAGGTTTTCTGGTTTAGTCCCACTGTAAAATGAATGACGGGTTTTCTGTGCATTTCTCTGACCTGTTCAGCTGCAGGAGGTTGGAGATCTCTCAGATACCCCTCCTGAGATTTAAACAGCAAGCGCTCCAGAGGTGTGTCCCCTCTGAGCTGTGATTTCAGTGGTATGGTATTTGCAGTGCAAATCAATGTCGGGGTGAATGCTTTGTTTTGTGAGATGATAAACAACTGCAAACACTTAACACAAGAACTATTCAGTGATTGGCATTTTTCGTAACGCTCGGGGTTCTATTGATGTAGTCAAGGTAGCAGTATTCCCCATCAAACTATGGTCACTAAGCTGGTGGCTGCACCAGCCTCCCTGTAGCTTTGGATGTATAAGAGATCTGACAGAAACTACTGGGCTTAAGTAATTTTCTTTTATAGAACAGAAAATTATGACAAACCTTAACATACTTGAATCAAAATGACAGACCATGAAATAATGTTTTTCACTTTTCACTGACTGCCCTGCCTGACCCAACTATCAGTTGGGCTGCCTGCCACAATAATTATTTCATCTGCCACAGTGAAAATCTTTATTGCGAGCTACAAATGCTTCAGTACTGAAATCATGCTTGCCCCAGAGACAATCTTGATTTAACTCTGTGTTTGTGTGCAGCACTGGATTGCACGTATTAGCCTGTACAGTAGTAATAGCGACATGCTGTTTTGTCTGTGTTTCAAGCTCCAGAATTCATCACTTTCAGCATCAGAGTTCACATCACGTGCTGCTTGTTTTTTTCGGTGTGAGGTGAACAATAAAAAAGTCGGCTAGTTTCAGCAGAGATCTCCTGCAGGGCAAATTTCTAATTCTAACAACAAAGAACAGCAAAGAAAAGGCTTGAGGCACCAAAGATGTGAACAATATCAAGGTACAAGAAAAAACCCTCAAGTTTTTCAACTTGCCCATTTTGCACATATAAGTTATAATGTGAAGCTGTTAATCAGCATGATAGTCCAGCTCCCACCACATAACCACCATCTTTAGGTATCTGGCCCCTGAGGAGCAACCTTTAAAACCTCACTTTGGTCATTAAATGTCAGCAAGTGGTTCATTCATCTAATGTCTAGTCCTTTGTAGGAAAGTATTTTTGATCCACAGCCATCTCCCAGACCAATCTCTTTTTGACTTATTGCCTTGTTACTAGAGATGTGCCTGAACCAAACCTCCAGGTCTGAACAGACCTGAACTTTAAGTGGAGAATAATGCTGGAATCTGAAGCTGGAACAAGATCCTGATTTTTGCAATAGTCTTCTATCTCCGTCATGGGCTGAACCAAAGTCTCAGATTCAAACATGCAAAACCTATGGGTGGTTTGAAATCCAGATTCAAATTTTTTGCAGCCTGGATTCATTTCTAATTGTATTAATTCACATAATATACATAGCAGTCACTCCTTAGTGTGAACTGCAGATGGCAGTGATTCAGGATTGAGTTTATCCCTTCCTTGACTGTTTGGTAGTACTTTGTGATTGTGATAGTATAAAGACAGGATGGTTGTGCTGCAGAGGTCTCTTCTGTGTCAGGAAGAGCTCTGAGTCTGTTTGCACAAATAAGCACACACACACACCAATTTGTATTCTTGTATTCGCTGCCAGGGCCGGCACTAGGATTTTTGCCGCCCTAAGCAAAACCAATTTTGGCCACCCCCCGTTTTTTTTTTTACCCCACCCCCGGCCCCGCCTCAACTCCACCCCTTCCCCAAATCCCCAGCCCTGCCTCCTACCCCCAGGCTCTCAAGCCTGGGAGGGAGGGAGGGAGAGGGAGAAGCAACGCGCGTGCCGTGGCCGCTTGGGGTCTCCCCCTCCCTCCCAGGCTCTCAAACCTGGGAGGGAGGGGGAGCAGCGGCACGCGAATCAGCTGTTTCGCATGCCGCAGCTGCTCGGGATCTCCCCCTCCCTCCCAGGTTTGAGAGCCTGGGAGGGAGGGCGAGCAGCGGTGTGTGAATCAGCTGTTTCGCACACCGTGGCGCGCGAGCGGCAGCAGCGGAGGTGAGCTAGGGCAGCCGGTGCACATTTTTAGGGGCGGCATGGCCAGCGCCAGAACGCTGCCCCTAGAAATGTGCCCTCCCAAGCACCAGCTTGTTTTGCTGGTGCCTAGAGCCGGCCCTGTTCGCTGCATGTCATGGACTAGGAAAAAATTCCATTTGAGTGAAAGTTGATATAGCTGGGTCAGTCCCTTATTAGACACAAACTTGGGATTTTTTTAAACCAAACTAAATGAGAAGCACCGTGACACAGCGCCAAACATGCTGTCAAATGAGTTGGCATGTCTAAGGCTATGTCTATATGTACAGTGATACAGCTGCGCCACTGCAGTGCATCTTGTGTAGACGCTCTATGCCGACAGGAGAGAGCTCTCCCATCGGCATAATAAAACCACCTCCACGCGCAGCAGAAGTATGTTGGTGGGAGAAGCTCTCCTGCCTGCATACCGCTGTGCACAGACAGGAGTGCTTATGTCAGCATAACTTATGTCGCTCAGGGAGGTGGTTTTTCACACCTCAAGCACCATAAATTATGCCGACATGGGCTGTAGTGTAGCCTTAGTTTATAGGGTGAGAAGACATTACAAGGGACTTAAGACATTCTGTAGATAAACCAATTATTTCTAGTGCTTTGAATTGCAAGATCTTCAGGTGTGTGTCCAGTCAGTGGATTTTGTCTGACAATTTTACAATTTTAGATTTACATTTTTTAATTGACTTTCTTTTCAGCAGCAGAGATGGCACTGTTCTTTCCCCCTAAAAATGCTGACCCCACTCCAGTGAAGCACTTAAGATGTGCTAAACTTTAAGCATGTTAGTACACCTATTGAAGCTAACGAAGCCTATTTACCTGAATAGTGCTTTGCTGGACCGAGGTCTTTGGTAAGTAATTAAAATATTAAGAAATTGTATTAATTGTTGATATCTATGTGGGAAACAAGGATTTCACCTATTCAGCTTCCAGCCTCACCCTTGTTCATTCTGTTTCCATGCCATAAATAGCACTGGCCTCAAGTCAGAAAGTATGAATGAGCAGTCTGAAGACCATTTAACTCAAGTGGGTGTGTTCTGGCTCCCAAATTAATGACAAACATACATTGGATACTCCTGCATGTTCACACCGACTTGTATTTCAGATTCACTTATCTGCTCCCTGCTGAGCAGTGTGAATGAGGCAGCTATAGGATTCTGATCTTTGTAGTGGAAAAAGCGCCAGTCACAGTTTTAATTAGGAAATCCCAAAAATAATTCCATGGGAAGTGAACAGCTTTGATCACCTTGCCAAGTTCATATAATAGGATGAGCTATGAAGTTGGAAATTACATTTTTTTATTGCATTAAAGTATCCCCATTTCTGCTCCGACAGCACGTAGTTATGGGTCTCAGCGTTTGCATTACAAACTCCTGTAGGCAGCAGGGATTTCTAACTTTGGCTGCAAATATTTGCACACACTCTCAGCGACAAGAGAACTTCGTCACCACTTATCAACCATTTAACACAATTCTGCTTGGCTCTTTTTCCCCCCTCACTTCTCTTCCAAAGGAAAAGTGACTCGAAGTCAGCAATAACATGTCTGAGAGAACTGTAAGACAGAATTGCCATTTTTCTGCTTAGTTTTGTGCTAGACAAAGAATAAATATCTTCTTGCTAATGCTGTTCTGGAAGAGAGAAATATAAGAGGACTAGTAACATTTAGATACTGTCAGAGTTAATTCTCCGTGTCATTTCTCCATAACTGACAAAGTAAAGTGCATGTGTTTTAAAAATTAAGCTATGTCAAAGTACATCAGTGTAAATAAACATTGTCATTTATACCAGCTGCAGATTTTTTATGTACTTTTATAACTCAGATATTCAAATATAGAAAATGCAGCTTACCATGTGATGAATCCATAAACCTGAGAATCATTTGTTGCTGGTATCTGCAAGTATAAGCAAGATATTAAACCTATATGTAAACCTTATCAGAAAGAGAATACATCCTATACAGACACCTACATACAATATGTATATGTGAGTTTTTAAATTTTATCTAGCATCCCTAGTGAATAATATCATAGAAAAAGATCAGCCATAGGCTAAGGTGAACAAGGATGTGCTTGGAAGATGCTCTTTGAAAGAAGGAAGTGACTCACTGAAGGGAGAGGGCTCCAGAAAGATGGAGAACACCAGTGAATGAACAACACTTACTACAGAGATTTGCACAGAGGGACACAGACCCTAGAAGCAAAATTAATTCAATGTACTGACACAGAGGCAGACAGGAGCAAGACCTCCAGGTTGGATTGGATGGTTCAGAAACTGTGTGCCGTTTTGAGATACCTTCATGAATACATAGCGTAGGGAAAGTCTGAAACATGGGATTGTAGCCAACATAGTTCAGTGTTTAAAGAAGAGTCTACTGTAGAATATCCCTAACCTGCTCCACATTGCTAACAGTAATTGAGAGCAACAGAGGGTCCTGTGGCACCTTTGAGACTAACAGAAGTACTGGGAGCATAAGCTTTCGTGGGTAAGAACCTCACTTCTTCAGATACAAGTAAAGTAATTGAGAGGAATCCCTTATAAAGGTAGCTGTAAGGGGGATCTGGTACAAACCTACTGGCAGAGTTCTCAAATAGCATGTAGAGCAGATCCTACTAGGCTGAAATATTGTGAACTCTTACAGCTGCCAAGTATAGTCATCCCAAGTACCTTTGTTTTTTCCTCCCAGGGGCTACCTAGTCCAATGCTGCGCTGTCCCTCACAGCGGCTCTTAGACAGAATAGTGCGGCGCTATGCTGAGGTGCCAGATGCTGGCAGTATCTACATGGATCACCTTACAGACCGGGACAAACTACGCCTCCTCTACACACTGTCAGTGAATGCACATCCCATCCTGTTACAGGTATGGTGCCTCTCCTTGTGGTGAAATATCCTGAAACCAATCTCAAGTATGACCTTCTCCACTTGCTCAGGACTCCCAGCAGGTTCTTTCACTATCATGCTAAGCTTTATGGACCTTGTGCCTCATTGAGGCTAAAAAATTAAGTCAACTCTGAAGAACCTGGGCCTGATGTGTATAGGTGCGGAGCACTTGAAACTCCCTTTGAAGGCAGAGAAACCTGCAGGGGCTCAACACCTCTAACAATAGAACCTGTGTGGATTGGAATTCAAGGAAACAACAAAATTCCAGTATCAGAGGGGTAGCCGTGTTAGTCTGAATCTGTAAAAAGCAACAGAGGGTCCTGTGGCACCTTTAAGACTAACAGAAGTATTGGGAGCATAAGCTTTCATGGGTAAGAACCTCACTTCTTCACTTGCATCTGAAGAAGTGAGGTTCTTACCCACGAAAGCTTATGCTCCCAATACTTCTGTTAGTATTAAAGGTGCCACAGGACCCTCTGTTGCTTTTAACAAAATTCCAGTGGGTCATGTTCCGTTTGTATTGTTAATATATTACATTAAATGCCAAATAATTTATCATCTAAACAGAGAGACCCAGACTAATGGATTAGCGCAAGGGTTGATTCCTGCTATGTGATTCCTCAGCCTTAATGCTGCATTAATATTCATTTTTTACATGCATCAGACACACTAGGACTGAACCAAAATTCAGTGCTACATTTGGATTAGCATCATGCTCTTCCTAAGAGCCATTTCAGAGGGAACCTCTGATCCCCCTCAACAGCACTGTCCACTTCTTTCCTACTCCTCATGGCCAACTCATACCAACCCCTATATTGTCCCTTTTCCTACGGCACCCTTCCCGGGACAGGCTATTTTTTGACTCCCCATCCTTGTCAGCTGTCTCAGATCCAGACCCCTTCCCAGCATTGTCCCACACTCTCACTCATGCCCAGAAGTGACCTCTAGAATCTGGGCAGACTGCAGGTTTGATGCTGAACTCCAGGACCAGATTTTCAAATATGCTCAGTACCCATCTGCTCCTATTGCTATCAGTGGGAAGGGCCAGATATTGGGCAGTTTTGAAATTCTGCCACTACCTGGGAGCTGTTGAGTGGGTGCCAAATTCTTCTGAAATCTGGCTCCTGGTCACTCACAAAGACACTTGTCTTATTCTTCACTCTGCCAGTGGTGTATGTTCAGATCATCTCTGACATTCTCAGCAAACTTCGCTTATGTCATCATGGAGATCTGCTTACCTCAGCCTGCAAGGTCACTATGATGGTGTACGTCAG
This sequence comes from Chrysemys picta bellii, assembly GCF_011386835.1. Taxonomy (NCBI): domain Eukaryota; kingdom Metazoa; phylum Chordata; order Testudines; family Emydidae; genus Chrysemys; species Chrysemys picta. The sequence goes on from NC_088791.1 coordinate 200,766,613, forward strand.
GGAGCATTTAGAGTAAACTTTTATCTCAACAATGCTCATTAGTCCACTTCAAAATTTAATAGCTAAAAAAAACACTTTACAAAATGTCTTTCCAGAAAATGGAACAGCAGCCTTTAATAATGTTCAGGAACACAGAACTGGCATACCAGGACCTCTGCTTAATCAAAAGTAGAAGTTCGGTCTCTGCAGTGCCTGTTTCAGAATGCATTAGGAAGCCTGCAAGAAAGTTACTTTTGAAAAGTAATAATCTAACCAAAACCTTTGGGTTTGTGAGGTTAAGAAAGAGAGAGATTCCCTCTTGATGCGATGTGGTATGATAACTGCATTGCTTGCGAGAGGCGAGTCCATCCTCATGAATGCAGACAGAATCTTTATGCTATATCACATAGCCATGTATTCTGGGGATGCTACAGAAAAGTATTTTATAAATGGTTTAGAACATTTTTGAAAAATATGAACTATTTCTCTCCCCCCCCGTACCTGAATTACCATGGCGTCAACTGCATGGGGCTCAGCAGGAGCCATCCAAAAATAACCTAAAAATAGCTTTTCTATGCCTAAAAATGTCATGACTTTAAAGTATATCATTATTTTGGCCTTTCCAGAGAGTTCGGAGTTTCCCTTTCCTAATGGTATAAAACTTCTGGGTCATGAGATCTCAGACTTTACATTCATGACACACAAAAATTGTAGCTGGTCCATGCCCATCCCTGGGCCTCAGTTCCAGGTAATTTTAGGAGAGTAACTCCACACTGGGGGATGGAAAACAGAAAACAGCAGCAGATTGATTTTGCAGCAGATTGATTTAAAAGAACAAGGGCAGTTGTTTGAAACAGCTCCGGGCTTTGGAATGGTGGAAGTTGTCTTGGGGGTGGAAGATGGATTAGCAGGCAGAGGTGAAGTAATATGGCCAAAGGCGCATGATAAATATATTGTAGGCTTCCGCTGTTTATCAAATAGTGCAGCAATTGCTATTTATCTCAGGAGCATTGTATGTGTGTACATGCGCACGCGTGCTGACTATATATTGTAGCATCAGACATATATCTGGTATTGCTGTCCAAATGCCACATGTTCAAAAATCATTAGGCAGGCCCCAAAAGTCATGATTAAAAAAATAATACATTTTGAGTTCTTGTTATTTGCTTCTCAGTGTTTAGTCTTTAAAGTGCACTGGAGTCATATTTTCATGCTTTTCTATTAAACCATGAGCGCTAGGAACTATTTTTAAAAAGTGACAGCCAAGGCCCTCAACTATTCCCATGACTCCAGGAGCTGGCCTTTTAAGAAGAAACACCAATTATAACAAAACTTGGCAACACTATGATGAGACCACAGTATTCTCAATCACAAATGTTCAAAAATATGGAATCAGACATACACACCCCCAAATCATTACACTGGCTTCACATTTATGAGATATTTAAAAATAATAAATGTGGGGTTATTTTTAGTTGTCTTGAGATGTTTCATTGCTGCCATCAGGGCTAGAAACTTCTTTTCTAAAAAAATACAAGTCAGTCAACTTTCAGGTAATAACACAATTCCACCAGTTAGAGGCTTTAAGAAAGCCCCCAAAATTGCAAGATTCCTGATAAAAATCATGAGTTTAGAACACAATTTCTTAAAGAATCCAATAATCCTCTAATGCAATCAGAGCCCTCACAGCAGAGGCTGTTAATGTAGCAAAAGACAGTGCACCACCCAAAAACACTTTCACTTTCCATTCGCTGGCCTCTCCATGTCACACCACCCACCTGAAACCATACAAACTCTCTCTCTCACACACACAAACACACACACACACACACACACACACACAGTAGCACGGTGGGCACTCACTACCACAGCGCTTCTTGCTGGTCCTCTGGGAATTAGCTCAGTTCCAGCCTCAGAACACGTCCTGCTCGGTGTCTTGCTACCCGTGCCTGCTTCCTCCTGATCTCCACCACTTTTAGCACTTCAGGGCCCGCATCCCTCCCGGACCCTGGTGCCCCTTACTTTGGGATGCTGCCCCACAGCAATGCCCCCACACTCTGGGTCTCCCCTCCCCAATCCCCTAAGCCCACCTTGCCTCAGTGACCCACTGCCAGTCCTCATCTAGCCCCTTCCTTTAGGGGCAAACTGCAGTCTGAAGTGGCCACTCATCATCGGCAAGGGGGGTTGGACTTGCTGCCTTTCTAGCCCCAGCTGCCTCCCTGCAGCCCAGGGCCAGCCCACAACCTTTTGGCACCTGAGGCGGGGAGCTGAAATGACGCCCCCATGCCCCCTCACTTGGGCCAAAACTTTGAAAGGTCTCAATTCTGCCTTCTTCCTGTTCTACACCTCTCATGATACTGCTCTGCTACCTACCCCAATAAAGGAGAACTAACAACTTTAAATGCCTTGTTCACAAATTTTAAGTAACACTTAACTTTCAAATGCTTGAACAGCAAATGTAACTTTTCTTGTCTGCATAGTAAACACTGGCATTTTTATCTGTTTGAATAATCAAAGTGGTGCTTTCCGTGCCTTCTTGGTTGCAAAGATTTGAACTGCTTCCTGAAGGTCCACAGTCTGGGCCAGCTCATGCTCTGTTGAGATGGTTGCAAGGCCAACCAGCCTCTCCTGTGTCATTGTGGAGTGTAGATATGTTTTTATTAACTTCAGCTTGGAGAAGTTATTCTCCTCTAGCAACTGTTACAGGAAGTGTTAGAAGTATGCGCAGAGCAACAAAAGCATTTGGAAAGAGGGTGGTCCTCTTATTTGTGCACATATATTCCAGAACAGCCTTTGGAGTTGATCCTGCTGAAATATATCTTGAAAGGGCTTTCAGTTCATCACTTAAATCACTTGCATCAATATTGCGCATGTCATCATGTGTCAACACTGTCTCTAGTGCCCTGCATTGCTGGTGTAGATCTTCTTCAGATATAGTGAGGAGTTTTGGAATATCATACAACATCCCAAATATACTGCTGTGTTCCTTGAGCTGCATGAAATGTTCTTCAGCTGACTGTATTGCAAAATCTAGCACCTGGTTAAAGAATTCAACTTTGAATTGTTGTTTGGGGTCTCTTATGGGATTATCCCATGCCTCGTAATCAAAATGTCGTCTTCTTTGGTGACTCTTGTATTCTTGAATGGGTAGAAGAATAGCTTCAGTGTGAAGTTCCTCTGCCAACTTCTGTGCACTCTTCAGACTGTTTTGAAATCCCTCATCTGACCGGTAAGACTGTAGGTATGACTTTTCTTTGTCCAGTTGTTCCATTGCTCCAGATATATCAAGGTCAACACCTTGGAGTCTCTTGCTTTCAACATTGATTTCAAGCACTATGTCATGCCACAACACTAAGCCACACAGAAATTTGAAGTTATGTATGTTTCTGGTGATTCCATTTCCCTCTGCCACTGTCCTCCCACGAACAGTTCCTGTCATAGCATTATCCTCCATAATGGCAACTATGGCATCATCTATCTTCCCAATTTGGTGTTTGATAGGCTTTATCGCCTCCATTCAACTTTCCCATCATGTGGCACTCAGTGGTTTCAGTGTCAGAGAGGATGTTCCCAGATGTTGCTTCAAAATTTGCCATCGATGAGTTGATGCAGAGAAAAATACAGAGATGCTTTGAATTACATTAAAAAAATCAGCAGCCTCACTAGAAGCTGATGCTGCATCAGTGACCACCAAGTTCAATGAATGAGAACTGCATGGGACAAAAAAAGCTCGAGGGTTTAACTCTCGCATCCGTGTCTGCACTCCTCTGTTCTTTCCTCTCATGTTGGCACCATTATCGTAGCCCTGACCTCTCATGTCAGCTATCGCAATTCCTGTATCTTCCAGCTTTTTAAGAAGCACATTTGTCATACCAGCTCCTGTAGTATCATCAATGTCAATAAATTTTAGAAAATGCTCTCTGACAGTCACCATTGCAGGGACATTTTCACTAGGTTCTGTTGTTGTTACAAAACACACCATTAAAGTCATTTGTTCCGTATGGCTGATGTCAGGTGTGCAGTCCAGAATAACTTGCTGACTTCAGATCTGCCACAATCTTCTGTTTGACTTTTGTTGCCTGTAACTGTATGATCTCATTTTGAATTGTTTTTCCAAGGTAGTGGTGTGTGTACATTTCTTGGGAGGTGACTCTTCTTAGATGTTCCTGGAGTACAGCATCAAACTCAGCCATCAGCTCAACTTTTAAGGAACTTTCCATTGTTTGGCACATATAGCTGATCTGAAGTGTCATGCAGTGCTAGGTTTTGGGTAGCAAGCATTCTCACAATGGCAATGAGCCTTTTCAGAACATTTTGTCAGTAAAGAGACTCTGATGCAATCTTCTCTTGATGCTGATCATCTATGGTGGCCTTTAACCTTAGTCTCATCTCAAGCTCTTTCCACCTATGGAATGCTCTCTGGTGATTTGCTGCCTTCTCATGGCATGTCAGATTTCTAGCAAGATTCTTCCTGTCCTCTGTTCCTGTAGAACCCAATGTGGCTGGAACATTAGGAAGAGTTTGCAACAAAAACAGTATGCAGCATTCTGGGTTTTTGAGTACATAACCCATGGCCTCTCCACTTTATCACCACTGGGGATTTCACGCCAGTAATGTGTTGGATGGAAACTTCTATTTTCATTGTCTTTGGGGGACATGAAGTTTTTCACTTGCTGTGGCCCATGTATTACAAGGAAGTCCATCAGGCTACTGCTCAAGTAGGTCCCCAGTCCTGGATCATCTAGACTTAAGGAACTAAACTCAGCGGCAGCTGTTTCTTGCGCCTCCACCACACTCTTCTCTGATCTACACTTTTCTTCAGGTACAGAAGAGGCTCCTCCTCCTCTCTCTCCCTGCAGCTCCTGCTGCTTTCTGTTATTCCCTCTCACCTTTTCTCCTGCCTGCCTGTTATGTCTCTTGTGCCCTCCTTCCTCCAGCACAGCACTCCACCATCTCTGTGCAGCTAGAGCAGAGAGAATACATATGCACCAGCAGCAGACACAATTTTCTACACTCTGGGTCCTAGTGGCGCCCCCCACCCCCAGTCTGGCATCTGAGGTGGCCGCCTCAGTTCGCCTCATGGTAAGGCCAGCCCTGCTGCAGCTCTAGTACCTCCCCTGGCCTTTAGCAAGGCCTCAGCCTGGGGACTCACCAGGCCAGAGCTCCTCAGCTCTGCTCTGCCTCAGGTACTCTGCTTGCTCTCCCAGGCAGCCTGGTCCTCCCTCCTCCCCAGCTGGAGCAAGAGTCTCTTCTCCCATTCTCTCAGCCTGCCCTTTTATCAGGGCCAGCTGTGTCCTAATTTGGTGCAACCACACCTATGATTGACTCCCCAACCAGCCTCCCTTGGCTGCTTTTAACCCATTCCTAACCAGAGCAGGGTGACCACCCCACTACACACACACACTTTACTGCATATTCCTGGAGACTCTGTATGTGTGCATCACCACATACACACCTCAGTATTTACAGTGACTAGATCCATTATTTTCCTTCTCTTCCCACAGATTTTCCCAGAAGCGGAGGGATGGCCATTTCCAAAGTATTTGGGGTCCTGTGGCCGGCTGATTGTCACTGCCAGCACCAGGCCTTTAAAGGAGTTCTACAGCTCTCCTCCTGAGGTGGCGGCAGATCTGGCTCTCCAGCTCCTCTCTCTTGTCAATTCCATGAGGAACAATGACATGAACTATTTCTTTTATTTCGTCCATGTTGATGCTGGCACATTTGGCATTTTTAACAATGGGCTTCTGTTCATCCGGGATGCCAGCACACTGGGAATCATTGACAAGCAGGAAGGTACTCAGTATGATCTCTAAATAAGCATCTGTCATAGGAGGATTTAGCTATGCTAGTTTTATTTAAAACATCAAAAATTGCTCAGTAAATTGGATAATTAAAAGTTCAAGAGGAGAAATTTACTGCCAATAAAAACAGAACCAGCTCCTGCAGTGCTGAGCTCTGTATTCAGAATGTTACAGACCTTTCAGTGGTACTGTAAATGGTGCTGTGACTAACACTACATTAAAGAGCATTGGAACAGTGTTTGTAGCACTACACAGCTACACACTGGTAATATCTGTGACTAGCGACAGTGGACGACACGGCAATATTTGAATGCTAATATTCAACAGCTTCCACTTCTTTCTTTAAAAATTGGTGTCACAAAAAATTAATTTGCAGACAGAAACTTTACAGGCCTATCTCAGTTTTAAATATTTGGCCAAATCCTTTAGATTCTTCCAGGCCATTTTATCCCATTGACTTTAGAATTATTAACAAAGGACAACCCCTTTTTGCCAGTTTGTCTTCAATTCAAGCTCTGCCTTTCACCAGGCAAACTGTGAAATAATACACCACCAAAACTAGAGCTGAGCAAATAGCATTCGTCTAATAAACTTAACACATTTCACTTTTTTCTTTTTTTCCCCACACTTAAAAAAATGCATTCAGCTTATGCAGTCATCTGCATAATTCTCAAGTACACCTCTACCCCGATAAAACACGACCCGATATAACACGAATTCGGATATAACGCGGTAAAGCAGTGCTCTGGGGGGGCGGGGCTGCGCACTCCGGTGGCTCAAAGCAAGTTCGATATAACGTGGTTTCACCTATAACGCGGTAAGATTTTTTGGCTCCCAAGGACAGCGTTATATCGAGGTAGAGGTGTAGTCACAAATTTATACTGATTTTGTGAAAATCTTCTAGTGAAACATTCAGTTATATATCTTTTGCATTATTGGTCCAGCTCCAATCAGATCACCTCTTGTTGAGTCTTACTGGTTTTGGATGAAATGGAAAATTGAGGCCTTAAGTATTGTGGCAATTTCTATAGGAACGTCAAGTTTCAGCTCAGTATTTACGTTGTACTCGAGTTCCTCTGCTATTTTAATGGAATGCATTATTCTTCTCCCCCATCTATAAAACACTGCGGGGTAGCAATGAGTTCTTTTCACATCAACCTTTCAGAGACATCTATACATTTCAGAAGTGTGGAAAATGACCCTATACATACAGCCTACAAAGTGCTTTGGGACAAAAGGTGCTAAATTAACCTAGGTTATTATTAACATGGGTATACACTATTTTAAATGACATTTTCTTACCAAAATTACAAACATGTATGATTATAAAAGATTTATACATTTCTAACTAATGTTTTTATTGCCTTTATTAGGTCTCCAGATGACTGATGAGCAACAGGAGTATAAAGACATATTTAGCTGTTTGGCTTCGGACTGCCAGTCTGCATTTCCCTCCTGTAATTCAGTCAAAGAGAAGCAGAGCCTCGTCATGGTGTGTCAAGAGCTTCTACCTAAGCTCCTAAAGGGAAAATTCCTCCAACCTGTTCAGGAGAAAATAGACAGGTTCCTAAGGCTCTGTGCAGACAGCTTCAGAGCAGACCAGGAAGTCAGTGATGCCGCTGGAAAGTTGACAGAGCTCTTGAAATCTTTGCAATCTTGCGATTCCCATTTTGCCTACCGCTACCCTGACTGCAAATACAGTGACAAATACTAACGGCTGAGAGAAAGCTCTTCTTGAAAGAGTGGAGTGGTGTGCACACAGCTCAGCTCTCACAGAAAGTGAAGAGGCTTCAGGATGGAGATGAAAGGAGGATTCATAGAAGCCCTGGCTTCCTAGCATGATACCAGAGAGAAGCAGCATAACACACCTAGGGCTTCCATCTGACTCAGACACACTTATCACATTGGTGTGTTTGGTATGATGTGAAGTCTTCACTTAAGTGTTATAACATTTCATGAATGACCTGAATTAAGAGATGAATAAATCTTATTAATGCATTTTGGTCTTAGAGGAATTTTGCATGGCAGCCATAAAGAAAAATTAAATACTAAGCCACCTTGGTCACAACTAGGTGGAGTCGTATACTGGCAGATAACACAGATCCTGCTGATAAAGACTATACAAATTATATGAGATGGATGGAAACATTTAAGACTGTCCTTGTGGGGCTATATTAGTGTCATAAAATTTATCTTCTCTGAATTGAATTATCTGATCAGTTTGCTACCATTATGTTACTATTATGATTGCCAATTAATTTGATGTTATATGGGTTGGAAAGAAGCAATAGATAGCATTAAAGAGCTGAAAGCTCCCATTTCTTTTATGTCTTCATTTCTCTAACTCCCAATTGCATAGCACAATTTTTAATCTTTGCTGGTTTGAGAGATGGTAATTGGCATGTAAAGCAGTGTCTACACTGCACCATAGTGCAGACTACACAGGTGTGAATTGCAGAGCACACCGAAGACTTGCCGTCTAACTGCCCTGTGGGTACACTGCTAGCGCAAACTAAAAGGCACCTATGTTTGCATTAACATAGTCCTCTTTCTAACAAATACTTTTTTTTAAAGACAGAAAAGCCCTCAGATCTGATTCAACTAATGTGTATTTTTCACTTTTCCCCCCAATACAATCCCAGTACAATTTTCCAAACAGTCAAAATACTTGTATTTCACTTGCAACTCTGTTGAAGACAGACACCATCTGGTTTCAAGTAAATCTCCATTTAGTTAAATCCTCATGTTTGCATTGAAAAATCTCTTTTCCTTAGAAATTATGGTTTAACTTGTAACCCGTCTGCCCATCTAAGTTGGCAGCAACAAGGGCCGGGTTCTGTATCTAGGGGTTCCATTTCAATAACGCAATACAAAACCAGCTCAAGCCCCCACCCAGTGACCTGGGACAATTACATACCACCCCCTGGGCGCCTCTAAGAGGCAATACTTCCTCTCTCGCAAGCACGGAGTCTGACTGTAGCAGAAAATGTTTAATATAATAACATGAGGTAAACGACATCAGCATTAAATTGGAAAAACACCACAAATAGGATTCATAACACAAACCATGAGCTAAAGACCCACCCCAGCAAATTGGGCCGTGTCCTTTCCCTTTGGTTCTTGAATCCAGCAGCCCAAAAATCACCCAGAGTCCCCAAAGTCCAACACCCCCAAAGTCTCTTGGGTCCAGCAACCACCCAAAGTCCCAAAAGTCCAACAACCCCCAAAGTCTCTGTCCCTGGTCAGTGCAGCCCCAGAATAAAAGGGGGGCACGCAGGGTGTTAAGGGGCACCTTACGTGATCCGAGGCCGGCCGGCCATCTCTCTGTGGGGTTCCGCCGCAGCCTTCACCACGAGCCAGTCCACTTCCTGCCGTCCCACGAACTGCTCTGCTCTACGAGCTGCTCCGCTCACCGACCTGTGAGCCACTCCAGCCACTTGCTGCTCTTCCAGTTGTCCCCGCAAATTGCTCCACCAGCTGCTTAGCAATATAGCTTCCACCATTGGCCCAAAGTGAATTCAGCTCAGCAGCCTGTAGCTAGACTCCTAATGGAATCAAAGTTAGCTCTGACATTCAACAGTGGAGAGAGGAGGTAGTGCAATTGGTGTTTCAAGCCCTCAGAGGGGGCCCATACCATCAGGTACAAATACCTGTCCCCATCCTCTCTTAATTCACTGGGTTTTGTAACCCATGCCCCTTGTCAAGCAAGTGCTACTTAAGTAATGGTGAGTCCTTCTGTCATACAAGAGTTCCATTGGCCTTGATTCACAGAATCAGGGTAACAAAACTTTATTCTTCCTGCCCCAATAACAGAGAAACTGGGGATCCCACACCAGCCAAAGTAACCACTTTCAGTTGCTGTTGTTTCATGCTAGGCGAGGTGGGTGTGCCTATGCAAACAAGATCAGCCCCGGGAGTTCTTTTCCACACTCACCATAATTCACCACCAAATGTCAGGTAGAGCTCATCTTGACTCTGCTTACAAACTCAAGGCATTTGTACCTTCAGAGTTGTGTTGATAGATGATTAACTTGCCCTTATAACACCCCTGCGCGGTGAGGAAGTATTATCATCTCAATTCTACCGAAGGGGAAATGAAGCACATATAGAGTTAGGGCCACAGATAAGTAAGTGTCGACATCCACCTGATTTAGGCACCACTGTTGGTCTCAAAACTCAGCTGCCACCTAAGCCCGTATGTGCCTACGTTTTCACCAGCTGGCATTTGCAAAGCTGTCTAAGCATTGCTGCCACGCCCCAGTTTGTAAACTGCTCCAAGCATCAATTGTGTGTGCAGATTACTATGACTGTAGATTAAAATAGGGTAATATAGGCATAAATTAGACATGCAAATATACTCCCATTTTTGCATGTTCAGTTACATGCCTGATCTTGTGAAAATCAGACCCATGACATTGAATTCTCTTTCCCATTATCACTCCTGACACAAAATAGTAAGTGCACCTTTCACTCTTAAGAAGTGGAAACATTTTTAAATAATCTGAAGGCAAATTTAGCTGTAGGCCCAGATGTTATCACAGCAAAAATGTTTTAATATAAAGTAAAAGCAATTATTGCAGCCCTCTTCTATGACTTCAGTCTATTTCTACACTATGGCTGTGTTCCAGTAAGGAGAAAGTACTGTTCGCCTAGACCCATAAGGCTGATTAGCAATCTGTTTCCAACAATTTTTCTTTAACTCCTTTCTATCTAAAAAATTTCAGTCTGTGACTTTACTTGACAATTAGACAACAAATTAAATGTGTTTGCCCCCCACCATCAGCAGCAAGAATTTCTCTAGTGAAGGGAGAACTGCCTTGCCATCCTGTATTCAGGGAACAATGCATTTAAAAAGAGGAACAAAATCTTGTATGTAGTTTTATCAGAAAAAAATTAATTGTTACCAGTGAAGGTAACTCTAGGATCAGTAGTAAACTGATTTCCAATTAGCAATGGAAGTAAGAGTTTAATGCAATTCAATAGCGTAAGTCAGGCTACAAAATGTCAAGGAAGAGGTGGGCGAAAGATCTTGGCTACGTCATGTGAGCTCAGCCAGAGAATTTCCAAGCCATAGAACTGTGGCAAGTTCTTTGAGAAATCACTTGGTGCCATGGTATAACACAGCCTTAGCCTGTTGCCAGCAGCACCATAACACTTGCAAAACCTCTTTCTTCCTTGGCAATTCCTTGACCTACTTTCAAACCAGGAGCAGCAGCTGGGAGTGCCAAAACACTGGCTTCACCCACCCTCGTGTACCCTTGTTTTTTTCTCGACAGATTTTCCTTTCAAAAATATTTGACATTCAATTTTCTATGTTGATCTGAGAGTTTCTTTCAGAAGTTTTGTGATCAGGAGCATACCTCACAGACATCAAAGAAGTCATATTGAAATTTAATAGCACAATAAGTCGCAAAGAGGAATCTACTTATTTCAGGTCCAAATCCTGCATCCACCGACACAGTTGGGAGCTTTTCCATTTGCCTCAGTGGGAGGAGGATCAGGTCCCCAGACACCAGCCCAGCTAACACAGTATCCTAAAATATGATACACAAAAATGAAAACTGCAATAGTCCTGCATTGCCAGATGCACAAGAAAAACTTTAAGCTAAGAGAAGCTTTTAGACATACAGCATCTGTTCTTACAGGGCCTGATCCAAGTCCATTAAAGTAAATAGGAGTCTTTCCATTGACTTCAGTGGGTTTTGGTTCAGGCTCATAAAAGCTTCCTTTGATTCTCCTCAATATAAATGAGAAATGTAACAAAGCAGTTGATCTAAAAAAAAAAAAAAAAAGGAATTCGAGCTTTGTTCCCAATAAGTTTTTCTTCAAGTGTGGTGACTTAGGAAGATTGGACTCTCATAAGAGTAGGGTTGTGATGTGCCAGCCACCAAATTAGTTTATGGTTTTCAGAGCAATCACTGTCCTAAATTGAATCTCTAAAGAGTGTGTCTTTGTTCTTTTGACACTGCCAATTTTTTTTGGCAGTCAGACCAGGGAATCACTGCCCACCCTTTAGAAACCGATTCAATCGGGCCTTGAAGTGTTAGTAAGCCAGGCTCCAAAAGGTTGTGAGATTCATTTATAAATGGCAATTATTTAAAAACCTAACCCCACCTAAAAGTTCTCTCTCAAGTGACTTTTTCCTCAAAGCGGAGTTATTTCTGACAGTGAGTTTGTGCTAGTCTTACATACTGTTCCTGACATTACTTTAAATGTGCTTTGTCCTATAAGCAGCAGCTGTTGTCTCCAGAACGGGCTAATAAATGCAACAACTTTTGTGGTAACTTAGCATTCCTTCAGAATGCTTCCTTTATACACGGGCGCCTACATTTTGCAATCCTCTGTGGACTGCCCCCAGGCAGAGGACCCTGGACTTCCAGGATCTGAGACTCTGAAGAAGTCTGCTGCAGAGCTGGGAGTCCAAAAGCCGTTGGAGCTCAGGCTCAGCAGAAGGGAAGTGCTCTCAGGGCTTCCAGGCTCCCTGCCAGAAGGGCCTGGGACAGCTTCCAGGAGCTGCAGCATGTGTCAGTGTCTCTGAAATTATTATTTTTTTTCCAGGATTTCCAGTTTGTGAGAAATTTTGAAAAATGGGATTTAGTTCTGACTCAGAATGGAGCCAAATTGTGAAATATTGAGATTTCCCACGAAGCAGAAATCCTGAGTTTTAGCTCTACTGGAAAAAGAACAGGAGTACTTGTAGCACCTTAGAGACTAACAAATTTATTAGAGCATAAGCTTTCGTAGGCTACAGCCCACTTCATCGGATGCACAGAATGGAACAAATATTAAGGAGATATATATACACACATACAGAGAGCATGAACAGGTGGGAGTTGTCTTACCAACTCTGAGAGGCCAATTAAGTAAGAGAATAAAAACTTTTGAAGTGATAATCAAGCTAGCCCAGTACAGACAGTTTGATAAGAAGTGTGAGAATACTTACAAGGGGAGATAGATTCAATGTTTGTAATGGCTCAGCCATTCCCAGTCTCTGTTTAAACTAGGGAGACCAGATGCCAAAGATGAAATATCAGGACGCCGGGCGGTGGGGGGCGGAGAAAAAAAAAAAAGCTGCCAGAGCGTGCCCCCGCCCCGCCGCAACCCTCTGCAGGCACTGGCTGGGCCCCCGGCTCTGCAATCAGAGATGCAGTGCTCGGCTGCTCCTCTGCCCTAAAAGCCAGCCTCCCTCCCGGCACGGGCTTGTCCCGCCTCCGCACACAAAGCCTGGTGCAGGAGGCAAAGTCCCGGGGGATGGGGCCGGGAAGGTCACAGGAGCCGGGGACAGCGAGAACCCACCCGGGGCCAGGAGAGCCCTGCAAAGGAGGCACAGAACCCCCTTCCCCACCCTGTAGCTGCCATAAGCTCCAGTGAACAAACCAGAGCACTCCCGCCTTGGTGTGTGTGGGACTGCAGAGCCGAGCCGCTTCCTTCTTCCCCCGCCGCCTCCGCTCCACTCACGGGCGGGAGGTTTTGGGTTACAGCGCCCGCACCCCAGGCCCCCCACAGCCCCCCGCTAAGAGAGAGGCGCGGACTCGGAGCAACTGCCCGACCTTCCTCCCTCCATCCCCCCTCCGCACATCCCTCCTCCGCTGGCCTCCAGGCGCAGCTGCTGCACCGCACCACCTTCTTAATCTTCATGGCGGCCGCGTCACACACGCTGATGTCCAGCCTCCCTCCAGCACTTGCGCTGCCGCCATACAGCTGATCAGTGCACAAGCGACATGCGTGGGGAAGGGGCAGAGCCAGGGTGGGGATTTGGGGAGCTATCCAATGGGGAAGGAAGGGGCGGAGTCGGGGCGGCGGGGGGGGTGCAAGCCAGAGCGGAGGGCAAAAATTGCTTCTTTGTCCAGTGTCCCGACCAAACATCGGTCGGGATGCGGGACAAACAAGTAAATATCGGGACAGTCCCGATAAAATCAGGACGTCTGCTCACCCTAGTTTAAACCTAAGTTGATTGTATCTAATTTGCATATCAATTCCAGCTCAGCAGTTTCTCGTTGGAGACTTCCTCACTGTCCTGTGTCCCAGTTTTTTGTTTAAAAGCGGGCTTTGTGGCAACAGAGCCTACCTATACAAATATAGCTTTCCTGGAATAGCTTCTTTAATGGCATATTCCAATAAGCTCGTGTCTCCCTGGGACAGCACTTGGATATACGAGCCTTTAGCAAGTGTTATTCCCCTTTTTTCATCCACCCTAGCTGACTGTTTTCCTTCACTTGTCTCCTAAATCCTTCTTGTTCTTCCAAATTTCACTCGATCGGTTACATAAGATCAGCCATACTGGGTCAGACCAATGGTCCAGCTAAGCCCACTAGCCTTTCTCTGACAGTGGCCACTACCAGAGCTTTCGGGGGAGCATACAGTTAGAGTGATCCACACAACTCCCCCGCCCCCAACTTCTGGCACTCAGACATTTAGGATCACCCTGAGCATGGAGTTGCATCCCTGATCATCTTGGCTAATAGCCATTGATGGATCTATCCTCCATGACCATATGTAGTTCTTTTTTGAACCCAGTTGCACTTTTGGACATCCCATGACAATGAGTTCCACAGGTTAATCATGCACTGTGTGAAAAAGTACTTCCTTTTATTTTTCGTATTAAACTGTTTGCCTCTTAATTTCATCAGATGACCCCTGAATTTCATATTGTGGGAAAGGGTAAAAACACTTCTGTATGCATTTCTTCCACACTATTCATGATTTTATAGACCTCTATCATATGCACCCTTAGTTGTCTCTTTTTGTAAACTGAACAGCTCTGATCTTTTTAGTTTCTCCTTTATGAAAGCTGTTCCATACCCTTGATAATCTTTGTTGCCCTTCTCTGAAACTTTTCCAGTCCCACCATATTCTTTTTGAGATGGGGTGATCAGAACTGGACATAATATTCAAGGTGTGGCTGCACCCCAGATTTATACAGTGGCATTATAATATTTTGTCTTATTTTCTATCCCTTTCCGAATAGTTCATAACATTCTGTTAGCATTTTTCATTGCTGCTGAGCATTGAGCCGAAGTTTTCAAAGAACTATACACAGTGATTCCAAGATCTCTTTCTTGAGTGGAACAGCTAATTTAGAACCCATCAATGTGTGTGATTATTTCTTCCAATGTGCATTACTTTGCACTTATCAATGTTCAATTCCAATTGCTATTTTGTTGTCCAGTCACCCAGTTTTATGAGATCTCTTAACTCTTCGCAGTCAGATTTAGACTTAACTATCTTGAATAATTTTGTATCATCTGCAAACTTTGCCACTTCACTACTTATGTCGTTTTCCAGATCATTGAACGGTACAGGTCCCAGTATGTATCCTGTTTACAGGTCCCAGTATATATCCTGTTTTCTTTTCTCCATTGTGAAAACTGACCATTTATTCCAACCTTTTGTTTCCTGTCTTTTAACCAGTTACTGATTCGGGAGAGAACCTTCTCTGTTACCCCATTACTACTTAGTTTCCTTAAGAGCCTTTGGTGAAGGACTTTGTCAAAAGCTTTTCAAAAATCCAAGTACACTATATTGACTGAATCACCCTTATCCACATGCTTGTTGACATCCACAGAGAATTCCAATAGACTGACAAGGCATGACTTCCCTTTACAAAACCCTTGTTGACTCTTCCCAACAAATCATGTTTATCTGTGTCTCTGATAATTCTGCTCTTTGCTATAGTTTCTACCAATTTGCCAGGTACAGAAGGTAGGCTCACCAGTCTGTAACTGCTGTGATCTCATCTGGTGCCCTTTTTAAAAATTGTTGTTACATTAGCTCCCTTCCAGTCATCTGCTAGAGTGGCTTGTTTCAGTAATAGGTTACATACCACACAGTTAGTAATTCTGCAGTTTCATATTTGAGTTCCTTCACAACTCTTGGGTGAATACCAGCTGGTCCTGGTCACTATTTATCATTTTTTTTCCAAAACCACCTCTATTGACACCTCAATTTTGGACAGTTCCTCAGATTTTTCACCTAAAAAGTATGGTTCAGATGAGGGGATCTCCCCCACATCCTCTGTAGTAAAGACCAATGCAAAGAATTCATTTAGCTTTTCTGCAATAGCCTTGTCTTCCTTGAGTGTTTCTTTAACACCATAGTCATCTAGCGGCCGGCCCCACTACCTGTTTGGCAGGCTTGCTGCTTCTGATGTACTTTAAGAAAATTCTTACTGATATTTTTTGTTGTCTTTAGCTAGTGCCTTCTCAAATTCTTTCTTGGCCTGCTTTTTGTTTTTTTACAGGTGAAGTGTAAAAGGTCTGCATACCTTCCTATTATTCTCACGAGGATTTGACTTCCAAATTTTGAAAAGATGCCTTTTTGCCCCCAATGGCCTCCATTACTCTGCTGTTTAGTCATGGTGAAATTCTTCTGGTCCTCTTACTTTGGGGGTGTGACGTTCCCCTGGTGTTATCTGGACCAGTGATCTGCTAGTCACTGCAATCCTCGACTCTAGGAGCCAGGCTTACCCTGCTCTGCTGTGAGAACCTCCACTCCTGGGCTGTCCATGCACAGCCTCTGGCCTGTAAACTGCTTGGATTGTGCAACCGAATGACACTAGCCAATATCTCTGATCCCAGACACAACCCTAGGAACCTCTGTCTAGAAGTGTCCAGTTATGCCCGCTAAACGCTGCAAGCTTATATGAGTTCATCAATGTAACAAAGAAATTGATATGTACCAGGCTTGTTATCCCAAGGGGAGTCTCTGACATGCTTCAAACCAAATGCACTGTTTCTGTAGATGGAGGTGAAAGAGAGGGAGAGCATGGCAAATGTCTCTCCCTTTTATCATGTTCTTTCTTCTCTCTTGGCTTTACTCCCCTTCCCCCCTTCAAAGTCAGGTGAGCATTACCTCATTGCAGTACCAAACTGACCAAAGGATGGGGACCAGGGGGTGTGACTCACTCAAGAGTCCAAGGGATCCTTTGTTGCTGCCTAGGCCAGCGTCCTTTGTTCCTGTGAGGCTGGGCTGGGTTTGTCCCATACCTGCCTTGATGAGATGTGAACTGCCCCTCTGCTCTTGCAGAGTTTTTGCCTGGGCTTATTTTAAGCTATGAGGACTCATTTTCAGCTTCATAACTATATACATGAAATTACAACCTATAACATCACTATAACACCAATTACTGTAACATTACTATAACAACAATGCTCAGTGCATCATGAGCCTTCTGAAGACATCCAACATGATAAACTTTGCATTGGATACCACACAATTATATTATAAGGATGAACATGGGGGTGAAGGGTGTCCCCCCTCCCCCCCGAGGTACAGAG
The DNA here is from genome assembly GCF_011386835.1 of Chrysemys picta bellii. Classification (NCBI taxonomy): domain Eukaryota; kingdom Metazoa; phylum Chordata; order Testudines; family Emydidae; genus Chrysemys; species Chrysemys picta. Next base: position 200,783,669 of record NC_088791.1, read on the forward strand.
CATCACAGGGGTATATACTTAGTCTTAGCCTCCATTATGCTGTTTTTAAATAGTCTCCATATTGCTTGCAGGCATTTAACCCTTGTGACAGCCCCTTTTAATTTGCATCTAACAAGTGTCCTCAGTTTTGGGAAGTTCCCCTTTTTAAATTGTGTGTGTGTGTGTGTGTGTGTGTGTGTGTGTGTGTGTGTGTGTGTGTGTGTGAGAGAGAGAGAGAGAGAGAGAGAGAGAGAGAGAGAGATCCTCCCTACAAGGATGTTAAATTTAATTAAGTATCAGAGGGGTAGCCGTGTTAGTCTGAATCTGTAAAAAGCAACAGAGGGTCCTGTGGCACCTTTAAGACTAACAGATGTATTGGAGCATAAGCTTTTGTGGGTAAGAACCTCACTTCTTCAGATGCAAGACATCTCATATGAACTTTACTGCATCTCTGATTGCAGAGCCGGGGGCCCAGCCAGCGCCTGCAGAGGGTTGCGGCGGGGCGGGGGCAAGCTCTGGCGGCTTTTTTTTTTTTTGCTCCGCCCCCTCCCCCCCCGGTGTCCCGATATTTCATCTTTGGCATCTGGTCACCCTATTTCTGTATCTCCCACTGAATGACTAATTCAGAAATGATCAATTGTTCTTCCTTCTCTAGTTGGACAAGCAAGAATAAACGTTTGACAGCCTTCTAAAGTTTCCTTTCACCATATCCTGCTCTTGTCACCAGTTTAACCTTCCATACTTGCGCAACTAGTACATCTGTCAAAAGTAATTCTATTTTTCCCCCATAATGGAAGCAATAATAGTCATACAGGCTATAAGCCTTTCCCCTCAAGGTCACAAATATCATGGGAAACAAAAAGAGCCATTTAAATTTAAGGAAAACCTAACACATACATCAAAACCACTTCTTTCAAAATATCTGCATCTTTAATTAGTTCTCTGCAGAATGGGATATTCTTGGAATCCTCAACCCCCAGGAGTTATAAAATCCTAGGTCAGACCCAAAATATCATGACATTTTTATGAATAAACAACTGTAGATGCTTTTTATTTGCATTCTGGATGCACTTGGATCATGTTTGCAAGCTATTGCCCGTAACCAGGAGTTCTAGAAAGAGAGAGACAGAGAGTGCTGAGATTCTCTTAATCATATGAATCTGGAAACTATGGCCTTAAGACTAACATAACATTTATGATAAAATCAGGAGAGTTGGCAACACTGCATGATTTTGAACTTGTTCACTTAGATGCATGAATTCGATTAACTTGTAATTTTTGCTATTTTTATCCCCTCAGTGACTAGTTCAGAACTGATGGGATTTCTGTAGCAAGTAAAAAAACTAACTAAAATGAATTTCAGGGAGCAGGAGAGTTAGACGAAAACAACCACACCCAATGACTGCTTCCATTGAGAACTCAATGTCCAGTCTATCATGTTTTAGAAAATGGGAAAAGACAACTACAGAACTGCCCAGAAGGGTTGGCTCTTAGCCATGGCTTGAGTGGGTGACATTCAATCCAACCACCAAACCAGACCACACCTTTCATAATGAAAAAAGAGACAGCCTCCTAAAAGAGAATGCAAGGGGATGGAAGAGTGCTCTCTGGTGGATGAATGAGGGGAAAATATTGAATATATATGCCCACAGAAAAGCTGTAAGAGGAAAAGGGACAGTGTGAATAAGCACATTTTTGGCCTAGAAAAGAATATCTGTTCCTATAGTTTGATTTTTCTTGCTGTCTTTTTGTTCCTCCACTTCTGGAGTAGAGTTCGAGGAAGTTTTTTTCTTTCTTCACAGGGCTTTACTTTGTGCTGAGGAAATGTTTATTCCCAGAGAATTTAACCTCTACCAATTATACTCTTTACTTCTGGGGGCCACACTTGCCACCAGAGAAATGCTGAAATACAGTGGGTTGTTTTTTAATTACCACTCTAGCAGCAAGGTTGGGGTTTTTTTGATTGTTCACATTGGCCCCAGAAGTAATCAGCAGGACCAGTGTAACCGTGGGAACTAGGAAAGAAAAGTTTTCCTTATCATGGAGAGATGACATAAGCTTAGCTTTGCTCAAGAGAACTGACCTGACTCCACCTCCTCCAGTCACAAACCCTCCTTGATAACGCCCTGCACAGGCCTCACTGAACCTTAGAAACTGGTCAGTTCTAAAGTTAAAACTCCTCAGGATTAACCAGAGTCACAAGAATTAACGTCTTCTTTTTGTGACTTAAAAGTATAAACTGCAACTGTGATTTTTAGAAAGGGCAAAGACTTTTGCAGTTGTTTAAAAGAGAAAATGAATACATCACTATATTCCCAGGGGCAACACAGCTTTTAGGGGAACACGTGAGGCAGGTTTTACAATCCTATACTACTGAGCAACAATGTACATAACTACAACCTTTGCCTCACATTGTTCATTTGTTACCTTACATATAAAGATAGCTTCTATGACTAACCCCCACAGACATGTCATATAAAACTCAGTGCAATGTGTGTTTTAAAAGGTCATGCCAACCTTTTTATTTTTAGTTTCAGACTTAAACATTCAATCCGATAAAGGCACGTCAATTTAATTTCTCTAGCAACACCTTAAAATTGCACTTTACCTGCTTTTTAAATTCTATGAAAAATAATCAGATCAGTAGGAATGACCAGAGCTTCTCTTACAGGATTGGAGCCTCCCACACTGCTATTATTTGTGTACACTTGTATATATGAAGAACAAGAGGCAAATTCACCTGTGGGCATTCACTCTGCTCTGGATAAAACATTCTTCCACAGATTTAAGGATTATTCTTCCTCCTCCCTCAAGTTTCTACAAGCTGGATACATTTAAAAGAAAATAACATGGAATGTATGGAACTATATCTGCTAAAAAATAAAGCAAAGAGATGATTTCTTAGGGACAGGAGAAGAGAGGAAGCAGCTATTGCCCACTGGAAGAACTGTGCCATCAGGTATAGCTGTTGTATCAAACATACTGTCCTAGTTATAATGTGTTAACTATTACCAGTATTTAAGCAGTGATTTAAAGAGAGCAAAATGTCCACTTAATGCAGCAAACTGCATACTTTCTAATGGGTTAAATTGAAAATTCCTGAGCAGGTGGGCAAGGAATTAGAACAGTTGCCCAAACCCCAAACGACTAATTATTTACTAGTTCAAATTCTCACTCAGAGAAATGCCACTGTATTAACCTTTCGGTACCCAGAAATATAACATTTAAAGTTCTGGGAAATCTAGACAGATTCAAGGGCCTGAGTAGCACACACCAAGACTGTGTTGGGCGTATCTGGTGGTAAATCCCTGTCACAAATACATTACACATCTCACTTAAAGCAACAACAAAACAAAAAAGAATCAAGGAAAAAATCCCAACAGAAAGGAACATTCATAGATCTAGTCCCAGTGAAAAGCCACATAAATGGTTAATTTTAATTTTACATTCATACTTTCCAAAACCACATGTGCATATGTCTGCAATACTATCTACTACAAATTCCAGCAACAAATAGGATTGGGTGTCAAATATTTAATAAGACCCAGCTTCCAAGTAGGCAGACAAGGTCAAGAAGCCAAATTACACTTACTGGTGCCCTGTGAATACATTCCTCCTCCTCCGAGGCACAGTCTCACAGAAACTCCCATCGAGGCAGTTTCATAAGCAGCAAAACGACAAAATTTTAATAAGAGCCACTCCACCCAGGTGCCCCTGCAAAGCAGGGGACAGATATAACTTCATAAGAAAGCAGTAATTGTAAATTCCAGAAGCAGAAGAATATTTTTTACAAATCCATAAATCTGAATACAACACAGCAGAATTCTGTAGCCAAAATAGTTTAAGAACGTCAAAAGAACTTCAGAAGCTATTTAACCTTTTTTCTTGAGCAAGTGACATTACTTTTTAGAGTACCGGACAATATTATATTAGGTCTAACAAAACATTGTCCATTTAAGAAAAAATCCTGTTACCTTAACATACCAAGCTTTACAGATGAACAGGACTATATGAGAGCCAAGTATTATTTCATTTTGAATGATGAAAAATACTGTACACAAAGTAATGTGCATTTACAGCTAGCTCTTTGTTTTCATCTTTGTTCAGATATGAAAAAGAGTTGCCTTAACACACCACCGATTTAGTGCTAGCTTTGGGAACACAGCCTAAAATACTTAATATTTATAAGCAAGCATTGGGGAAATCCAAGAGCCGAACTTGTGAAAATTACTTCCTTATACAAAAATACACACATGATACTCATAGCCCATTCACCCATCTTATTTTCTTAAAGCTTATTTTTCTTATTGGGAATTTGGGCATAGAATGTTGGGCTGTGCAAAGCTCACTATGTTTGGTTCACAGAAGCTTCTTGAACTGAAAATGTTGAGTTCAGTTGCATAGACTTGAATATTCTAACCCCCTCTCCAGAAGGGGCCCCAGAACCAGAGCTGGTCAGACATTTTCTGGAAAAAAAAAAAAAAGAATTTCTTTGGAAAACGTTGATTTGTCAAACCTGAAATGATTTGCAGAAATGTATCAGTTCACTGAACTTTCAACAAATCTCAGGCAGGCCTCTGATGGAACCCTGCCTGGTTTCCTGCCTGATGGGCTGCTGGGGATTGCAGCATTCACAGCTCCTGGACAGCCCCACCTGGCAGATTGTCCCAGGGACCTCGGGGTTTACAGATGCCTGGGACAGATGGTTCCTCCAACTGCTTGACTCCCATAGCCTGGTAAACCAGCTGCTTTGCGTGTCCTCAGCTCTGGGGCAGCCCGCATAATTGGGTGCCTCAAAATTGCAGGCACTGGGACCCCTGGCAGCTGTTGACTGAAACTGATATGATTATTGTCAGTTTCCCAGCTGCTCTTCCGAGGTGGGTGGTAGCAGCAAAGCTGACACCAACTATGTCAATGTCAGCCAGTGGCTGCCAGGGACCTGGGGGGCATATTTTGTTTTGGAACATTTTGCAGAAGTGAGCGAGAGTGAGAGTGTGTGTTTTTCATTCCAAAGTTCAAAATATCCAAATATCTTGCCAAGCGGCAATTCTGAATTTCAGCCAGCTATACCTGAGACTACTTTTGGTATGGATTGGTGGCTTGCAACTCTCCTTCTCTCCCTGACTTAGCAAGGAGGCTATTGAAGCATATCATAAAAGAGACACCAGAAGGCACAGAAACCTCTAAAACCAGGAAGCTGGAAGGCAAGAAAAATACCCCACAGTACAGTAAAATGGCGAGGTTCAAGTAGGTTATTTGAGTTAAACAGGTACCCTTCAGGTACCATTCATACCTTACATGCATCCGATGAAGTGGGTTTTAGCCCATGAAAGCTTATGCTCAAATAAATTTGTTAGTCTCTAAGGCGGGGCGGCTCCAGGCATCAAAGCACCAAGCGCATGCCTGGGGCTGCAAGCCGCAGGATGCGGCCTGCCAGTCACTGTGGGGGCGGCAGTCAGGGAGCCTTTGGCGGCATGCCTGTGGGAGGTTCGGCGGTCCCGCGGATTCGGCGGCGGGTACGCTAAAGCGGTGGGACCAGCAGACCTCCCACAGGTGCGCCGCCAAAAGCCACCTGACTGCCGTGCTTGGGGCAGCAAAACACATAGAGCCACCCCTGCTCTAAGGTGCCACAAGTACTCCTGTTCCTTCAGAAAATGGAATCCAGTCCCAGTGAAGCTATATCAAGGAGCATAAATTACTGCACATAAAATTTAAGATGGAAATTAGGAGGACTAAGAAAGACCTGGAAGAGCAAATAGCCAAAGACAAACAAAAATAGTTATTTCAGTATACCAAAACCAGGAAGCAGAGAGTGTAGTTAGTGTGTCCATTGAACCATCAGGGAGTTAAAAGACCAAGAGACATTGCACAGAAGCTAAATAGTTTCTTTGCATGTCTTCACTAGAGAGGATGTGGAAAGTGAACTGTACCTACATCCGGCTTACACCTTAGACTTTATTACCTGAAAAGTGTAACAGGGACTGAGCTGTCAAAGGAAGCACCAGACCCAATTGAGCCAAAAAAGAACTCCCATTGTTAAAAAATGAATCACAAACAGAGTCCCCATTCTTTAATTTTGGGAAGGAGGAACAGAAGAGAAGAGGGTTCCAGATGAAAACACCAATCTTAAAATACTGGTAAATTCCAGTGAAAAGGATTGTTTTTCCTTAAAGGGAGCCCAAACCATAAACAGTGGATGATCAGGAAGTCTCAGAAAATAATGATAAAAGCCAAAGTGAAGCAGAGCACAAAGAATCAGCAGAACAGCTTTTCACTGTGCTTGATATAGCTGGAATATGTGAGCAGTGAGTCTCCAAACAGGATATTGTACTCCAGCACCCATGTGCCTGAGGGATTTTACCAGATGAACGGTTTCTAAATGGTTATAAAAACCAGATTTAATTAGATGGTCAGGAAGAGAAGAGACTGGATGGACTGGAGAGTAGTGAGGGTACATAGGCAGAGTAAAGGGTAATAGCAAGATGAAAAGCTATATGACTCCAAAGGCATTCTGTTCCCTACTGTGGACATACATCTGCTATTGTGGGAGGCTGCTTGGAACCACCTGACTTATTTCTCTGTTTCTATGGCAGCCCCTAATTCAGCTGAAAGCAGAACAGCGAACATATTTCCAGGACTTTCTTGTCTGTCACGGAGGCCTGCCACTGCAGAAAGAAGTTGACAGGAAGCCACAGATCTGGCCCGAGACCATCCTCTTGTTGTCAAACTAAGGCCCTGGGGGTGTTTGATGCATTGCAGCTGGGCTGATTTATCCAGTACTTGTGGCATCTGGGATCTTTTAGAGTTGGAAGATGTCTTTGTGGAGGGCTGGACCCTAAAGTACTGTTTTGAGCAGTATAATTGTTTGAATTCAGTTTCATGGGCCATATGTGGAGCCAGCAGCGAATGCTTTGTTTTGCTGGTATTATCCACCATGAATTTTGCCCGAGGTTCCCTTGAATAATCTTGGACTAGTGAATTTGGAAGAGCACAGATCTGAATAACTCTCAGCATTCGAAGGGTGAAGCTATATACAGTGTCTAGATACAGAGCTAGAGGTCATCATTCTGAGTGAAAAATGCCTGGCCTGTAGGGAAGCATCAGCTAAAGAAATCTCTCTCACTAGAAAGAAAAAATGATTACCTACTCATGACGGGGAGCGCTCCCATGGGGCAGGCAACCGAGATCTGTGCTGAGAGAACGACTGGCGGGAGGGCGAATGGTACCAGTGGAGCAGAGACCAGCGCTTCCCCCAAAGTGATCCGCATTGAGATGGCAGGGACAGCGATCGTGGCACCAGTGACCAAGGGCGAGCCCCAGAGGATCTGGCCTGCAATGCCGGAGATCTGCGGCGCGGAGATGGAGAGCACTGCCTTGTCTTGGGGGATCTGCGGCGCTCCACTGCCTCCTGAAGGGTCTTAGCAGTTGGCTTGCCCTCATAGAGACCTTTGGCTGCTTCTTGTGGCACGGCGGAGGCCTCTACTCTCTCAGCGCCAGGGGAGCTTGGGAAGGCATCGATGCTGTAAGAAGTCTGGGTCCCCTACCGCTCCCGGTAGTTGGTGGTGGATCTTTTAATGTGCCAAGGACCCAACCGGGGAGGCATGCCCACGTGGCTCTGGAGTGGCAGGGCGGCCAGAACTAGGTCCTTTGCCAGATGCCCCATGGACTCTTGCCCGGTGCCAGGGAGCCCTGCTTCTTAGTTTTCTTTCTGGGTACTGGTGACGGGGAGCGGTGCTTGGCGGAGCCCAGGGTGCGCTGTGCACCGAGGCAGTAGGAGTCGAGTCTTGGCCCTAAGGCTCAAAGTAGGAAGAGATGAAACCACTAGCCCTTGCTATTCAAGCAAAGGCGCTCCAACTAACCATCATGGGCAGTAAGAAGGAACTGAAAGGGAGTAGGGCCGGCGGCACCTGATATATCAATGCATGAGTGTGGCACTCAAAGAGGTGCCACAGCTGGACCTACTGATACCACTACGGCAAAAATCTCCAATGACCGTGCACATGGGCATGTGCACACCTAGAATGGAATCGAAATGAGCAAGCACTCAAAGAAGAAAGTCATCTTGCTTTGTGATGTCCCTGGATATTAAGCCCTGGCGACTGAGGCTTTAGCAAAACTTTGTGGACAGGGCCACATGCAGGGCAACTACTGATGATTCAGTTTCTTCAAGGAACTTTCTATTCATAGGGCCTTATGGGAGAAAACCCCTCATAGGGAATGACTAAGGCTCCTTGTTGGTCATGGAGGTCGCAGAAGTCATGGATTCCCTGACTTCCTGCAACCTCCGTGACTTCTGCAGTGGCCGGTCTGGCTGACCCGAGGGCCGCCCAAACAGCTGCCCTGGGGCCAAACGGCCCCGCAACTAGCCGCAACTGCTGCTGCTCTGGCAGCCCTGGGCAGCCCCAGGGACCGCCTGAGCAGCATGGACAGGTAATGGGCCCATGATTTTTTGTATTTTGCCCGTGACCTGTCCATGACTTTTACTAAAAATACCCCTGATTAAATCTTAGCCTTGGGGAATGACCATATCCTGAGTCAAAGAAACTACCTTGGTTTCAGGTGTTTGGTGTGTGTGTGTGGGGGGGGGGGGGGTCAGGGGAAGGGGTGTGAGTAGAAGGGAGAGGGGAAGAGGAGTTGGGGAACAGAACATGGAATCTTTGGAGTCCTCAGTCTTTTAAAATGTTGCATCCCACTTGCCTGTCACCATGGCTCTCCCTGAAATTCCCATTCAGAACTTAGCACATCCTTAAAAAAGCCTAAGTGACTTTGGAAGGCAGGGACTCTGCTGTGAGATCTGAAACAGCTTTCAGCTGACTCTATATGAACAGTATCTATCAGTTTCCCTTGTAACTTCAAATTTATCCAGAGAAAAGAATTCTTCCTACATTTTATGGTCTTGGAGCTCCTGCTCAAATTCAGATAAATTCCTCCACAGAGGAGCATAAAGTGAGAAATCAGAAACCCAGTTCTTCTTAGATTAACTAACTGTTGCCTTGGATTCTTTAAAAATTAAAGAAATGGTGTTTACATTGCCTTTTCAGCAGGGGTCTAGGTTGTGAGGTTGCTCTTTCTTTTAAGATTCCCGGCTCCCTGGTGCCTAAGGGATTTTCCGCTAAGAACTCACTATGCTTGAGAACTGTTCCTCCAAGGAGTGCCCACTGGAGAAGGGAAGATTCCTGGTCTCCTTACTAAAGGATGTCACTACCCATTTCAGAAATGAGAAAGGTCTCAGTGTGCTCACTTCAGATGAGAGCAGAACCTTGATCAACTCACAACGATGCTCACTTCTTCTTTCCAGGGAAAAATTAAGGGAAGGAGGAGTCTGTTTTTCTAACCCCAAGAGGAAGTGAAGCTCCTCCCCATTTGCTCCTGAAGGTCTCTAACTGATGCCTAACTGCACTGGAAATAGGCAAGCCATGCCAGCTAACTTCAGAGCACCGCTCCCTAGTGGAATAAAGACTGGATAGCTGGCACAATGAAAGCACATCTCTACTTCAGGGGCTGGTTAGTTAGAAGAACTTTGCAGACAGAGCAGTGCCTTAACTTTGCCTTCTTGGGCTGCTCTGTGAACTTGAAAGGGAGAAGAGAATCTGCTTCTCAGGGGATGGTCCAACCAGAGATCTGCGAGGAAAACTCTTTCTCCAGATGTGTCCCGGAGAAGAAGAAAGCACTAGCAAATAAATGATGTAAGGGAAGCTCATTACCACCCAACTCCTCCAACACTCGCTCCCTCCCCCACCACCATTTTAAATGAATAAATGCAGAATTATATCTACCATGACAGCTTTCATGGCAGAGGCAGAACTTTTAATTGTTTGTCAAAAGGATGAGGCCAACATCCTCTTGTGACCCTCAGAAAGCCCTGGAGCTGCTACCAGTCTGTGCAGGAAAGCACAACCCCTTCAGTGAGGATTAGCAGAGAGAATTCACTGTATCAATAAGAAATATTATAAACCACAATTTTTATAACTTGTCTTCCTTGTTTTTCTACTTTCTTTTGCTACTTCATAATTTTATCTGATCTTTTCCTTATTCTTTTTATAACATCTTTTCTTCAGCTATTGTATGTTTAAAAATTCCCTTTTTCTTTCCCCTCTAGCCTTTCCTCTATTCTTTTCTCTCATTGTCTTTCAGCCTGTCCTTCTCTGCAGCACTGCCCTCAGTGACCTATGCAACTTCTTCCCTACTCATTTCAATTATTTCGGTTACACTAGTCTGAAGCCTGTACCGAGGAATGCTGCTACATGGCTGGCAATCACATGGGCACCAGAAAATACTTAGGTGGCATGATAAGAGTGCCAGTGATGGACATGAAAAAAACAGTTACTCACCTTCTCATAACTGTTGTTCTTCGAGATGTGTTGTTCATGTCCATTCCAATCAGGTGTGCACGCACTGTGTGCAAGCCAGCTGGAAGATTTTTCCTGTCTGTAGGATCGGCCTGGGCACCCCCTGGATTCGCGCCTTCATGGCACCCAATATAGGGCCCTGCTCACCCCCCACCTTCTCAGTTCCTTCTTGCTGGCTGCTCCAACAGAGGAGTAGGAGAGTGGGTATTGCAATGGACATGAACAACACATCTCGAAGAACAACAGTTGCGAGAAGGTCAGTAACCATTTTTTCTTCTTCGAGTGCTTGTTCGTGTCCATTCCGATCAGGTGACTCACAAGCCAAAGTTCAGGAGGTGGGGTCGGAGTCATCCACTAACTGGAGCACAGCTCGTCTGAAGGCCACGTCGGCTCTGGCCTGTTGAGTGATCGCATAGTGCGTCATGAAAGTGTGTATAGAGGACCACGTGCCGCCCTGCAGATTTCCTGTGTGGGGACCTGTGCCACGAATGCTGCTGAAGAGGCCTGAGCCCTGGTGGAGAGCACACTGATCGGCGGAGCAGGCACCTTTGCCAAGTCGTAACACTCCCGAATGCATGACGCGATCCACAATGAGATACATTGCAATGAGACAGGGAGGCCTTTCATTCTATCTGACATTGCTATGAATAACTGGACGGACTTTCGGAATTGCTTCATTCTCTGACTATAGAAGGCTAACGCCCTGCAGACATCTAATGAGTGAAGCCTCTGCTCCCTGCTGCTGGAATGCGGCTTAGGATAGAACACTGGGAGGAAGATGTCCTGGTTGATTTGAAACTGGGAGACAACCTTAGGGAGAAAAGCTGAGTGAGGCCTGAGCTGAACCTTGTCCTTATGGAATACAGTGTAAGGGGGCTCAGATGTAAGGAGCCTAGCTGAGCTTATCACCACCAGAAACACCACCTTGTATGAGAGAAAAAGCAGGGAGCATGTCACCAGTGGCTTAAATGGTGGACCTGTAAGTCTGGAGAGGACCAAATTAAGGTCCCAAGCCTGGATAGGCTGTCGTACTTGTGGGTATAGTCTGTCGAGACCTTTAAGGAAACGGCTGACCAAAGACTGAGTAGCCATCTGTGCCCAGATGGAAGGTGGAGATGGCGGCCAAGAGGACCCTTATCGATGACATGGACAGTGCCTGTTGCTTAAGATGGAGGAAGTAGTCCAGTATAAATGGAACCAAGGCAAGCGTCGGCAACTGACAGTGCTGCTCCGACCAGATGGAGAACCTCTTCCACTTGGCAAGATACGTCGCCCTTGTGGAGGGCTTTCGAACTGCCAAGGAGATCTTGCCTGACTTGATCAGAGCAGGACAGCTCCATCACATTCAGCCATGGAGCTTCCACGCTGTGAGGTGGAGGAACTCGAGGTTTGGGTGCCAGAGGTGGCTGTGATCCTGCGTGATTAGGTCGGGGACAAGTGATAGGGTGACCAGATTTGCCACAGACATTTCCAGGAGTGATGTGAACCAGTGCTGGCGTGGCCAGGCCGGAGCTTTCAATATGACCCAGGCTCAGTCCCTGTGGATCTTGAGGAACACCTTGTGGACCAACGGGACCGGTGGAACGCATAAAGCAGATGGTCCCCCCACAGAAGAAGAAAGGCATCTGCGATGGAACCCAGGCTCTGACTCGGGAAGGAGAAGAATAGCTGACACTTCCTGTTGCGGTGCGTGGCGAACAGGTCTATTTGGGGAAAGCCCCAGTGTTGGAAGATTGAGCTCACTATGTCCGGCCGGAGGGACCTCTCATGGTCATGAAAAGAGCATCTGAGACTGTCCGCAAGTTTGTTCTGTATCCCAGGGAGATATGATGCTTGCAGGTGTATCGAGTGCTCTACACAGAAGTCCCACAGCATGAGGGCTTCCTGGCACAGGGGAGAGGAACGTTCTACCCCCCCCCACCCACCCATTTGTTGATATAGAACATTGCTGAGGTGTTGTCTGTGAAGAGTGATACACATCAGCCTAATATACGTACTCTGAAAGCCTAGGATTGAAACTCAGGATTGAATAAGGACTGGGAATGGCTGAGCCATTACAAACATTGAATCTATCTCCCCTTGTAAGTATTCTCACACTTCTTATCAAACTGTCTGTACTGGGCTAGCTTGATTATCACTTCAAAAAAAAATTTTCTCTTACTTAATTGGCCTCTCAGAGTTGGTAAGACAACTCCCACCTGTTCATGCTCTCTGTATGTGTGTATATATATCTCCTCAATATATGTTCCACTCTATATGCATCCGAAGAAGTGGGCAGTAGCCCACGAAAGCTTATGCTCTAATAAATTTGTTAGTCTCTAAGGTGCCACAAGTACTCCTGTTCTTTTTGCGGATACAGACTAACACGGCTGCTACTCTGAAATCTGAAAGCCTGGCATGCCACACGCACAGCTCTCAGTTCTCTGACATTGATATGCAGAGCGAGGTCCGCCTGAAACCAGAGGCCTTGTGTTCTGAGGTCTTCCAAATGTGCCCCCCATCCCAGAACTGATGCATCTGTCACTAATGAGAGGGATGGCTGTGGGCTGGTGAAGGGGACTCGTGCACAAACTACCTGTGGGTCGAGCCACCACAGGAGGAGGCAGGGTTACAATGCTAGTATTGGAGGAGGCAGGGTTACAATGCTGTCCAAAGCGTCTCAAGCTGAAATACTAACGCTAGCCATGACTGGAGTGGGCAAAGCCTGAGCCTGGCATGCTGTACTACGTAGGTACAAGCAGCCATATGCCCCAGAAGTTTCAGGCAGTTCCTCATTGTAGTGGTGGGGAACTGTCTGAGGCCCCGTATGATGTCACCCAGTGACCAAAATCTGACTTCTGGGAGGTATGCCCTGGCTTGAGTTGAGTCTAGCACTGCCCCTATAAACTCTATCCTCTGCACCAGGGACGGTGTCAATTTGGCCTCATTCAGAAGGAGACTCAGTTCAACGAACGTCCTTCTTATGAAGCTGACCCGCCTTTTCACTTGAGATCTGGAGTGGCCTTTGATTAGCCAGTTGTCGAGGTACGGGAACACCTGTACCTGCCGCTTGCACAGGAACGCCGCGACGACTGCCATGCACTTGGTAAAAACTTGAAGTGCTGCTGACAGGCCAAATGATGTAAACTGATAGTGGCTATTGTTCACCACAAAACTTAGGAATCATCTGTGAGGTGGAATTATCGCTATGTGAAAGTATATGTCCTTCAAGTCAAGGGTGGCGTACCAGTCTCCTGGATCCAAAAAGGGGATAATGGAGGCCAAAGAGACCATGCAGAACCTGAGTTTCTTGATGATCTTGTTGAGTTCCCGCAGGTCCAGGATGGGCCTGAGGCCACCCTTGGGTTTTGGTATTAGGAAATACCAGGAGTAGAAGCCATTTCCCCTTTGCTCCTGAGGAACCTCTTCCACTGCCCCTACCAAGAGGAGTGAGCGCACTTCCTGTATGAGAAGTTGCTCATAAGAGGGGTCCTTGAAGAGGGATGGGGAAGGGGGGTGGAAGGATAGGAGGGCACAGAATTGGATGGAATATCCCCTCTCTACCGTGCAAAGCACCCAGCAGTCCGAGGTGATACAGGACCAGGTACGGTAGAAAGAGAACAGTCGGGACGAAAAGGTAAGAGAGGATGGATCCAGTTGTAGTACTGGTGAACCGTCCTCGACTGCACCTTCAAAAGGGTGGTCTGGGGCCGGGTGCTGGCTTGGGATGGCCCGAGCCCTGGCCTGAGGAGGGGTGCTGCCTCCTTTTACCACTCCTATTCCTCCCTGGAGGTTCTGAGGTTGGTAGAACCTCAAGGGAGGCTGTGGCCGGAAATGCCTACGTTGAGTGGCTGGGGTATGGAGCCCCAAAAATCTAAGGGTGGCTCTTGAGCAGTGGTTCTCAGACTTTTGTACTGGTGACCCCTTTCACATACCAAGCCTCTGAGAGTGACCCTCCCTTATAAATGAAAAACACTTTTTAATATATTTAACACCATTATAAATGCTGAAGGCAATGCAGGGCTTGGGGTGGAGGCTGACAGCTCGCGACCCCCCATGTAATAACCTTGCAACTCCCTGAGGGGTCCCGACCCCCAGTTTGAGAACCCCCACTCTTGAGACTTTCAGCCTATGGAGTCTCTTATCCGTCTTATCGGAAAAGAGGGCCGAACCCGCAAAAGGGAGGTCCTGGATTGTTTGCTGGACCTCATGGGGCAGACCTGAGACCTACCACCAGGAACCCCTCCTCATCATAGGCACCAACTACATGGGTGTTCCGGGGCTGGAGCACCCATGGGGAAAAATTAGTGGGTGCTCTGCACCCAAGCTCCCCACCCCACCTCACCTCCTCCTCCAAGCACCCCACGTCCCTGCTCCTCCCTCCCAGCATTTACTGCCAAACAGCTGTAGCAAACTCCATGAGGGAGGCGGGAGGAGCGGGAATGTGGCACGCTCAGGGGAGGAGGCGGGGCCAGAGTGGGGACTTGGGGAAGGAGTCAAATAGGGGCAGGGTGGGGGCAGAAACTTTGGGAAAGGGGTTAGAATGGGGGCGGGGGAAGGGGTGGAGTCAGGGCGGGGCCAGGGGCAGAGGGGCGTCAAGCACCCATTGGTGCCATTAGAAGTCGGCGCCTATGCTCCTCATTACAACTCCCATGGCCATTGTGCCTGAGGCTGCATCTGCTGAGTCCAATGTTGCCTGTAGGGAAGCTCGGGAGACCAGCTTTCCCTCCTCCACCAATGCTGAGAACTCTGCGCATGAGT
Source organism: Chrysemys picta bellii (assembly GCF_011386835.1). Taxonomy (NCBI): domain Eukaryota; kingdom Metazoa; phylum Chordata; order Testudines; family Emydidae; genus Chrysemys; species Chrysemys picta. Next base: position 200,798,737 of record NC_088791.1, read on the forward strand.
CCTGTGGCAGCAGCTCCACAAACTTGGCCATCACAGTGTAGGTGTTGTGTGCGTATCTGCTCATGATGGCCTGTTGGTTTGCGATGAGGAGCTGTAGTCCCCGCATTGAATAGACCTTCCTCCTGAAAAGGTTGAATCTTTTTGCCTCCCTATTCTTAGGGAAGGGGCCTTGATAGCCCTGGCACTCTCACTGATTGGCTGCATCAACCACCAGGGAGTCAGGGGTGGGTGGGTGTATAAATGTTCATATCCCTTAGAAGGGACAAAGTACAGCTTCTCATTCCTTTTAGTCACAGGGGCCAGAGATGCAGGGGTCTGCCACAGGGTTTTTGTTGTTGCTGTAATTGTCTTTATTAAGGGAAAGGTGATATGAGAGGGACTGGGTGCAAGGATGTCGATGACTGGGTCAGATTACTCCACCACCTCCTCCGCCTGTATGCCCAAGTTCTGGGCAGCGCGATGTAACAGCTGTTGGAGGACCCTGTTATCCTCCAGAGCTGGGACCATCGACGTCCCTACCACAGCTTCATCTGGGGAGGATGAGGAGGAGAGGCCTGGCAGCGGGCCCTGCTCACTCCCTTCAGCGCCCCGTGGGTCTCGTGGCACGTGCTACTCCAAAAGTTGCAGTGCTGGGCCCATGGGGGGCGGAAACATTGGTGCCGAAGTAGGCGGTGCTGAAGTTGTTGTTTCCAGCGGTGCCAATATCGTCGACGCCAGTGGTATCGATGCTGTAGCTGCCAGCCATGCTGCTGATGGGAAGGTCGGTGCCGGAGCTGTAGGGGGCAACAGCGGTGTTGGCGCTTCTGTTGGTGATGCCGCTGCCAGCAGTACCGGCATTGCCTGTGGGGGTGGTGGTGGTGAAGGATGCCGAGGACAACGACGCTGACCTGGACCTTGGGCCCCGGACCTGTCCCTGGTGGTATGCCCAGGGTGTCCAAAAGGGCCACTGTGTCGAAGGCTGCCACTGCGGAGGCCACGATGCCAGGTAGGGCTGGTGGTCGCAACGGGATCTGGACCTCCTGCTCCTGGTCCTATTGGAGCGATAGGAGTCCACCTCTGACTCCAAGGTCTCAGAGTAGGAGGACCACAGAGGAGTGATGCTCTGGGCTGCCAGAGAGCGGTGCTAAGAGGTCAGGGATTGGTGCGGCTCCCCTACATGGGTGGGCTGTGCCGGGGAGAGGTGCGCTGGAAATAGGGATTTGCGTGCCATCAGCTCTGGTTTGCCCCTTGATTGAAACTGGGGCCATGCAGTCACTGGCGACTTCTCTCTCCTCGGTGGGAAGGACGGCGCCCTGAGGTGTATAAGGTTCCTTGGCTGCCTCAAATGCCTCCGGCGTTGAGGGGAGTTGGAGGTGATCACCTTGGCGGTCTGGACTCAACTGAACCACAGATGGGGCAGGAGCCAACAAGACTCTAGAGGGCTGGAGAGACAAGGTAGCCCGGCTTGAGACGCTTATCGATGCTACAAGTCCCTTTGTCTTTAGAGGGGGAGACCGACCCCCCTCTGGCCTTTTCTTCTTTTGTGGCACCAGGAACTGAGAATGGTGCTGCATCAAACAGGGTTTTTTATGGTTGGAGCTGTGGGACCTTAGGGTCCTTGTTCGGTGCTGGCTTGTGCACCATTGGTGCCAGAGCACTGCTGACCGATGAGGAAGTGCTCGGCGCGGGTTATGCGGATCCCAGGTCGGAATGTGACCGGAATGCCACTTCCATTAGCAGGATCTTAAGTCTTTGCTCCTGGTCTTTAAGGGTCCTAGGGTTAAAATCCTTGCAGATCCTGCACTTGCCCTTTTGGTGGCTCTCCCCGAGGCACCACAGACAAGAAGCGTGTGGGTCACTCTTGGGCATAAACTTGCCACAGTCCTCTCAGAGTTTGAACCCTGGGGACCCGGGTATACCCCGGAACCAGGGAAGGCCTTGTTGGGGCGGGGAAACCCCCAAGAATCACAACTACAATAACTAACTATGACTACTAACTAACTATTTACACTATTTTACAATCAAAACTGAACAGGACACTGCCAAAAGTGCTTGCAAGCAAGAGCAAGTGTTGTTCCAGCTAGCCATCACCGATGGTAAGAAGGAACTGAGGGGGTGGGGAGTCGGCAGGGCCCTATATTGGGCGCCATGAAGACACAACTCCAGGAGGCACCCAGGCTGACCCTACGGATGCTGCTAAGGGAAAAATCTTCCGGCTGGCGTGCATGCGGCGCGCACACAACTGATTGGAATGGACATGAACAAGCACTCAAAGATTAACTTAAAATACAGCTATACCATCTTAAGCATCAAGGAGCACTTGCTTTTCAAGGGGGACATATCCCTTTGGTATTTACCTTGATGATGATGAGTGCCTAGACGCTCCAACAGAGAAACGGGGGAGGGGAGAGACTCCATTGTGCTAGGCATTCTACGTAGAGTAAGAAACAGTCTCTGACCTGAAGAAGAGGAAATTACTCACCTGGTGCAGTAATCATGGTTTTTCAAGATGTGTCCCCCTATAGGTGCTCCACTGTAGGTATGTCTGCATCCCTGTGCTTCTGACTGGACATCTTTCGTAGAAGTGTCCGTTTGGCCTGCACATGCGCTCTCCCCCTCCCATGGTCTGCCTCGAGGCTAACTAGTGCTGTGCGGGCAAACCACCCTCAGTTCCTTCTCTATCGCAGGAGTCCCTAATTGACAACTCTGAAGTAGAGGGAAGGAGAGTGGGTTGCAGAGCATCCATAGGGACACACATCTTGAAGAACCATTGTTACTGCACAAGGTGAGTAACTTCCTCTTCTTCGAGTAGTAGTTTCCCTATGGGTGTTCCGCTGTTGGTGACTCCTGAGCAGTGCCTACCACTGGGAGGTTGGGATTTAGGAGTCAAGTCTGTTATAGATGACAACACTGCTGAGCTGGAAACAGAGTCTCCAATAATCACATAGTGTTCTGTGAAGGTATGTGCAGACGCCCAACTGGCTGCCATTACAGATTTCCAAGACAGGAACATTCTTGAGGAAGGCGACAAGAGGTGGAAACCAACTTCGTGGAGTGTGTGGGGATTCTGGATGGAGGTAACTCCTCACAAACATGATAACAGTGGTTGATACAGTTAGAGACCCATTTGGAGAGTCTCTTGGCTGATATTGCTGATCTTTCTGCAATGGAGAGGAAAAGCTTAGGAGATTTCCTAAAGGCCTTTGTCCTGTCCAGATAAAAGGCCAGGGCTCTCCTAATGTGTAGCATATGTAGTATGGCCTCCCTGTTATCACGGTGAGGCTTATGGTAAACGGTTGGGAGATGAATTGGTTGGTTTATGTGAAAAGATGGTCATTTTAGGGATGAACTTTGGGTGTGGGCTAAGAGTAACCTTGTCTTTAAAGAATATTGTGAAGAGGTGGCGTGGGGGTGTCCTTAGTGCCGCTATCTCCCCCATTCTTCTCACCACAATGATGGCCACCAGGAATGAAGTCTTCATTGACAGGTATGTGAGCGAACAATTGGCCATAGGTTTAAAGGGTGGTCTAGTCAGGCTCTTTGACACTAGATTTAGGTCCACGTTGGAGTGGGGTATCTGGGTTGGGGATAGAGACTCACTATGCCCTTGAGGAATATCTTTGTAATTGGGTGGGCAAAAACAGAGTGTCCCTCTATTTGATGATGGAAAGACGCGATAGCCCTGATGGCTTGAGATCCAGTATGTAGTCCAACACCATGGGGAGGATGGAAGGTGCTGGGGTAATTTGTCTGGAATTGCACCAAACCTGAAACCTAGTCCACTTTTGCAGATAAGTGCGTTGGGTAACCAATTTTTTACTATGTAGTAGCACTTCCTGCACCTCCTCAGAGCAGCCGCTCTCTATGTGTTGGAACCATGAAGGAGCCAAGCCTTGAGACAGAGGATCCGCAGGTTCAGAGGGAAAGTTTGTCCTTTGTTCTGAGAGAGGAGGTAAGGGTTGGGTTTGAAGGGGGATTGGTGGACATGGTGGGAGCAATCAGGACAACAGTTGCTTTTGCTCTTTTTATTTTTTATCAGGACCTTCAGCAGCAGAGGGAAGGGGAGAAAGCCATACAGGATTCCTTTGTCCCATGGAAGGTGAGCATCCCTTAATGAGTGTTTCCCAAGGCCGGCTCTAGAGCAATAGAGTGGGCATTTCCTGTTCAGGGAAGCAACGAACAACTTTGTTGGGGGCCCCCATTGATAAAATATGCTATGGAGCACTGTTGGGTTCATTTCCCCCTCATGGTCATGTGAGAACTTGCAACTGAGACTGTCTGCTGTTATATTCTGTACTCCCAGTAGGCAGACTGCTGATATTAAGACATTGTGGTGAATGCACCAACTCCATAGCTTTAGCTCTTCTGTGCACAGGCAGGATGATCTGGCACCCCCATGACTATTTATGTAACACTTGGATGCTATGTTGTCTGTTATTTTTGTGTGCATATTTCTGATCAGTGGAAGAAAGTGAGCTGTTGGTACTGAAAAGACTGAATGTGCTGGGGGTCTCCTCTCTGGCTGATTCGGGTCTCACTGTGGGGGCTCACAGTTCTCTTTTTTGGAGGTTTTGCATGGGGAATCCGAAGGCTTTTTCCTCAGTTCATGCTCTTCAGAGGTAGAAGGCTGCAGAAATTACTTGCATCGCTGAGAAGACTCAGGACCTAGGTCAGTTGCAGGTTGAAAAGTTCCCTCCATAAGGAGTAGTTTTCAGTTTAGTTCCCATTTTTTGGGGGTGGGGGGGTCTGGCTTGTGGAATATGGGCCTCTGTGAGGCAACATACACAGCAGGAATGTCCGTCTGTTACTGGTATGGCTTCCCTGCAGGAGAGGCATTTCTTAAACATGAGGGAGCCGGACATGCCCTGCCCTGTGCTAGGGGCAATTCCCAATGTGTGTGAGGGACGGGTGAAGTAAAACTTAATTTTTTCCCCCCTCTTTTTGAACAGGGAAGAAAAAACTAATGGAAACCCTATAATACTAAGAAGAAAAAGCAAATGAAAATGCCTGAGTTTGCAAAGACCCTGAAACAATAGCTGCAAGGTGTGAATTGTCCCATTAATTTCAAGGGGTACTAAATCAGATGCCCGTGATGATAGTTAATGTTAACATTTAAAGTATTTCCCTGCTTATCAAAGACTGTAAGAAAGGAGAGAAAGTATGAAAATCTAAATCAGCATTTCCCCAAATGGGGGTGGGAGGTGGTGGGTTATGGAAGATGTATAAATTGAAATGTTTAAGTATTTAACAGCACATGGCACAGTTTCATTTTCCTGAAAGGGCACTGCTTTCAAAAATTTGTGAAATGCTAAAGTATGTAAAGGGAGAAAAGTCTCTAAGTTACACTCAGTCCTGGTCTACACTAGAGATATAGGTTGACACAAGGCATCTTACATTGACCTAACTCTATAAGTGTCTACGCTAAAATGTCACTCCCACCAATGTAACTTGCCTGCTACACCAACTTAACTCCACCTCTGAGAGCGCCATAGCACTTAAGCTTATGTATTTAGGTTGATGCAGTATCAGCGTAGGCACTGCATTAGTTACATTGACTTTAGTGGCCTCCAGAGCTGTTCCGTCCATAGGACAGACCGAGGCCACCACCCCGGACCCCGTGCTTCAGGGAGATGCAGGGTCCAGGGTGGCCTGGGAGGTTAGCAGAGGGTCTGGTGCCGGCAGCAGCAAGCAACTCGGCCCCAGCCTGCCCCTCTGCCCTGCCGGCTCTCAGCATTGCTTGGAGACGGAAGCTAGAAAGAGGCAGGGCGGAGGCTTGGGGTGGAATGGGGGCGGGATAGGGCAGGAAGAGGCAGGACAGGGGCGGTGGCTTAGAGGAAGGGATGGAGTGGAGGCAGGACCTGGGGCAGACAGGGGGGTTGTTCCAGGCCCCACACCCTTCTAGGGATGGCCCTGCCAGGAGGTGTCCCGCAATGCCCCATTGTGACCACTCTGGTCATCATTTTGACCACCATTGCCTAGCAGCCCTTTTCCTTTTAAAGCCCTGCAAATTTTTGAAATTTCACTTCCTGTTTGGTAGGCATGGAGAGCTCACAGAGCAACTGCCCAGCTGGCCATGCCAGCTCCACATAGCAAATGTGCTCCTGCATGGATTACACAGAAGGTGGTGGATCTCCTGGGTCTGCGGGAAGAAGAGGATGTGCAGGGACAGCTCCTAAACAGCCATAGAAAGGTCGACATATACAAGCAGATCGCTTGGGGTACAGGGGAGAAGGGATATAACAGGGACACTCAGCAGTGCCACATGAAAATCAAGGAGCTGCGGCAGGCATACCATAAGGAAAGGGAAGTAAAAAATCACTCTGGTGCAGAGGCGCAAACATGTTGCTTCTACAAGGAGCTACATGCCATCCTAGTGTGGGGGAGACCACCACCACTGCCAAGAGCCTCCTGGATACTTTGGGAGAGATGGAGTCACAGGCCCCCGCAATGCATAGTGAGGAGAAGGAGGTGTTAGATGAGAAAGGGGAGAAGTATGGGGGACAGGCAATCGAGGGATCCAGTGGCACGGCGAGCCAGGACCTCTTTCTGATGCCGGAGCAGTTGAGTCACTCCCAACAGTCCAGCACCAGTGAGCCTAATGCAGGGGAAGGAACCTCTGGGTACGTATGCAGTTTGCTTTGATATTGCAGTACCCTTACCATTCCACCCCAAGGGAGCATACACACAATCACAGGCACACATACACTGACCCGTGAGACATGCGGTTGGTGTACGTGTTTTTGTAATGAGAATGACTGTTCTTTCCTCTTCAAATTCCCCCCCCCCCCCCCCGGTATTTATACAGTTTCATTCCATTACAATCATGTTTGTTTGCTTGTGTTTGGAATAAGAGTCTATTTATGGAAACTTAATTCATCTTTATTAGTTTACAACATATGGTGGCTGAGGCTGACATAATTCAAAGATAATAGTAATAGGTTCATTTGTAACGTTATATAACCACACACACAGCACTCATTACAATGTTTATACCGGGGTGCTAAAAAACAATGCCAAGCAGAGCACACACCACCACCACCACACATTACTGTGGCTCACTATTGAAATGGTCTTTCAAAGCTTCTCTGAGCCATATAGCTCCCTGTTGAGCTCTTCTTATAGCCCTGGTAACTGGCTACTCAAAATCAGCAGCCAGGCATTCTACCTCCATGCTCCACTTTTGTGGAAACTTTCCCCGCTTTGCATCACATATATTATGAAGCACTCAGCAGGCAAATATAACCATATGGATATTTTTTTCACTGAAGTCTAATGTCATGACTAGACAGGGCCAGAGCCCTTTCCAATTGTGAAAGGCACATTCAACAGTCATTCTGCACCTGCTGAGCCTGTAGTTGAAGCACTCCTTGCTGCTATCGAGGTGGCCGGTGTACGGCTTCATGAGCCACAGGAGTAAGGGCTAGGCTTGGTCTCCCGGGATCACTATTGGCATTTCAACATCCCCAATGGTAACCTGCTGGTCTGGAATGTCCCTGCTTGCATCTTTCTGAACAGGTCTGTGTTTTTAAAGATGCGTGTATCATGCACCTTCCCTGACCAACCCATGTTGATGTTGGTAAAACGTCCCTGTTGATCCATCATCACTTGCATTACCATAGGAAAGTAGTTCTGTTGATGTACTCCATGGCAAGGTGGTCGGGTGCCAAAACAGGGAGGTGTGTGCCATATTTTGCCCCACCTGAGTTCAGAAACCCCATTGCTGCAAAACCATTCAGAATGTCCTGCACATTTCCAAGAGCCACAGTTCTTTGTAGCAGGATGTGATTAATGGCCCTGGACACTTACATCACAGCAACCCCCACAACAGATTTCCCAACTCCAAATTGATTCCCAACTGATTAGTAGCAATCTGGCATGGCTAGCTTCCACGCACTTCTTCACTGTCAGTGCAGTGCAGTGCAGATCTTATTTTGGTGTTGCTGAGGTGGAGGGCTGGGGCGAGCTCTGCACACAGTTCTGTGAATGCGGCCTTGCACATCCAGAAGTTCTGCAGCCGCTGCTTTTCATCCCAAACTTGCATAACAATGTGATCCCACCACTCAGTGCTTGTTTCTCAGACCCAGAACCAGTGCTCCACTGTCTGCAACTGCTCCATAAATACCAACAACCACCTTGAATTGTTTCTATGTTTGTCAGCAAGATAGCCTGAAAGGCATCGTCATATCCTTTGTGGTTCCTCTGGCAGCTGTGGAAATACTGAAGGACCAGGTGTGTCGTGTTTGTAATGGTCAGCACAATACTGAAGAGTAGTGCAGGATCCATGCTTCTCACAGAGATGGCAGACACACCGGTTTGAGGGGCTTTTGAAAAAAGAGACACAAACATTATGGGATGCAGATATTATGGGAAGGTGCAAACTGCATCACGGGATGTTCAAACCATGATCCGTCACCCCTGCATGACTCGTTTTCCCCCAGGAGGCTTTGCAAACCCTCCCCAAAATACTCTGCTCTAGATGGTGGCAAGCTGCACACTGGGAAAGCTATCCATGGTGCACTGCTCTCTGCATCGATGCAAGCGCTGCTAGTAAGGACGTGCACCGCTGACACAAGCAATTTAATTACTGCAACAACTGTATGTTGACCTAACTTAGTTTGACTTAATTTTGTAGTGTAGATGTGCCCTCATTCTGTTTGAACGTTTTCTTCATCCTTGTAACAACTAGATACTCAATGAACAAACAGAATTACTGAAATGTCTTTTTTTCCCTTGAAAAATGTAGTCACCTTATATCCAAGCTCCTGATTTGCATTGTCTAAGACTATTAGACTAAGCAGAGTGAGATGAACCAAGATGAGATGTAATGTCTCTGTACAAAAAACATCCAACAGGCTGCTGGGTTGCCCATCAGCCAGGTCCAATCCTGACCCTAGCTGCTTGTGCTGGGCTTGTTATATCAACTGCTGGCAACTAACCTAGAGCCTAAGAAGTTACTTACCTTGTGCAGCAATGATAGTTCTTTGAGATATGTCCCCCTATGGGTGCTACACTATAGGTGAATCTGTGTCCCTGCGCTGCTGATCGGAGAAGTTTGGTAGCATTGTCTTTTGGGCCTACACATGAGCTGTCTTTCTTCGTGCTGCACCATGAGGTAGCCAGGACACATGGGATAACCATTCTCAGTTCCTTCTCTACCACAGGGTCATAATGAGAACTCCAAAGTAGAGGGGAGGAGGGTGGGTTGTGTAGCACTCATAGGGGGACACGTCTTGAAGAACCATCATTATTACAAGGTGAGTAACTTCTTCTTTGAGTAGTGTCCCTGTGGGTACTCCAATGTAGGGGACTCCCAAGCAGTACTCCTTTTGGAAGGCTGAGATTTCGGAGTGAGATTAGTTACAGATAACAGTACTGTGGAGCTAAAGAGGGCATCGGAGGCAGAGTCCCCAGTGACTGCATAGTGTTCTGCAAAGGTGTGACTTGACGCCCATGTCGCCACTCTGCAGATCTCCGAGATAGGGACATCCTTGAAGACAGTGACAGATGAGGAGATCAATCTTGTGGAATGTATATGGCAGGAGTAGCCAAACTTACTGACCCCCCGAACCACATAAGTTTGTGAGCCGCAAGACATGCACAACCGCGCCTGCTGGTGTGCAGGGCTTCTGCCCTGATGCCCACCTGCAGGGCTAAAGTCCTCAGACCTCCCTCCCTGCGGGACAGAAGCCCTTAGTCCCACCACCCTGCCACAGGGCAGAAGCCCTGAGCTCCCGCCAGCCCAGTTTTGTAGGTGGAGAATGGGGCGGGGAGAGTCCAGGGGGGGCTCCAGGAGCGGGGAGAGTCCAGGGTGGGCTCCAGGAGCTGCACTTTAACTGTAAAAGAACCACATGCAGACAAATCCAGCAGCGGGGAAGGAGAGTGGGATGTGGAATAAACACGAGCAACACATCTCAAAGAACACCAGTTACGGAAAAGGTAACTGTCTTTTCTTCTTTGAGTGATTGCTCAGCAATCTCAGCCCAAAGACACTCTAAGTGGGTCTCAAATTGCATCAAATAGTGCTATCACATGCAGCTCACGAGTCACAGTTTGGCCACTCCTGGTATATGGATCGAATTGGAGGGTCACGTTACAAATTTGGAACTTGAGCTTCACTATGTACTGTTTCAGGCTTTGCAGGTCCAAGATGAGCCTGAGCCCCTCTTTGGCCTTCGGGATAAGAAAATAGCCGGGGTAGTACCCCTTGCCCCAGAACTCCCCGGGTATCGCTTCCACTGCTCCTAGGCCAAGCAGAGCTTCGTGCGAGGGGTCCCCCAGGAGGAACAGGAGCGGGGGGGTGTTTGGGTAGGGAGGAACTAAACTGGAGGGTGCAGCCCCGGGAGATGGTGTTAAGGACTCATCGGTCCGAGGTCAGCCACGACCACTCCGGGAGAAAAGCACACAACCGAATGGAGAAGGGAAGCTTTATTGAGGGTGGATCCCTAATGAGAACTGGCAGGGCGCCCCCAGGCATCCCTTCAAAACCACCTTTTCCCCGCTTGCTTGCCGTTGCAGGACCCAGGCTGGGGAGCAGGCCGAGACTGCCTCTGTGGGCGCCTCTTATAGTCCTGCGACTTCTTATAAGTGGTCTTGTATTTTGACTGGGTGGCCTGAGTAGGAGTCTGCTGCAGCTTGAACTTATGTTTAGCCAGAGCCAGAACATAGAGACCCAGAGTCTGGAGAGTCGTGCGGGAGTCTTTCAAGCCATGCAGCTTTGTATCCATTTGTTCCGCAAACAGAGCTTTGCCGTCAAACGGGAGGTCCTGCAGGGAGGTCTGCGCCTTGCTGGACAGCCCCGAGAGCAGGAGCCATGACGCACTTCTCATGGACACCGCGGAGGCCATGGACCGCACGGCCGTGTCTGCTGCATCCGAAGCTGACTGCAGGGTTGCCCTGGCAGCCGCTGTACCCTCCTCCACCAGCGCTTTGAACTCCTTCCTGTCACGCTCCTGGAGGGAGTCCTTGAACTTGGGCAGGGAGCCCCACAGATTGAACTCATACCGGCCCAGGAGAGCCTGGTGGTTCGCCACCCATAAGTGGAAGCTCAAGGATGAATAAATTTTTCTTCCAAATGAGTCCAGCCTCCTTGAATCTTTATTTTTTGGGGTAGGGGCTGGTTGGCCCTGCCATTCTCTGTGGTTGACCGACTAGACCACCAGGGAGTTAGGAGCAGGGTTGGTGTATAAGTATTCATGCCCCTTGGCGGGTACAAAATACTTGCGTTCCACTCTCTTAGAAATGGGGGCCAATGAGGTTGGGGTTTGCCACAGGGCATTTGAAATTTTCACCACCCCTTCATGGAGGAGCAAGGCCACCCTGCCCAGTGCCAAGGAGGACAGCACATTAAACAGGGAGTCCAAGGACTCCTCCATCTCCTCTGCTTGGAGGTGGAGGCTTGATGCCACCCTTTTTAAGAGTTCTTGGTGGGCCCTAATGTCCTAATGAGACAAAAGGAGGAGGGACCATAATCGCCTTATCCGGGGACGGTGAGGAGGCCGGCGCGGTACCTTGGGTGTCCACCACCTGGTCGGTCTCCGGGCACAGTGCCGAGGATGTACGTCCCACCCACTCCTTCCTCGGAGGTCTGGAGAAGGAGGCTGAAGGTCCTTCCGAGGCTCCTGCCACCGAGCGAGCCCCCACTGGGGACTGAGTTCGGGGCCATGGTGCCCACTGGTACCATTGGGCCGGCCACAAGGCCCGGTACCACTGCATCTGCTGTGGCACTGGCGGAGCCGGCTGTTCGGCCTGGCTGGCCTGGCCCATCAACGGACTATGAAGGGAGGTTGGGCTGACATACAACCTGCCGCTGTCCCTGGACCGAGAGGAGCAGCTGCGCCAGGAGCGATGTTGACCACGGGACTGCAATTCCGACATGGAGGACTGGTACCATCGGTAACAGCTGCTCTGCGATCGGCTCTGGTGGGCGGACCCGTGATGGCGAGAAGCCAGTGATTGACGCCCGGGGCTGCGGAGGCATTGCTGTGGTGGGGTCCTGGAGCAGGACACCGAACGGGAATGACGTTGACATTTGTGCTGTGACCGGCTGCGATAGCCCCTCCGAGATGAGAACCTTTGGCAATGTCTACCTCGGTCCTGTCAGTGTTTGCTCCTCGAGGTGGAGCGGTGCCGAGAGTCTTGGTGAGACGGAAGCCAACCAGCCAGCCAGTGGGTGTCGAGGGCGATCCACGTGGACTTTGCCCTGAACAGTTGCTGGGCGGCGAACGGCGTTGGGAACATTCCCTCGATCGAGACCAGTACTAAGCCGGGGGAAACCGCGGAGATGTTCCTGGTACCGGCATGGACATAATGTTCCGGGCCACCTGCAGGGCCTCCGGTGTGGAGGGCATCCGGACATCCGGAAAGGCCTGCTCCGAATGGGCTGGGCTTTTCCGCTCAACTTGAGTCTAAGGCCTCGAGGATTGAGGATTGCCTGACCTGGGTCTAGCCTCTGTCCTGGGTTTACTCTGGTGCCGCAGTGAAGGCGGCCTCTTCCTAGCCTTCTTGGTGTGCCCCGTGGATGGGGAGTGGTGCCAACTCCTTGATGGCGCCGACTCTATCAGGATAGCCTGGAGCCTAATGTCCCTTTGTCTCTTGGTCTGAGGCTTAAACAACTTGAAAAACTTGCATCAATCGCTGAGATGGGTTTCCTCCAAACAGCGTAGACAGTCCGTGTGCAATCACTCAGTGGCATAGATCGCCTACAAGTGTCGCACGACTTAAAACCCAGGGCACGGGGCATGCCCTGGCCCGGGCGCTCTAGCTAAACTAAACTAACTAAACAACTAACTAACAAACAATAGGTACCATACACTGAACAAGCAAGCAGTTTCGGGCACGAGCTACAGCAAAGCTGGAGCAGAGCAGTTCCGAAGCACCTTCACTGGTGGCAAGAAGGAACTGAGGGTGGGGAGAGCGCGCAGCGCCCCTTATACCGCGCCATGGGAGACGCCACTCCTGGGGTTGCTAGGGGAAAAACTTCCGGCACCAGTGCATGTGGCGAGCATGCACACAAATTGTGGAATACACATTAGCAATCACTAGAAGAAGAAAGAATGCTGTGTAGGGGAATGCGTCATCAAAGCTGCTATCTCCCCTATTCTTCTAGCTGAAATAATTGCTATCAGAAAGGCCGTTTTCACTGATATGTACATTAGTGAACAGGTGGCCATGGGTTCAAAGAGAGGGCTAGTCAGCCCTTTCAGTACCAGTTTTAGGTCCTACAAGGGGATAGGAGTCAAGATATCTGAAACCTGGACCATTTCTGCAGGTAAGGACATCGTGTGGAGAACTTTCTACTGTGTAATAGAACCTCTTGTACTTCCTTTCAGCATGAACTTTCTAGGTGCTGGAACCATGCAGGAGCCATGTTTTGAGGCAGAAAATCCCCAAGTTGGGATGTAGGGTACGCTCTTTGTCCTGCGATATGAGGTGTGGAATGGTTGGAAAGATGATCAGCGAGCGTGTCGCGAGCTGTGTCAGGTAAGGGTACCAGGTCTAGGGTACCTCGGCCAAGTAGGAGCAATCAGAATGAAGTGAGCTCCATCCCTTTTTATTTTTAGCAGGACCTTCAGCAGTAGAGGAAATGGGGGAAAGGCGTAAAGAAGATCCTTGTCCCAGGGGAGAAGAAAAGCATCGCCCAGAGAGTGCTGTCCCATCCCTGCCCTAGAGCAGTAGCGTGGAGAATTCTTGTTCTGTTAAGTGGCAAACAGGTCTGTGGATCGTGCTCCCCATCATGTGAACAAGTTGTGGAGTAGTGAAGGGTGTATCTCCCACTTGTGATCATGAGGGAATTTGCGACTGAGGTTGTCCCCTATTGAGTTCTGCATGCCCAGGAGGTAAGCCAGGGACAAGGTGACATTGTGAGGGATATACCAGTTCCATAGTCTCATTGCTTCTGTGTATAGGGAGGGTGACCTTGCCCTGCCCTGGTGGTTGATGTGGTACATGCAGGCTATGTTGTCTGTTAGGATCTTAGCAGGATCACATATTATCAGCGGGAGGAAAAGGGCGCAGGCATTCCTGATTTCTCTTAGTTCGAGGAGATTGATATGTAGAGATATCTCCACAGGTGACCAATTGCATTCCAATGTGAGGCCATTTAAATGCGCACCCATTTTCCGAGTGATGCGTCAGTGGTAAGGAGCAAAGATGGTGACATCCATGAGAAGGGGATCCCTTTGCATACATTGGCTGGGTTCTTCCACCAGTCCAAGGAGTTTGTGATCCTAGTAGGTAGTGACAGGGTTTGCCAAGGCTGTCTCTGTTTGGTCTGTAAACTGAACTGAGCCATAGTTGGAGGCATTGCATGTGGAGTCTGGCATGCAGTATCACAGCCGTGTCCACCGCCATATGCCCCAGCAGTTGGAGGCAAAGTCTGGCTGGTACTTTAGGACTGCACTGAGCCATATCTATGAGTGAGACCAGGGACAGGAACCTGTGTTGAGGTAAGAAAGCTTTGGCCTGTAGAGCATCCAGGTTAGCTCCTATTAATTCCAGGCATTGCACTGGTGTGAGGGTCGACTTCTGAGTGTTGATCTGAAAAAGACCAGTTCTGTAAACAAGTGTTTTGTGGTGGTGAAGGCTCAACGAGCCTGCTGGAGCAATCAGGCTCCGAGGAGACAATCATCCAGGGAAGGGTAGATCATTATCCCCAGTAAGCATAGATAAACGGCTACTACTGAGAGAACTTTGGAAAATACTCTCTGGGCTGATGAAAATCAGAAGGGGAGAACTCTGTACTGGTAATGGTCATGTCCCAGAGTGAAGCAGAGAAATCATCCATGAGCTGCTAATACTGAAATATGAAAGTAGGCGTCCTGCAGGTTGAGGGGCAAAAAAAACAGTCTCCCTATTCCAGTGATAGAGTGATCATTGATAAGGTGACCATCTTGAACTTATGAGCTTTGAGAAAACTTGTTGAGAGCTCTGAGATCCAGTATAGGTCTCCAACCTCCCTTCCTTTTGGGTATTCGGAAGTAACAAGAGTAGAACCTGCTGCCTCACAGGTATTGAGGAACTGGTTTTATAGCTCCTAATAGGCTTTCATGAGAAGGGTCCCTGAAGAGGGATGGGGAAGGGTGTTGTGGCGGGGGTACAGAGATTAAGTGGATGGAGTATCCGGATCAGAGAATCTCTAGGACCTATTTGTCCAACGTTGAGTCTCAGGCACTGGAATGCTGCCAAATGGAGGCCAAATGGGTGCATGGTCATAGACAGTAGTGGGGAGTGGTCTTGCAGCACCTCAACCTGCCCATCAAAAGTGGTGCTTAGAGGCAGGCGGCTGGGTCGAAGACTGTGGACCAGACGGCTTACATTTTTGGAATTTTCCCTTTCTTCTTTGTGGTTCATAATGGTACCGTGATGGGAATTGAGATGAATTAAGTCTGTGTTGGGATTAGGGCCTAAAACATATCTTTTGCCCTCATGTCTAGATTCCGAGAGACCTGAAGGTGGCCCTGGAATCCCTCAAGGTGTGGAGGATGCGTTGGTCTTCTTAGTGAATAGTTCCACACCCTTGAAGGGGAAGTTCTCCATTGTGGTCTGCACCTCCTTTTGGAATCCTAACAAGTGGAGCCATGACGCCAGTCTCATCAAGACAGCTGTTGAGATGGATCTAGCTGCTGTATCGGTGGTGTTGAGGGTCAACTGCAGCTATATGGCTTTGAACGATTTCTGATGACTCTCTGGCAGGTTATCAATAAAGTCATTCAGTTTCTTGTAATTTGTGTAATTCTATTTTGCCATGAGTGCCTGGTAATTAGCAATATTAAATTATAAAGTGGCTGAGGAATATGCCTTCCTGCCAAAGAGATCAAGGTGCTTCCAGTCAGTCTTGTAGGGTGCTGTCCTGGAATGATGTCGTCGGTCATGAGAGTTTACAGCATCCATCTTGATGGAACTGGGTGATGGATAGAGGAAAAGGAAATCTTTGCAGGGACATAATATTTCTTGTCTGCATACTTGTATATTAGGGCTACCAATGCCAGGATTTGCCACACCGTTTTAGCTGGGTCTAAGATGGCTTCGTTAATTGAGAGGGTGATCTTCGAGGAGGATATCAATGAGCTGGTGGAGTGTCTCTTTGACCTCCTCCAGTGATACGCAGAGGGTATCTGCTACTCTTTTTGCCAGCTGCTGGAACAGACAGAAGTTGTCTGCCATGGACGGTGGTGAAGGCATGACCACTTAGTCCAGGGAAGAGGATATGGCTTAGGCATTACCTCCTCCTCTGTGTTATCTTCTTGCTCCTCTGTTTCCTGAGGCCCTAGATGCTGTGAAAGAGCATGCCTGCAGGGTTGTCGGGCAATGCTTGAAGCTTGTGAGGCAGGCTGTTGGTGTGCCGCCCAAGAGCCCTAGTATGGCCAGTGTGGTAGTGCAGGGCCTGGCAGAGGTGCCCACGGGTGGCCATACCAAGATGATGGTGGGACCATCTGTGGGTACATTCCCGGACCCTGTTGAGAGTGGGTCCTATATGGAGCTTGGGAGGAGTACTGTGAACCCTCCTCAGGCTCACTATCTGACCCCTCACTTCCATCGACAATGGAAGAGCATGGCATTATTGTGGGGATACACCATGACATTGGTACTGAGGGGTGGAGAGTCGGGTGCCTCCATCATGCCCAGGTTACCAGCCTGGTGGAATTCTGCTGGTACCGGTCGTCCTCGTGTCAGTGCCAGGGGGAGATGGAGATCTTGGTTGTACCTGTCTCTCTGGTGCCAAGTGGGCTATTGTCGCTGGCAGTACCGATATCAACTTGTGTACTGGGAGCATCTTCCTAGGATGTTTGCCCTTCTGTCTCAGTACCAAAAATATGGTGCCCATGCCCAAAGGGTCTGTGGGCCTGACAACAGTACCAGATACCGAGGTCACTGTGAGGCATGGGCTCCAGACTGTGGACTCAGTGCCAAGGATACCAAGCAAGATGGCAATCACTTCCAGCTATCCATAGGCTTGCTGAGGGGACTTCCCTGTCTCTTTTTTTTGACTTGTGAGAGGAGTCCTCAATCCATTTCTTCGACCCACTATCCTTTGAAGTCAAAGGCTGAGGGGAAGATACATGCCTGATGGAAGGTTGTGATTGGAGATCTGCCTCCATAAAGAATTTTTCGGTGAAGCTCTCTGTCCTTGTGGGATCTTGGCCAGAGCTGCTGGCAGAGGGAATACTTTTGTTGGATGTGGCCCTTCCAGTGCATCCTCTGCCTTGGCGAGTGCTGGTCCACGACTGGGATCACCTCACTGCAAGGGCGGCATTTCTTGAAGCCCGGAGAGCCAGGCATAACCTTATCCAGGAGGGGTCCCACACCACTGAAGGTTGACAAAAGAACAAAGTCCTTTTTTTTTTTTTTTAGGCAATGGCCAAACAGTAGAATGAGGAAAAGAAACAAAGAGACTTCATAGGAAGCTAAAAGTTAGCAATTGTAAAAGAGTTAACGATCTGTGAACAGACCGCTAAAACTCCCATCTCTAGTCAGAAGCAATTGAGAAGGAACTGAGGATAGTTATCCTGTGCACTCTGGCTAGCATCATGGCGCAGTATGGGAAGAGACAGCACATGTGAGGGCCCAGTGGACACTGCTACTGAATCTCTACGATCAGCTGTGCAGGGATGCAGACACACCTACAGTGGACACTAATCTAAGAAAAATCTGAGCTTCCCTGATTCAACCCTTTTGTAATCAGACACTACACTGACAGCCATTGGCAGTGCCAGCAGAGCTACAGGCAGCGGCTAGGTGGTCAGGAGGGAGCCAGTGGATGGGGTACCCAAGAATAGAGGACCTGCATATCAGCAAAATGACGAGCTTCCAGCAAAGTATCAAATGATCTATTAAAGTACAGAAATATTACACTTACACAATTCTCTGTGTGCCAATCATTTAATTCTATTAAAAAAAAAAAAAAGAGAGCAATAGATGGTCTTAAACAGCAGTTCTCAAACTTTTGTACTGGTGACCCCTTTCACATAGCAAACCTCTGAGTGCGACCCCCCCTTATAAATTAAAAACACTCTAAAATATATTTACCACCATTATAAATGCTGGAGGCAAAGCAGGGTTTGGGTGGAGGTTGACAGCTCACGACCCCCTAAGGGGTCCCGATCCCTAGTTTGAGAACCCCTGATCAGTATAAAACCATACTGTTATAACTGTAAAGGTTCCATTAGGATCTATGTTAATAGACTTTTACACTTAATTAAAAAAAGCAAACACCAAAACTGATATTAAGGACTGAAATTGCACTTACCTTGTGGTTAGACTCCTGCAAATCCATGGATATCCGCTTCATATCTGCGGATGCAGTTCGTTTCCCATCTTTGTGGATCAGATGAGGATCCAAATTTTTTTAATCCATGCAAAGCTCTAGAGCAGTGGATATCTAGGGGAGGTCCACCTGTGGAGCTGAAGCCTGGAGCCCCAGTGCTCCCACCCCACCAGGGTACTCTGGGCTTCACCCATGGGAGGCACCAGGGCTCAGGGCTTTAGCCTCACGGCGGGCACCGGGATCCAAGCTTTAGCCGCTCAGAGGGCTTAGGGCACCGGGTTTCTGCTCCATGGAGCCTGCAGACCCCCTGAAACCAGCTCCCTGTGGTCCGCTGATGACCAGTTGAGAACCACTGCTCTAGAGGGTGCTGGTACGGATCCATATAAAAGGTGGACTGTGGATCATGAGTTGGATACAATTTAAATTACTGCAGATGTGGATCAGATGAGGAGCCAAATTTTTGTATCTGTGTAGGGCTCTATTTATGGCAATTGCCAGAAACATGTTTTTTTTTTCTGTTAAAAAACTGGTACTATTTGCCTTTGTTGATACCACCCACATTTTGATTTTTCAAAAAAATTAATGGTTCCGTACATTCATTATCTACTTACTTGAGGACCATGGGATGAAAATTATCTACACCTGCTTTATTTATTATCTACCTTCTTTTTAGTATTCTTACTTAATTCCCTCAATGTATTTGTAAAAAAACCAAAAATCGGTTACCTACCTTTTCATAACTGTTGTTCTTCTAGATGAGTTGCTCATGTCCATTCCATTCTAGGTGTGTGAGTGCCCATGTGCACAGTCGTCAGAGATTTTTGCCTTAGTGGTGTCCGTAGGGATGGCTGCGGCGCCCCCTTGACTGCCGCGCTCACACACTGGTATATTAGGTGTCGCTGGCCCTACGTTCTCTCAGTTCCTTCTTCTGGCAACTCCGACAGAGGGGCAGGAGGGCAGGAAATGAGCAACACATCTCAAAGAACAACAGTTACAAAAAGGTAGATAACCGTTTTTTCTTCTTCGAGTGCTTGCTCATGTCGTTTCCATTCTAGGTGACTCACAAGCAGTACCCTCGGAGGTGGGCTCAGAATTCATGGTCTTGAGGCTTGCAGCACTGCTCTTCCGGAGCCAGCATCATCCCAGGCCTGCTGGGTAAGTGGGTAATGTGATGTGAACATGTGGTCAGATGACCAGGTGGCTGCCCTACAGATGTCCTGGATAGGTACTTGGGCTAGGAAAGCTGCAGAAGAGGCTTACACTCTGGTTGAATGGGCAGTTACGATCGCTGGAGGGGGAATCTTTGCCTGATTGTAGCAGCAGTGAATGCAGGCAGTGATCCAAGAAGAAATTCTTTGAGCAGACACTGGATGACTTTTTATCCTGTCAGCCACCATGAAGAACAATTGTGTCAACTTGCGGAACGTAGAAGGCTTTCTACATTGGCCTTTCAATGTAGAAGGCTAGCGCCCTCCTGATGTCTAGGGAATGCAATCTATGCTCCTCCTCCGAATTATGCGGCTTTGGAAAAAAGACAGGTAAATAAATGTCCTGGCCTATATGAAACCAAGAGACCACATTGGGCCGGAAAGCCAGGTGTGGCCACAGCAAGACCTTGTCTTTGTAAAAGACCATATAGGCGGTTTTGAGGTAAGCGCCCTCATCTCAGAGACCCTGTGGGCAGATGTTATTGCAACTAAGAACGCGACCTTCCAGGAAAGAAGGAGAGAGTAGGAAGCCAGAGGCTTGAAGTGGGGGTACCGTGAGCCATGACAGCACAAGATTCAGGTCCCCCAGAGGGACGGGATCCCTGACGGGCAGATAGAGACGCTTGAGGCCCCTGGCAGTTATGTCCTGGATGAAAAGCGACCTACCCTCCAGCGGCGTATGGAAGGCCGAGATAGCAGCCAAGTGGACCATAATAGATAAAATGGACAGGCCTTGGAGCTTAAGATGCAGAAGGTAGTCCAGGATTAACTGCAGTGAGGCCTGCTTGGGCCAAATGCCTTTATCTGAGGTCCAACAAGTGAACTACTTCCATTTGGCTAGGTAGGTCACTCTGATGGAGGGCTTTCTGCTGCCCAACAGGACCTGTTGGACTCCAGCCGAGCACTCCTGCTCCTCTGCATTTAACCCTGCAGCAGCCAAGCTGTCAGGAGATTCTGCACTTGTCCTTTCTATGGGACTCCCCCAAGCACTTCAAGGGGCGCCGCAGCCATCCCTACGATACAGCTAAGGCAAAAATCTCTGACGACTGTGCATGTGGGCATGCACACACCTAGAATGGAATCAACATGAGCAAGCACTCGAAGAAGAAACCTCTCTCACTTCTTTGGGTTAATTAAACGTACTCCGCTTTTTTGGCTGCCCATACTTTTTCCTGTAAGCTTTTATTCTTTTCTTTTCCAGTTCCCTCCCTTTTCTGAGTCATGCACTTGTCTTTGAACAATTTCTCAGTCACTGACTACTTCCTATTCGTTCATCGTTTAATTTTTCAGCAAAAATGTAGTCTATTGCATCTCAAATATGCCCTCTTAGAATTATCCTCCACCCCCAACTCATGGATTTTAATACTTGCTGTCATGGCACCATGCAAGTATGTTTATTATACCCCTGAAGTTTGCTTTGTTGAAATCCACTACCTTTATTTCAAGAACCCATTGCTTATTATGCTGAATTCAAATAGCTCGCACTCATTGCAATAAGGCAACATTACGTTAGTTACCTTTTCAAAATGTCTCCTTATTAGTAGGAAGTAGCTCCAGGATGCTTTGTTTTCTGGATCATGAAATTGTCCTGTGTAAAATTTTTGATTGGTCATTTTGCTGTATTTGTTACCAAACATATGTCTGGACAGTACTGTCTACTTATATGGATTACATCACTACAGCATCTGAGCACTTCACAAACACTTCTGAATTTAGCTCCCCGCACACCTGTGAGGTAGGAAGTATTACCCCTATTTTTTACATATGTAGGCTGAAGCAGAGAGAGATTAAGTGACCTCCTGAAGAGAACACAGGAAGTTTATGGTAGAGCTAGAATCGAACCCAAAGTCCAATGCCTTAAGCACCAGACTATTCTTCCTCCTCAAATGTACACCAGGGAGCAAGAGCTTATTTTGCTCTCCTCAAATCCTGGGGTCTGTATCGGATGTGGGCTGCAGTTTCTCATTTAATTCCCTTTAGCCAGCATATTTTGCCACTACTCTGTTAACTATCAATGTGTATCACATTGGTTTTATAGATGCTTTCACTATACCTCCTCCTTCCCTATTTATTAGTCCTGTACTAGTTGTACTCAGACATTCCAGAAAAGAAGTGTACTACTTTTATAAATGCTCTGGGGCTTGGTAGAACTCCTGCATCAAAACTCATAGCCTGGAACACTGCTAGTTTAAAAAAACAAAAAACAAAACAAAAACAGTTTTACATCGGTGGGCCATTTTTATGAAGGAGAACTGGCTATTAATTCTCTTACACATCTGATTTTGCCATTGAAACTGACCTGTAGCCATAAGTAAGTGTGCCAATCGAATTCACTTGAACTATGGTTCATATGTTGAGTTCAAAAGGCCACTGTTAGATTGAAAAGAGAAAAGGGATACAGATTTGTGGACATTAGGCTGCTTTTGGTCCCTTTAGTCCTGCTCAGAAGCCATTTATCTTCATGAGTTGAGAGCTCATAGGTATTCTGTGATGGTTACAAATGTATCTCACATACACCAGGTATCTCACATTTTAAGCAGCACAAAGTTATATCTCTAATAACTACAATTGATAATATATATATTAACTTGTGCCTTTTTAATAAAAATGAAACACAAAGCATTCTAAATTACAGCAGCTTATAGATCTAAAAATTGTCCACATTTCAGCAGAATACTGTAATTAAGATAAACATTGTAACTGTAAAATGTTAAAGCTCCATGGCAATTTAAAACCACAATAAAGCCTTCAGTCAGACTGTCACAGTATTCTCTCTGCTGATCTCCTGGTTTTGCCTGCAGCTTCATTGCTGTAATAAAAATTTCTTTATTAAAAGTATGTGATATCTTCTCCTTTCCAAGAGGGAGGAAAAAACAAAAAAAGCTACAGAGCCCTTTTGCTTAATACACCACAACAGTCCTTTCCCTAATAGGCAATGTTCTTTGCTCGTACTAAGAAATAAGAGGATCTTTTTGTTTACCATTAGTTGAGGTAAATTTTCTTGCTCTGATTCTGGTTTAAAGCTACCACAAAGGAGTGATTTTTCAGCTGCAGCATGATTTTTCAAGATTACAATATGTCTGCATATAATACATAATTTAAAAAGTTATTTGCAGAATTGGTTATCAAAAGCCCTGATTTAGCTTTAAAGAATTGAAAATATTTGCTTCCTAACAGCTAGTTTATAATTTTGCTGGCAAGAGGATGAGAGTTTATACTTCCTTTTAATCTCTATACCCTTTTGTTTAACAACAGCTAAAAAGTGGTGTGAAAATCATTTATAACTAGTTAAACTGCAGCAAGAGCACTTAACTAAGTCTACTGATTCTTGATTAAAGGAGACTATTTTCTTTTGAAACTACAAAAACAAGAGGCAATTACTCTTAGTCATCGTTCAATATTTACCAAATTATTAGCTAATTAATAGATCTGCATGCTTTGTGTCTGTAATATCTCACATTGAGTACAGGAAAAGGTAACAATGCAATCAGCTGGGTTACGCGCTAGAAACAGTGGAAAATTCTGTTCATTTGATGCAGAATTCTATGCATCAGTCAACTCTAATCCACTAAGAAAACTATAAATGTTGAAATTTAGTTTTAATGCGTTAAGGAACTGCTGAGAAATATTATGAGCAACTTAATAAAATAAATGCCATCATTATTTCAAACTGCAAATAGTGTTACAGTCATATATTATAAAGTTACCCTAAATAAACCTAGTGCTTCAAAAATTTACCAGTGATTTTCTATTACAAAATATGTGAAAATACAAAAGAATACTACAAAACAATGTCCTTTTTGGGTCAAAACTGACACCAAGATGACAAAGTCTTATTTTAGTTTGTTAACAGAAACTATTGGAATACACAAATTTCAATTTGGTTGAATTCTATATACCATATCCCCCAAAGCCCATGGTTAACATTGTCATGTCACCTCTAAAATTATTCTAACCTTCCTATCAAACCCATTACTTCTCTGTGACCTTTAAGGTTAGCCACTATTTGTTTTCTAATACTACATTTTGGCAGCAACTATTTATTAGCCTGTTATTGCAAAAAGTGCAATTTAACAATAAACCAGTCTGAAGGGTTTTTTATGTCTTCAGGATACATACCATATATTTCTTTAAAAATAATCATACTTTTGTAAGCAATACTTTACAGTAGACAACTCATATCTACCATATTTGTAAAACTTAAAATGAGAGAAATTTAGGCTCTAAATTTTTATACATATATTTATATTCAGATTCTATATATATTATATATACACACACACACACGAGTATATATAAAATATATATAATCAGAGTCCAAAAATGAACAAAACCTAGGCACTGTACATAAAATCTTTTTTAAAACTCAAACAATAGAAAAACTTTAAACATTAAACAATTTTAATAAAAGTTTCTGTACAATGCTAAGCAGTTTTATTTACATATAGAAAATGTAATAGGAGTAGTGTTTGAAATTACAGCACTCCTTAAAATTTCAATGGCAGGTAATCTGGAAAAAATAACAGCATTCCATTCACAAATATTTTCAAGCAATAAATATGTATTTATAAATAGTGTAAATTTACATCAAGATTAGAAACAAAAATCACAAATCTGAAGTTTATTCCTTAGTCTATGTGCAACCCATTTATCTTTGTGACTTGGCTGTTAATTTTTTTAAATTTTATTTTAGGAACCAAAAGTGTAACCGTCATGGTTTCAAAACAAGACAGAAAAACATAAAAGCAGTAAAAAATTTATATCACCTAACTTTTCACATAAAAAAAAAAAAAGTTGCCCAAAGAAAGACTTAAAATTTCTAACTACCTTACAAAGAAATGACCAGCTAAGCTAGTACTTTTTCCAAGGGAAATTCTGAAGGGGAAAAATGGATGAAAATAATTCATCAGCCCAGAAACAGAGAAATACAAAAGAGGTGGTCTTCAAGTCAGTAGTCTGTATAATGTTGCCAGTTTTGTCAGATATATACAAAACATGGAATTATTATTATTTTTTTTGAACTACAGCTGGATGAGCTTTATTTATTTTGAGTTCTGGAATAGGAGGCAGTGCTCTCTCCTGTCCAGTTGGTTGACACTCCGCACTTGGAAGGTTGCATAGACACAGCTTTCAAGCCAGCAGCCTTACAGGATAGCTACAAAAAAAATCAGTGGTGCAGAACTGGGTCACTTCCTGAATATCAGAAAAGTTTTCATTTAATGTCCATGGAAAAATGTCAAGATGAGGAGGATGGCAATGGAGGAGCCTGGAAAGAAAAAATAAATTACTTTTTCTATAATGGGCAAAATGCAATTATTCAGTAAAGATCCATGTAAACAATATGTATAAAGTTTAAGGGACAAATTAACATTATTGGTTTTATATTTCAGGATTTTTCTAAGACTACATTTGTGATTTTTTTTTTGCATATTCAAGTACAATTTGCATTTGATTAATATTTTACATTAACACTCTCTAGGCACAAGTACAATTATTTTAAATCATCAATCACAACAATTATCTAGATGAACATGCTAAAAATTAGACAACAGAACTCTTTCCTATACAAGCCTTCCGGCTCATCTTAGAAGAAGTCTGGGAGAACAGATATTTATAGACTTTTCTGTAACAATCACTTCAGTATCTGAGTGCTTCACAAACAATGATTTTGGGTCTTTTACATGTGAACTAAAAGCCAATAACGTTGAGCTCTGTTACATCAACGGAGGGAGTAAATTCCAGAGTAGAGGGTCCTGCACTAAGAATGCACTGGATATTTAGATTATGATACCTTAGCTAAAAGCTTACAGGTCTCAGAAGTCTAGTAAAGAGAAAAAACATTTCCCCAAACCAACACTGAATTGCAGCTGGAAATTAATCAAAAGGCACAATCATATCTGGACTGCCATATTCAATTACAATACAACATCTCGGAACACTCTATCCAAGCACTGTCTACTTTCCTGTGAATGCAAGGTTCATCATGAATCAATTTAGCACCACTCTCACTCTGATTATGGACAAGACATCTGACCTTGCCTGCAACACTGAAAACCATATGGAACAAATGAACAATCATGCGATAGCACAGTTCAAACCAGCAGGCTACACCATACAGAACAAACCTACAAATGGGCAAAGGTAATGGACAGCAGGGTTTTTGCTTTATAACTCAGATGCAAAGGAGGCCCCAAACAGAATAGTTTGAGAGAATTCTCTTGCCAAGCAGAGAGAAAGCCAGGTTTTTTGATTTCCTACTAGAAATAACGTCCAAGTTTCTCTTAAACATGGTGCTAGTCTCTCAGTTTCATACTTTTATTCCTCCCCTCACAATCTAAGGGCGCACAGAGATTTCTGGGTGCCCAAGGCAAAGTTTGAAACTGAGGACTCCACCATTCCAAAAAACTTACCATGGAGATGGAAGAGTTTAACACAATGGGATGGGGTGGGTTTAAGAAAGGGCCCAGGCCTGTGGGGTCACTGCCATCCCTGTGGAGATAACGGTGGGACTCTAACCTGCATGCAGCCAGTGAGCCACCTTCTGGTTCCAACTCTCCCAGAGCTCTAGTCCGGCTGCCAGTGGGAGCAGTATCCCAGACCCCTCAATTCACTCCTACCTCCAGACTTTCAGCCTGGCAGGTTGCCTTAGGCCCAGTGCAATGATGCCAGCGGTGGCTGGATACGAGCCCAGCTGGGATGGGTGAGTCGTCTCCAACACTAATCAATGGCGGGCACCATACTTGAGTGGTACTGTGACCCTGTGTGCCATGTCACAATGCCTTTCACTCAAATTTGGCCCAGCTGCTCCTCCATGATGATGAAGGGGTGGCTGAGCCAAACCTGAATGGCGCTGAGACCCCATATGCCAAGTCGCAATGCCTGTCACTCAAATCTGGCACAGTTGCCCTGTGGTGATTTTGGAGGCCCACTCAAATGGGATCCCAGGGCAAACTGCCCCTTTTGCCACCTCCCCGCCCCGCCCCAGTTATGGGTGGCCCTGTCTCCATCTGATCCAGACGTGATCTTCAGGTAGCCTCTATATTAGAATTTTAAGCTTCATCCTTGTGAATTTTAACACCCGTTTTTCTCTGCAAACTCATTTATATACTCTATAGTAAATTATTGTACTTTTCCATGCATTTCTGCCGCTTCCATGTTTTTTCTGTAAAAACTGAAAATATAATTCTATAAATCCATTTGAACCAGAAAATCCAAGGTATTCATATACAAATAGGTACCAAGACAGCATACAACAGCTTTACAAAGGTAGTTTTGCACCCATTGACTATAACTTACTAATGTAAATTGGTCATAGGCTTGCATCATGTCCTCCATTTTGTACTGTTCTAGCACCACAAAATTTTCCAGGTTCCCGCTTATCTTTCGTGCACAGTCTTGGCAATGTACAACATAGGTCTTTCGAGAATTGCTCTCACTGGTGACAAAAAGCAGATTAAAGACTTCCACCTGTGTGATAGGAAACAAATCAGTGTTGACATCTGGTTTTGGAAAGCTACAAAAAATAAGGTGTGGCTGGTTTGGGATTTATATTCTGACTGTCTGCACGTGAACATAGAAAAAAGACAAAGTAGCTCAAGAAAAATTCACACCTCCAAGGTTCAGTCACAGAGGTAGGCACTCTTCCAACTCATGTCTACTACTACTACTAGATTAAGATGTTTGACTGAAGGCACTAAAGAAAGCGCAGTCGAATATTACCAAGAAAGTTTCATAATCTGAGGGTTACACCTGTAAGGTACATACTGTAAGCATTATACACATTTTGCAGATGGGTAAACAGAGAAATTAAGGCCAATGTTTTCAAGTGCCTACTAATTTTCAGTGCACCCCTTTTTTTGGCTTCTCAGCTTGGGACAAGTGCCTGATCTTCAGAAGTGCTAAAATGATGCTTTTCATTTGGTCTTTAGCAAAATTGCTATCCTGTTCTTTAAAAACATAATACAATATTAAATACTAGGGAGAATCAAAATACCTAGCAAGACAGTCATGTTCTGTGAAGAGTGCACTCCAAAGTCCTCTCTCTCTTTGGGGCTATTTCTGACCAGTGAAAAACAATAAAATTCTAAAAATGAAGCTCAGCGGATCAAATTCAGTACAGATGGGATGAACCTTTTTTTAGAATCCCAGATAATGGAAAAACATTGCATGACTAACAATATGTCCATTGCAAAAGAGAGTTTAGCAAAATACAGCTCATATCTAAAAGATTAGATTGTAAGGGCTTAGGAGATAGCACTGTGTCTTCTTACATATATCTATTTACAGCACCTAGCAGACTGTGGGAGCTACTGTAATGCAAATAAAGAAATACAAAATTAATAACAGCAGTAATAATAATGGAAGACATCCCAAAAATAGATCAATTTAAAATTGCGAAGTTTTTTATTTCTACTGACCTCACAAATGCTACAGTAATGAGCCGGCTCTTCCTTTGTTCGCCCATGCCACACAATCTCTTTTCCTGCAGCAATTAGAGCTTCCCTCAATGTCTGACACTGCTTGAGAGTTCTCAACAGGCAATACCTATCACAAAAATCAAAAGTAAATTATTATACACAAACATTTCCCCTGGGTTTAGTTCAAAAACTAAACTTTATCTGTTGATTTATTCAACCTTAACCTCCACCACCACAGTCCATATATTTCATTTTAATTTGAGCAAATGAAACTTGCTTAAACAGTGAAATACTGTGCTTTCAGTGTACTGTAGTTATACAACTGTTTTAATCTAACATTATCAACAAGAAGTTTGGTTGACTTACTGGGCTAAAACAAACAGCTTACATTTCATATATGAAACTCAAAGCTTTATGTTGCCGACCCAAAGCATCATTTTATACAAACATCCTAAAAGGAAATCACTTCAACACAATTGTCTTCCAGTGGCCTAAAGTGTGGAAACTTGAGTTCTGGTAGAAATTATTATAGATTAGGAGGGGGAAAAAATACCCACACTAGTTTTAGAAAATATTTTTCTGTAGATTTCTCTAGAAAAAAATTATCTAAAAATGGAAGAAAATGTAGACACTGGTATGCTTACTGCATTAAGGAATGCAGTATTACAATTGTTTGCAGTATTTGTATGTAAATGACAAAAAACAGATTTGAATTTTAGCTCATCCTGTCAAGCAATACAGCCTTTTGCTTTCCAATATTATGAGAACTACAAGTGTGTTCTCATAAGTGGGCCAAAATGGGTCACCTGACTTTTTTAAATTTCAAATTTATATGTCATTTACAATAATTTTCAGTTTTCAAATATCCTTGCATTTGAGCAGTTCTCTGATTTTCCTCTCCAAAGGGGAGTTACGTACATTACAGACACTGGAAAACATAAGGGGAAGAAAAAATGCTAGCTGGAAAACTAAGTGGAAAAAAGTTTTATTTCCCCTTCCCACCCCCCAAAATATTGTTCAAACACAGTGCTAGCTCCTTACTTTCTTTTCATTTTATAGTCTTAAAATGCTAAGGTATGTTTTATACTTGTTTCTTTATGTTAGCAAAATTTTAGATTATTCACTGAGACTTTGACGTTTCATGCTTAAAATGTTCATCTATGTTCGCCCCCCCGCCCGCAACACCCAAATTCAGGGACTTGTTAGCATTGTACTTCAAGAGCAACACAAACTCGAAGTCAAAATTGCAAATAAGCCCATTCTACATTAGCAACTGACACCACCTTCTCACATACTGAACTTTCAAAAGTTGAAAAAACTAAACATTTTTTGGCCTGTGAATATAAAAGTTTTCAATAACTTTGATAATGTATTTAAAGTCTAAATAACTTTTCATTGCTAACACTGAGATAATTTTGTTTTGAAGCAACAGATTTTATGCCACTATAAGAAATGCTTAATACAAATACAATTTTAGCCCCAATGCATGACATGCTTATACACGTGCTTAATTTCAAGCACAAGTAATCCCCCATTGAACTCAATGAAAGGAGATATTCATGTAAGTAAAGCTAATGTTATGTGTACCTATCTTAAGTATTTGCAGGATCATGTCCTTAATTTTCACTATTTTTGTTTTTGACTATCAAAACTTAGTAAAATTCAAATGAGACCCTAAATGTAGTGGCACTTTAAAAAAGCATAATTTACTTCATTATAAATTTTAATCTAAAGTTGCTATAGCACAAACATTCAAATTAGTGTTACAAAGTTTAAACCAAATATTATTATTATTATTATTTTTTTAGTATCGAGTGACTTAACTTTATCCAATGGAAAAGAAAAGGTCTGGGATTATGTCAAACAAAAGCAGGAATGATCAAGTCAGAGAAGACAAGAGCTAACCGCCTGGAAAAGTTTTGCTGCAGGAGAGCAGGGAATTAATTTATATGAAAACCATAACATTTTTTTAATGAAACATTTTAAAAACAGACATATCTCCTGGTATCTGGCGACGCATCTTCCTGAAGCAACACACTGGCGGGGGGAAAGGAGGGGGCACACACGGTCACATGCTCCCTCACCCGATTTCTGCCAGGGTTCACATCAGAATGTGGCCAGCAGCCACCTTTTGGCATTGCTGAAGGGAAGGGAGCTGCTTCCAGCCGCAGGAGAGAAGGGGGAGGGAGTGATGACCTGGCCCATGTCTTTGCAGAGCTCATCTCTTCTACCCCCCCAATTCCCGCTCCCCAGTGGCTGGATGCAGCTTGTCCCTCATGCCCGCACAGTCGAAAGGCAGCTAACACCTCCAGGCTGCTGCTGGCCATGGACATAACCCAGCTGCCTCCTGTCCCCAGGATACAGCATGGACAGGAAGGGGTTAAGCCCCAAGGATGCATCGTGCACCAGGGCACAGGGATCCTGACTGCAGGGGCTTCACCAAACCCAGCCAGAGAGGCGGCTCAGCAGGGGAGGGGACCTAGGGGACGAAGCAGCCCCACACTCCATGGGGGCAAGACCCAGGGTGAGGGTGTGGGGGGTGAAGAGGGTGCTAAGCCCCTGCCCGGGGGATGCTGTGGAGCCTGCAGGGTTGGGGCATGAACAGGCTTGAAATTGCTTCCCCCCACACCACTCCAGAGCTTAGCTGAGGGGTGCAAAGGCTTCCCCATGCCAGCACTGTGCGGGGCTTTGGAATGTGCAGGGCTCGGCTCCTCCTGGCCAGTGCCCCAGGCTGGAGGATCTTGAGCTTTCCTGGGCCCCGGTCCAGCCAGAGGCAGTGGGGGAAGGAAGGAGCCTGCCAGCCAGGCTGTTGGCAAGCTGAGTGCTTGGACCAGCAGGGGGAGCAATGGGCCCCACATGTTGCAACTTGGCCCCGCCACCACCCTTGCACACCCAACCCCATCATTGGCCACTGCACCCCCCACTCACTGCTGGTGGGCGGGCAGCTGGTGAGGAGGGAGAGAGACAGAAAATATGGGACAACGTGCCCATTTTAAAAAAAAGGTTGGGACACCTGCAGGAGGGCTTAAATATGGGACTGTCCCTTTAAAAACAGGATGTCTGGTCACCCAAAATATGGGTCAACTGTCATTTAGCCCATCAGATGGCATTTACCAATATTTAAATCTAAACTGAGTACCTCAGAGAGAATGCAAGTGGATTTTCAATTATACACTTGCTCATTAAGAGCCATCATATTATATACTTATTCTACAAGAGTATCAGTTTATTTAATCTATTTAGTTCTTGAACTGAATTGCCATTAAGAATAATGGAGACTTCTGGGTCATATGGGGCAGGGTTCATAATTTGCTGGCTGCAGAAAATCAAATACATTAAATCTATGCAGGCTGTTGGTATGTGCAATCCCTAATCAGCCCAGCTCTCTCCAACATGCCATTGCAATCAGCCCTTTGAGATTAGCCAATTAAATTTTTATCAGTTTGGGGTAATGATAGGAAAGCAGCAGGTGGGATTAGTCCAGCATCAGACATCTGAGGACTGGAAAGACACCTTTTAATTTTCTATCTATTCTATTTGCTGGCTATACTGTTTTTGTAACTGAAAGTGCACAAAAAAGTAGTATTTATTAGTTTAATAATTTAGGAAAAAAGTCTGATACACTACCTGCTTACAAAGTATGCCCTGAATTAAAAAGAAATTAAAAAAGGTGTCAATATTTTGTGCTCCCATGCTAATATTTAGATGGGTTCTTTAGGCAGGCCTAAAAGCCTTACCCTCAATTCTTCTTCAGAGTCTAAAGATTTCACTGTCAAAAAGTTTTCTAGCTGTTATAGTTGTGAAGAAAGCATTCAAAACAAGAGCAGATGCTGCAGCGATATCTACTTGAGCTTTTAGAGAGCCTAAAAACTGTGATGCCAATGATGGTTAACAATATTGACATTTTAAAGTATTTCATTGCTAATCAAAGCATGTAAGAAAGAAGAGTAAGTATCATTATGAAGATCTACACCAGTGTTTCCCCAAGTGTGTGATGTCTGAAGGACTTGTTAAGGAGAAGGGGTAGATGAAAGATGTATAAATTAACAACACAGTGGGGCTGATGAGAGTCACGACTAATTTCACTTTCCTGAAGGCAGGCTCAGCTTTCAAAAATTTGGGAAACATTGCTCTAAGTAGTATACTTTATTAGGGTATGGGATAGGTTTGTGGTAAAGAAGGGTAGACCTTACAGTCTAGTACAGACATAGGGTGAACCCACTGTGAGGGAGATGTCAGCCTGATTTCTTCTGTGAGGAAGGGCAGTGAGGTCTGCATCTGAACCTTTATATATTTGGTGAAGTTTTCAAAGCTTGGTTTGCATCTTGTCCATCCCCTTGCTGCAGGGCTGTTCTCTATAAATATATCCTTCAGTCATCTGTCTACTCTGGTGTAAATATCCTGGGATGCATATCATCTGGATCTGCTGATTTGGGCATATTCATTATTTTCTAAGTATCCTTCTACTGATGCTTCTATAATCCCTTCACTGCTTTCTAGTTACACAAACCCCATTTTCTTTATTTCATCCCAAATGACTTTTTTTCCCTCCTATAAAGCTATTGAGTATTTCAATCATTTTAGAATTGTCGTCTCTCTACTCATTCATTAACATGTCCCCACATTCTCTAATATTTCCTTTTTCTTTTGGCCCGATACATTTGTAAATACCTTTCTTATTCCCTTTAGACACTTCTGCTGTTATCATCTGGGGATTCTTTTGCTTTTTGGGAGATGGGGGTATCTTTTCTCAGAGCAATCTAACTTATTTTGGATATTATTATTTGGTTCCCCAAACAATTCCAGCCCCACCTTCAGATCTTTGAACACTGCTTTTTTATAAGCTTCTAGTACTTTTTGTTTGCTTTTATTTAAAAGAACAAGGCTGGGTTGCATGCTTATTGTGGTGTCTTAAGATGCTCAAACTTTCTTTCAAATGCATACATTTTAATTCTTTCTCTTGCACAGTCATCCTAAACATTTACAGGTATCCTTACTCACATGTAGTTTTAAATAGTGCTCACTGCCAGGTATGCCAGTGCCTATATGTCACTGCAGAACATTTTTGCTTATTTTTCAAATGAGAAGCACAAGTCACTTTTTTATTTTAGCAAAAACTCCTCCTCTACCCTGTTTCCTACCTATTTTGGTACTTAACT
Organism: Chrysemys picta bellii; assembly: GCF_011386835.1. NCBI lineage: Eukaryota > Metazoa > Chordata > Testudines > Emydidae > Chrysemys > Chrysemys picta. The sequence goes on from NC_088791.1 coordinate 200,831,762, forward strand.
CCCAGAAGAGGCAATGTTTTAGACTATCTAGATGCCTTGGATTTCCTTGACCTGTGTCAATTTGGATACAAATCTGCATTTGGCACAGAGCTGGCATCTGTTGCATTTATTCATAATTAGGAAGAGATTATTTATCAAGATCAACTGTTCATGCTGATATTCAATGAGCTATATTTGAAACCAATGACTATAAAGTGTTGGCAATATAGCACAGAAGCTAGCAGGAGTGGACATAGCTAGTCTCAGGCGGCCCCATTCCTTTCCCCTTGAGTAGGTCCAGTGGATAGTTTTGGACAATGGCTCTTCTCTCCCAAGGGCACTCACATGAGTCTTCAGAGAGTACCAGTTGGAACCCCTATTCTCTCTATATATGGGGCCGAAATGAGGACTAGAGGAGAGATATGGACTGCAGTATGTTCTGTATGCTGACCACACCTTTCTGTCTCCATTTCAACTAACCTGATAAGTATGAACAAACACTTGTCTCAGAGTCTAGCAAAAATTGTGGGCTGGGTGATGGCTTAATCCAGATAAAACAGAAGAAATAATGGGTAGACTGGGGAAAACAACTGCAAAGTATGGCAAAATATTTTATCTGCCCATCTGATTAAAGGGTTCTTCATTTGTAGTATACATTTGCAATTTAGGCATCTAATTAGATTCCCAGAAGCTGTTGGTCAAACAAAAAGCAAGTTTAGTCTTTCCTGGGTTTGCTAGAGAATCTCTGGGACTTCCCAAGGATGCTTACTGTGACCTCTAGCATCTTAACTGAAAGGGTAAGGATGTTGAATTTTTAATAAAGGCCGTCTTTACCCCAAAAGTTAGTCACTGAAGCTATACAGATGTTCACAACCCCCTAAAACCTAGACTCTTAAACAGTCTGACTAAAAATCCCTTCCTCTCTCAACTTCCAATCTTTGCATTTGTGTTGTCACCATTTTGTTAGTTCTCCAATCATCAGGGTGTGTTCTAGTCTAGACAGAACACAAATGTCTAATGTAAAAACGAATCAGGAAAATACCCTGAAACTTCCCCCTCCCCTTTTTCTTTTTAATAGATTCTTAAAGGAGAGGGGTGTGACAGTGTAATTTTCTCTCTGCTTTGCAGGGTTAAACCCAATTTTTACAGGTCACCTTCAAGGTGATTTATAAGCCCCCTCATCTTAAAAGGATGAGAGCTGCAGGTCATTCTTTGTGATGAGTCATTTACTCTGAAATTCATTCTCCTCTATCTTGCCTGAAGTGACCCAAAAGATCACAAATATGTTGGCTTACAGAATATTATTCCTGGGGGGATTCTGTGCCACTGCACGTCCCCTGCAGATTTTTTTGCTTCGCTGCAGAAAAATGACTTTCTGATAGGGAAGCCGCAAGAGTGGTCGTGCGCCCCTTCCGAGCAGCATAGGTGTGTCATTTTGGGTGCCTGGAGCAGCCATTGGAGAGGTATATCACCATAGGGGGCAGTGCTGAGGACACCCCTGCCAGTGGCTCTTATCCTCCGCTGGGCTCAGCTGCTAGTCCCAGCTGGGCTGGGCAGGATGGGACTTCCTCTTCCCCTGCAAGGAATGGCCAGGGCAGACCCACCCCCATAAACCTCCTTTGACTACAGGAAGCTCCGCACCCTCCCCCTACTTCCTGCTCCCCTGTCCACCCAACCCCTGTGCACCCGGATGCCCCCATGCCCAGACACCACAGCCAAGCCTCACCCCCAGCACCCAGAACCCCCCACTGAGGCTCCCACACCTGAAACCTCACCCTGCCGAGCCTCACCCACTGCATCTGGAATCCCCCTACACCCAGCCCCCCTGCTGAGCCCCACCCCTGCGCCTGGAGCTCCCCTCCTGCACCGAGACCACCCCCCCCCCAAGTCACCTGGACTCGAACTCCCACCCCGAGAAGCCCCATCCCCACGCTTGGACCACCCCAATGAGCCTCCCTGCACCCAGACCCCCATCTTATGAGTCCCAACCAGCTGCACCTGGACCTCACCTCAGACCCACTCCCCCAGCACCAGATTCCCCCCCCACACTCACCCAGACCACCCCTGCTGAGCCCCAACCACCTTCACTGGACCCCAATCCAGTCCCATTGCCCCTGCGCCCAGACCCCCCACTGAGCCACCTGCACCCAGAAGACTCCACACAGAACCCTCTCACCCCACACCTGTATCTCCCCACACTAAGGCCCTCCATACTTGGATCCTGCTATGCCTCTGAGCCTGCCTGCCCACACCTGGTGCACTTGGCGTGGAGGGACAGGGCTCCGGGGTATTTCTGGGGCAGGCCCAGCCCTTGTGCTGTGTCAGGGCCCGGAGTAGTCTCACCACCGAGTCTCTGTCCCGGGTGGTGGTGGTAGCAGCGATCTCCCACCTCTGTGCAGCCAATGGCCTATGCTCCCCACTGTCATGCTGAGCCTCTGGATTTATTTATTGACATATAAAATTTGCAGAATTTTAAAATACTGTGTGCAGAATTTTTACTTTTTTGGCACAGAATTTTTAATTTCTTGGTGCAGATTTCCCTCAGGAGTAGAATATGCTGGAATGCTCATCTGCTTTCTCAGGATTTCAGAGGGCGGAAGTGATGCCAGATGATTTATTTTTGTATGGATTGTATGCCTTGAAAGATATGTTAAAGGTGACTTGAATCTGGGAAACATACTTTTGAAAATGTTCAATTTTGAATCCAGAATGTTACCAGCTCATTTACTCAATTTAATCAGCTGCAGAACTCTTCAAATGAAAGGGGTGGGGGGGAAAAAGAGGCTTTCCAAACCCTGCCTCCTTGCTTGTCAAGGTGTTTTCCCTGCCACTCTTGGTGATAGGCTATAAATCAGTTAAATGTGAGTACTGGAAATGAACAAGTAAATTTACTATTAAAATATTTAGTTTAACTTTAAAAATAATTAAACATGCTCACCCTGAGTCTGAAGTTTACTGACAGCAGAAGGCCCAATCTTTCAACTTGTTGTTCTATATAGGCAGACCCTTGTGCTCGTGAAGGGCCCCATCAGAGTCAACAGAGGTCTGTCTGCATACAAGTTGCAAGATTGAAACCTAAAATATTTTTGAAAACACTCTGGAGTTCACAGTTACGATAAATATCTCAGGAAATCTAGGCCTAAAAGATACATTGAATACCTGATTCACCACATCAAAACAGCATTCATTTCATGTAATGCTAAACACAATCTAACAAAATGGATTTCACTAGGAAGATATTATTTATTCTGTAAATAAAAAAGATCACCCTTGTTTTTTAAGTGGCGTTCTAATTCACAATCTTTTCATATTAAATGTGACTTCGTTTCATTCTGTTTTAACAACGGTCAAAATAAGAACAGTCAACTGTCAAAATGGAAATGGATATAAAAATTTTTAAAATACACTTACTTGATCATTTCAAAAAGCTTTGGATCTGAGACCTTTATATTTCGCGCCATGTTCCACGAAAGATGAATCATGGGCACTATTGACTTGACGCTCTGCAGTTTATTCCACTCGTACCGTTCCACTGCCAATTTATATTGACAGGCTATAAGAAAAAGTTACAGAAACGTTCAGATAAGCTAATAAAGGATATAAGAAGATCTCTTGGTCATACTCAAAACCTGAATTTTGTAAAATTGGAGAAAACTACATATTGTATGCGATAGTGGTTACCATTACAATTTTTACAGCTTTGAAAGTAAATTTTTACACAATAGTTCCTTATATTTAGAATAATTACAGCATATACAATTCCACAATAACAACTTGAAAAAGCGTTTTAAAATAAAGTAATGGTTTTTAAAATGGTTTTATTTTAAAAGTAAACAAATATTTTAGGATTAAAAACCTAATTTGCTAGTTTCTGCAGTTGCCTTTGTTCCATCCAATTCTATATTATAATTCTGTCATATTTACAATATGAAATTTCTAGATAGGTTACACAATATAGAGAGGTTTGTTGTGGTATGTTATGCATGTTAAATTTATGCTAAGCAATATAAGGAGTGTCTTGTTGCAAAACGTATGTTGCTGCTCAGAGAATGCCAGTCAATTCAAGTGATCTTGGAATGATACTGCTTATAGCACTAAACCAAAATAAAGTTTGTCGTGTGCATTACTATTTAAGAAAATCGCTATTTTTGGAGGTAACTACTGGTCCTCTTTTGTCTGCTGTGTTTCCTCCCATTATCTAAGATTATCTTTCTATTTTTCTGCTTATACCAGGTTGAACCCTAATGACTTTACATAATTTTCTTGTAGCTGTAGGTTTGAAACATCTAGCCAAATGTTTGTATTGGTTTTAAACTGAAAGACTGTACTTAAAGCTAATATTCCTGGAGCTTTTTAAAAACTCAAGAATTTTATACTGGTTTATAATAGCCTGTAATTATTAAAAATAGGAGAACTCGTGGGTCTTAAAAAAACTAACCGGATGGATAGTCCCCTGCAACCTCTTTCCTAGATGTATGAATAGGATGAGGAGAGGAGAAATGGAGTGCAAGGTAGAGTGAGTTCATCTAATCATTTCCTTTCTCTGTTTGACTTTACACCAAAATTTATAGTTGCGACTGTGGTGAGGCTTAGTCTAAATAAATCGTGAAAGGACTGTGACGCTTGTGTTTTCAGCCTTCCTTCAGAGGAAAAAATTTCAGGTTTTAACATTATATAGTTTGTGCTGAAACAGTTTCAAGAGACTATGCAAGTTTTATCTAGTAAAATATGGTCACTTAATACAAAAAGCCCAAGAGAGTTGGGATGCATGTGGTACAATATGAACAAATTATCTATCTCACCATACATATTATTTCACCATACCTGTAAGAGGGCCAACATTCCAAGCAATGTTGTTGCACCAGCCAATAGCCTGAACCCAGTGAACAGTGCCAGCATTTATCCACACCAAATCCCCAGGTCTCTGAATAAACCTATAAACTGGGACATTGGCTTCATACAAGTCTTCCAGGTTAGGCCACCAAGAGCCCATTAAGAAATTCATATTATTTCTGAAACAATAGGAAAAAAACAGTCTTCCACATTTCCCAATAGATAAATTAAGGGTCTATGCCTACTAACAAGATAAAGTTAAGTTAATCAAAATACTTGCATACAGTGATCACTATTACAAATACTTCCAACTAGTGATTAATGACTCAGGAAATGGTAAAAAATAAAAAACCCAACCCCAATGTTTTCTTCTCCAAGTGGCTGATTTGAATCCAGTGTAGGGTCATTATGTCCTGAATCGGTATGTAGCAATTTGGCTGCATGTGCGAAATGAGCAGATGGCCTCCATTTATTGTCCAGGGTTTTGGCTACACTATTTTTTCTTAACATTTCCCAGTATTGCTATCACTAATACAACTCCACTGGTAGTCGCAATCAACATAATATTAGTGTAGAATGACTACTATCATTTTAACCACTATGTCATCTATCCCCGCTCAGAGCAGGTCTGCACAACATGGTGTTCAAAATGCCAGTACTTGCTGCTGCCTTTTCTACTCTAGCACTCCAATATTGCTACCACAATTGGATGGTAGCAACGGTGGGAAATTTTAGGAAAGAAGTCTAGATTAGACAAGGCATAGTGACTAGTGAACACATCTTCAACATGACCACCACCACTAGCTCTCTTCTTATCAGTTTCAGTAAAGAGGCCAAGGTTTTAGTTGCTATGGTGACTGAATTAATTATCCAACCCACCAATTCAACAGTACAATCTATATGCTAACTGCTATATAATAATTGTACTGTTAATTATAAATTGCAGTCAGATCAGCTGAAGAGTTTTGGCTCATATACATTTCTTCTAGTGAATAAATACATATGATCTATTAGTCATCAATAATTTAATCACTAACTGCTTTTTTTTTTATCCTCTTCCACATCTTACTTGAAACTGTTCATGAAGGCTGTCTTTAGACTTTTTCTTCATATATTTTAAATGCAAGGGCTGATCTGAGCTGGGCATGTCCCTTTTATCTGTTCTCTTTGATCCCTTGGGCCTGTCAGGCTGCTCTTAAGCCTGACGCCACATTATTTGTGAGATGGTAAGGCCCAGGACTGCGCTGTATTATCTTCAGTGATTCAGGATCTCTCAAATTCTTTGAACTACTTCGACTTTTCGCCTTCCACCTTTTGATTTCCTCTAGCAGTTTCAGAATAGTCTGACTCTAGTTCCAAGCTGTTTGTCATGTTGGTGACATTTTTTCTGTTGTTGTCAGTGGCTCAGTTTTGTGCGGTCTTTGAAAAGAATGTATCACTATCATACAATCAAATAATGAACACATAAGAAAACCCAAATGTAGTTTAAAAATTTGCTAATTTGCAGAATCAACACAACATGGATTTATTTTCATTGTTGATTGTGAGACACTATGGCCATTAAAAAAAAACAAACTGCAAAAACACTTGCATGTACACAAAATACTCAGTTGAGTAACTGAGCAGATTAATCATGTATGGGAGCAATAAATATTTCTCTGTCGTCCTTCTAATGTACCTTAAAACGGATATGGAAAGACCACCATTTGAGTAAGAGTGCTAGTTAGTATTCATGTACATAAGAAAAAATCCAAGAGAGTGGTGGCAATTATTATATGAAGGGTTTTGTAAGGTGGAAATTGGATTGAGGTCTTAAAATACATCTGAGGCCACTACAGCCATCTGGGAGTAATAACTTCTGAGCCCTCCTGATATGGTCTGAATTTGAACCTTGGACTTGCATGTCAAAGTCTCCATATCCATTACAAACCGCCGATGTAATCTATGCTCCCTCCCCGACCACCTTTATTTTTTCTTTTTAAAAGTCCTGAAATAAATCTAAGTTAAGTACTGACTGTCGGGGGCAAACTATTCTGAGGCAACTGAGATAATCATAAAGTTGGCTGTTTTTTGCATATTGTCATCTATTTGATTAAAATGCTGAATAAGATCTAGTTTTTTCCTTTATACTTTAACAGACTTTTCTGATTCATCAGAAGCTATAAAATATTACCTTCACCTCCTCATTGACAGCATGCGTGAGGTGTTTCTGCATCTGTCAGGTATACATACAGAAGCCCTCAAAACATCTGAGGACAGCATATGAAACTTACTTTTCACAGAAGTCATTCAGGACACCCCAATAGCTTTCAGGAACAACAAACCATTCACAGTCACCTGGACCAATATTTATGTTTACCGAACAGAAGTTGTTATTTTCTTGGTGACCTGAAATTCATGAGAAAAACTGTTATTTTCACAGTGATGATACTTTTGTTTTGACAGCACTGTGAACACGTAAAGTACTATGTAAGCACTAATTATTATTAAGGTAAATTATATCACAGCTTAATTATGTATGTACATAATGCCTAGCACCACAGCATTTGAGTATCTATCCATTTTTTTTTTAAATACACAATTAAAACACTGTTGCTTAGGATATGTATTAGTGACAACACAGTTTTGCTTTGATTGATTTATGGATGACTAAAAGTTATCAATTTCTCTAATCTTTGATGTGCATAATGCTTTGTGGCTCCCCTCTTGTAGATCTTAAGAGCTCTGCTAGACCTAAACTTCAGTCAAAAACAATTATTATATTTATTTTGGGGGCATCTGGAAGCCCAAAGCAAGATTGGGGCCCCACTGTTTTAGGTACATAGTAAGAAATAATTCCTGCCCCAAAGTGCTTTCAATCTATATAGACAAAACAGACTAAAGTAGTATTACCTCCATTTTACTGATGGGAAACTGAGGCACAGATACACTAAGGGACTTGCAGAAGGTCACATATGAAGCCAAAGGCAGAGCCAGGAACTGAACTAAGATCTCCTAAATCCTAGTTCAATGTCTTAATCACAAAACTATCTATCACTGAAGGATATTTTTTACCTTCAGGTGACAAGAGTTTAAATTAAACAAGCTTTAGCTCTTAAAGGTTTAATTATAAACTGTCATTCTAGGAACTTACAAGCTCTGCTGGAAAAGCTTACAGAAGCTTGCAAGATGTGCAAACGAAGTTAGTCAATCATGTCTAATTTTTCTTAAAGAAACAGGCAATTAAATGCAAAAGGCTAGAAATAATGAACATTTAAGGTTGTGAAAATAAATGCACTTAAAAGTTAGGAAATTTCAGATGTTAATGTTAGTTTCTCTTGTAACTGTCACTTTGCATATGCAGCATGAAGCATTTTCTAATTTCTTGTTAAACTCATACTCTAATATACTCTTTTGTTATAGTTATGCACATTATAAACTATATAGGATCTACAATGTGACCAGGTTAACACCTTCTTGATTTTATTGCTTGATTTTTTCCATAGAAAGTATCTGTACTTACCTGGTGTCCTACTCCCTGGAACCTTCATGTACAACTGGACTGTGTTCATTCCCAGGACTGTATGACCAACATGGCTTAGAAGATTTCCTGCTGACACCACACGTACAAAAGCAGGAAGTTTTGTCAGTTCATGGAGCTGCAACTTCCACCTGCAGTAAAACAGCAAATCAACAACTGTGAATCCCTAAAGTTCATGGGATACTTTGGGAATTATATTAACAGCATTTTATAAAACTGTTAACATATAGGTTACAGGAACAGAAACTGTTACTGTGCGTTTTCATGTTTCTTGAACAACATGAAACTTCATACACAATTTAATGTCTCAGTCTAGAATTATACCAGTTCATATGTCAATTTAATGCTAATGTTAAATTGAAATCCAAGTCTTAATTGTAGAACTGTCCATTCTGATCTAAGTTTTCAGAAAATTACATTTCAGAATTGTACACCTAGTTTACACTGATTGTGCATGTAACTGTGGTAACTGCATACATATTAGGTGTGAAATTGAGTGCACATACTTCTGAAAACTTAGGGATCTATGGACTCTGAGACCTAACTTTAAGTTTGGAAACGTCACAAAAATTCCTGCTATTCTTTAAACTTGAAATTTCAGCACACACATCACGTAAAACCTCTATGCATTAAACTGCAAACAATCCCCAATTAAAAAAAAAATCCCACTACGAATTCCCACCAGTCAACATCAATATATAAAAGTGGAATTCCATCCTTATTCTTCCCTCCTGCTCCGATTACACTGCTCTACAGCTAAAATGCTTCTGAAATAAATGTAGTCAAACTTTCCTAACTCTGGGTCACTGAGAACGAAAATGAAGCTTAAAATTGTTGATTGGCTCTAGTTTTCAAGATATGCTATTGGGTCAGTATATACGACCCTTGACTTGCGAATGGCGGAGAATAAGTGAGTTATAAAGGGAAGGGATCTCAATTTAAACCAGAAATGACTAAAATACATCTTTGACTAGATCTATGAATAAATCTATGACTGGGTTTGGACAGTACTTGCTTTTTAGGCAAAACAATGAATGATGCAATCTAAAGCTGGTATTGCGTCATACATGATATGAATTGCATCATGTTATTCCTAGAAGTCATGGATGATGCAATGATAACGAAGCTTACATCACTCTGCTGAACAAATTGCCCTATATCAGCTCTAGAAATCATACAGTGTCGTGCTCTCTTATTTGTCAGTGTTTGATTTTGCAAAGGGACACATTTCTGTTTAGCCAAAGTGAGCAGAGATGCCTCGTACTTGTGTGAACAGTGCAGATAACTTCTGCTATGTTTGTGGTGACTTTTGCATCACAAAAGCGCAGTATAACCACTATGGTTAAGAAAGCCTATCACCTTTATTTTGGCTGCAAAATTGGAGATCAGGACAAGAGGTGGGCCCCACACATATGCTGCAACACTTGTGCAACAAATCTGGTTGAACAGGAAAAGGAAATCTATGCCTTTTGCAGTGCCAATGATTTGGAGAGAGCCAACAGATCATTCCAGCAATTGTTACTTCTGCATGGTGCCTCCAGTTGGGAAAGGTGTGTCAAAGAAGAAAAGTGGACTGTGCATTATCCAAACATTCCATTAGCTATATGCCCAGTACCCCACGGAGAAGGACTGCCGGTTCCTGATACACCAGAATCATTCTCACTTGAGTCAGACGAGGAAGAGGAAGAGATGAAATTTCTGGTCCTGAACCATCAATGTCACAGGACCCACATTTTCTCCCATCCTCCTCTGAACCACACCTCATAACACAAGGTGAGCTGAATGACCTTGTCAGGGATTTGGAACTATCCAAGAGTAAGGCAGAGCTGTTGGGCTCCAGACTACAGCAGTGGAATCTCCTGGCAGGTGATGTTAGTGTTTCCATGTTCCATGACCGTCAAAAGGATCTTGTCCCATTCTTCTTCATGGAAGGTGATCTTGTAGTCTGCAACAAGATCGTTCATGATCCAGATGAGTGGAGACTGTTCATTGATTCATCGAAGATGAGTCTTAAAGCTGTTTTACTGCATAATGGCAATGTTTTGCCATCAATTCCAGTTGGTCATGCAGGCCATATGAAGTAAACCTATGACAACATGAAACAACTTTTGAGATGCATAAACTATGACCAACATCAGTGGCAGCTTTGTGGCGATTTCAAGGTTGTTGCTCTCTTGTTCCTTGGTCTGCAGACTGGATACACAAAGTACTGCTGTTTTCTCTGCGAATGGGATAGTTATGCAAGGGATTCCCACTACATCAAGAAAGATTGGCCACTCCAACAGTCATTGGAGCCTGGGAGGAAAAGTGTTCAGCATCCACCACTTGTTGAATCAAGGAAGATTTTGTTACCACCCTTACACATCAAGCTGGGTCTGATGAAGGACTTTGTCAAGGCCATTGACAAAACACAAGCAGCTTTCAAGTACCTCCGTGGAAAATTTCCAAGGTTAAGTGAAGCTAAGATAAAGGAAGGTGTCTTTGTTGGTCCTCAGATTCGTGAACTTCTTCGAGATGATGCATTTGACCATGCACTGCGTGGCAAGGAAAAGACGGCATGGAAAGCCTTCCAGTTAGTGGCAATAAATTTTCTCGGAAACAACAAGGCAGACAACTACAGGTTATTGGTGGAAAACCTCCTCAAGGCATACAAAAGCCTTGGTTGCAACATGTCACTAAAGATACATTTTTTGCACTCTCATCTAGATTTTTTTCCACCGAACTGTGGAGCAGTGAGCGACGAGCATGGCGAGCGATTTCACCAGGACATTGCAACAATGGAGAAACGCTATCAGGGCAAATGGAGCCCATCAATGCTTGCAGACTATTGCTGGACAGTGACAAGGGATGCTCCATTTAATGAATACAAGAGACAAGCCAAGAAGCGCCGAGTAGACACTGAATAGGACTAAACTATGTACATAATAGTTTTTTGCCTTTTGTTTCATAATAAATTTTATTTATATAACCCTTATGTAACATTTTAAAAATCAGCAAAAACAGGACAGGTGAAATATTACCATGTAAAGCAGCCATAAACATATGAAAAGATCTAGGTTTACAATTTATGATTAAAACTCTACTATCTACACAATATACATAGACATAAAATGTAAAAACTTAAATATATTAGAAACAGTAGCCAATCAGTTGTTTTGTCATATTTGAATTCAGCACATTAAAATACATAATAAATAGCACATTTTTATCTCTGAAGCAGACGACTTCTCAAAAATTGTAGACCAGTGTTACCGCAAGAATTTGTTTACTAATGAGATAAGGATGGCTGTGGTGGTGAAAAAGACAGTTACCTTTTCTGTAACGGGTTTTCTTCGAGATGTGTTGCTCATGTCTATTCCACAATAGGTGTGCGTGCTCGCCACGTGCACCGGTGCCGGAAGTTTTTCCCCCAGCAGTACCCGTAGGGGAGCGCCCCAGCAACCCCTGGAGTGGCACCTCCATGATGTGGTATAAGGGGCGCTGCGCACTCCCCCCACCCTGAGTTCCTTCTTGCCAGACAACTCCGGCAGAGGGGAAGGAGGGCGGGATGTGGAATAGACAAGAACAACACATGTCGAAGAGCACCAGTTACGGAAAAGGTAACTGTCTTTTCTTCTTCGAGTGATTGTTCATGTGTATTCCACGGTAGGTGATTCCAAGCTATATATGTTTGAGGTGGGAAGGAGTTCACAAACTCTCAGGACGGAGAATGGCCCTTCCGAACCCGGCGTCCTCCCTGGTCTGCGAGGTGAATGAGTGAACTGAAGACCACGTGGCAGCCCTACAAATGTGCTGAATGGGGACATGGGCCAAAAAGGCAGCCGACAAGGTCTGCACCCGAGTCGAGTGCGCCTTCACAATTGGTGGTATTCCTGCCAGGTCATAACAGGTACGGATGCACAAGGTGATCCAGTTGGAAATCGGCTGAGTGGAGATCGGCCAACCTTTTATGCGCTCGGCCGAGGTGATGAACAGTTGCGAGGATTTTCTGAATCGCTACAATCAATTTAGGATTGAATAAGGACTGGCAATGGCTGAGCCATTGCAAACATTGAATCTATCTCCCCTTATAAGTATTCTCACACTTCTTATCAAACTGTCTGTACTGGGCTATCTTGATTATCACTTCAAAAGTTTTTTTTCCCCACTTACTTAATAGGCCTCTCAGAGTTGGTAAGACAACTCCCATCTGTTCATGCTCTCTGTATGTGTGTATATATATCTCCTCAATATATGTTCCATTCTATATGCATCCGAAGAAGTGGGCTGTAGCCCACGAAAGCTTATGCTCTAATAAATTTGTTAGTCTCTAAGGTGCCACAAGTACTCCTGTTCTTTTTTCTTGAATTGCTTAGTCTGCTCCAGGTGGAAAGCCAGAGCCCATCTCACATCCAGGGTCTGGAGGCAGCGCTTCTCACTGGACGTATGGGGCTTGGGGCAGAGGACCAGCAGAAAAATGTCCTGACCCATGTGATAGGCGGAGACCACCTTTGAGCGGAACGAAGGGTGTGGGAGGAGCAGGACCTTATCGTTATGAAACACCGTGTACGAGGGCTCGGAGGTCAGGGCCCTGAGTTCCAAGACCCGCCTAGCCGACGTGATCGCAAACCAGGGAGGTTTGACCAGGAACACGTGGCTAGCGGCTCAAATGGGGGCCCCATGAGATGGGCCAACACCAGGTTTAAGTCCCACTGCAGGACAGGGGGCCTAACATACAGGAAGAGGCGATCCAACCCCTTAAGGAATTGGCCAGTCATAGCATGGGAGAATACCGTGTGGCCTTGCACCGGCGGATGGAAGGCCGATATGGCCGCCAGCTGCACCTTGACTGACAAGGGCGCCAGGCCCTGGGCTCGAAGGTGAAGGAGGTAGTCCAGAATATGCTGGATCGGAGCGGCCACTGGGGAAATGCCCTTCTCGTCTGCCCATCTGGAAAACCTAGACCACTTTTCCAAGTAGGCTCAGCGCGTGGAGGGCCACCTGCTTTCTAGGACATGCTGAACCCCTTCCAAGCATGTCCTTTCCTCCCTATCTAACCATTGAGCAGCCACGCCGTGAGGTGGAGTGCCGCTAAGTTGGGGTGGAGGAGGCAGCCCTGGTCCTCAGAGAGGAAGTCCAGGCAGGACGGCCCTGTGAGGGTCCCGTACCAATGCTGCCTGGGCCATGCCGGGGCAATCAGAAGGACCCGGGCCTTGTCAGTCTATCTTTTTCAGGACCTTGCTGATCAGCGGGAACAGGGGAAAGGCATAGAGAAACTGGCTTAACCAGGACAGGAGGAAGGCATCGGAGATAGCGCCCCGTCCCAGCTCCCGCGGAACAGAACCGGGGCAGCGTTGGATCTGCCAAGTCGCGAACAGGTCCACCTGGGGAGTTCCCCATACTTGGAAAAGTCTGCGTGCCACCTCTGGGCAGAGAGACCACTCATGCTGAGAGAAGTCCCTGCTCAAGCGATCTGCCCGTGGGTTCCAGGCGCCCGGCAGATGGAAGGCCCGTAGGCAGATGTCGTGGGCTATACAAAAGTCCCACAGTCTGAGGGCTTTGCGGCAGAGGATCGGCCCCGCCTTGCCTGTTGATGTAGAACATCGAGGCCATGAGGACCCTGACCATCCGACCCTCCAAGTGTGAGCGGAAGGCCACGCACGCCAACCATACCGCTCTGAGTTCCTTGACGTTTATGTGGAGGGTCAGATCCAGAGCCAACCACAGATCTTGGGTCTGAACGTTCCCGACATGGGCCCCCCATCCCAGGTCCGACCTGTCGGACACCAGTTCCAGTGACGGGGCCCTGCCCCTGATCAGGACCCTTTGGAGCATGTTTCTCGGGGAGGACCACCACTGTAGGGAGATTATCACTGGCTCGGGTACTGTGAGGACTTTGTCCATCCTGTCCCTGGCTAGGGAGAACTCCGAGGCCAACCAGAGATGGAGGGGCCTCATCCTGAGTCTGGCGTGATGGACCACATACGTGCATGCCAACATGTGACCCAAGAGCCGGAGGCATGCTCTGACTGTTGTCACCAGAAACCTTGTGACCATGTCAATGAGCCCCTTCAGGGTCTCGAACCCGTCCGGTGGGAGGGAGGCTCTGGCCAACGAGGCATGCAGGACTGCCCCAATAAACTCTATGCGTTGTACTGGAATTAACGTGGACCTGGTGTTGTTTACCAACAGGCCCAAAGTGGTGCACGTGGACAGAAGGAGCGCCACATGATCCCGCACCTGCGACCAGGAGCTGCCCTTGACCAACCTGTCATCCAGATAGGGGAAGATCTGGACCCCCCAGCACCTGAGGTAGGCCGTCACCACCGACATACATTTCGTTAATACTCTGTGGGCAGTGGACAAGCCAAACGAGAGGACCGTAAATTGGTAGTGTTCCTGTCCCACAGTGAAACAGCGGAAGCGTCTGTGCCCCTCGAATATCGGAATGTGGAAGTATGCGTCCTGCAGATCGAGGGCGGCATACCAGGCCCCGGGATCCAGGGAGGGGATGATGGAGGCCAGGAAGACCACGTGGAATTTGAGCTTCACTATGTACTGGTTCAGGCCTCGCAGGTCCAAGATGAGCCTGAGCCCCCCCTTTGGCCTTCGGGATAAGGAAATAGTGGGAGTAGTACCACTTGCCTTAAAACTCCCCCGGTACCGCTTCCACCACTCTTAAGAGCAAGAGCCGCCGTACCTCCTGTCTGAGCCGGGAGATAGTTTCACGACCCATCAGTCCGAGATCAGCTGCGACCACTCCCGGAGGACACACAACCGAATGGAGAAGGGAAGCTTTATTGGGGGTGGATCCCTGTTGAGAACTGGCAGGGCACCCCCAGGCATCCCATCAAAACCGCCTTTTCCCCGCTTGCTTGCCCTTGCAGGACCCAGGCTGGGGAGCAGGCCGAGAATGCCTCTGTGGGCACCTCTTATAGTCCCGCGACTTCTTATAAGCGGTCTTGTATTTTGACTGGCTGGCCTGAGCAGGAGTCTGCTGCAGCTTGAACTAAGGGCAGGGAGCCCCCTAGATTGAACTCATACCGGCCCAGGAGAGCCTGGTGGTTCGCCACCCGTCACTGGAAGCTCGAGAATGAATAAATTTTTCTTCCAAATGAGTCCAGCCTCCTTGAATCTTTATTTTTCGGGGTAGGGGCTGGTTGGCCCTGCCGTTCCCTGTGGTTGACCGACTCGACCACCAAGGAGTTAGGAGCAGGGTGGGTGTATAAGTATTCATGCCCCGTGGCAGGTACAAAATACTTGCGTTCTGCTCTCTTAGAGATGGGGGCCAATGAGGCTGCGGTTTGCCACAGGGCATTTGAAATTTTCACCACTCCTTCATGGAGAGGCAAAAGCACCCTGCCCGGTGCCAAGGAGGACAATACATTAAACAGGGAGTTTGAGGGCTCCTCCATCTCCTTTGCTTGGAGGTGGAGGCTTGATGCCATCCTTTTTAAGAGTTCTTGGTGGGCCCTAAAGTCCTCCTGCGGGATGGAAGGAGGAGGGGCCATAATCGCCTCATCCGGGGAGGGTGAGGAGGCCGGCGCAGTACTTTGGGTGTCCACCGGCACCGGAGGGTCCACCACCTGGTCGGTCTCCGGGCACAGTGCCGAGGATGTACGTCCCACCGACTCGTTCCTCGGAGATCTGGAGAGGGAGGCTGAAGGTCCTTCTGAGGCTCGGGCCACCAAGCGAGCCTCCACCGGGGGCTGCGTCAGGGGCCACGGTGCCCACTGGTACCATTGAGCCAGTCACGGTGCCTGGTGGCACAGCACCTGCTGTGGCACCGGCAGAGCCGGCTGTTCGGCTTGGCTGGCCTGGCCCATCGATGGACGACTACGAAGGAAGGCCGGGCTGACATATGACCTGCCGCTGTCTCTGGACCGGAAGGAGCGGCAGTGCCGGGAGCGATGCCAACCACGGGACCACGATCCCAACGTGGAGGACCAGTACTGTCAGTAACAGCTGCTCCGCGATCGGCTCCAGCGGGTGGACCCATGATGGCGAGATGCCAGCGATCGACGTCTGGTGCTGCCGAGGCAGTGCCGTGGCAGGGTCCTGGAGTGGGATGACAAACGGGAATGACATCAACGTTCGTGCTGTGACTGGCTGCGACAGCCCCTCCGAGACGAGGACCTTTGGCAACATCTGCCTTGGTCCCGTTGGCGTTTGCTCCTTGAGGCGGGGCGGTGCCAAGAGTCTTGGTCAGATGGAACCGAACCAGACAGCCCGTGGGCGTGAAGGGCGATCCACGTGGACTTTGCCCTGAACAGTCGCTGGGTGGCGAACGGCATCAGGAACGTTCCCTTGATCGAGACTGGTACCGAGCCGGGGCGACTGCGGAGATCCCAGTGGTGACTTGTCTCTGGAGCGCAGGGCTGACATCGGTGGTGCTCCTGGTACTAGCATGGACATAATGTCCCAGGCCACCTTCAGGGCCTCCAGTGTGGAGGGCATCCAGACATCCGGACAGGCTATTCCGCTCGATTTGAGTTGGAGGCCTAGAGGCCAGTGAGGATCGAGGACTGCCTGACATGGGTCTAGCCTCTGTCCCGGGTTTACTCCAGTGCCGTGGCGAAGAAGGAGAGTGGTGCCGACTAGTCGATGGCACCGAAGGGTTGCCGCGCACCGACATCTCGGTGCCCGGTGCCGACTTGGAGCAGCACTCCGGAGCCGGGGTCAGGGCCGACTCCATCAAAATAGCCCGGAGCCTAATGTTCCTTTTTCTCTTGGTCCAAGGCTTAAACGACTTGCAAAACTTGCAGCGATCGCTGAGAGATGGATTTCCCCCAAACAGTGTAGGCAGTCCGCGTGCGGACCACTCAGTGGCATAGATTGCCTACAAGTGTTGCACAGCTTACAACCTGGAGCACGGGGCATACCCTGGCCCGGCCGCTCTAGCTCAACTAAACTAACTAACTAACTACAGGTACCATACACTGAGCGAACAAGCAGTTTTGGGGACGAGCCACAGCGAAACTGGAGCAGAGCAGTTCCGAAGCACCTTCACTAGCGGCTTTGGGTGGGGGGAGCGCGCAGCGCCCCTTAAACCGCGCCATGGAGGCACCCCTCCAGAGGTCGCTGGGGCACTCGTCTATGGGTACTGCTACTTCCAGCACTGGTGCACATGGCAAGCACGCACACCTATTGTGAAATACACATGAGCAATCACTCGAAGAAGAGGAGGCAGGCTATGGATCAGGATGAATTTCCTGGAGAGAAGTAATTCCAGTGGGAGTGGGAGGAAGGAATGAAGAAAAGGTGGCGTATAGGTGATTGGAAGAGGAATGTAAAAGTAGAGCCCAAGTGGTGAACATTAAGCTTATGAGAAAAAATGGGAGGATACAATGATGGGCATGAAGGGTGGATACATCACACACAAACCTATGTTTAAAAAATATTAAGGTTGCAAAATCAAGCACTCAGAAGTTAGGAAATGTCAAATGAGACAGAGTCCTGTGGAAATAATAGTATGTGATCATGATATACAGTCTTTGCACATATGCACAAGGGGACTATGTTTCTTAACTTATGAGTGCATGTAGTTTTCTAGGTTTTTAAAAAAGCACACCAAAAAAAAAAAAAAAAATCCATCGTGTGGCATTGTACTGACACTCCTGCGGTTAATCAGTAGGGTTGGAACTTTTAGATCCACTATACAGACCTCTGCCACTTGGGCTAATGGAGTAACTGGTGGGCAACAGTACGTTGTTATCCTCTGTGGGGGATGAGACACTTTGCCAATGGGTTTCACAGATATTTGCTGGCAGCAGAGGAATGGTGAGACTCAGGGATCTCGGGTTCTATTCCAGGCTCTGGAGAGGAGTATGCTTTGGTGCACACAGAATCTTTTGCTCATTTCCCCAAAATTTGACTACTACTAATCTGTTCCCTCCATCCTGCACTGTCTCAGTCCTGCCTCTTCTATACCCCTGGTTCCTTGTCCCAGTCCCAGGGCAGGTCTACACTACGAGGCTAAGTTGATCTAAGTTACGCAACTCCAGCTACGTGAATAACTGTAGCTGGAGTCAGCGTATGTTAGGGGGACTTATTTCGGTGTCTATACCATGCTGGGTCGATGGGAGAAACTCTCCCATTAACTTACCTTATGCATCTCGTTCCGGTGGAGTACTGGAGACCAGTGATTGGTAGTCGATTTAGCGGGTCTTCACTTGACCCGCTAAATTGACCCCCCAATGGATCGATCGCGACATGTCGATTCCCTGGTAAGTGGAGACAAGCCCCCAGTCTCCAATTCTCAAAACTTTCGTTTCAGTCCCAGTCCCCTTTCCCAGTGAATACTAGTCTCTCTCTCTCTCTCTCTCTCTAGGGTCACTAGCTTAGTACCAATCAGCATTATACTAAAAGACAATGGAAGCAAACTACATTCTTTTCTCTTGAAATGCACAGTCTCTTAAAATACAAGCCTCCCATCAGAACTCTTTGCTAAGAAAGGAGAGTTAGGAGAGAAGATGAAGTCTTTTGGAAGTGCATTTTTAAAGTCTTAATGCATACTGTGTGTAATCCTTGGGAACAAACAAGATGAGAGAACAAAAGACTGGAATTTACTTATATACACAGAATGACACGGACTAGGAGATATGTAAAGGGATGTTTTGTATAGGAAGGGTGTGTTCTGGTGCTATATACACTGTTTGTCTTCCTCTCAATTATGCTACTGTGATTGCGAGTTGTAACTAAGGAAAGTATACTGAGAAGCCTAGAGGCCTTATGATAAAATCCTAACTTTCCTTCAAGCTCTCTCTAGGAAAAACATGCAGCTCAGCCTTTAAAAACACTTTCAGTCTCACATCATGAATTTGTTTCTGTTTATTATAGAACTTTTGCAACTGCCATCTAACTGCCTCAAAACACCAAGAATTTAACTGTATAAGCATTTGGTTTCAATTAATTTAGGGGTTGGGAATTCTAACACTTTGCAAAGATATGTGTTTCCTATATGGCAATATGGTGCTGCTGCTGTGTTATCAGAAAAACACATATTTCTTTTAAACTGCTGAAGCAACTGTTATGTAGCCAATGATAAGATAAGCAACTCTAAGATTAACTGGGAGCCAAATCCAAATAAATATCAGAAAATGATAGGGATAAAGTATGCATAGTTTTATTAAATACAAAAAAAAGTAAAATAAGCTACAGGAACCTAGATGTGAGGAAATAAAATAGGAAAAACTCTAGATAAATAATAAAGGTGGGCATGTTGGCTCAACTTTGTTTATAACTATAAAAGCTGACAAATTGCAGGGAGACTCACTTTTTGTCATCCGACAGATCAATGTTGGTCCCAAACTTGATTGTTTTGAAAGGTCCTCTTCTTCTCCTACCAGAGCTGTAAAAATTATGAAAACATATCAAGTATATCCCTTGGAACAGAAACTATAGAAGTATATTATTTATACCAAACTCACTTATCAGAAGATGTGGATTCATTATCTGAGTGGTCCTTGTGGTGACTCTTTTTCTCATTTTCCTCCTGCAAAACAAAAACGTGACATTTCCTATCACTTTATCATATAGTTTTAATAGATTTAATCTCAAATAAAATAAAATATGAAAACCTTTGCATCTATAATTTTTATATGGACAATTTTTAGAGCCGGTCCAGAGGTTGCTTTGAAGATTAGAGGGAAATTGGGGATAAGAATGAGATAGGAATAGTGTTTTTGTTGACTTCCATAAAAGAGGAAAAGGAACATTGTGTTATGATCATTTTAACATGTACATGTATATTTTACATTTCTTTGCTACTAGTAACTTGTTAAGAGACAGAAAAAATCTGATTTGAAAATACTGCAGTCATCTACGCAATTTTTTTCATGCAAAAGTTAATGACAATAGAGGCTTTCTGGCTGACCTCTCGTAACATGCCAGTTCATGTGCATTATCAAACATTCGCTGCTCTGGAAGCCTATATGCATTCTTTTCCTTCTATTTCTTTAAGTTTTGATACAGCTACACTCCGACAAACTTAAGAGTTGAGAACGTTAACATATTAGCTCTATATTTTAAAATTTATTGAAAGCAAATTATGCACACACTTTTACATTCGCTTCCCTTCTTCCCTACTGACAGAAATATTAGTTTGGCCCAGCACCCCATCTCAAATACTTTGCATATTTCTAGATTCTTCCTCTAACAATAACCAGGGCTCCAGCCACACACCTCCCCAACCCCACTGTCTGCATAAGGTTCTGCCCCATCCTCTGACCCCTTTCTAGCTTACCTTATGGCCCTGAGAACCAGTGGGGCTTAAGGCTTCTGGTAGCCCCCACCTTCCAACAGCGTTGGAATGATCTGGAAGAATACAATCCTCGCTCACTTCCCCAAACAGCAGCCGGAAATCTTCAGTGGATATCCCATTTCCCCAATCACCATTGCAGATCTAGAAAAATCCCATTTGTGTCCCTGATCAGCCCAATCCAAGTGCCATCAAAATCCCCCAATGTACCCCCTCCAGAATGTCCTTGATTCCTTCTCCTGCTTCTCTCACAGCCCATGATTAGTCCTCTCCACTTTCTTGCAACTACAAATCCAGACATGGATCTCCTACCACATATTACTGCTTCTAATTCATCAGTGCTAGAACTAGGGATGCTACCGCACCCCCTGGCTTGAAGTGGTTTCCATCATATACAGCATTTACAGTTTTGTTCAATAGCTCTCAGCACTCCCACTATACAAATTGTTGCAACACGCCTGTTCTAATCTGCTCACAAAGTTCTTGTTTCTCCTGTTTGCAGTGCAAGTTCTAACTTAAAAGTTCTCCTGTCCTTCTCACCTCACCCAGCCCACCACCACTTCCCTTGTGATTACAGTGAAAATACCGGTCCTCGGCCCTCTGCTACTGCTGCTTCCCAACCTCTTCTAAGACAGAGCTGGTCAGAAATACCTTGCACTCTTTGCTCTATTTAGCTTAGTATTTTCATGTATCTAGGATCACATCTGTGTGGAGCTTTCAGGAGTTCCCAAGTTAATTCCAAGGATGTACTCACCACTAGAATTTGGGGCCACAAAAACTAGAAAACTTTTTTTTTTTTTTTTTTTAATATTAGATAAGGTTAGCAAAAAATTATTTAAAAAAACATGAACACTTCACTTTAGTATTGAAACAATGTTTTTATAAAAAGAAAATATTAATTTTAGAACCAGAGGCCTTCCCAAATATAGGGGCAATTACATAACAGTAAACACAGAATGCCAATACATAATATCAGATATAGAAAGCATTAACAGACATATTTCTGAAACGATAACTTTATTTCTACTGTATCAAATACTTGAGTTGAAGGAAAACAGTGCGTGTTGGCTTCTAAAAAGCAGCACAGAAACATTATATCACCATACACTGAATAAACAAATTTTATTTCGAAGTACTTTTCAGTTGGAAATTGAGAAATAGTATGTAAATATATTTTTGTGAAGTTTTTTTTTTTTTTAAGTTTTAAATGCATTTTTAAAATTCTCAACAACTTTTAAATCTGAGTTTACATACTACTATATCTCACAGGGGTTCTCACACTGGGGGTCGGGACCCCCCAGGGGGTTGTGAGGTTATTACATGGGGGGTCGCGAGCTGTCAGCCTCCACCCTAAACCCCGCTTTGCATCCACCATTTATAATGGTGTTAAATATATTAAAAAGTGTTTTTAATTTATAAAGGGGGTCGCACTCAGAGGCTTGCTACATGAAAGGGGTCACCAGTACAAAAGTTTGAGAACTACTGATATATCAGTTTAAGTTAACAGTTTTAAATGTATGTGAAAGTGATAACTAATAGTCTTACACTAAAGAAACTAAAGGGGTTTGTGCGTAACACCTTATAATCTATTTGCTCATCCATTCACAGGGAATTTATGTGCTTAGCTGTGCATTGAACATTAATGGGAATCCCCTTCTTCCCAATACCAACTGATGGAAAGGACTCCTTAAAAATAAAAAAAAAAATCATATGATCATGTTTTAAGTTGTTACTGAGGACAAGTTGTTTGCAGAATTACTGTGTTCTTTATAAAATAGTTAAGATGTACTTACCCTTAATGACTCCTGGAATGAGGAGGCCTGGTACTGTGCATATTTAGCTATTGTAGTATGAGATCTACTGCTTTCGCAACGCCAGATTTTCTTTGTTCCAGTGGGGTCCCAGTTTTCATCTGCTGGTTGAAGTAATTGTGTCCTCACTTCTACTATGTGTTCATTATTTGCTTCCACTAATGTTTTAGTAGAGAAGAGTCCTAGATCTAAAGAACATTAATACAGTTAATAAATAATAGTTCAGTATAATGAAAAGGTTAAATTATAATTGGAAAGGTAGAGATTAATATATTTAAAGAAACTAAAGGTATATGAAGCACAACATTTGATATTTTACTTGAAAAAGGAAATATGTAATTTTTCAGATATGATAAACACAATCCAGTTTATTTAGGTTTCACATTAAATATTGATGTAGTAAAAAGCCTTCCCCACATATGATTGTAAAAGCCTAGAAGAGACTACACTGCCTAAATAGTAGCAGATATGACTAAATCTACTATTTCTGAAAATATGTATTTCGGACAAATCCTGGCCTCTACAAAAAATACTTCTATTAAATAATAAGCATACCTAGCAAGTACAAAAATTTTAATCCATAGATCTCAAAATGCTTTACCAATGCAGGTGAATTGTTATCCTCCATTTTACAGAAGGAAAACTAAGGCACAAAACAATGTGGGCTAAGAGTTTCAAAGATAGAAGCCTCATGTTAGGTTTTGAAATAGATGGTTAGGCACCTGCTTGACTAAAGTCAATGGGAGCTGTTGGATGCTAAGTTCTTTTAAAGTACCACAGAAATACTGCTTAGTTTGCAGACTACATATTACCCTAATTCCTTGTTATACAAACATGAATATATTAAGGCAATAAAACTGTGAACACTTCAGAGATTTCCCAACACTTTCTAAAGGAATGTATGTATGTAGGAAAGAAAAGTCTACTCTGTCTTTTTTTTTTTTTTTTGGTATAAAACAAACTTACCTAATTTAAGAGCTCCAGCAAGGCCACGGATTACAGTAACAGGATTGTTTGGATTTGTACAAAATTGATGTAAAGGTGGAAAGAAAGCATCACGTTTATTTTCCAACTGCAAATTACAAAGGAGTATTAGGTCTCAGGGGAAGTTAGTCTTTTCATTAGTAAAATAACAAATAATAAAACAGGAGGAGATCAGGAATGCTATCCATTTTCATGTACACTAGTGAATTAGCATTTATATCACACAATATTTTCTCATTAAATACTGGTTTCACTCCTTTTGAAATTAAATTACTTATTATAATTTACTCCCTTGTAGAAATTCTATCCAGACTACTTTGGTGCAAGACTTTTCTAAGCTCAATTTTGCTGCAGTTTATTTCTGTACATGACAATAGATCCAAAAATCTAGTAACATGTATTCTCTACAGCATCTCTTCATTATTTTTACCTCAGCAGAGCTCCTTCCTTAATTTCTTGTTCCTCCCCAAAGAACATACCTAATTTCTATAATATGTATTTTAATAACTAAGATTCATAGAATTATTTTTGTCCTCTACTGTACAATCTCCAAGTCTATCAAATTCTTTTTTAGAATAAGATAATACTGTCTTGTTAGACTATTTTCAAAAGTTATAAAATAATCCTTTAGATAATGTTCAAAGGAAACTGCCTAACTAAAACAGAAATGTCATCTACATTATCTCTACCATTAAGTAGAACAATTGATTTTAGTCAGTTTTTAAAAAAATGCTTAATTACTACATTGTTAGTTGCATCTAATTTTGCTCTCATTGCCAATCTTTCAACATTTTGCCTCTAGGGGTCAGTATAGGTCATGTCTCCAGAGCAAACATCAGGTTCACTGTGTGGATAAAAACTATGGAGATGCTGTAAGAGCCTAAGTTACTCCTCCATGACCAAGGAACTTAGCTTTACACAGTATTTGGGACATTGCTCGATTCTGATGTCAGAATATACTGCCATACCAGAAAGTAGGCATGAGTAAGGAAATATCTCATGAAAGCTTTTCACACCTCAGGTTCTTCCTTATATTAACCTTTTGCTACAATATTGTTATTGCAAATTTAATTGATTTTCTTTGCTGTATTTTGATATTGACAGGAGAGTTCCATTTAGTTATCTGCTCATATAACCATTTGAGTAATACCATGCAAATGCATCTTAAAATATTTTATAAACGCATTTAAATTATTACTGAGAGTTGTGTCTCATGAATTGTCTGACTTTTTAAATCACTACTTGAAGTACTAAAAATTTAAAAAGCATTCTTAATGTGTTTTCATTTCAATTTAGCAATCACACTGGAATTCTCAGTTTGAATCACTTACAATATTTTTCTTTTTAAATAGATCATAAGATTCTCTTTGGGTTCAAAATTCTGCCTTTTCATATGTTGCATCCCTGTAGGTAAAATTTAGCTCTGAATAAGATACCTTGTTTCAATACTTATTTAAATTAAAAAGCTAGCTATATATTTACAAAAAGCCCTAACCAATTTATTCCTGCCAGTCGGTTGATACTTACATAAATACTAGGTGTAGGTGGATTCAACTTGTCCTTTGGCAAGGGAGGGTATGGTGGAGGCGGTGGTCGTGGAGGTGGACATTTATCCAATAAAATGCTACTGTTAGATAAGCCATTTTTACCCAGATTCCTAAAAAGGAAAGAGAGCTGTTTGTGTGAACATTTGATTAAAAAAATTACAAGTATATTTACTGAATATGTGCTAGTTACACGTTGTGTACAACAGAAAATATGAATGATGTACAAGGGTAAACCACAATTACGGGCTAAGTGGAACCTCCAGGATATATCTTAATCAAGGATTCTCATTATTTAGTAAGATGAAACTATTTTAAATTATTCCCACTATTCCCCTCTCCCCAAATTTACAAAAACACCACCATTAGTTAAAAAAATAACTAATCTCAAAATAAAGAAAATAATCTGAATTATAATTAACATAGCAAATAGTTTTTAACTTGAAGTACAGTAGAACCTTATTAATTGGCACTGACTACCAGGTGATCCATTCATAGCAGTGAGGAACAAAAAACACTTTTCAGATCAAGTCTATCTGGTAACAGAGGACATAGCATTATTAAATTGGTAACACACAGAATCTCTCACAGAATTTCATACAAAAGGTTGTCACAGTCACAAACTGAAAATTTGCACATCACCCAGTAAGAACACATACAATTAAAAAACTACCATGCTGTAATGTACTTTATTTACTTATTTTGACAAGTTTAATTTTATACTTGTACTTCACAGTATACTAGCATATACATATTGTAGAATAATTTGTTAAAGTCACCCTGCAGCACTCAACTTCTAAATCTTTCTTGTGAAGCACAGTAAGACTAAATTACTGTGCCTGAAGATTAGTGAAGTGAGAATTAACGAAGATATACTGCATTTTTTTTGTCTAGGAGTGGGACTATACGGTTACTTTCAAGTACAAAATTAATAATCCTTTTCCCCCAAACAAAGATGAGATTTTATATGCATATAAACATATGGGGCTTATGTGGCACAGTATCATCTTAAATTATTTAGTCTTATCTAACCTGCAAGGATAAATGTACAAAACATTATTTATTTTAAAAGAAGAGTGTGATGTCAAGAGGACCTACTTGGGGTACTGAAATATTCTCAATATCTAATTGACATGGCCCTCTTTCAGACTAGAAATAGTCACAAAATCTTTCCCAACAAATGATCAGTACAAATAACCCTCTGTCACACACTAGCGTTCAACACAAGAGTACAGATAAGAACTCTGAGAAAGGGCACCATCAAAATTCATCATGTTGTAGTCTAACTCTGATGTATGAAAAGTTACACATGTAGTTCTGCATAAGAGTTAAGGATATGTGATCAAATGTTAGTGAATACCAATCATTGTACTGCATGTATTTTACTTGCTAAACTAATTTGATACTAGATCAGTTTCTGATGTAGTAAATTCAGAAATTAATTGGAATGACTGCAGAACAGTGGAATCAAACCCAAACAAAACAACCCTGTGCTGATGCAATGCAGTGTTTGAAATTTTATACTCCTAAGGAGAAGAAACTCAAAATTATTACTCCCATGGCTACTATAATTTTGCTTCCCATAGCACATATAGTTCTGCAGTTGGTATTATTGCATATTATTATTTGTAATGTGATACATCACCTAGGAACCTACCCCACTGCGCTAACTGCCATAAAAACACAGAACAAAAAGACAGTCCCTGCCTCAAAGAGCTTACATACAGTACCAATTTTAATGCCTTAATGTGTCATGTTCACTTTGCCTATTATAGTTGCTGCACAAGGCCCTGACTCAGCACAGCACTTACACATGTGCTTAAATCCATCAGAAAAGCATGTGCTTAAATGTGTTGCTCAATCGGGACTTAAAATATCAAACAATGTTGCAGTTGTACTTCATTGTTGCATAGTGAAATATACCCACCACCTTACACTTATAGCTGGGTGGTAGTTGAACTGGACTGGACATCTGTCACTCAAGAGGCATGTAGGGTTATGCAACCAGAAGGTGGGTTGGACTATTGTTAGTAGGATGTCCACACTCTCAAAAGATTTACAATCTTTTGATCACAGATTGACTGGTGCCTGCTTTAGGATTGCAATCCCAAGCATATAATGTGCCCTTCAGAGCTGGTGACATGCTAAACTGGACACTTTCTTGCTACCAAACACATGTATCTATTTCAGGGGTTCTCAAACCTCATTGCACTGCGACCCCCTTCTGACAAAACCCCAGGAGGGGGGCCAAACCTGAAACTTGAGCCCTGCTGCCCCGGGTGGGAGGCCAAAGCCAAAACCCAAGGGCTTCAGCCCAGGGTAGGGGAAATGTAGCCTGAGCCTTGCCACCCAAGGCTGAATCCACTCTTGGGCTTCGGCCCCGGGCCCCAGCAAGTCTAATGTCAGTCCTCGCAACCTCATTAAAACAGGGTCCCGACTCACTTTGGGGTCCTAACCCCCAGTTTGAGAACTGATGATCTATTTGCAAGCAAGATAGATCTTGAATGGTCAACATTAAAATTGAGCAGTCTTAAAAAACCCACAGGTGTACATTCTATTTCACCGTGCAATGCCCCTGATACACTCATATGCATAACTGAAGAGACATTAAAAGTTCAGTTAAAATGAAGGAACATTTTGTTATTTCTAATCACCTGTCTTCAAACACCTGAAATAAATGTGGTCTTTGTTGTATGTTAAGTCAATGGCAAGTTTTGAATAAATTATTTTAATTATAAGAACACTTTATAGCATGTGATTTCCCCCCTAAATTATGAAAATACCTTCTTCACATTTGGATATTAAAAAAATAGATTAATAGATTTTCTTCAAACCTTACAAAATAGAAAATCACTCATTTGTTTGGGCAGAGAACAAACATTAGAAATTTCTATGGGAACAAAGAAATCAGGGAATGGACAAACAGTTCATCATGTTTAGTATTCTGTGTCTAACAGCGGTCCATGCCATATGCTTCAGAGGAAAGTGCAGTAAACCTCAGACAATTATTCAACAACCTGTTCATAAGGGAATTTTCTTCCCCACAGATATTTCCTGAGACGTTATATCCCCTAATAAAAAAACCTCTATAATTGTGAATGTTGCCATTACGCAAATACATTTCCAATCCTTTTTAAAATCCTATTAAGCTCGTGACCTCAATAACATAAGGCTGAGAGTTTCACAGGTTACTTATACATTGTGTAAAAGTAGCATTTCATTTTTTAAATCAGTTTTAAATGCGTCTTTCGATCTCACTAGGTATCACCTTGTTCTTATGTTACCTGAGTTATTTATTATTTCACATACCTCTATCATGTTGCCACTTATTCCCCTGTCTAAACTTAACAGGTCTCTTTTCAATCTCTCCTCAGATGAAACTTTTCATGCCTCTATTTTTTTATTTTTGCCCATCTCTGGGCTCCTAGCTTTGCTATACTTCCTTGAAAGCCAAACTGAACCTTTAGCCCAGGTCAGGGCATATTATCACTATGCAATGATATCATAACATTTTCTATCCCATTCTTTACACCTCTGTAGTGGTGTCCCTTATGTCTTGCCATGCCTCAGTTTCCCTGCTGGTTGCTGGTCTACCTTCTCAGTAATTGGGTTGTTCAGCCCTCAAGCCAAACCAAAAACTTTCCCCCTTCCAGGTTACACAAAGTCCAAACACAAAACCTTCACCTAGTCTCTCTTGCTATGCCACAGCTGTCCCCCTTAGGGTCTATCTGAACTTTTCCCCTGGATGCAAGATTACCAAATTAGTCTTTCACTCCTTGACTGCAGGGATCCTTTATTCTTCAGTTGGCAGAGTCCACCCTCTCTTACAGAATACATCACCTGTAGATGGCACTACTGAGGCAGAGGAACTCATGCCCTCTATCTACCACAGGCTTCAACCAATGAAGTAGCTGTCCACTCCAGCCTCAACTCCTCTGTTTCACTCCTCTTCCTAAAGCTACTTCCCAAATTTGCTTGTCTGCCAACCTTCTCGCTGGTCTTTTTCTTCACACTTCTTCACACAACACACAGTCAACCCGGGGAACTCATTGGCAGCAGCTGTTGTGAAGCCCAAAGCATAACTGGGTTAAAAAAAGAATTAGATAAGTTCATAGAGGATAGGTCCATCAAAATGTCTATTCGCCAAGATGGCCAGGGTGGCAACCCCATGCTTCGGATGTCCCTAAACTTATGCCTGCCAGAAACAGGAACTGAACGACGGGATGGATCATTCGATAGTTTCCCTGTTCTGTTCATTACCTCTAAAGCATCTGCCACTGGCCCCTGTTGAAAGACAGGATACTGGGCTAGATGGACCATTGATCTGATCCAGTATGGGTATGCTTATGTTCAGCCTTCTGCAGTGACCCTGAGTATGTCTGCTAAATGGTTAGATTTAATTTTGAACTCAAATGTGTATGAGTTCAGATTACCTTAATTTGTCTACACTGAATTTCAGCTACCATTAAGTTGTCCAATCATTCTGCTTTGTTAGGTCCCTCTGTAATTCTTCAAAGATTTCTTTTTATGACTAATCTAAATAACTCATCTGCAAATATTGCCAATCTGCATTCATCTCCTTTTAAAAATCATTATTAAATATATTTAACACATGACAGTCTTCCTATTTATCATGTGTGCGCGCGCACGCATACTTCTGTATATCAAGGCCTATACGATTTTTCCAGAAAGAAAGAAAATGTTGTTGCTTTTAAAAAAAAAAAAAAACACCCTGAAATATCAGCAATGTTAAATCTGGTTGCGTGGATGAATTTGTGGGGGTTTCAGAGGATGCAAATGTTAAGTTTCCATGTTTAACTGAAGGAGGGATAAAGATGAATCTTTAACAAAGGCATTCTTTCTCCTATATGTCAATTCGACACTCAAATAGAAGTTAACAAAAACGAATAGTTCAGCTGACTAAAAATTAAATGCTCAAACTTCACTCTCAGCTCTCGTGATATCATTTTACTAATTCAACAGTCATTCACAGCAGACAAGATCAGAATTTCTAAGTAATAAAAAAGAAAAAAATCTTTTTGGTAACAGTCCTCTTAGATTTTCTATACCATAAAAACAAAACAAAAAGTGCATAATTTTTTTCTTC
Source organism: Chrysemys picta bellii (assembly GCF_011386835.1). Taxonomy (NCBI): domain Eukaryota; kingdom Metazoa; phylum Chordata; order Testudines; family Emydidae; genus Chrysemys; species Chrysemys picta. The sequence goes on from NC_088791.1 coordinate 200,861,778, forward strand.
CTCTTCCTCCACCTTTAGCCTTTTGTCATGCTGAATAAACCATTTATTCCTACATTTTCTGTCTCATAGCCAGTTTCTAATTCATGACAGAATTTTACCTCTCACCCCAGCTAATTAGTTTCCATCATAGCCTTTTGTGATGGACTTTGTCAAAGGCTTTAAAAGTCCAAACGAATATCAACGAGTACTACTTTATGCTTTGCTGAAGTGCCCTAAGAATTTTAGCTTATTGATTAGTCATAGTTTTCTTTTTCAGAACAGGGTAATCTAGGTGTTTTATAGCTATCTTTATTTACTGTTTCAAACACTTTCCATGGTACTATGTACGACTCACTGGACTTCATTTGTAATTCTCAGGATCAAACACCAGCATTTTTAAAAAACAGATTCACTTAAAATTCTTACTTGCTTTAATATACTTGGCAATTTGCTCTTTAAATTCCTATCTTCTATTTTATCATCTAAAATGTATGCTTCTTTCTACTGTCTTAACTTGTGTTGGATTTTTTTTTTTTTGGAGGCTTGTTTAACAAGTAAAACTTTGAGCTTTCAACATTTAAACCATTTTTTTGCCTTTGTGTTTTTTTCTTTCTTGTTTTAGGGTTACTCACTATTTATATTCCTGTCTTATTGTAGCCTCCCATGCTGGACTTTAATTTCCTCACTTTATTTTAGTTTATTTTTAAATAAACTAAACAAGGCCCTTTTTCTACAGGTTAGTGGTATTGTGCGGATTTCTGATATAATCCCTCATTTGAGATGCTGAATTTAATTATATTGTGCCTCACTATTATTTAGTAGGTCAACTATACTTACTTCTTGAACCAACACCTGTGCATTACTTAGTTCCAAGATGAGAATAACTTGTTTCTCATGTATTCTAGAACTACATGATCCAGAAAGCAGCCCTTTACAGGTGTTGAGAAATTGCTTCTCTAGCTTTTTTAAATCTATAAACATCCGACAGAAGACTATTCTGTATTTCTACAGCAGACCTCTAAGGAATATCCAAGTACTTCACAAACATTAGTAAATCTTCAATACCCCAGCAGGTTAGTATGTACTAATAGAGGCCAGGACAGAATAGGAGTAAAGGGGAGAATTGGTAGACGACATATAAAAAAGTAGAAAATTGTGTTCACCTATCCCCTAACCTCCAAAGCTCCCCAATCCAAAGAAATTCCAACATGGAAACAGAAGGGTAAAGAGAACCAAATATTCCCAGAAAGGAGAGGAAGCATCACAGGGGAAAAAGTAATAATTACTTGAATCTGGGATGAAGGCTTCTATTGGTAGAAAAAAACCCTCAATATTTTCCCCAAAAGTATTCTGAACACTCCATTTGAAATAAAGACTATGGTGAGAATGCCCGCTCTTGATAAAAATTAAATTAAAGCATTAATGATACTGAAAGGCTCCAGGATTCACTGAGAACTAAGCAAAATTAAAGGATGGAACACTGTTTGAATAGTATTTTTTCCCCTAACCCAAAATATTACATTATTTTTCCATATATTTCTTTGACACTTTACGCATGGGAAAATATTTTTTCCAACTTTCTCACTAAAAATATTGTCCTACTACAATGGTGTGGAGCTGCTCAGGACAGGTGGGAGGGTTCTGCATCACATGGGCTGGGCAACATTTCTCACAATGTTGGCGTTTCCACAAGGCTGGCAAGTTGGTGCGAGCAGAGCTCAGTTTGCCTGTGAGGTGGCCTGTGTCCCTTTCCCCTGGCGTTCTTGGTGCTTAGATCGGGGGAAACAGTGGTCTTGTGTGGTAGCAACCTGCAGTCAGTAATACTCAAACCTCAGTGGTTCAGGAGCAAATTAGTGATGAACATTATCCAAAAGAGCCACACTAGTGCGAATTGTTTCATTTACTATAGTACTATATATTCATATTTAAACAGTATGATGGGAAACTCAGTGTATTGTGTGTCTTTATAATTCTCACAGCAAAATGACTGACCAACCATTATTATTTTCTCAATTACAATTTGATTAATAACATAGTGAAAGCATCCTGATTGGTTAATAATTAAATCACACAGTGTTTTAAATATGTGCTGCGGAAGACGCATTAAAGGAGATACTTGTGGCTTGAGAGCCACAGTTTGAGTATCACTGCTGTAGACTAATGATGGGGAAGGTACATCCATACCATGAAGACAATGGGAGGCATGGGGGGGAGGGGAGAGATCCTCCAGAAAACTCCCATTTATCAGGGGACCTGGAGGTTAGGTGGGGAAAGACAGGGGCCAGCTCATGAGGACACAGCAAAACATGGAAGTTGTAGGCCCAAGCAGCATCCACTTCAACGAGGGTTGATGATTCCGGGAGCCTCACCCCTTGACCACAATCCCACTGGCTAGTTAAAGATTTGTTCAGTGAAAGGAGGGCAGTACCAATGTTTCCATCCTCCCCACTGTCCTAAATAAGGACTGGAAGAGCCTGAGGAGGGAAGAGCTACTCTTGGTGAAGCTTTCAACCCGTATTTTAATGCTCCAGTCTTTTAATTACACTGCTGGGAAATAGCTTCTTGCACAAATTGGAGAAAAAAGGCTGTCTATTAACCTGCATAGCAGCTCTGATTTGCTGCCCTTTTCTATAACTTAGGTGAAAGATGGTCCAATGTAGGAGGTTTAACCTTAAGATTAGTGGTGCTTCCTAGCCTACCATTTAGAAATGTGGAGTTTAGAGCTCTAGGAGCAAGCAAAGATATCTGAGGAACGGGAGTGTGCATGTATGCAGAATGACTTGGGGTAAGTGCAAAGTGAGTTGTGCCTGGGAAGAATATGTAAATGAGTATGAGGAAGCAAAGACTGAGTGAACTGAAAGTGGATGTGGAATGAAGGAAGGAAAGGGTTGTGGAATGAATGCATGAAGTCTGAGAGGGACAAATGGCAATATGTATATGCAAATTAATGTAAATTTACCAAAGGTATGCAAATTAATCTACAGATTCATTTTGTTTGCAAATATTGGCAGGCATGCATAAAAAACATTCTCTAGTGAATGGAAAAAACTGACAGCATTATACTACACTGACAATTTTGTGCAGCTTTATTACTTTCAGTTCTGACTAGTCATACGTTAGTGCAGCTCAATGAAAGAATGCACAGGGAATCCTCTGATGCACCTGGGCCACTCTGAAAGGGAATTGTCATAGGAGTGAGAGAATAGGGTGAGATTCTTTTTCACATTCACTAAGCTGCTACTCCAGAACTGTGTGAGAAGAAAGTCACAAAACCATAGCCCAGTTTCATTTCTGCTCCTTAGAAGACATTAGGAAGCCTTGAAATCAACCAGAAACTTGTCAATTTCACTTTTCTGCTTGGGAAAAGTATGATCATCAGTAAGGGTGTGATCTAGAGGAAAGAAGGCACATAAAATATAAAAGGGGTGGGGATGGTTGTTGGAGCACATTCTTCCCACCCTCCCAGCAGCTGGAGAGAGAGGTTATGAATTTGGAGCTCCCTAAGTAGCCCAGGCTCACAGAAAAGATTTGGACTCTTGAGCATCCTGGAAACAGCATTCTAGTGCACTGCCTTCCTAAAGCCCTATGCACGTGAAGGGTATCTAGATGGCTCTCAACATGGCTCGGTTCCGAATCCCACTGGTGCACAACTTCCTTCAAACTTTAAACACAATAGGCCTAGACGAATATTAATCTAACTAGTAGGTGTTGTTAGAATTTTCTGCCCAAATTCTTTTAGTTATTGACTGAAGAGTTGAAAAAGTATAGTAGGGAAGCAAAATTCTGGATTATTCATTATTTCTGTAAAATATGAGTTAGACAGGATGGGCACACACTGGGAAGTTGTGGGGCTAAGGAATGAACGTCTCACCATCTTTCACAAATGAGCAAATTTCTGCAATAGTTTTAGTTTCCATTTTTCAGGATATTTTAATATCATGGCTCTCATCTTGCAGGAGGATCCCATGGCTTTGAGAGGCCTTTTTTCTTAAAAGTGCAAAGTATGTATATACCTGCCAACACACACAACTGGCCAGAACAGACTGAGGTTTCTCATCTTTGACCCAACTAAAACTAGTTTCCACCACTATTCAGGGACTGTTGGCAGCACTTATTGACCTCCAAGCTACAATCTTTCCCATTTTCTATAGTTGCTTCTCTCTCTCTCAAAAGCAGCCAGCCAGCTTTCATCTCCATTGCCCAGCTAAGCTAATACAGCTGAGGTGCAGGAGTGCTGAGCAGGTAGCCCACTGTTTACTGCCTGAAAACTGTTTGGGCAAAGTATTAGGTGAATCCCTTGGAGACAGAAACCATATCTGCATGTATGGGAGAAGGACTACAGGAAACGCAGGAAGAATCTTAGGGAGCAGGGGGGAGGATAAGACCTGATGACCACAAGGTAGAAAGGTGGAACATCAATTTTTAAGGGACTGCTTTTCCAATAAGCTGGTGATTCTGGGGACAGCTGAAATGTTTTATGTGCTTTCTTATGAATTTTAGGTTATTTTTTCTCTTTTTTCTCTCAGTATCACTATAAGTCGGGACTTTAAAATTGACCAGACTAGACATTCAACTGTCCAGCATCTTCCAAACACACTGCTTATTTGGATGTTCTCTTAAACAAAGTAGACATTAACATGCAAAGTGGCTACGAGACTTTTTCTATTGTACCTTAAGAAAATATAAAGAGACTTTCTATCATAGTCCCCTTAACCCAGCAAAGCATATAACAGTCAAGGTTGATCTTAAGATTTGTGGGAGTCCCAATAGCTGGAAAATGAGTAGAGACAATATCAAGTCATGGGAGAAGAAGATGAGGATACCTTTTGAGTTGCAAAGTTTGCAGAGGATATAGAGGTTTTTGTGTGTGTTTAAACTTCAGCCCTAGCATCACATTAGTCCACTAAACTAAAATCTTCAGTTTCTTAAATTTGCAACACTTACATTACTGGCATTTCAATATTCTGTGGTTTTTCATATTTATATTTTACTGAAATAAGACCACATTACAATGCAGCCACAGGTTTAAAATTAGAATGACGATCAAAAACTACCCCGAATCATTATTCCCAGCTATCAGAAATGAAATATAATTTGGAATCTCTCTTTTGGCAGGGAGAACAAAACATAGAAGTAATACATATGAAAAGCTATTACAAAATGAATGCAGTATATATGCTAGTCTTTTTGCTACTGCATACATACTTCATGAGTTATTCTTTCATTTTAAAAAGGGACCACTGGTGTGATGGGCATTTTACTGAAATAGTTATAGTTTATCAAACATTCGACTAGTGAGTTCATAACATTCTCATTAGCTACCTAATAAAATCATGTATGATTTTGAGAGGCAGATTTTGAAGGTACAGAAAAAGGACAATTAAACCTCATAACAGTAAAGAAAGGAAATCCATACATACTACCAATTCTGCAACAGTGCAATAAAGTATAGTCCTGTTTATCCAAAACCCTATTATCCAAACCTCTGCCTTATCCAAATCCCTTCCTTGCCCCCAAACACAAGCTACATGTTGTAGAGGGCATGTATCTTGGGCTGGAGGACAAGGAAGCGATTTGGTTAAGGCAGAGGTTTGAATAATAGAGCAAAGATCACCAGACAGGACTACAAAGAGAACAATGATGATGAGCCCTGGCTGTAACGGAGGCCACTCTGCAGCTGAATGGCTCCTACAGCAGGGCAGGGAGCCCTCTGTAGCCCCACTGTCATGAGAGTGAAGGAGCGGGGGCTGTGACAGAGGAGCTGCAGAGGGTTCCTGAGTTGCTGCAGGGCTGGTGCTTGCAGGGATCTGTCACAAGATGCAGGTCCTGCAGCCCAGGGTGTCTGCTCTGCCCTACCGGAACTGGAGCCTACTCCATGCACCAACAGAGTTCAGACGTCACTGGCTCTGCGATAGCACAAGGAGCCCTTTGCAGCCCTGCTGTCATGGCAGTGAATGAGCAGGACATAGCAGAGAGTCACAGCCAGGACCGCGAGGGGGAGGAAAAAGAAGAGAACAAGAAGCCTTCAGCTGCCTGGGAGGTCCACCCTGCTGCTGAATGACTCCTGGCCCTCTTGATTATCCGAATAAAATCAGTGTCCTCCATGCTATTCGGATAATTGGAAGTATACTGTAGTTAAAGATTACACAAAATTAGTGTCAGAAAATGAAGTTACTTTTAAAACTTTCCACAACCAATTACATACAGATGGTTCCAATCTACAAACTCATAAAACCTTCACTTTTATAAGGATGACAGATGTAAATGCTTGAACTGGAAAGGAAGCAATACACTATTCTAGTTGATTTTTTTTTTTTAAGCTAGAACAAGATTTACCATTTGAAAAAAAAGATAGTCAATCACTGCCACGTGTCAATTTACAAAGCAAAACCTTGTTGAAGGATTTCTCTCTTTATATAAAGACAATCAGTTCGACTCTTTGCCCACCAACAATTATTTGACTATCACTAAATATTTCAATTTTATGAGACTCAACAAAAAAAAGTTCTAAGTAATGAATATGACCCCCCGCTCCTTGATTTATTACAGTTTGGGTCCACTATACTTCATGATTCCACAGCCATAGGAACAGACACAGAATTGCTCGCTGACTACAAGATCAGCATCTCAAAGAATGGAGAATTAAGATTAATTAGCTCAATTTGAAACCATTTATATTAAAAACAGTGTACACAATTTCCAATGGCCACTACATTTTGTCTGATATTATCAAGTCACAGGATGTCAGGCAAACGGCCTAGTAGTTCAAGTAATCAAATAAACATACAGGGATTTTTTGCGTTTAATCTATTTGTGAGGGTGCAGGGGGGAAGGTTATGAAAATGTTTCATTGCTGTCATAATGCCATGAAGATTAAAGGATTAAAGTTTCTTTATTACATATTACCAATCAAAAACTTTTAGGGTGAAATACCTTACAGGATGGTTTAATTATTTAAAAAAGCAAGCATTATAAACCCAGGAAATTCAGAATAAAGGTTACACTTAAAAGAAACCCAAACATGCAGAGGTATGGAAGGTTAGGGCAGCAAAACAACCTTAACTCTTCCCCCCGTATGACATCATACAATATGCTTATGATTAAGGCATTTTAGTGTTTGTAGCTCCATCTTAGATTAAACTGATTATGAAAGACATTCGTTTTTTTTTCCTCTTTTTTTTCCTTTAAGGTGTCAGTACAAGGCAGAGTTAAAGTTGCCTGAGTGCCCTAACTGTGCACTTCTATACCTTAATATGTTTGGATTTCTTTTAAGTTTAACCTTAACTCTGAAATTCCAGGGTTTGTTTTTGAAAAGTTGCATTGCCCATCTAAGTTATTTTACTCTAATCCTTAACTACTGATATAGTACTCTCAACCTTATCTCTATTTTAACTTAATATTTGTCGGGTAATTTCCTGTTAAAAATTACAAATTTCATACATTTTCAATGAACAAGAAACCCAAAGAAAATATTACCATGTGATATTTATAATGATTTGAACATATAAGATATTAAACCTTAAAAGCTTTTTACATTATTTTAATTTTTAGGGTCAGATTCAGTAAGATATTCTGGATGCCTTAACCACAACAGACCAGCACAAATCTGACAGAATGTTCTCATTTTCCTTCGTGTCCTGCACCTTTCATATACCTCATGTACAAACTCCATCCCCTAGTTTATCTCTCTTTCCTGCCCTCATTGTTGAGAAGTTCTAAGTTTAATAGGTAGTTTTTGAAAATAAATATTTCCATTAATTTTTTTTGCTATTTTTCATAACAGTTCTGTCAGTTGAGGCTGAAGAATTAAATACTCTCAGAGAAATTAACAGAACTGCTCTCTCTGAAAATGATTGTCATTCCCCATTATTGTCAAAGGCAATCGAGACCAAAGGCTGCCTTAATTAAGATATCCTTTTTCAAAGTAGCCACTGCCTACTATTTTTTCCAATCGGATTGCTGCCAGGCTGCCTCTAAGGAAGAAGGTGGTCCCCAAGTTGTCAGAAGGCAAAGAGAAGCACTGTGATGATCAGGTAAACGAAGACTGTGGCAATCTTTTGCTAAGAAAACAACGTGTGGTCCCAATCCCTTTAGGAACAATAGGAGATGGCAGCCATTTTGAAAAAGATGGCAATTCTTTATGGAATTCTTTAAAGAACATTATTCAGGCTCTGCTGAAAGAGAAACTTACATAAGCAGAATAATGCCAAAAAATGACCATTAATCTTAAAACACAACTTTGAATGTAGCCTATGCAAAACATTTCAGTGGGCTTTAAGTATCAGGGAAGCTTGAAGAGTATGTATTATTGTGTTATTCAGATCATTCAGGACAAAAAAAACCCACTGATATTGAGTGCTAAATTTTCTAAAGGACCGTCTTTTAGATTAATTTTAACTGAAACTAATTATTTATTTGTAAATTCTTCTAGTTATTCTGTACTCAAAAAGTGCTGTAATTTTGGAGCCATGATAATTGCCCCCATAATATCACAAGTGAAATTTTCTCATAAAAGGCCCTGACTATTATACAGTGGACAAAAGCTTTACAAAATAACGTCACATGCATTTTCTACTATGCCTATTTGCTTTTAATTATCTTCAAATACTCTATATTAATCACTATTGCAGCCTATAAAAAAGTGCATGCTGCTGAAATCCATGTTGCCTGCTGCATAATCCAACAGTCATTACTATAGAAATATTTCTTAAAATGCATCTGAGCTTCTGTTTTCTAAATAAAATTTGATTAGAAAAGTGATTCATACAGAAACTAGCGACAAGAGAATCTCAAGACTTTCAGGTTAGATAAGTACCCATAAGTTTGGATGCTTAACTGAACCTCGTGGATTGCAAAATCAGTATATTTCTTATGAAAAGAGTCTCCTGTGCTATTTCAGCACTACCCCTTCTGACCCAAACCAGGAAGTGTAAAAGTGCAATAAAAGTTCTCGGCCAATGGGAGCTGCGGAGCCAGTGCTTGGGGGCTACGCAGATCCTCCCTGGCCACCCCTGAGCCTAGGAGCCCGCGCCACCTCCCATGCACCAGGACTTTTAACGGCCCAGTCAGTGGTGTATGCAGCTTTATCCAGGAGCTAACACAAATCTAGGAAGCCAAGGCCCTTGCTGCTTATTCTCAAAAAGAACGAAGTAGATCCTGAATTTCTAAATTCAGCTGTTCTAAGTAAGTAGGTCTTAAGAATCCTATGCATATCAAGATTGACAAAAGCTTTTCTTGCCCCAAATCAGGACAGAAAACGGGAATCATGTGTCGAATTCAATAGAGATAAGACAGGACTTTAGAACATTATTTTGAAAAAACCCTAAAGCATGATCATTAGGGCCACACTGCAAGCAATGAACCTCACAAATAAACAGACTTTTCCTACCTCTCAAATTTTATTCTAAACACAAGATGAAATAAGAAAGCAAGAAAGAGCGTGATGGAGAGTAGGTGGAGACGAAAGCTCAGGGAGCACAAGGAGCATAAAAAGGTTTTGCAGTTTAGGCATGTAACATGGATGTCTTAGAATTAATGTGCTAAGTACACTTTTTTTTTTTTTTTTTAACTCCAATTAATTTTAAACATATCTTTATTTTGGGCCTGGCATCAAGGATGTGGGGGTGGTATGTGAAAGAAGGGGGAGATGGGGAAGGCAAGAAGCTGAAGAGGGACAGATAAAAGTGGAGAGAGAAGTTAAGAATCAGTAAGATGAGAATGCAGTGAAATATGGATCACTAATGGTGACCACAGTCCTAGGATGTCCAGTATTATGCAAAATTTGAAAGAATGCAGGTTCTAATGGTGCAGGTATAGAAGAGAGTTTGAAAATGCTGCTGGCACTGTGGATGCTGGGTGATGTGGAGATGGTATTGCTACAGAACAAGAAGGACTTAGTGCACAATTCCACACAGGGGTCAACCTGAGGAAACCGTTAACCAAATGTCCCTGATTTCTCTGGATAACTTAAAACACTTACTCATAGACTTGGCAACTATCTTTTTCACATCCTGGATTTCCTAGTAAGCATCAAGTATTATTCTTGGCAGGATTTTTTTCTTTTAGTTTCTATGAAAATAAGTAGACTGCTGGAATTCTGTTATTTCCATCTCAG